>NW_028126247.1:0-713467 GCF_965194825.1 Balaenoptera physalus | reverse complement strand
CCGCAAAAGCGCAGGATGGCTTCAGGCCCTGTTCTGCTTCCGGGGGGCAGGCTGAGCCTGTGGTTAATTCTTCTTCCTGATGGGAAAATAGAGTGACCTGTGCCTGTCCCAACACCAAGAGCTAGTCTCTCATTGGTTCCCCGTCTTCCCGTTCATCCTCAGGACAAATTGCAACCTGTACGGAACAGGAGGTTAAAGGTGCTGATGCTCCAAGTAGGGAGATTGCTAGTAAAGTGGCTGGAATGGCGAACCCGAGCACAAGGAGATGAGAAATGAGGTGCGTTTTAGAAACCTTTCCCCATCACACGGTGTACCATCTTCTGGGTTTCTCATGCATGTTTTCGATGTAGGAAGATGCCCTTGAACCTGGAGATTTGGGACCCATGCGATGGGTAGCACGCAGTATTACTTTAAAGGGTCTGCGTTTGCTCACCCAACCTCACCAAACCTCTCAGCCCCAAGAGTGTCCACCCTTATGTCTCATCCAGCTGTGGGTCTAGATATGGTCAATCCAGGTTGCATCACAGCCCCTGAACGAATTGTGTAAGAGTTTCTCTGTCTTTCCCTCTCTTTGTTTCATGGGTTTTTAAAAGTAATTTATTTTTATAATGGGGTTTAGCTGCTTTTCACGGCTGTGTTTATGCCGCTTTACACCCACTTGACACACTAACAGAGAGATATCAATACATAGGTTTTAAGATTATTACTAGTCAGATATATTCTTGTGCGGTGAATCGGGCGTGTTGAGTCCAGTTCTCTGAGCAAGGAGTAGGTCTTGTCTATTACATATTGGGTTTATGGAACGGTATCTGAGCTAATTTGAAACTCTTGTTTTATGTATCACCCCACCTCACCTTTCCCGTTAAGCAGCCATAGTGTGTTTTCTGCATGTGTGACTCTGTTCTGTTTTGTAATTCAGTTCAAGTGTAACGGTTTTTACATTCCCTCTATAAGTGACACCTTAGGAGAAGTGTCCTTTTCTGTGTGACTTATTTCACTTAGAATCGTCTTACCTAAATCCACTCATCATGCTGCTACTAGCCTTATGACATTGATTTCATGGCTGAGTGATATTCCATTGTACATAAGGACCACAACTTTTTGATCCATTTTTCGCTTTCCTGGGATATTTAAGGTGGAATGAAGTGGAGGTCCTTGTCAACAGAGCAGCCCTAAACTTTGGGGTGCTTGTGTCTTGCTGATTTTCAATTTTCCCACTTTATCCACCCATGCGTGGAAGTGCCCTATGCTCTCTAAGCTGTGTTTTTTAGATGTTTCAGGACACACCGTACACTTCTCCAGAGTGGCTGTTGGCGATTTACATCCCGCCCATCAGTGTAGCAAGGCTCCCATTTCTCCATGGCCTGTCCTGCATTTCTGGTTTTGACACTTTTTTCAGCATGGCCCTTTTGACCGATGGGAAGCGAGACTTCTTTGTAGCGCTGATTTGCCTTTCCAGGTTGCTTGGTTGGCCAAAAAGGGCGTATGCGTTTTTTCCTGAATATATTCAGGAAAAAACGCATACGCCCTTTTTGGCCAAGGGCATCATTGTCAACGTTTTGCCGCTTTTCATGTGCTTTAAAGGCGATTCGAATCTACCTCCTGAAATCTGTTTCCTGCAATTCTGCCTTGATTTCAAATCCTCTTCTTTGCCTTCCCTCAATATATTTGTGGACGAGAGTTATCATTAATAACTCTGCAGGTTTGTGAATTGCAGTGCCCTGAAGCTCCATTTTACAAGTCGCTTTTTTGGGAGCTGGCCGCAAAAGCGCAGGATGGATTCAGGCCCTGTTCTGCTTCCGGGGGGCAGGCTGAGCCTGTGGTTAATTCTTCTTCCTGATGGGAAAATAGAGTGACCTGTGCCTGTCCCAACACCAAGAGCTAGTCTCTCATTGGTTCCCCGTCTTCCCGTTCATCCTCAGGACAAATTGCAACCTGTACGGAACAGGAGGTTAAAGGTGCTGATGCTCCAAGTAGGGAGATTGCTAGTAAAGTGGCTGGAATGGTGAACCCGAGCACAAGGAGATGAGAAATGAGGTGCGTTTTAGAAACCTTTCCCCATCACACGGTGTACCATCTTCTGGGTTTCTCATGCATGTTTTCGATGTAGGAAGATGCCCTTGAACCTGGAGATTTGGGACCCATGCGATGGGTAGCACGCAGTATTACTTTAAAGGGTCTGCGTTTGCTCACCCAACCTCACCAAACCTCTCAGCCCCAAGAGTGTCCACCCTTATGTCTCATCCAGCTGTGGGTCTAGATATGGTCAATCCAGGTTGCATCACAGCCCCTGAACGAATTGTGTAAGAGTTTCTCTGTCTTTCCCTGTCTTTGTTTCATGGGTTTTTAAAAGTAATTTATTTTTATAATGGGGTTTAGCTGCTTTTCACGGCTGTGTTTATGCCGCTTTACACCCACTTGACACACTAACAGAGAGATATCAATACATAGGTTTTAAGATTATTACTAGTCAGATATATTCTTGTGCGGTGAATCGGGCGTGTTGAGTCCAGTTCTCTGAGCAAGGAGTAGGTCTTGTCTATTACATATTGGGTTTATGGAACGGTATCTGAGCTAATTTGAAACTCTTGTTTTATGTATCACCCCACCTCACCTTTCCCGTTAAGCAGCCATAGTGTGTTTTCTGCATGTGTGACTCTGTTCTGTTTTGTAATTCAGTTCAAGTGTAACGGTTTTTACATTCCCTCTATAAGTGACACCTTAGGAGAAGTGTCCTTTTCTGTGTGACTTATTTCACTTAGAATCGTCTTACCTAAATCCACTCATCATGCTGCTACTAGCCTTATGACATTGATTTCATGGCTGAGTGATATTCCATTGTACATAAGGACCACAACTTTTTGATCCATTTTTCGCTTTCCTGGGATATTTAAGGTGGAATGAAGTGGAGGTCCTTGTCAACAGAGCAGCCCTAAACTTTGGGGTGCTTGTGTCTTGCTGATTTTCAATTTTCCCACTTTATCCCCCCATGCGTGGAAGTGCCCTATGCTCTCTAAGCTGTGTTTTTTAGATGTTTCAGGACACACCGTACACTTCTCCAGAGTGGCTGTTGGCGATTTACATCCCGCCCATCAGTGTAGCAAGGCTCCCATTTCTCCATGGCCTGTCCTGCATTTCTGGTTTTGACACTTTTTTCAGCATGGCCCTTTTGACCGATGGGAAGCGAGACTTCTTTGTAGCGCTGATTTGCCTTTCCAGGTTGCTTGGTTGGCCAAAAAGGGCGTATGCGTTTTTTCCTGAATATATTCAGGAAAAAACGCATACGCCCTTTTTGGCCAAGGGCATCATGGTCAACGTTTTGCCGCTTTTCATGTGCTTTAAAGGCGATTCGAATCTACCTCCTGAAATCTGTTTCCTGCAATTCTGCCTTGATTTCAAATCCTCTTCTTTGCCTTCCCTCAATATATTTGTGGACGAGAGTTATCATTAATAACTCTGCAGGTTTGTGAATTGCAGTGCCCTGAAGCTCCATTTTACAAGTCGCTTTTTTGGGAGCTGGCCGCAAAAGCGCAGGATGGCTTCAGGCCCTGTTCTGCTTCCGGGGGGCAGGCTGAGCCTGTGGTTAATTCTTCTTCCTGATGGGAAAATAGAGTGACCTGTGCCTGTCCCAACACCAAGAGCTAGTCTCTCATTGGTTCCCCGTCTTCCCGTTCATCCTCAGGACAAATTGCAACCTGTACGGAACAGGAGGTTAAAGGTGCTGATGCTCCAAGTAGGGAGATTGCTAGTAAAGTGGCTGGAATGGCGAACCCGAGCACAAGGAGATGAGAAATGAGGTGCGTTTTAGAAACCTTTCCCCATCACACGGTGTACCATCTTCTGGGTTTCTCATGCATGTTTTCGATGTAGGAAGATGCCCTTGAACCTGGAGATTTGGGACCCATGCGATGGGTAGCACGCAGTATTACTTTAAAGGGTCTGCGTTTGCTCACCCAACCTCACCAAACCTCTCAGCCCCAAGAGTGTCCACCCTTATGTCTCATCCAGCTGTGGGTCTAGATATGGTCAATCCAGGTTGCATCACAGCCCCTGAACGAATTGTGTAAGAGTTTCTCTGTCTTTCCCTGTCTTTGTTTCATGGGTTTTTAAAAGTAATTTATTTTTATAATGGGGTTTAGCTGCTTTTCACGGCTGTGTTTATGCCGCTTTACACCCACTTGACACACTAACAGAGAGATATCAATACATAGGTTTTAAGATTATTACTAGTCAGATATATTCTTGTGCGGTGAATCGGGCGTGTTGAGTCCAGTTCTCTGAGCAAGGAGTAGGTCTTGTCTATTACATATTGGGTTTATGGAACGGTATCTGAGCTAATTTGAAACTCTTGTTTTATGTATCACCCCACCTCACCTTTCCCGTTAAGCAGCCATAGTGTGTTTTCTGCATGTGTGACTCTGTTCTGTTTTGTAATTCAGTTCAAGTGTAACGGTTTTTACATTCCCTCTATAAGTGACACCTTAGGAGAAGTGTCCTTTTCTGTGTGACTTATTTCACTTAGAATCGTCTTACCTAAATCCACTCATCATGCTGCTACTAGCCTTATGACATTGATTTCATGGCTGAGTGATATTCCATTGTACATAAGGACCACAACTTTTTGATCCATTTTTCGCTTTCCTGGGATATTTAAGGTGGAATGAAGTGGAGGTCCTTGTCAACAGAGCAGCCCTAAACTTTGGGGTGCTTGTGTCTTGCTGATTTTCAATTTTCCCACTTTATCCCCCCATGCGTGGAAGTGCCCTATGCTCTCTAAGCTGTGTTTTTTAGATGTTTCAGGACACACCGTACACTTCTCCAGAGTGGCTGTTGGCGATTTACATCCCGCCCATCAGTGTAGCAAGGCTCCCATTTCTCCATGGCCTGTCCTGCATTTCTGGTTTTGACACTTTTTTCAGCATGGCCCTTTTGACCGATGGGAAGCGAGACTTCTTTGTAGCGCTGATTTGCCTTTCCAGGTTGCTTGGTTGGCCAAAAAGGGCGTATGCGTTTTTTCCTGAATATATTCAGGAAAAAACGCATACGCCCTTTTTGGCCAAGGGCATCATTGTCAACGTTTTGCCGCTTTTCATGTGCTTTAAAGGCGATTCGAATCTACCTCCTGAAATCTGTTTCCTGCAATTCTGCCTTGATTTCAAATCCTCTTCTTTGCCTTCCCTCAATATATTTGTGGACGAGAGTTATCATTAATAACTCTGCAGGTTTGTGAATTGCAGTGCCCTGAAGCTCCATTTTACAAGTCGCTTTTTTGGGAGCTGGCCGCAAAAGCGCAGGATGGCTTCAGGCCCTGTTCTGGTTCCGGGGGGCAGGCTGAGCCTGTGGTTAATTCTTCTTCCTGATGGGAAAATAGAGTGACCTGTGCCTGTCCCAACACCAAGAGCTAGTCTCTCATTGGTTCCCCGTCTTCCCGTTCATCCTCAGGACAAATTGCAACCTGTACGGAACAGGAGGTTAAAGGTGCTGATGCTCCAAGTAGGGAGATTGCTAGTAAAGTGGCTGGAATGGCGAACCCGAGCACAAGGAGATGAGAAATGAGGTGCGTTTTAGAAACCTTTCCCCATCACACGGTGTACCATCTTCTGGGTTTCTCATGCATGTTTTCGATGTAGGAAGATGCCCTTGAACCTGGAGATTTGGGACCCATGCGATGGGTAGCACGCAGTATTACTTTAAAGGGTCTGCGTTTGCTCACCCAACCTCACCAAACCTCTCAGCCCCAAGAGTGTCCACCCTTATGTCTCATCCAGCTGTGGGTCTAGATATGGTCAATCCAGGTTGCATCACAGCCCCTGAACGAATTGTGTAAGAGTTTCTCTGTCTTTCCCTGTCTTTGTTTCATGGGTTTTTAAAAGTAATTTATTTTTATAATGGGGTTTAGCTGCTTTTCACGGCTGTGTTTATGCCGCTTTACACCCACTTGACACACTAACAGAGAGATATCAATACATAGGTTTTAAGATTCTTACTAGTCAGATATATTCTTGTGCGGTGAATCGGGCGTGTTGAGTCCAGTTCTCTGAGCAAGGAGTAGGTCTTGTCTATTACATATTGGGTTTATGGAACGGTATCTGAGCTAATTTGAAACTCTTGTTTTATGTATCACCCCACCTCACCTTTCCCGTTAAGCAGCCATAGTGTGTTTTCTGCATGTGTGACTCTGTTCTGTTTTGTAATTCAGTTCAAGTGTAACGGTTTTTACATTCCCTCTATAAGTGACACCTTAGGAGAAGTGTCCTTTTCTGTGTGACTTATTTCACTTAGAATCGTCTTACCTAAATCCACTCATCATGCTGCTACTAGCCTTATGACATTGATTTCATGGCTGAGTGATATTCCATTGTACATAAGGACCACAACTTTTTGATCCATTTTTCGCTTTCCTGGGATATTTAAGGTGGAATGAAGTGGAGGTCCTTGTCAACAGAGCAGCCCTAAACTTTGGGGTGCTTGTGTCTTGCTGATTTTCAATTTTCCCACTTTATCCCCCCATGCGTGGAAGTGCCCTATGCTCTCTAAGCTGTGTTTTTTAGATGTTTCAGGACACACCGTACACTTCTCCAGAGTGGCTGTTGGCGATTTACATCCCGCCCATCAGTGTAGCAAGGTTCCCATTTCTCCATGGCCTGTCCTGCATTTCTGGTTTTGACACTTTTTTCAGCATGGCCCTTTTGACCGATGGGAAGCGAGATTTCTTTGTAGCGCTGATTTGCCTTTCCAGGTTGCTTGGTTGGCCAAAAAGGGCGTATGCGTTTTTTCCTGAATATATTCAGGAAAAAACGCATACGCCCTTTTTGGCCAAGGGCATCATTGTCAACGTTTTGCCGCTTTTCATGTGCTTTAAAGGCGATTCGAATCTCCCTCCTGAAATCTGTTTCCTGCAATTCTGCCTTGATTTCAAATCCTCTTCTTTGCCTTCCCTCAATATATTTGTGGACGAGAGTAATCATTTATAACTCGCAGGTTTGTGAATTGCAGTGCCCTGAAGCTCCATTTTACAAGACGCTTCTTTGGGAGCTGGCCGCAAAAGCGCAGGATGGCTTCAGGCCCTGTTCTGGTTCCGGGGGGCAGGCTGAGCCTGTGGTTAATTCTTCTTCCTGATGGGAAAATAGAGTGACCTGTGCCTGTCCCAACACCAAGAGCTAGTCTCTCATTGGTTCCCCGTCTTCCCGTGCATCCTCAGGACAAATTGCAACCTGTACGGAACAGGAGGTTAAAGGTGCTGATGCTCCAAGTAGAGAGATTGCTAGTAAAGTGGCTGGAATGGCGAACCCGAGCACAAGGAGATGAGAAATGAGGTGCGTTTTAGAAACCTTTCCCCATCACACGGTGTACCATCTTCTGGGTTTCTCATGCATGTTTTCGATGTAGGAAGATGCCCTTGAACCTGGAGATTTGGGACCCATGCGATGGGTAGCACGCAGTATTACTTTAAAGGGTCTGCGTTTGCTCACCCAACCTCACCAAACCTCTCAGCCCCAAGAGTGTCCACCCTTATGTCTCATCCAGCTGTGGGTCTAGATATGGTCAATCCAGGTTGCATCACAGCCCCTGAACGAATTGTGTAAGAGTTTCTCTGTCTTTCCCTGTCTTTGTTTCATGGGTTTTTAAAAGTAATTTATTTTTATAATGGGGTTTAGCTGCTTTTCACGGCTGTGTTTATGCCGCTTTACACCCACTTGACACACTAACAGAGAGATATCAATACATAGGTTTTAAGATTATTACTAGTCAGATATATTCTTGTGCGGTGAATCGGGCGTGTTGAGTCCAGTTCTCTGAGCAAGGAGTAGGTCTTGTCTATTACATATTGGGTTTATGGAACGGTATCTGAGCTAATTTGAAACTCTTGTTTTATGTATCACCCCACCTCACCTTTCCCGTTAAGCAGCCATAGTGTGTTTTCTGCATGTGTGACTCTGTTCTGTTTTGTAATTCAGTTCAAGTGTAACGGTTTTTACATTCCCTCTATAAGTGACACCTTAGGAGAAGTGTCCTTTTCTGTGTGACTTATTTCACTTAGAATCGTCTTACCTAAATCCACTCATCATGCTGCTACTAGCCTTATGACATTGATTTCATGGCTGAGTGATATTCCATTGTACATAAGGACCACAACTTTTTGATCCATTTTTCGCTTTCCTGGGATATTTAAGGTGGAATGAAGTGGAGGTCCTTGTCAACAGAGCAGCCCTAAACTTTGGGGTGCTTGTGTCTTGCTGATTTTCAATTTTCCCACTTTATCCCCCCATGCGTGGAAGTGCCCTATGCTCTCTAAGCTGTGTTTTTTAGATGTTTCAGGACACACCGTACACTTCTCCAGAGTGGCTGTTGGCGATTTACATCCCGCCCATCAGTGTAGCAAGGCTCCCATTTCTCCATGGCCTGTCCTGCATTTCTGGTTTTGACACTTTTTTCAGCATGGCCCTTTTGACCGATGGGAAGCGAGACTTCTTTGTAGCGCTGATTTGCCTTTCCAGGTTGCTTGGTTGGCCAAAAAGGGCGTATGCGTTTTTTCCTGAATATATTCAGGAAAAAACGCATACGCCCTTT
This sequence comes from Balaenoptera physalus, assembly GCF_965194825.1. Taxonomy (NCBI): domain Eukaryota; kingdom Metazoa; phylum Chordata; class Mammalia; order Artiodactyla; family Balaenopteridae; genus Balaenoptera; species Balaenoptera physalus. Next base: position 704,896 of record NW_028126247.1, on the reverse strand, counting down.
TTGGCCAAGGGCATCATTGTCAACGTTTTGCCGCTTTTCATGTGCTTTAAAGGCGATTCGAATCTACCTCCTGAAATCTGTTTCCTGCAATTCTGCCTTGATTTCAAATCCTCTTCTTTGCCTTCCCTCAATATATTTGTGGACGAGAGTTATCATTAATAACTCTGCAGGTTTGTGAATTGCAGTGCCCTGAAGCTCCATTTTACAAGTCGCTTTTTTGGGAGCTGGCCGCAAAAGCGCAGGATGGATTCAGGCCCTGTTCTGCTTCCGGGGGGCAGGCTGAGCCTGTGGTTAATTCTTCTTCCTGATGGGAAAATAGAGTGACCTGTGCCTGTCCCAACACCAAGAGCTAGTCTCTCATTGGTTCCCCGTCTTCCCGTTCATCCTCAGGACAAATTGCAACCTGTACGGAACAGGAGGTTAAAGGTGCTGATGCTCCAAGTAGGGAGATTGCTAGTAAAGTGGCTGGAATGGTGAACCCGAGCACAAGGAGATGAGAAATGAGGTGCGTTTTAGAAACCTTTCCCCATCACACGGTGTACCATCTTCTGGGTTTCTCATGCATGTTTTCGATGTAGGAAGATGCCCTTGAACCTGGAGATTTGGGACCCATGCGATGGGTAGCACGCAGTATTACTTTAAAGGGTCTGCGTTTGCTCACCCAACCTCACCAAACCTCTCAGCCCCAAGAGTGTCCACCCTTATGTCTCATCCAGCTGTGGGTCTAGATATGGTCAATCCAGGTTGCATCACAGCCCCTGAACGAATTGTGTAAGAGTTTCTCTGTCTTTCCCTGTCTTTGTTTCATGGGTTTTTAAAAGTAATTTATTTTTATAATGGGGTTTAGCTGCTTTTCACGGCTGTGTTTATGCCGCTTTACACCCACTTGACACACTAACAGAGAGATATCAATACATAGGTTTTAAGATTCTTACTAGTCAGATATATTCTTGTGCGGTGAATCGGGCGTGTTGAGTCCAGTTCTCTGAGCAAGGAGTAGGTCTTGTCTATTACATATTGGGTTTATGGAACGGTATCTGAGCTAATTTGAAACTCTTGTTTTATGTATCACCCCACCTCACCTTTCCCGTTAAGCAGCCATAGTGTGTTTTCTGCATGTGTGACTCTGTTCTGTTTTGTAATTCAGTTCAAGTGTAACGGTTTTTACATTCCCTCTATAAGTGACACCTTAGGAGAAGTGTCCTTTTCTGTGTGACTTATTTCACTTAGAATCGTCTTACCTAAATCCACTCATCATGCTGCTACTAGCCTTATGACATTGATTTCATGGCTGAGTGATATTCCATTGTACATAAGGACCACAACTTTTTGATCCATTTTTCGCTTTCCTGGGATATTTAAGGTGGAATGAAGTGGAGGTCCTTGTCAACAGAGCAGCCCTAAACTTTGGGGTGCTTGTGTCTTGCTGATTTTCAATTTTCCCACTTTATCCCCCCATGCGTGGAAGTGCCCTATGCTCTCTAAGCTGTGTTTTTTAGATGTTTCAGGACACACCGTACACTTCTCCAGAGTGGCTGTTGGCGATTTACATCCCGCCCATCAGTGTAGCAAGGTTCCCATTTCTCCATGGCCTGTCCTGCATTTCTGGTTTTGACACTTTTTTCAGCATGGCCCTTTTGACCGATGGGAAGCGAGATTTCTTTGTAGCGCTGATTTGCCTTTCCAGGTTGCTTGGTTGGCCAAAAAGGGCGTATGCGTTTTTTCCTGAATATATTCAGGAAAAAACGCATACGCCCTTTTTGGCCAAGGGCATCATTGTCAACGTTTTGCCGCTTTTCATGTGCTTTAAAGGCGATTCGAATCTCCCTCCTGAAATCTGTTTCCTGCAATTCTGCCTTGATTTCAAATCCTCTTCTTTGCCTTCCCTCAATATATTTGTGGACGAGAGTAATCATTTATAACTCGCAGGTTTGTGAATTGCAGTGCCCTGAAGCTCCATTTTACAAGACGCTTCTTTGGGAGCTGGCCGCAAAAGCGCAGGATGGCTTCAGGCCCTGTTCTTGTTCCGGGGGGCAGGCTGAGCCTGTGGTTAATTCTTCTTCCTGATGGGAAAATAGAGTGACCTGTGCCTGTCCCAACACCAAGAGCTAGTCTCTCATTGGTTCCCCGTCTTCCCGTGCATCCTCAGGACAAATTGCAACCTGTACGGAACAGGAGGTTAAAGGTGCTGATGCTCCAAGTAGAGAGATTGCTAGTAAAGTGGCTGGAATGGCGAACCCGAGCACAAGGAGATGAGAAATGAGGTGCGTTTTAGAAACCTTTCCCCATCACACGGTGTACCATCTTCTGGGTTTCTCATGCATGTTTTCGATGTAGGAAGATGCCCTTGAACCTGGAGATTTGGGACCCATGCGATGTGTAGCACGCAGTATTACTTTAAAGGGTCTGCGTTTGCTCACCCAACCTCACCAAACCTCTCAGCCCCAAGAGTGTCCACCCTTATGTCTCATCCAGCTGTGGGTCTAGATATGGTCAATCCAGGTTGCATCACAGCCCCTGAACGAATTGTGTAAGAGTTTCTCTGTCTTTCCCTGTCTTTGTTTCATGGGTTTTTAAAAGTAATTTATTTTTATAATGGGGTTTAGCTGCTTTTCACGGCTGTGTTTATGCCGCTTTACACCCACTTGACACACTAACAGAGAGATATCAATACATAGGTTTTAAGATTATTACTAGTCAGATATATTCTTGTGCGGTGAATCGGGCGTGTTGAGTCCAGTTCTCTGAGCAAGGAGTAGGTCTTGTCTATTACATATTGGGTTTATGGAACGGTATCTGAGCTAATTTGAAACTCTTGTTTTATGTATCACCCCACCTCACCTTTCCCGTTAAGCAGCCATAGTGTGTTTTCTGCATGTGTGACTCTGTTCTGTTTTGTAATTCAGTTCAAGTGTAACGGTTTTTACATTCCCTCTATAAGTGACACCTTAGGAGAAGTGTCCTTTTCTGTGTGACTTATTTCACTTAGAATCGTCTTACCTAAATCCACTCATCATGCTGCTACTAGCCTTATGACATTGATTTCATGGCTGAGTGATATTCCATTGTACATAAGGACCACAACTTTTTGATCCATTTTTCGCTTTCCTGGGATATTTAAGGTGGAATGAAGTGGAGGTCCTTGTCAACAGAGCAGCCCTAAACTTTGGGGTGCTTGTGTCTTGCTGATTTTCAATTTTCCCACTTTATCCCCCCATGCGTGGAAGTGCCCTATGCTCTCTAAGCTGTGTTTTTTAGATGTTTCAGGACACACCGTACACTTCTCCAGAGTGGCTGTTGGCGATTTACATCCCGCCCATCAGTGTAGCAAGGTTCCCATTTCTCCATGGCCTGTCCTGCATTTCTGGTTTTGACACTTTTTTCAGCATGGCCCTTTTGACCGATGGGAAGCGAGACTTCTTTGTAGCGCTGATTTGCCTTTCCAGGTTGCTTGGTTGGCCAAAAAGGGCGTATGCGTTTTTTCCTGAATATATTCAGGAAAAAACGCATACGCCCTTTTTGGCCAAGGGCATCATTGTCAACGTTTTGCCGCTTTTCATGTGCTTTAAAGGCGATTCGAATCTACCTCCTGAAATCTGTTTCCTGCAATTCTGCCTTGATTTCAAATCCTCTTCTTTGCCTTCCCTCAATATATTTGTGGACGAGAGTAATCATTTATAACTCGCAGGTTTGTGAATTGCAGTGCCCTGAAGCTCCATTTTACAAGACGCTTCTTTGGGAGCTGGCCGCAAAAGCGCAGGATGGCTTCAGGCCCTGTTCTGGTTCCGGGGGGCAGGCTGAGCCTGTGGTTAATTCTTCTTCCTGATGGGAAAATAGAGTGACCTGTGCCTGTCCCAACACCAAGAGCTTCTCTCTCATTGGTTCCCCGTCTTCCCGTGCATCCTCAGGACAAATTGCAACCTGTACGGAACAGGAGGTTAAAGGTGCTGATGCTCCAAGTAGGGAGATTGCTAGTAAAGTGTCTGGAATGGCGAACCCGAGCACAAGGAAATGAGAAATGAGGTGCGTTTTAGAAACCTTTCCCCATCACACGGTGTACCATCTTCTGGGTTTCTCATGCATGTTTTCGATGTAGGAAGATGCCCTTGAACCTGGAGATTTGGGACCCATGCGATGGGTAGCACGCAGTATTACTTTAAAGGGTCTGCGTTTGCTCACCCAACCTCACCAAACCTCTCAGCCCCAAGAGTGTCCACCCTTATGTCTCATCCAGCTGTGGGTCTAGATATGGTCAATCCAGGTTGCATCACAGCCCCTGAACGAATTGTGTAAGAGTTTCTCTGTCTTTCCCTGTCTTTGTTTCATGGGTTTTTAAAAGTAATTTATTTTTATAATGGGGATTAGCTGCTTTTCACGGCTGTGTTTATGCCGCTTTACACCCACTTGACACACTAACAGAGAGATATCAATACATAGGTTTTAAGATTATTACTAGTCAGATATATTCTTGTGCGGTGAATCGGGCGTGTTGAGTCCAGTTCTCTGAGCAAGGAGTAGGTCTTGTCTATTACATATTGGGTTTATGGAACGGTATCTGAGCTAATTTGAAACTCTTGTTTTATGTATCACCCCACCTCACCTTTCCCGTTAAGCAGCCATAGTGTGTTTTCTGCATGTGTGACTCTGTTCTGTTTTGTAATTCAGTTCAAGTGTAACGGTTTTTACATTCCCTCTATAAGTGACACCTTAGGAGAAGTGTCCTTTTCTGTGTGACTTATTTCACTTAGAATCGTCTTACCTAAATCCACTCATCATGCTGCTACTAGCCTTATGACATTGATTTCATGGCTGAGTGATATTCCATTGTACATAAGGACCACAACTTTTTGATCCATTTTTCGCTTTCCTGGGATATTTAAGGTGGAATGAAGTGGAGGTCCTTGTCAACAGAGCAGCCCTAAACTTTGGGGTGCTTGTGTCTTGCTGATTTTCAATTTTCCCACTTTATCCCCCCATGCGTGGAAGTGCCCTATGCTCTCTAAGCTGTGTTTTTTAGATGTTTCAGGACACACCGTACACTTCTCCAGAGTGGCTGTTGGCGATTTACATCCCGCCCATCAGTGTAGCAAGGCTCCGATTCCTCCATGGCCTGTCCTGCATTTCTGGTTTTGACACTTTTTTCAGCATGGCCCTTTTGACCGATGGGAAGCGAGACTTCTTTGTAGCGCTGATTTGCCTTTCCAGGTTGCTTGGTTGGCCAAAAAGGGCGTATGCGTTTTTTCCTGAATATATTCAGGAAAAAACGCATACGCCCTTTTTGGCCACGGGCATCATTGTCAACGTTTTGCCGCTTTTCATGTGCTTTAAAGGCGATTCGAATCTACCTCCTGAAATCTGTTTCCTGCAATTCTGCCTTGATTTCAAATCCTCTTCTTTGCCTTCCCTCAATATATTTGTGGACGAGAGTTTTCATTAATAACTCTGCAGGTTTGTGAATTGCAGTGCCCTGAAGCTCCATTTTACAAGTCGCTTTTTTGGGAGCTGGCCGCAAAAGCGCAGGATGGCTTCAGGCCCTGTTCTGCTTCCGGGGGGCAGGCTGAGCCTGTGGTTAATTCTTCTTCCTGATGGGAAAATAGAGTGACCTGTGCCTGTCCCAACACCAAGAGCTAGTCTCTCATTGGTTCCCCGTCTTCCCGTGCATCCTCAGGACAAATTGCAACCTGTACGGAACAGGAGGTTAAAGGTGCTGATGCTCCAAGTAGGGAGATTGCTAGTAAAGTGGCTGGAATGGCGAACCCGAGCACAAGGAGATGAGAAATGAGGTGCGTTTTAGAAACCTTTCCCCATCACACGGTGTACCATCTTCTGGGTTTCTCATGCATGTTTTCGATGTAGGAAGATGCCCTTGAACCTGGAGATTTGGGACCCATGCGATGGGTAGCACGCAGTATTACTTTAAAGGGTCTGCGTTTGCTCACCCAACCTCACCAAACCTCTCAGCCCCAAGAGTGTCCACCCTTATGTCTCATCCAGCTGTGGGTCTAGATATGGTCAATCCAGGTTGCATCACAGCCCCTGAACGAATTGTGTAAGAGTTTCTCTGTCTTTCCCTGTCTTTGTTTCATGGGTTTTTAAAAGTAATTTATTTTTATAATGGGGATTAGCTGCTTTTCACGGCTGTGTTTATGCCGCTTTACACCCACTTGACACACTAACAGAGAGATATCAATACATAGGTTTTAAGATTATTACTAGTCAGATATATTCTTGTGCGGTGAATCGGGCGTGTTGAGTCCAGTTCTCTGAGCAAGGAGTAGGTCTTGTCTATTACATATTGGGTTTATGGAACGGTATCTGAGCTAATTTGAAACTCTTGTTTTATGTATCACCCCACCTCACCTTTCCCGTTAAGCAGCCATAGTGTGTTTTCTGCATGTGTGACTCTGTTCTGTTTTGTAATTCAGTTCAAGTGTAACGGTTTTTACATTCCCTCTATAAGTGACACCTTAGGAGAAGTGTCCTTTTCTGTGTGACTTATTTCACTTAGAATCGTCTTACCTAAATCCACTCATCATGCTGCTACTAGCCTTATGACATTGATTTCATGGCTGAGTGATATTCCATTGTACATAAGGACCACAACTTTTTGATCCATTTTTCGCTTTCCTGGGATATTTAAGGTGGAATGAAGTGGAGGTCCTTGTCAACAGAGCAGCCCTAAACTTTGGGGTGCTTGTGTCTTGCTGATTTTCAATTTTCCCACTTTATCCCCCCATGCGTGGAAGTGCCCTATGCTCTCTAAGCTGTGTTTTTTAGATGTTTCAGGACACACCGTACACTTCTCCAGAGTGGCTGTTGGCGATTTACATCCCGCCCATCAGTGTAGCAAGGCTCCGATTCCTCCATGGCCTGTCCTGCATTTCTGGTTTTGACACTTTTTTCAGCATGGCCCTTTTGACCGATGGGAAGCGAGACTTCTTTGTAGCGCTGATTTGCCTTTCCAGGTTGCTTGGTTGGCCAAAAAGGGCGTATGCGTTTTTTCCTGAATATATTCAGGAAAAAACGCATACGCCCTTTTTGGCCACGGGCATCATTGTCAACGTTTTGCCGCTTTTCATGTGCTTTAAAGGCGATTCGAATCTACCTCCTGAAATCTGTTTCCTGCAATTCTGCCTTGATTTCAAATCCTCTTCTTTGCCTTCCCTCAATATATTTGTGGACGAGAGTTTTCATTAATAACTCTGCAGGTTTGTGAATTGCAGTGCCCTGAAGCTCCATTTTACAAGTCGCTTTTTTGGGAGCTGGCCGCAAAAGCGCAGGATGGCTTCAGGCCCTGTTCTGCTTCCGGGGGGCAGGCTGAGCCTGTGGTTAATTCTTCTTCCTGATGGGAAAATAGAGTGACCTGTGCCTGTCCCAACACCAAGAGCTAGTCTCTCATTGGTTCCCCGTCTTCCCGTGCATCCTCAGGACAAATTGCAACCTGTACGGAACAGGAGGTTAAAGGTGCTGATGCTCCAAGTAGGGAGATTGCTAGTAAAGTGGCTGGAATGGCGAACCCGAGCACAAGGAGATGAGAAATGAGGTGCGTTTTAGAAACCTTTCCCCATCACACGGTGTACCATCTTCTGGGTTTCTCATGCATGTTTTCGATGTAGGAAGATGCCCTTGAACCTGGAGATTTGGGACCCATGCGATGGGTAGCACGCAGTATTACTTTAAAGGGTCTGCGTTTGCTCACCCAACCTCACCAAACCTCTCAGCCCCAAGAGTGTCCACCCTTATGTCTCATCCAGCTGTGGGTCTAGATATGGTCAATCCAGGTTGCATCACAGCCCCTGAACGAATTGTGTAAGAGTTTCTCTGTCTTTCCCTGTCTTTGTTTCATGGGTTTTTAAAAGTAATTTATTTTTATAATGGGGTTTAGCTGCTTTTCACAGCTGTGTTTATGCCGCTTTACACCCACTTGACACACTAACAGAGAGATATCAATACATAGGTTTTAAGATTATTACTAGTCAGATATATTCTTGTGCGGTGAATCGGGCGTGTTGAGTCCAGTTCTCTGAGCAAGGAGTAGGTCTTGTCTATTACATATTGGGTTTATGGAACGGTATCTGAGCTAATTTGAAACTCTTGTTTTATGTATCACCCCACCTCACCTTTCCCGTTAAGCAGCCATAGTGTGTTTTCTGCATGTGTGACTCTGTTCTGTTTTGTAATTCAGTTCAAGTGTAACGGTTTTTACATTCCCTCTATAAGTGACACCTTAGGAGAAGTGTCCTTTTCTGTGTGACTTATTTCACTTAGAATCGTCTTACCTAAATCCACTCATCATGCTGCTACTAGCCTTATGACATTGATTTCATGGCTGAGTGATATTCCATTGTACATAAGGACCACAACTTTTTGATCCATTTTTCGCTTTCCTGGGATATTTAAGGTGGAATGAAGTGGAGGTCCTTGTCAACAGAGCAGCCCTAAACTTTGGGGTGCTTGTGTCTTGCTGATTTTCAATTTTCCCACTTTATCCCCCCATGCGTGGAAGTGCCCTATGCTCTCTAAGCTGTGTTTTTTAGATGTTTCAGGACACACCGTACACTTCTCCAGAGTGGCTGTTGGCGATTTACATCCCGCCCATCAGTGTAGCAAGGTTCCCATTTCTCCATGGCCTGTCCTGCATTTCTGGTTTTGACACTTTTTTCAGCATGGCCCTTTTGACCGATGGGAAGCGAGACTTCTTTGTAGCGCTGATTTGCCTTTCCAGGTTGCTTGGTTGGCCAAAAAGGGCGTATGCGTTTTTTCCTGAATATATTCAGGAAAAAACGCATACGCCCTTTTTGGCCAAGGGCATCATTGTCAACGTTTTGCCGCTTTTCATGTGCTTTAAAGGCGATTCGAATCTACCTCCTGAAATCTGTTTCCTGCAATTCTGCCTTGATTTCAAATCCTCTTCTTTGCCTTCCCTCAATATATTTGTGGACGAGAGTTATCATTAATAACTCTGCAGGTTTGTGAATTGCAGTGCCCTGAAGCTCCATTTTAAAAGTCGCTTTTTTGGGAGCTGGCCGCAAACGCGCAGGATGGCTTCAGGCCCTGTTCTGCTTCCGGGGGGCAGGCTGAGCCTGTGGTTAATTCTTCTTCCTGATGGGAAAATAGAGTGACCTGTGCCTGTCCCAACACCAAGAGCTAGTCTCTCATTGGTTCCCCGTCTTCCCGTGCATCCTCAGGACAAATTGCAACCTGTACGGAACAGGAGGTTAAAGGTGCTGATGCTCCAAGTAGGGAGATTGCTAGTAAAGTGGCTGGAATGGCGAACCCGAGCACAAGGAGATGAGAAATGAGGTGCGTTTTAGAAACCTTTCCCCATCACACGGTGTACCATCTTCTGGGTTTCTCATGCATGTTTTCGATGTAGGAAGATGCCCTTGAACCTGGAGATTTGGGACCCATGCGATGGGTAGCACGCAGTATTACTTTAAAGGGTCTGCGTTTGCTCACCCAACCTCACCAAACCTCTCAGCCCCAAGAGTGTCCACCCTTATGTCTCATCCAGCTGTGGGTCTAGATATGGTCAATCCAGGTTGCATCACAGCCCCTGAACGAATTGTGTAAGAGTTTCTCTGTCTTTCCCTGTCTTTGTTTCATGGGTTTTTAAAAGTAATTTATTTTTATAATGGGGTTTAGCTGCTTTTCACGGCTGTGTTTATGCCGCTTTACACCCACTTGACACACTAACAGAGAGATATCAATACATAGGTTTTAAGATTATTACTAGTCAGATATATTCTTGTGCGGTGAATCGGGCGTGTTGAGTCCAGTTCTCTGAGCAAGGAGTAGGTCTTGTCTATTACATATTGGGTTTATGGAACGGTATCTGAGCTAATTTGAAACTCTTGTTTTATGTATCACCCCACCTCACCTTTCCCGTTAAGCAGCCATAGTGTGTTTTCTGCATGTGTGACTCTGTTCTGTTTTGTAATTCAGTTCAAGCGTAACGGTTTTTACATTCCCTCTATAAGTGACACCTTAGGAGAAGTGTCCTTTTCTGTGTGACTTATTTCACTTAGAATCGTCTTACCTAAATCCACTCATCATGCTGCTACTAGCCTTATGACATTGATTTCATGGCTGAGTGATATTCCATTGTACATAAGGACCACAACTTTTTGATCCATTTTTCGCTTTCCTGGGATATTTAAGGTGGAATGAAGTGGAGGTCCTTGTCAACAGAGCAGCCCTAAACTTTGGGGTGCTTGTGTCTTGCTGATTTTCAATTTTCCCACTTTATCCCCCCATGCGTGGAAGTGCCCTATGCTCTCTAAGCTGTGTTTTTTAGATGTTTCAGGACACACCGTACACTTCTCCAGAGTGGCTGTTGGCGATTTACATCCCGCCCATCAGTGTAGCAAGGCTCCCATTTCTCCATGGCCTGTCCTGCATTTCTGGTTTTGACACTTTTTTCAGCATGGCCCTTTTGACCGATGGGAAGCGAGACTTCCTTGTAGCGCTGATTTGCCTTTCCAGGTTGCTTGGTTGGCCAAAAAGGGCGTATGCGTTTTTTCCTGAATATATTCAGGAAAAAACGCATACGCCCTTTTTGGCCAAGGGCATCATTGTCAACGTTTTGCCGCTTTTCATGTGCTTTAAAGGCGATTCGAATCTACCTCCTGAAATCTGTTTCCTGCAATTCTGCCTTGATTTCAAATCCTCTTCTTTGCCTTCCCTCAATATATTTGTGGACGAGAGTAATCATTTATAACTCGCAGGTTTGTGAATTGCAGTGCCCTGAAGCTCCATTTTACAAGACGCTTCTTTGGGACCTGGCCGCAAAAGCGCAGGATGGCTTCAGGCCCTGTTCTGGTTCCGGGGGGCAGGCTGAGCCTGTGGTTAATTCTTCTTCCTGATGGGAAAATAGAGTGACCTGTGCCTGTCCCAACACCAAGAGCTAGTCTCTCATTGGTTCCCCGTCTTCCCGTGCATCCTCAGGACAAATTGCAACCTGTACGGAACAGGAGGTTAAAGGTGCTGATGCTCCAAGTAGGGAGATTGCTAGTAAAGTGGCTGGAATGGCGAACCCGAGCACAAGGAGATGAGAAATGAGGTGCGTTTTAGAAACCTTTCCCCATCACACGGTGTACCATCTTCTGGGTTTCTCATGCATGTTTTCGATGTAGGAAGATGCCCTTGAACCTGGAGATTTGGGACCCATGCGATGGGTAGCACGCAGTATTACTTTAAAGGGTCTGCGTTTGCTCACCCAACCTCACCAAACCTCTCAGCCCCAAGAGTGTCCACCCTTATGTCTCATCCAGCTGTGGGTCTAGATATGGTCAATCCAGGTTGCATCACAGCCCCTGAACGAATTGTGTAAGAGTTTCTCTGTCTTTCCCTGTCTTTGTTTCATGGGTTTTTAAAAGTAATTTATTTTTATAATGGGGTTTAGCTGCTTTTCACGGCTGTGTTTATGCCGCTTTACACCCACTTGACACACTAACAGAGAGATATCAATACATAGGTTTTAAGATTATTACTAGTCAGATATATTCTTGTGCGGTGAATCGGGCGTGTTGAGTCCAGTTCTCTGAGCAAGGAGTAGGTCTTGTCTATTACATATTGGGTTTATGGAACGGTATCTGAGCTAATTTGAAACTCTTGTTTTATGTATCACCCCACCTCACCTTTCCCGTTAAGCAGCCATAGTGTGTTTTCTGCATGTGTGACTCTGTTCTGTTTTGTAATTCAGTTCAAGTGTAACGGTTTTTACATTCCCTCTATAAGTGACACCTTAGGAGAAGTGTCCTTTTCTGTGTGACTTATTTCACTTAGAATCGTCTTACCTAAATCCACTCATCATGCTGCTACTAGCCTTATGACATTGATTTCATGGCTGAGTGATATTCCATTGTACATAAGGACCACAACTTTTTGATCCATTTTTCGCTTTCCTGGGATATTTAAGGTGGAATGAAGTGGAGGTCCTTGTCAACAGAGCAGCCCTAAACTTTGGGGTGCTTGTGTCTTGCTGATTTTCAATTTTCCCACTTTATCCCCCCATGCGTGGAAGTGCCCTATGCTCTCTAAGCTGTGTTTTTTAGATGTTTCAGGACACACCGTACACTTCTCCAGAGTGGCTGTTGGCGATTTACATCCCGCCCATCAGTGTAGCAAGGCTCCCATTTCTCCATGGCCTGTCCTGCATTTCTGGTTTTGACACTTTTTTCAGCATGGCCCTTTTGACCGATGGGAAGCGAGACTTCCTTGTAGCGCTGATTTGCCTTTCCAGGTTGCTTGGTTGGCCAAAAAGGGCGTATGCGTTTTTTCCTGAATATATTCAGGAAAAAACGCATACGCCTTTTTTGGCCAAGGGCATCATTGTCAACGTTTTGCCGCTTTTCATGTGCTTTAAAGGCGATTCGAATCTACCTCCTGAAATCTGTTTCCTGCAATTCTGCCTTGATTTCAAATCCTCTTCTTTGCCTTCCCTCAATATATTTGTGGACGAGAGTAATCATTTATAACTCGCAGGTTTGTGAATTGCAGTGCCCTGAAGCTCCATTTTACAAGACGCTTCTTTGGGACCTGGCCGCAAAAGCGCAGGATGGCTTCAGGCCCTGTTCTGGTTCCGGGGGGCAGGCTGAGCCTGTGGTTAATTCTTCTTCCTGATGGGAAAATAGAGTGACCTGTGCCTGTCCCAACACCAAGAGCTAGTCTCTCATTGGTTCCCCGTCTTCCCGTGCATCCTCAGGACAAATTGCAACCTGTACGGAACAGGAGGTTAAAGGTGCTGATGCTCCAAGTAGGGAGATTGTTAGTAAAGTGGCTGGAATGGCGAACCCGAGCACAAGGAGATGAGAAATGAGGTGCGTTTTAGAAACCTTTCCCCATCACACGGTGTACCATCTTCTGGGTTTCTCATGCATGTTTTCGATGTAGGAAGATGCCCTTGAACCTGGAGATTTGGGACCCATGCGATGGGTAGCACGCAGTATTACTTTAAAGGGTCTGCGTTTGCTCACCCAACCTCACCAAACCTCTCAGCCCCAAGAGTGTCCACCCTTATGTCTCATCCAGCTGTGGGTCTAGATATGGTCAATCCAGGTTGCATCACAGCCCCTGAACGAATTGTGTAAGAGTTTCTCTGTCTTTCCCTGTCTTTGTTTCATGGGTTTTTAAAAGTAATTTATTTTTATAATGGGGTTTAGCTGCTTTTCACGGCTGTGTTTATGCCGCTTTACACCCACTTGACACACTAACAGAGAGATATCAATACATAGGTTTTAAGATTATTACTAGTCAGATATATTCTTGTGCGGTGAATCGGGCGTGTTGAGTCCAGTTCTCTGAGCAAGGAGTAGGTCTTGTCTATTACATATTGGGTTTATGGAACGGTATCTGAGCTAATTTGAAACTCTTGTTTTATGTATCACCCCACCTCACCTTTCCCGTTAAGCAGCCATAGTGTGTTTTCTGCATGTGTGACTCTGTTCTGTTTTGTAATTCAGTTCAAGTGTAACGGTTTTTACATTCCCTCTATAAGTGACACCTTAGGAGAAGTGTCCTTTTCTGTGTGACTTATTTCACTTAGAATCGTCTTACCTAAATCCACTCATCATGCTGCTACTAGCCTTATGACATTGATTTCATGGCTGAGTGATATTCCATTGTACATAAGGACCACAACTTTTTGATCCATTTTTCGCTTTCCTGGGATATTTAAGGTGGAATGAAGTGGAGGTCCTTGTCAACAGAGCAGCCCTAAACTTTGGGGTGCTTGTGTCTTGCTGATTTTCAATTTTCCCACTTTATCCCCCCATGCGTGGAAGTGCCCTATGCTCTCTAAGCTGTGTTTTTTAGATGTTTCAGGACACACCGTACACTTCTCCAGAGTGGCTGTTGGCGATTTACATCCCGCCCATCAGTGTAGCAAGGCTCCCATTTCTCCATGGCCTGTCCTGCATTTCTGGTTTTGACACTTTTTTCAGCATGGCCCTTTTGACCGATGGGAAGCGAGACTTCCTTGTAGCGCTGATTTGCCTTTCCAGGTTGCTTGGTTGGCCAAAAAGGGCGTATGCGTTTTTTCCTGAATATATTCAGGAAAAAACGCATACGCCCTTTTCGGCCAAGGGCATCATTGTCAACGTTTTGCCGCTTTTCATGTGCTTTAAAGGCGATTCGAATCTACCTCCTGATATCTGTTTCCTGCAATTCTGCCTTGATTTCAAATCCTCTTCTTTGCCTTCCCTCAATATATTTGTGGACGAGAGTTATCATTAATAACTCTGCAGGTTTGTGAATTGCAGTGCCCTGAAGCTCCATTTTACAAGTCGCTTTTTTGGGAGCTGGCCGCAAAAGCGCAGGATGGCTTCAGGCCCTGTTCTGCTTCCGGGGGGCAGGCTGAGCCTGTGGTTAATTCTTCTTCCTGATGGGAAAATAGAGTGACCTGTGCCTGTCCCAACACCAAGAGCTAGTCTCTCATTGGTTCCCCGTCTTCCCGTGCATCCTCAGGACAAATTGCAACCTGTACGGAACAGGAGGTTAAAGGTGCTGATGCTCCAAGTAGGGAGATTGCTAGTAAAGTGGCTGGAATGGCGAACCCGAGCACAAGGAGATGAGAAATGAGGTGCGTTTTAGAAACCTTTCCCCATCACACGGTGTACCATCTTCTGGGTTTCTCATGCATGTTTTCGATGTAGGAAGATGCCCTTGAACCTGGAGATTTGGGACCCATGCGATGGGTAGCATGCAGTATTACTTTAAAGGGTCTGCGTTTGCTCACCCAACCTCACCAAACCTCTCAGCCCCAAGAGTGTCCACCCTTATGTCTCATCCAGCTGTGGGTCTAGATATGGTCAATCCAGGTTGCATCACAGCCCCTGAACGAATTGTGTAAGAGTTTCTCTGTCTTTCCCTGTCTTTGTTTCATGGGTTTTTAAAAGTAATTTATTTTTATAATGGGGTTTAGCTGCTTTTCACGGCTCTGTTTATGCTGCTTTACACCCACTTGACACACTAACAGAGAGATATCAATACATAGGTTTTAAGATTATTACTAGTCAGATATATTCTTGTGCGGTGAATCGGGCGTGTTGAGTCCAGTTCTCTGAGCAAGGAGTAGGTCTTGTCTATTACATATTGGGTTTATGGAACGGTATCTGAGCTAATTTGAAACTCTTGTTTTATGTATCACCCCACCTCACCTTTCCCGTTAAGCAGCCATAGTGTGTTTTTTGCATGTGTGACTCTGTTCTGTTTTGTAATTCAGTTCAAGTGTAACGGTTTTTACATTCCCTCTATAAGTGACACCTTAGGAGAAGTGTCCTTTTCTGTGTGACTTATTTCACTTAGAATCGTCTTACCTAAATCCACTCATCATGCTGCTACTAGCCTTATGACATTGATTTCATGGCTGAGTGATATTCCATTGTACATAAGGACCACAACTTTTTGATCCATTTTTCGCTTTCCTGGGATATTTAAGGTGGAATGAAGTGGAGGTCCTTGTCAACAGAGCAGCCCTAAACTTTGGGGTGCTTGTGTCTTGCTGATTTTCAATTTTCCCACTTTATCCCCCCATGCGTGGAAGTGCCCTATGCTCTCTAAGCTGTGTTTTTTAGATGTTTCAGGACACACCGTACACTTCTCCAGAGTGGCTGTTGGCAATTTACATCCCGCCCATCAGTGTAGCAAGGTTCCCATTTCTCCATGGCCTGTCCTGCATTTCTGGTTTTGACACTTTTTTCAGCATGGCCCTTTTGACCGATGGGAAGCGAGACTTCTTTGTAGCGCTGATTTGCCTTTCCAGGTTGCTTGGTTGGCCAAAAAGGGCGTATGCGTTTTTTCCTGAATATATTCAGGAAAAAACGCATACGCCCTTTTTGGCCAAGGGCATCATTGTCAACGTTTTGCCGCTTTTCATGTGCTTTAAAGGCGATTCGAATCTACCTCCTGAAATCTGTTTCCTGCAATTCTGCCTTGATTTCAAATCCTCTTCTTTGCCTTCCCTCAATATATTTGTGGACGAGAGTAATCATTTATAACTCGCAGGTTTGTGAATTGCAGTGCCCTGAAGCTCCATTTTACAAGACGCTTCTTTGGGAGCTGGCCGCAAAAGCGCAGGATGGCTTCAGGCCCTGTTCTGGTTCCGGGGGGCAGGCTGAGCCTGTGGTTAATTCTTCTTCCTGATGGGAAAATAGAGTGACCTGTGCCTGTCCCAACACCAAGAGCTTCTCTCTCATTGGTTCCCCGTCTGCCCGTGCATCCTCAGGACAAATTGCAACCTGTACGGAACAGGAGGTTAAAGGTGCTGATGCTCCAAGTAGGGAGATTGCTAGTAAAGTGTCTGGAATGGCGAACCCGAGCACAAGGAAATGAGAAATGAGGTGCGTTTTAGCAACCTTTCCCCATCACACGGTGTACCATCTTCTGGGTTTCTCATGCATGTTTTCGATGTAGGAAGATGCCCTTGAACCTGGAGATTTGGGACCCATGCGATGGGTAGCACGCAGTATTACTTTAAAGGGTCTGCGTTTGCTCACCCAACCTCACCAAACCTCTAAGCCCCAAGAGTGTCCACCCTTATGTCTCATCCAGCTGTGGGTCTAGATATGGTCAATCCAGGTTGCATCACAGCCCCTGAACGAATTGTGTAAGAGTTTCTCTGTCTTTCCCTGTCTTTGTTTCATGGGTTTTTAAAAGTAATTTATTTTTATAATGGGGTTTAGCTGCTTTTCACGGCTGTGTTTATGCCGCTTTACACCCACTTGACACACTAACAGAGAGATATCAATACATAGGTTTTAAGATTATTACTAGTCAGATATATTCTTGTACGGTGAATCGGGCGTGTTGAGTCCAGTTCTCTGAGCAAGGAGTAGGTCTTGTCTATTACATATTGGGTTTATGGAACGGTATCTGAGCTAATTTGAAACTCTTGTTTTATGTATCACCCCACCTCACCTTTCCCGTTAAGCAGCCATAGTGTGTTTTCTGCATGTGTGACTCTGTTCTGTTTTGTAATTCAGTTCAAGTGTAACGGTTTTTACATTCCCTCTATAAGTGACACCTTAGGAGAAGTGTCCTTTTCTGTGTGACTTATTTCACTTAGAATCGTCTTACCTAAATCCACTCATCATGCTGCTACTAGCCTTATGACATTGATTTCATGGCTGAGTGATATTCCATTGTACATAAGGACCACAACTTTTTGATCCATTTTTCGCTTTCCTGGGATATTTAAGGTGGAATGAAGTGGAGGTCCTTGTCAACAGAGCAGCCCTAAACTTTGGGGTGCTTGTGTCTTGCTGATTTTCAATTTTCCCACTTTATCCCCCCATGCGTGGAAGTGCCCTATGCTCTCTAAGCTGTGTTTTTTCGATGTTTCAGGACACACTGTACACTTCTCCAGAGTGGCTGTTGGCGATTTACATCCCGCCCATCAGTGTAGCAAGGCTCCGATTCCTCCATGGCCTGTCCTGCATTTCTGGTTTTGACACTTTTTTCAGCATGGCCCTTTTGACCGATGGGAAGCGAGACTTCTTTGTAGCGCTGATTTGCCTTTCCAGGTTGCTTGGTTGGCCAAAAAGGGCGTATGCGTTTTTTCCTGAATATATTCAGGAAAAAACGCATACGCCCTTTTTGGCCAAGGGCATCATTGTCAACGTTTTGCCGCTTTTCATGTGCTTTAAACGCGATTCGAATCTACCTCCTGAAATCTGTTTCCTGCAATTCTGCCTTGATTTCAAATCCTCTTCTTTGCCTTCCCTCAATATAATTGTGGACGAGAGTTATCATTAATAACTCTGCAGGTTTGTGAATTGCAGTGCCCTGAAGCTCCATTTTACAAGTCGCTTTTTTGGGAGCTGGCCGCAAAAGCGCAGGATGGCTTCAGGCCCTGTTCTGCTTCCGGGGGGCAGGCTGAGCCTGTGGTTAATTCTTCTTCCTGATGGGAAAATAGAGTGACCTGTGCCTGTCCCAACACCAAGAGCTAGTCTCTCATTGGTTCCCCGTCTTCCCGTGCATCCTCAGGACAAATTGCAACCTGTACGGAACAGGAGGTTAAAGGTGCTGATGCTCCAAGTAGGGAGATTGCTAGTAAAGTGGCTGGAATGGCGAACCCGAGCACAAGGAGATGAGAAATGAGGTGCGTTTTAGAAACCTTTCCCCATCACACGGTGTACCATCTTCTGGGTTTCTCATGCATGTTTTCGATGTAGGAAGATGCCCTTGAACCTGGAGATTTGGGACCCATGCGATGGGTAGCACGCAGTATTACTTTAAAGGGTCTGCGTTTGCTCACCCAACCTCACCAAACCTCTCAGCCCCAAGAGTGTCCACCCTTATGTCTCATCCAGCTGTGGGTCTAGATATGGTCAATCCAGGTTGCATCACAGCCCCTGAACGAATTGTGTAAGAGTTTCTCTGTCTTTCCCTGTCTTTGTTTCATGGGTTTTTAAAAGTAATTTATTTTTATAATGGGGTTTAGCTGCTTTTCACGGCTGTGTTTATGCCGCTTTACACCCACTTGACACACTAACAGAGAGATATCAATACATAGGTTTTAAGATTATTACTAGTCAGATATATTCTTGTGCGGTGAATCGGGCGTGTTGAGTCCAGTTCTCTGAGCAAGGAGTAGGTCTTGTCTATTACATATTGGGTTTATGGAACGGTATCTGAGCTAATTTGAAACTCTTGTTTTATGTATCACCCCACCTCACCTTTCCCGTTAAGCAGCCATAGTGTGTTTTCTGCATGTGTGACTCTGTTCTGTTTTGTAATTCAGTTCAAGTGTAACGGTTTTTACATTCCCTCTATAAGTGACACCTTAGGAGAAGTGTCCTTTTCTGTGTGACTTATTTCACTTAGAATCGTCTTACCTAAATCCACTCATCATGCTGCTACTAGCCTTATGACATTGATTTCATGGCTGAGTGATATTCCATTGTACATAAGGACCACAACTTTTTGATCCATTTTTCGCTTTCCTGGGATATTTAAGGTGGAATGAAGTGGAGGTCCTTGTCAACAGAGCAGCCCTAAACTTTGGGGTGCTTGTGTCTTGCTGATTTTCAATTTTCCCACTTTATCCCCCCATGCGTGGAAGTGCCCTATGCTCTCTAAGCTGTGTTTTTTAGATGTTTCAGGACACACCGTACACTTCTCCAGAGTGGCTGTTGGCGATTTACATCCCGCCCATCAGTGTAGCAAGGCTCCCATTTCTCCATGGCCTGTCCTGCATTTCTGGTTTTGACACTTTTTTCAGCATGGCCCTTTTGACCGATGGGAAGCGAGACTTCTTTGTAGCGCTGATTTGCCTTTCCAGGTTGCTTGGTTGGCCAAAAAGGGCGTATGCGTTTTTTCCTGAATATATTCAGGAAAAAACGCATACGCCCTTTTTGGCCAAGGGCATCATTGTCAACGTTTTGCCGCTTTTCATGTGCTTTAAAGGCGATTCGAATCTACCTCCTGAAATCTGTTTCCTGCAATTCTGCCTTGATTTCAAATCCTCTTCTTTGCCTTCCCTCAATATATTTGTGGACGAGAGTTATCATTAATAACTCTGCAGGTTTGTGAATTGCAGTGCCCTGAAGCTCCATTTTACAAGTCGCTTTTTTGGGAGCTGGCCGCAAAAGCGCAGGATGGCTTCAGGCCCTGTTCTGCTTCCGGGGGGCAGGCTGAGCCTGTGGTTAATTCTTCTTCCTGATGGGAAAATAGAGTGACCTGTGCCTGTCCCAACACCAGGAGGTAGTCTCTCATTGGTTCCCCGTCTTCCCGTGCATCCTCAGGACAAATTCCAACCTGTACGGAACAGGAGGTTAAAGGTGCTGATGCTCCAAGTAGGGAGATTGCTAGTAAAGTGGCTGGAATGGCGAACCCGAGCACAAGGAGATGAGAAATGAGGTGCGTTTTAGAAACCTTTCCCCATCACACGGTGTACCATCTTCTGGGTTTCTCATGCATGTTTTCGATGTAGGAAGATGCCCTTGAACCTGGAGATTTGGGACCCATGCGATGGGTAGCACGCAGTATTACTTTAAAGGGTCTGCGTTTGCTCACCCAACCTCACCAAACCTCTCAGCCCCAAGAGTGTCCACCCTTATGTCTCATCCAGCTGTGGGTCTAGATATGGTCAATCCAGGTTGCATCACAGCCCCTGAACGAATTGTGTAAGAGTTTCTCTGTCTTTCCCTGTCTTTGTTTCATGGGTTTTTAAAAGTAATTTATTTTTATAATGGGGTTTAGCTGCTTTTCACGGCTGTGTTTATGCCGCTTTACACCCACTTGACACACTAACAGAGAGATATCAATACATAGGTTTTAAGATTCTTACTAGTCAGATATATTCTTGTGCGGTGAATCGGGCGTGTTGAGTCCAGTTCTCTGAGCAAGGAGTAGGTCTTGTCTATTACATATTGGGTTTATGGAACGGTATCTGAGCTAATTTGAAACTCTTGTTTTATGTATCACCCCACCTCACCTTTCCCGTTAAGCAGCCATAGTGTGTTTTCTGCATGTGTGACTCTGTTCTGTTTTGTAATTCAGTTCAAGTGTAACGGTTTTTACATTCCCTCTATAAGTGACACCTTAGGAGAAGTGTCCTTTTCTGTGTGACTTATTTCACTTAGAATCGTCTTACCTAAATCCACTCATCATGCTGCTACTAGCCTTATGACATTGATTTCATGGCTGAGTGATATTCCATTGTACATAAGGACCACAACTTTTTGATCCATTTTTCGCTTTCCTGGGATATTTAAGGTGGAATGAAGTGGAGGTCCTTGTCAACAGAGCAGCCCTAAACTTTGGGGTGCTTGTGTCTTGCTGATTTTCAATTTTCCCACTTTATCCCCCCATGCGTGGAAGTGCCCTATGCTCTCTAAGCTGTGTTTTTTAGATGTTTCAGGACACACCGTACACTTCTCCAGAGTGGCTGTTGGCGATTTACATCCCGCCCATCAGTGTAGCAAGGCTCCCATTTCTCCATGGCCTGTCCTGCATTTCTGGTTTTGACACTTTTTTCAGCATGGCCCTTTTGACCGATGGGAAGCGAGACTTCCTTGTAGCGCTGATTTGCCTTTCCAGGTTGCTTGGTTGGCCAAAAAGGGCGTATGCGTTTTTTCCTGAATATATTCAGGAAAAAACGCATACGCCCTTTTTGGCCAAGGGCATCATTGTCAACGTTTTGCCGCTTTTCATGTGCTTTAAAGGCGATTCGAATCTACCTCCTGAAATCTGTTTCCTGCAATTCTGCCTTGATTTCAAATCCTCTTCTTTGCCTTCCCTCAATATATTTGTGGACGAGAGTAATCATTTATAACTCGCAGGTTTGTGAATTGCAGTGCCCTGAAGCTCCATTTTACAAGACGCTTCTTTGGGACCTGGCCGCAAAAGCGCAGGATGGCTTCAGGCCCTGTTCTGGTTCCGGGGGGCAGGCTGAGCCTGTGGTTAATTCTTCTTCCTGATGGGAAAATAGAGTGACCTGTGCCTGTCCCAACACCAAGAGCTAGTCTCTCATTGGTTCCCCGTCTTCCCGTGCATCCTCAGGACAAATTGCAACCTGTACGGAACAGGAGGTTAAAGGTGCTGATGCTCCAAGTAGGGAGATTGTTAGTAAAGTGGCTG
Organism: Balaenoptera physalus; assembly: GCF_965194825.1. Taxonomy (NCBI): domain Eukaryota; kingdom Metazoa; phylum Chordata; class Mammalia; order Artiodactyla; family Balaenopteridae; genus Balaenoptera; species Balaenoptera physalus. Next base: position 683,314 of record NW_028126247.1, on the reverse strand, counting down.
GAATGGCGAACCCGAGCACAAGGAGATGAGAAATGAGGTGCGTTTTAGAAACCTTTCCCCATCACACGGTGTACCATCTTCTGGGTTTCTCATGCATGTTTTCGATGTAGGAAGATGCCCTTGAACCTGGAGATTTGGGACCCATGCGATGGGTAGCACGCAGTATTACTTTAAAGGGTCTGCGTTTGCTCACCCAACCTCACCAAACCTCTCAGCCCCAAGAGTGTCCACCCTTATGTCTCATCCAGCTGTGGGTCTAGATATGGTCAATCCAGGTTGCATCACAGCCCCTGAACGAATTGTGTAAGAGTTTCTCTGTCTTTCCCTGTCTTTGTTTCATGGGTTTTTAAAAGTAATTTATTTTTATAATGGAGTTTAGCTGCTTTTCACGGCTGTGTTTATGCCGCTTTACACCCACTTGACACACTAACAGAGAGATATCAATACATAGGTTTTAAGATTATTACTAGTCAGATATATTCTTGTGCGGTGAATCGGGCGTGTTGAGTCCAGTTCTCTGAGCAAGGAGTAGGTCTTGTCTATTACATATTGGGTTTATGGAACGGTATCTGAGCTAATTTGAAACTCTTGTTTTATGTATCACCCCACCTCACCTTTCCCGTTAAGCAGCCATAGTGTGTTTTCTGCATGTGTGACTCTGTTCTGTTTTGTAATTCAGTTCAAGTGTAACGGTTTTTACATTCCCTCTATAAGTGACACCTTAGGAGAAGTGTCCTTTTCTGTGTGACTTATTTCACTTAGAATCGTCTTACCTAAATCCACTCATCATGCTGCTACTAGCCTTATGACATTGATTTCATGGCTGAGTGATATTCCATTGTACATAAGGACCACAACTTTTTTATCCATTTTTCGCTTTCCTGGGATATTTAAGGTGGAATGAAGTGGAGGTCCTTGTCAACAGAGCAGCCCTAAACTTTGGGGTGCTTGTGTCTTGCTGATTTTCAATTTTCCCACTTTATCCCCCCATGCGTGGAAGTGCCCTATGCTCTCTAAGCTGTGTTTTTTAGATGTTTCAGGACACACCGTACACTTCTCCAGAGTGGCTGTTGGCGATTTACATCCCGCCCATCAGTGTAGCAAGGCTCCCATTTCTCCATGGCCTGTCCTGCATTTCTGGTTTTGACACTTTTTTCAGCATGGCCCTTTTGACCGATGGGAAGCGAGACTTCCTTGTAGCGCTGATTTGCCTTTCCAGGTTGCTTGGTTGGCCAAAAAGGGCGTATGCGTTTTTTCCTGAATATATTCAGGAAAAAACGCATACGCCCTTTTCGGCCAAGGGCATCATTGTCAACGTTTTGCCGCTTTTCATGTGCTTTAAAGGCGATTCGAATCTACCTCCTGAAATCTGTTTCCTGCAATTCTGCCTTGATTTCAAATCCTCTTCTTTGCCTTCCCTCAATATATTTGTGGACGAGAGTTATCATTAATAACTCTGCAGGTTTGTGAATTGCAGTGCCCTGAAGCTCCATTTTACAAGTCGCTTTTTTGGGAGCTGGCCGCAAAAGCGCAGGATGGCTTCAGGCCCTGTTCTGCTTCCGGGGGGCAGGCTGAGCCTGTGGTTAATTCTTCTTCCTGATGGGAAAATAGAGTGACCTGTGCCTGTCCCAACACCAAGAGCTAGTCTCTCATTGGTTCCCCGTCTTCCCGTGCATCCTCAGGACAAATTGCAACCTGTACGGAACAGGAGGTTAAAGGTGCTGATGCTCCAAGTAGGGAGATTGCTAGTAAAGTGGCTGGAATGGCGAACCCGAGCACAAGGAGATGAGAAATGAGGTGCGTTTTAGAAACCTTTCCCCATCACACGGTGTACCATCTTCTGGGTTTCTCATGCATGTTTTCGATGTAGGAAGATGCCCTTGAACCTGGAGATTTGGGACCCATGCGATGGGTAGCATGCAGTATTACTTTAAAGGGTCTGCGTTTGCTCACCCAACCTCACCAAACCTCTCAGCCCCAAGAGTGTCCACCCTTATGTCTCATCCAGCTGTGGGTCTAGATATGGTCAATCCAGGTTGCATCACAGCCCCTGAACGAATTGTGTAAGAGTTTCTCTGTCTTTCCCTGTCTTTGTTTCATGGGTTTTTAAAAGTAATTTATTTTTATAATGGGGTTTAGCTGCTTTTCACGGCTCTGTTTATGCTGCTTTACACCCACTTGACACACTAACAGAGAGATATCAATACATAGGTTTTAAGATTATTACTAGTCAGATATATTCTTGTGCGGTGAATCGGGCGTGTTGAGTCCAGTTCTCTGAGCAAGGAGTAGGTCTTGTCTATTACATATTGGGTTTATGGAACGGTATCTGAGCTAATTTGAAACTCTTGTTTTATGTATCACCCCACCTCACCTTTCCCGTTAAGCAGCCATAGTGTGTTTTTTGCATGTGTGACTCTGTTCTGTTTTGTAATTCAGTTCAAGTGTAACGGTTTTTACATTCCCTCTATAAGTGACACCTTAGGAGAAGTGTCCTTTTCTGTGTGACTTATTTCACTTAGAATCGTCTTACCTAAATCCACTCATCATGCTGCTACTAGCCTTATGACATTGATTTCATGGCTGAGTGATATTCCATTGTACATAAGGACCACAACTTTTTGATCCATTTTTCGCTTTCCTGGGATATTTAAGGTGGAATGAAGTGGAGGTCCTTGTCAACAGAGCAGCCCTAAACTTTGGGGTGCTTGTGTCTTGCTGATTTTCAATTTTCCCACTTTATCCCCCCATGCGTGGAAGTGCCCTATGCTCTCTAAGCTGTGTTTTTTAGATGTTTCAGGACACACCGTACACTTCTCCAGAGTGGCTGTTGGCGATTTACATCCCGCCCATCAGTGTAGCAAGGCTCCCATTTCTCCATGGCCTGTCCTGCATTTCTGGTTTTGACACTTTTTTCAGCATGGCCCTTTTGACCGATGGGAAGCGAGACTTCTTTGTAGCGCTGATTTGCCTTTCCAGGTTGCTTGGTTGGCCAAAAAGGGCGTATGCGTTTTTTCCTGAATATATTCAGGAAAAAACGCATACGCCCTTTTTGGCCAAGGGCATCATTGTCAACGTTTTGCCGCTTTTCATGTGCTTTAAAGGCGATTCGAATCTACCTCCTGAAATCTGTTTCCTGCAATTCTGCCTTGATTTCAAATCCTCTTCTTTGCCTTCCCTCAATATATTTGTGGACGAGAGTTATCATTAATAACTCTGCAGGTTTGTGAATTGCAGTGCCCTGAAGCTCCATTTTACAAGTCGCTTTTTTGGGAGCTGGCCGCAAAAGCGCAGGATGGCTTCAGGCCCTGTTCTGCTTCCGGGGGGCAGGCTGAGCCTGTGGTTAATTCTTCTTCCTGATGGGAAAATAGAGTGACCTGTGCCTGTCCCAACACCAAGAGCTAGTCTCTCATTGGTTCCCCGTCTTCCCGTGCATCCTCAGGACAAATTGCAACCTGTACGGAACAGGAGGTTAAAGGTGCTGATGCTCCAAGTAGGGAGATTGCTAGTAAAGTGGCTGGAATGGCGAACCCGAGCACAAGGAGATGAGAAATGAGGTGCGTTTTAAAAACCTTTCCCCATCACACGGTGTACCATCTTCTGGGTTTCTCATGCATGTTTTCGATGTAGGAAGATGCCCTTGAACCTGGAGATTTGGGACCCATGCGATGGGTAGCACGCAGTATTACTTTAAAGGGTCTGCGTTTGCTCACCCAACCTCACCAAACCTCTCAGCCCCAAGAGTGTCCACCCTTATGTCTCATCCAGCTGTGGGTCTAGATATGGTCAATCCAGGTTGCATCACAGCCCCTGAACGAATTGTGTAAGAGTTTCTCTGTCTTTCCCTGTCTTTGTTTCATGGGTTTTTAAAAGTAATTTATTTTTATAATGGGGTTTAGCTGCTTTTCACGGCTGTGTTTATGCCGCTTTACACCCACTTGACACACTAACAGAGAGATATCAATACATAGGTTTTAAGATTATTACTAGTCAGATATATTCTTGTGCGGTGAATCGGGCGTGTTGAGTCCAGTTCTCTGAGCAAGGAGTAGGTCTTGTCTATTACATATTGGGTTTATGGAACGGTATCTGAGCTAATTTGAAACTCTTGTTTTATGTATCACCCCACCTCACCTTTCCCGTTAAGCAGCCATAGTGTGTTTTCTGCATGTGTGACTCTGTTCTGTTTTGTAATTCAGTTCAAGTGTAACGGTTTTTACATTCCCTCTATAAGTGACACCTTAGGAGAAGTGTCCTTTTCTGTGTGACTTATTTCACTTAGAATCGTCTTACCTAAATCCACTCATCATGCTGCTACTAGCCTTATGACATTGATTTCATGGCTGAGTGATATTCCATTGTACATAAGGACCACAACTTTTTGATCCATTTTTCGCTTTCCTGGGATATTTAAGGTGGAATGAAGTGGAGGTCCTTGTCAACAGAGCAGCCCTAAACTTTGGGGTGCTTGTGTCTTGCTGATTTTCAATTTTCCCACTTTATCCCCCCATGCGTGGAAGTGCCCTATGCTCTCTAAGCTGTGTTTTTTAGATGTTTCAGGACACACCGTACACTTCTCCAGAGTGGCTGTTGGCGATTTACATCCCGCCCATCAGTGTAGCAAGGCTCCCATTTCTCCATGGCCTGTCCTGCATTTCTGGTTTTGACACTTTTTTCAGCATGGCCCTTTTGACCGATGGGAAGCGAGACTTCCTTGTAGCGCTGATTTGCCTTTCCAGGTTGCTTGGTTGGCCAAAAAGGGCGTATGCGTTTTTTCCTGAATATATTCAGGAAAAAACGCATACGCCCTTTTCGGCCAAGGGCATCATTGTCAACGTTTTGCCGCTTTTCATGTGCTTTAAAGGCGATTCGAATCTACCTCCTGAAATCTGTTTCCTGCAATTCTGCCTTGATTTCAAATCCTCTTCTTTGCCTTCCCTCAATATATTTGTGGACGAGAGTTATCATTAATAACTCTGCAGGTTTGTGAATTGCAGTGCCCTGAAGCTCCATTTTACAAGTCGCTTTTTTGGGAGCTGGCCGCAAAAGCGCAGGATGGCTTCAGTCCCTGTTCTGCTTCCGGGGGGCAGGCTGAGCCTGTGGTTAATTCTTCTTCCTGATGGGAAAATAGAGTGACCTGTGCCTGTCCCAACACCAAGAGCTAGTCTCTCATTGGTTCCCCGTCTTCCCGTGCATCCTCAGGACAAATTGCAACCTGTACGGAACAGGAGGTTAAAGGTGCTGATGCTCCAAGTAGGGAGATTGCTAGTAAAGTGGCTGGAATGGCGAACCCGAGCACAAGGAGATGAGAAATGAGGTGCGTTTTAAAAACCTTTCCCCATCACACGGTGTACCATCTTCTGGGTTTCTCATGCATGTTTTCGATGTAGGAAGATGCCCTTGAACCTGGAGATTTGGGACCCATGCGATGGGTAGCACGCAGTATTACTTTAAAGGGTCTGCGTTTGCTCACCCAACCTCACCAAACCTCTCAGCCCCAAGAGTGTCCACCCTTATGTCTCATCCAGCTGTGGGTCTAGATATGGTCAATCCAGGTTGCATCACAGCCCCTGAACGAATTGTGTAAGAGTTTCTCTGTCTTTCCCTGTCTTTGTTTCATGGGTTTTTAAAAGTAATTTATTTTTATAATGGGGTTTAGCTGCTTTTCACGGCTGTGTTTATGCCGCTTTACACCCACTTGACACACTAACAGAGAGATATCAATACATAGGTTTTAAGATTATTACTAGTCAGATATATTCTTGTGCGGTGAATCGGGCGTGTTGAGTCCAGTTCTCTGAGCAAGGAGTAGGTCTTGTCTATTACATATTGGGTTTATGGAACGGTATCTGAGCTAATTTGAAACTCTTGTTTTATGTATCACCCCACCTCACCTTTCCCGTTAAGCAGCCATAGTGTGTTTTCTGCATGTGTGACTCTGTTCTGTTTTGTAATTCAGTTCAAGTGTAACGGTTTTTACATTCCCTCTATAAGTGACACCTTAGGAGAAGTGTCCTTTTCTGTGTGACTTATTTCACTTAGAATCGTCTTACCTAAATCCACTCATCATGCTGCTACTAGCCTTATGACATTGATTTCATGGCTGAGTGATATTCCATTGTACATAAGGACCACAACTTTTTGATCCATTTTTCGCTTTCCTGGGATATTTAAGGTGGAATGAAGTGGAGGTCCTTGTCAACAGAGCAGCCCTAAACTTTGGGGTGCTTGTGTCTTGCTGATTTTCAATTTTCCCACTTTATCCCCCCATGCGTGGAAGTGCCCTATGCTCTCTAAGCTGTGTTTTTTAGATGTTTCAGGACACACCGTACACTTCTCCAGAGTGGCTGTTGGCGATTTACATCCCGCCCATCAGTGTAGCAAGGCTCCCATTTCTCCATGGCCTGTCCTGCATTTCTGGTTTTGACACTTTTTTCAGCATGGCCCTTTTGACCGATGGGAAGCGAGACTTCCTTGTAGCGCTGATTTGCCTTTCCAGGTTGCTTGGTTGGCCAAAAAGGGCGTATGCGTTTTTTCCTGAATATATTCAGGAAAAAACGCATACGCCCTTTTTGGCCAAGGGCATCATTGTCAACGTTTTGCCGCTTTTCATGTGCTTTAAAGGCGATTCGAATCTACCTCCTGAAATCTGTTTCCTGCAATTCTGCCTTGATTTCAAATCCTCTTCTTTGCCTTCCCTCAATATATTTGTGGACGAGAGTTATCATTAATAACTCTGCAGGTTTGTGAATTGCAGTGCCCTGAAGCTCCATTTTACAAGTCGCTTTTTTGGGAGCTGGCCGCAAAAGCGCAGGATGGCTTCAGGCCCTGTTCTGCTTCCGGGGGGCAGGCTGAGCCTGTGGTTAATTCTTCTTCCTGATGGGAAAATAGAGTGACCTGTGCCTGTCCCAACACCAAGAGCTAGTCTCTCATTGGTTCCCCGTCTTCCCGTGCATCCTCAGGACAAATTGCAACCTGTACGGAACAGGAGGTTAAAGGTGCTGATGCTCCAAGTAGGGAGATTGCTAGTAAAGTGGCTGGAATGGCCAACCCGAGCACAAGGAGATGAGAAATGAGGTGCGTTTTAGAAACCTTTCCCCATCACACGGTGTACCATCTTCTGGGTTTCTCATGCATGTTTTCGATGTAGGAAGATGCCCTTGAACCTGGAGATTTGGGACCCATGCGATGGGTAGCACGCAGTATTACTTTAAAGGGTCTGCATTTGCTCACCCAACCTCACCAAACCTCTCAGCCCCAAGAGTGTCCACCCTTATGTCTCATCCAGCTGTGGGTCTAGATATGGTCAATCCAGGTTGCATCACAGCCCCTGAACGAATTGTGTAAGAGTTTCTCTGTCTTTCCCTGTCTTTGTTTCATGGGTTTTTATAAGTAATTTATTTTTATAATGGGGTTTAGCTGCTTTTCACGGCTGTGTTTATGCCGCTTTACACCCACTTGACACACTAACAGAGAGATATCAATACATAGGTTTTAAGATTATTACTAGTCAGATATATTCTTGTGCGGTGAATCGGGCGTGTTGAGTCCAGTTCTCTGAGCAAGGAGTAGGTCTTGTCTATTACATATTGGGTTTATGGAACGGTATCTGAGCTAATTTGAAACTCTTGTTTTATGTATCACCCCACCTCACCTTTCCCGTTAAGCAGCCATAGTGTGTTTTCTGCATGTGTGACTCTGTTCTGTTTTGTAATTCAGTTCAAGTGTAACGGTTTTTACATTCCCTCTATAAGTGACACCTTAGGAGAAGTGTCCTTTTCTGTGTGACTTATTTCACTTAGAATCGTCTTACCTAAATCCACTCATCATGCTGCTACTAGCCTTATGACATTGATTTCATGGCTGAGTGATATTCCATTGTACATAAGGACCACAACTTTTTGATCCATTTTTCGCTTTCCTGGGATATTTAAGGTGGAATGAAGTGGAGGTCCTTGTCAACAGAGCAGCCCTAAACTTTGGGGTGCTTGTGTCTTGCTGATTTTCAATTTTTCCACTTTATCCCCCCATGCGTGGAAGTGCCCTATGCTCTCTAAGCTGTGTTTTTTAGATGTTTCAGGACACACCGTACACTTCTCCAGAGTGGCTGTTGGCGATTTACATCCCGCCCATCAGTGTAGCAAGGCTCCCATTTCTCCATGGCCTGTCCTGCATTTCTGGTTTTGACACTTTTTTCAGCATGGCCCTTTTGACCGATGGGAAGTGAGACTTCCTTGTAGCGCTGATTTGCCTTTCCAGGTTGCTTGGTTGGCCAAAAAGGGCGTATGCGTTTTTTCCTGAATATATTCAGGAAAAAACGCATACGCCCTTTTTGGCCAAGGGCATCATTGTCAACGTTTTGCCGCTTTTCATGTGCTTTAAAGGCGATTCGAATCTACCTCCTGAAATCTGTTTCCTGCAATTCTGCCTTGATTTCAAATCCTCTTCTTTGCCTTCCCTCAATATATTTGTGGACGAGAGTTATCATTAATAACTCTGCAGGTTTGTGAATTGCAGTGCCCTGAAGCTCCATTTTACAAGTCGCTTTTTTGGGAGCTGGCCGCAAAAGCGCAGGATGGCTTCAGGCCCTGTTCTGCTTCCGGGGGGCAGGCTGAGCCTGTGGTTAATTCTTCTTCCTGATGGGAAAATAGAGTGACCTGTGCCTGTCCCAACACCAAGAGCTAGTCTCTCATTGGTTCCCCGTCTTCCCGTGCATCCTCAGGACAAATTGCAACCTGTACGGAACAGGAGGTTAAAGGTGCTGATGCTCCAAGTAGGGAGATTGCTAGTAAAGTGGCTGGAATGGCGAACCCGAGCACAAGGAGATGAGAAATGAGGTGCGTTTTAGAAACCTTTCCCCATCACACGGTGTACCATCTTCTGGGTTTCTCATGCATGTTTTCGATGTAGGAAGATGCCCTTGAACCTGGAGATTTGGGACCCATGCGATGGGTAGCACGCAGTATTACTTTAAAGGGTCTGCGTTTGCTCACCCAACCTCACCAAACCTCTCAGCCCCAAGAGTGTCCACCCTTATGTCTCATCCAGCTGTGGGTCTAGATATGGTCAATCCAGGTTGCATCACAGCCCCTGAACGAATTGTGTAAGAGTTTCTCTGTCTTTCCCTGTCTTTGTTTCATGGGTTTTTAAAAGTAATTTATTTTTATAATGGGGTTTAGCTGCTTTTCACGGCTGTGTTTATGCCGCTTTACACCCACTTGACACACTAACAGAGAGATATCAATACATAGGTTTTAAGATTATTACTAGTCAGATATATTCTTGTGCGGTGAATCGGGCGTGTTGAGTCCAGTTCTCTGAGCAAGGAGTAGGTCTTGTCTATTACATATTGGGTTTATGGAACGGTATCTGAGCTAATTTGAAACTCTTGTTTTATGTATCACCCCACCTCACCTTTCCCGTTAAGCAGCCATAGTGTGTTTTCTGCATGTGTGACTCTGTTCTGTTTTGTAATTCAGTTCAAGTGTAACGGTTTTTACATTCCCTCTATAAGTGACACCTTAGGAGAAGTGTCCTTTTCTGTGTGACTTATTTCACTTAGAATCGTCTTACCTAAATCCACTCATCATGCTGCTACTAGCCTTATGACATTGATTTCATGGCTGAGTGATATTCCATTGTACATAAGGACCACAACTTTTTGATCCATTTTTCGCTTTCCTGGGATATTTAAGGTGGAATGAAGTGGAGGTCCTTGTCAACAGAGCAGCCCTAAACTTTGGGGTGCTTGTGTCTTGCTGATTTTCAATTTTCCCACTTTATCCCCCCATGCGTGGAAGTGCCCTATGCTCTCTAAGCTGTGTTTTTTAGATGTTTCAGGACACACCGTACACTTCTCCAGAGTGGCTGTTGGCGATTTACATCCCGCCCATCAGTGTAGCAAGGCTCCCATTTCTCCATGGCCTGTCCTGCATTTCTGGTTTTGACACTTTTTTCAGCATGGCCCTTTTGACCGATGGGAAGCGAGACTTCTTTGTAGCGCTGATTTGCCTTTCCAGGTTGCTTGGTTGGCCAAAAAGGGCGTATGCGTTTTTTCCTGAATATATTCAGGAAAAAACGCATACGCCCTTTTTGGCCAAGGGCATCATTGTCAACGTTTTGCCGCTTTTCATGTGCTTTAAAGGCGATTCGAATCTACCTCCTGAAATCTGTTTCCTGCAATTCTGCCTTGATTTCAAATCCTCTTCTTTGCCTTCCCTCAATATATTTGTGGACGAGAGTAATCATTTATAACTCGCAGGTTTGTGAATTGCAGTGCCCTGAAGCTCCATTTTACAAGACGCTTCTTTGGGAGCTGGCCGCAAAAGCGCAGGATGGCTTCAGGCCCTGTTCTGGTTCCGGGGGGCAGGCTGAGCCTGTGGTTAATTCTTCTTCCTGATGGGAAAATAGAGTGACCTGTGCCTGTCCCAACACCAAGAGCTAGTCTCTCATTGGTTCCCCGTCTTCCCGTGCATCCTCAGGACAAATTGCAACCTGTACGGAACAGGAGGTTAAAGGTGCTGATGCTCCAAGTAGGGAGATTGCTAGTAAAGTGGCTGGAATGGCCAACCCGAGCACAAGGAGATGAGAAATGAGGTGCGTTTTAGAAACCTTTCCCCATCACACGGTGTACCATCTTCTGGGTTTCTCATGCATGTTTTCGATGTAGGAAGATGCCCTTGAACCTGGAGATTTGGGACCCATGCGATGGGTAGCACGCAGTATTACTTTAAAGGGTCTGCGTTTGCTCACCCAACCTCACCAAACCTCTCAGCCCCAAGAGTGTCCACCCTTATGTCTCATCCAGCTGTGGGTCTAGATATGGTCAATCCAGGTTGCATCACAGCCCCTGAACGAATTGTGTAAGAGTTTCTCTGTCTTTCCCTCTCTTTGTTTCATGGGTTTTTAAAAGTAATTTATTTTTATAATGGGGTTTAGCTGCTTTTCACGGCTGTGTTTATGCCGCTTTACACCCACTTGACACACTAACAGAGAAATATCAATACATAGGTTTTAAGATTATTACTAGTCAGATATATTCTTGTGCGGTGAATCGGGCGTGTTGAGTCCAGTTCTCTGAGCAAGGAGTAGGTCTTGTCTATTACATATTGGGTTTATGGAACGGTATCTGAGCTAATTTGAAACTCTTGTTTTATGTATCACCCCACCTCACCTTTCCCGTTAAGCAGCCATAGTGTGTTTTCTGCATGTGTGACTCTGTTCTGTTTTGTAATTCAGTTCAAGTGTAACGGTTTTTACATTCCCTCTATAAGTGACACCTTAGGAGAAGTGTCCTTTTCTGTGTGACTTATTTCACTTAGAATCGTCTTACCTAAATCCACTCATCATGCTGCTACTAGCCTTATGACATTGATTTCATGGCTGAGTGATATTCCATTGTACATAAGGACCACAACTTTTTGATCCATTTTTCGCTTTCCTGGGATATTTAAGGTGGAATGAAGTGGAGGTCCTTGTCAACAGAGCAGCCCTAAACTTTGGGGTGCTTGTGTCTTGCTGATTTTCAATTTTCCCACTTTATCCCCCCATGCGTGGAAGTGCCCTATGCTCTCTAAGCTGTGTTTTTTAGATGTTTCAGGACACACCGTACACTTCTCCAGAGTGGCTGTTGGCGATTTACATCCCGGCCATCAGTGTAGCAAGGCTCCCATTTCTCCATGGCCTGTCCTGCATTTCTGGTTTTGACACTTTTTTCAGCATGGCCCTTTTGACCGATGGGAAGCGAGACTTCTTTGTAGCGCTGATTTGCCTTTCCAGGTTGCTTGGTTGGCCAAAAAGGGCGTATGCGTTTTTTCCTGAATATATTCAGGAAAAAACGCATACGCCCTTTTTGGCCAAGGGCATCATTGTCAACGTTTTGCCGCTTTTCATGTGCTTTAAAGGCGATTCGAATCTACCTCCTGAAATCTGTTTCCTGCAATTCTGCCTTGATTTCAAATCCTCTTCTTTGCCTTCCCTCAATATATTTGTGGACGAGAGTAATCATTTATAACTCGCAGGTTTGTGAATTGCAGTGCCCTGAAGCTCCATTTTACAAGACGCTTCTTTGGGAGCTGGCCGCAAAAGCGCAGGATGGCTTCAGGCCCTGTTCTGGTTCCGGGGGGCAGGCTGAGCCTGTGGTTAATTCTTCTTCCTGATGGGAAAATAGAGTGACCTGTGCCTGTCCCAACACCAAGAGCTAGTCTCTCATTGGTTCCCCGTCTTCCCGTGCATCCTCAGGACAAATTGCAACCTGTACGGAACAGGAGGTTAAAGGTGCTGATGCTCCAAGTAGGGAGATTGCTAGTAAAGTGGCTGGAATGGCCAACCCGAGCACAAGGAGATGAGAAATGAGGTGCGTTTTAGAAACCTTTCCCCATCACACGGTGTACCATCTTCTGGGTTTCTCATGCATGTTTTCGATGTAGGAAGATGCCCTTGAACCTGGAGATTTGGGACCCATGCGATGGGTAGCACGCAGTATTACTTTAAAGGGTCTGCGTTTGCTCACCCAACCTCACCAAACCTCTCAGCCCCAAGAGTGTCCACCCTTATGTCTCATCCAGCTGTGGGTCTAGATATGGTCAATCCAGGTTGCATCACAGCCCCTGAACGAATTGTGTAAGAGTTTCTCTGTCTTTCCCTGTCTTTGTTTCATGGGTTTTTAAAAGTAATTTATTTTTATAATGGGGTTTAGCTGCTTTTCACGGCTGTGTTTATGCCGCTTTACACCCACTTGACACACTAACAGAGAGATATCAATACATAGGTTTTAAGATTATTACTAGTCAGATATATTCTTGTGCGGTGAATCGGGCGTGTTGAGTCCAGTTCTCTGAGCAAGGAGTAGGTCTTGTCTATTACATATTGGGTTTATGGAACGGTATCTGAGCTAATTTGAAACTCTTGTTTTATGTATCACCCCACCTCACCTTTCCCGTTAAGCAGCCATAGTGTGTTTTCTGCATGTGTGACTCTGTTCTGTTTTGTAATTCAGTTCAAGTGTAACGGTTTTTACATTCCCTCTATAAGTGACACCTTAGGAGAAGTGTCCTTTTCTGTGTGACTTATTTCACTTAGAATCGTCTTACCTAAATCCACTCATCATGCTGCTACTAGCCTTATGACATTGATTTCATGGCTGAGTGATATTCCATTGTACATAAGGACCACAACTTTTTGATCCATTTTTCGCTTTCCTGGGATATTTAAGGTGGAATGAAGTGGAGGTCCTTGTCAACAGAGCAGCCCTAAACTTTGGGGTGCTTGTGTCTTGCTGATTTTCAATTTTCCCACTTTATCCCCCCATGCGTGGAAGTGCCCTATGCTCTCTAAGCTGTGTTTTTTAGATGTTTCAGGACACACCGTACACTTCTCCAGAGTGGCTGTTGGCGATTTACATCCCGCCCATCAGTGTAGCAAGGCTCCCATTTCTCCATGGCCTGTCCTGCATTTCTTGTTTTGACACTTTTTTCAGCATGGCCCTTTTGACCGATGGGAAGCGAGACTTCTTTGTAGCGCTGATTTGCCTTTCCAGGTTGCTTGGTTGGCCAAAAAGGGCGTATGCGTTTTTTCCTGAATATATTCAGGAAAAAACGCATACGCCCTTTTTGGCCAAGGGCATCATTGTCAACGTTTTGCCGCTTTTCATGTGCTTTAAAGGCGATTCGAATCTACCTCCTGAAATCTGTTTCCTGCAATTCTGCCTTGATTTCAAATCCTCTTCTTTGCCTTCCCTCAATATATTTGTGGACGAGAGTTATCATTAATAACTCTGCAGGTTTGTGAATTGCAGTGCCCTGAAGCTCCATTTTACAAGTCACTTTTTTGGGAGCTGGCCGCAAAAGCGCAGGATGGCTTCAGGCCCTGTTCTGCTTCCGGGGGGCAGGCTGAGCCTGTGGTTAATTCTTCTTCCTGATGGGAAAATAGAGTGACCTGTGCCTGTCCCAACACCAAGAGCTAGTCTCTCATTGGTTCCCCGTCTTCCCGTGCATCCTCAGGACAAATTGCAACCTGTACGGAACAGGAGGTTAAAGGTGCTGATGCTCCAAGTAGGGAGATTGCTAGTAAAGTGGCTGGAATGGCGAACCCGAGCACAAGGAGATGAGAAATGAGGTGCGTTTTAGAAACCTTTCCCCATCACACGGTGTACCATCTTCTGGGTTTCTCATGCATGTTTTCGATGTAGGTAGATGCCCTTGAACCTGGAGATTTGGGACCCATGCGATGGGTAGCACGCAGTATTACTTTAAAGGGTCTGCGTTTGCTCACCCAACCTCACCAAACCTCTCAGCCCCAAGAGTGTCCACCCTTATGTCTCATCCAGCTGTGGGTCTAGATATGGTCAATCCAGGTTGCATCACAGCCCCTGAACGAATTGTGTAAGAGTTTCTCTGTCTTTCCCTGTCTTTGTTTCATGGGTTTTTAAAAGTAATTTATTTTTATAATGGGGTTTAGCTGCTTTTCACGGCTGTGTTTATGCCGCTTTACACCCACTTGACACACTAACAGAGAGATATCAATACATAGGTTTTAAGATTATTACTAGTCAGATATATTCTTGTGCGGTGAATCGGGCGTGTTGAGTCCAGTTCTCTGAGCAAGGAGTAGGTCTTGTCTATTACATATTGGGTTTATGGAACGGTATCTGAGCTAATTTGAAACTCTTGTTTTATGTATCACCCCACCTCACCTTTCCCGTTAAGCAGCCATAGTGTGTTTTCTGCATGTGTGACTCTGTTCTGTTTTGTAATTCAGTTCAAGTGTAACGGTTTTTACATTCCCTCTATAAGTGACACCTTAGGAGAAGTGTCCTTTTCTGTGTGACTTATTTCACTTAGAATCGTCTTACCTAAATCCACTCATCATGCTGCTACTAGCCTTATGACATTGATTTCATGGCTGAGTGATATTCCATTGTACATAAGGACCACAACTTTTTGATCCATTTTTCGCTTTCCTGGGATATTTAAGGTGGAATGAAGTGGAGGTCCTTGTCAACAGAGCAGCCCTAAACTTTGGGGTGCTTGTGTCTTGCTGATTTTCAATTTTCCCACTTTATCCCCCCATGCGTGGAAGTGCCCTATGCTCTCTAAGCTGTGTTTTTTAGATGTTTCAGGACACACCGTACACTTCTCCAGAGTGGCTGTTGGCGATTTACATCCCGCCCATCAGTGTAGCAAGGCTCCCATTTCTCCATGGCCTGTCCTGCATTTCTGGTTTTGACACTTTTTTCAGCATGGCCCTTTTGACCGATGGGAAGCGAGACTTCTTTGTAGCGCTGATTTGCCTTTCCAGGTTGCTTGGTTGGCCAAAAAGGGCGTATGCGTTTTTTCCTGAATATATTCAGGAAAAAACGCATACGCCCTTTTTGGCCAAGGGCATCATTGTCAACGTTTTGCCGCTTTTCATGTGCTTTAAAGGCGATTCGAATCTACCTCCTGAAATCTGTTTCCTGCAATTCTGCCTTGATTTCAAATCCTCTTCTTTGCCTTCCCTCAATATATTTGTGGACGAGAGTTATCATTAATAACTCTGCAGGTTTGTGAATTGCAGTGCCCTGAAGCTCCATTTTACAAGTCGCTTTTTTGGGAGCTGGCCGCAAAAGCGCAGGATGGCTTCAGGCCCTGTTCTGGTTCCGGGGGGCAGGCTGAGCCTGTGGTTAATTCTTCTTCCTGATGGGAAAATAGAGTGACCTGTGCCTGTCCCAACACCAAGAGCTAGTCTCTCATTGGTTCCCCGTCTTCCCGTTCATCCTCAGGACAAATTGCAACCTGTACGGAACAGGAGGTTAAAGGTGCTGATGCTCCAAGTAGGGAGATTGCTAGTAAAGTGCCTGGAATGGCGAACCCGAGCACAAGGAGATGAGAAATGAGGTGCGTTTTAGAAACCTTTCCCCATCACACGGTGTACCATCTTCTGGGTTTCTCATGCATGTTTTCGATGTAGGAAGATGCCATTGAACCTGGAGATTTGGGACCCATGCGATGGGTAGCACGCAGTATTACTTTAAAGGGTCTGCGTTTGCTCACCCAACCTCACCAAACCTCTCAGCCCCAAGAGTGTCCACCCTTATGTCTCATCCAGCTGTGGGTCTAGATATGGTCAATCCAGGTTGCATCACAGCCCCTGAACGAATTGTGTAAGAGTTTCTCTGTCTTTCCCTGTCTTTGTTTCATGGGTTTTTAAAAGTAATTTATTTTTATAATGGGGTTTAGCTGCTTTTCACGGCTGTGTTTATGCCGCTTTACACCCACTTGACACACTAACAGAGAGATATCAATACATAGGTTTTAAGATTATTACTAGTCAGATATATTCTTGTGCGGTGAATCGGGCGTGTTGAGTCCAGTTCTCTGAGCAAGGAGTAGGTCTTGTCTATTACATATTGGGTTTATGGAACGGTATCTGAGCTAATTTGAAACTCTTGTTTTATGTATCACCCCACCTCACCTTTCCCGTTAAGCAGCCATAGTGTGTTTTCTGCATGTGTGACTCTGTTCTGTTTTGTAATTCAGTTCAAGTGTAACGGTTTTTACATTCCCTCTATAAGTGACACCTTAGGAGAAGTGTCCTTTTCTGTGTGACTTATTTCACTTAGAATCGTCTTACCTAAATCCACTCATCATGCTGCTACTAGCCTTATGACATTGATTTCATGGCTGAGTGATATTCCATTGTACATAAGGACCACAACTTTTTGATCCATTTTTCGCTTTCCTGGGATATTTAAGGTGGAATGAAGTGGAGGTCCTTGTCAACAGAGCAGCCCTAAACTTTGGGGTGCTTGTGTCTTGCTGATTTTCAATTTTCCCACTTTATCCCCCCATGCGTGGAAGTGCCCTATGCTCTCTAAGCTGTGTTTTTTAGATGTTTCAGGACACACCGTACACTTCTCCAGAGTGGCTGTTGGCGATTTACATCCCGCCCATCAGTGTAGCAAGGCTCCCATTTCTCCATGGCCTGTCCTGCATTTCTGGTTTTGACACTTTTTTCAGCATGGCCCTTTTGACCGATGGGAAGCGAGACTTCTTTGTAGCGCTGATTTGCCTTTCCAGGTTGCTTGGTTGGCCAAAAAGGGCGTATGCGTTTTTTCCTGAATATATTCAGGAAAAAACGCATACGCCCTTTTTGGCCAAGGGCATCATTGTCAACGTTTTGCCGCTTTTCATGTGCTTTAAAGGCGATTCGAATCTACCTCCTGAAATCTGTTTCCTGCAATTCTGCCTTGATTTCAAATCCTCTTCTTTGCCTTCCCTCAATATATTTGTGGACGAGAGTTATCATTAATAACTCTGCAGGTTTGTGAATTGCAGTGCCCTGAAGCTCCATTTTACAAGTCGCTTTTTTGGGAGCTGGCCGCAAAAGCGCAGGATGGCTTCAGGCCCTGTTCTGCTTCCGGGGGGCAGGCTGAGCCTGTGGTTAATTCTTCTTCCTGATGGGAAAATAGAGTGACCTGTGCCTGTCCCAACACCAAGAGCTAGTCTCTCATTGGTTCCCCGTCTTCCCGTTCATCCTCAGGACAAATTGCAACCTGTACGGAACAGGAGGTTAAAGGTGCTGATGCTCCAAGTAGGGAGATTGCTAGTAAAGTGGCTGGAATGGCGAACCCGAGCACAAGGAGATGAGAAATGAGGTGCGTTTTAGAAACCTTTCCCCATCACACGGTGTACCATCTTCTGGGTTTCTCATGCATGTTTTCGATGTAGGAAGATGCCCTTGAACCTGGAGATTTGGGACCCATGCGATGGGTAGCACGCAGTATTACTTTAAAGGGTCTGCGTTTGCTCACCCAACCTCACCAAACCTCTCAGCCCCAAGAGTGTCCACCCTTATGTCTCATCCAGCTGTGGGTCTAGATATGGTCAATCCAGGTTGCATCACAGCCCCTGAACGAATTGTGTAAGAGTTTCTCTGTCTTTCCCTGTCTTTGTTTCATGGGTTTTTAAAAGTAATTTATTTTTATAATGGGGTTTAGCTGCTTTTCACGGCTGTGTTTATGCCGCTTTACACCCACTTGACACACTAACAGAGAGATATCAATACATAGGTTTTAAGATTATTACTAGTCAGATATATTCTTGTGCGGTGAATCGGGCGTGTTGAGTCCAGTTCTCTGAGCAAGGAGTAGGTCTTGTCTATTACATATTGGGTTTATGGAACGGTATCTGAGCTAATTTGAAACTCTTGTTTTATGTATCACCCCACCTCACCTTTCCCGTTAAGCAGCCATAGTGTGTTTTCTGCATGTGTGACTCTGTTCTGTTTTGTAATTCAGTTCAAGTGTAACGGTTTTTACATTCCCTCTATAAGTGACACCTTAGGAGAAGTGTCCTTTTCTGTGTGACTTATTTCACTTAGAATCGTCTTACCTAAATCCACTCATCATGCTGCTACTAGCCTTATGACATTGATTTCATGGCTGAGTGATATTCCATTGTACATAAGGACCACAACTTTTTGATCCATTTTTCGCTTTCCTGGGATATTTAAGGTGGAATGAAGTGGAGGTCCTTGTCAACAGAGCAGCCCTAAACTTTGGGGTGCTTGTGTCTTGCTGATTTTCAATTTTCCCACTTTATCCCCCCATGCGTGGAAGTGCCCTATGCTCTCTAAGCTGTGTTTTTTAGATGTTTCAGGACACACCGTACACTTCTCCAGAGTGGCTGTTGGCGATTTACATCCCGCCCATCAGTGTAGCAAGGCTCCCATTTCTCCATGGCCTGTCCTGCATTTCTGGTTTTGACACTTTTTTCAGCATGGCCCTTTTGACCGATGGGAAGCGAGACTTCTTTGTAGCGCTGATTTGCCTTTCCAGGTTGCTTGGTTGGCCAAAAAGGGCGTATGCGTTTTTTCCTGAATATATTCAGGAAAAAACGCATACGCCCTTTTTGGCCAAGGGCATCATTGTCAACGTTTTGCCGCTTTTCATGTGCTTTAAAGGCGATTCGAATCTACCTCCTGAAATCTGTTTCCTGCAATTCTGCCTTGATTTCAAATCCTCTTCTTTGCCTTCCCTCAATATATTTGTGGACGAGAGTTATCATTAATAACTCTGCAGGTTTGTGAATTGCAGTGCCCTGAAGCTCCATTTTACAAGTCGCTTTTTTGGGAGCTGGCCGCAAAAGCGCAGGATGGCTTCAGGCCCTGTTCTGCTTCCGGGGGGCAGGCTGAGCCTGTGGTTAATTCTTCTTCCTGATGGGAAAATAGAGTGACCTGTGCCTGTCCCAACACCAAGAGCTAGTCTCTCATTGGTTCCCCGTCTTCCCGTTCATCCTCAGGACAAATTGCAACCTGTACGGAACAGGAGGTTAAAGGTGCTGATGCTCCAAGTAGGGAGATTGCTAGTAAAGTGGCTGGAATGGCGAACCCGAGCACAAGGAGATGAGAAATGAGGTGCGTTTTAGAAACCTTTCCCCATCACACGGTGTACCATCTTCTGGGTTTCTCATGCATGTTTTCGATGTAGGAAGATGCCCTTGAACCTGGAGATTTGGGACCCATGCGATGGGTAGCACGCAGTATTACTTTAAAGGGTCTGCGTTTGCTCACCCAACCTCACCAAACCTCTCAGCCCCAAGAGTGTCCACCCTTATGTCTCATCCAGCTGTGGGTCTAGATATGGTCAATCCAGGTTGCATCACAGCCCCTGAACGAATTGTGTAAGAGTTTCTCTGTCTTTCCCTGTCTTTGTTTCATGGGTTTTTAAAAGTAATTTATTTTTATAATGGGGTTTAGCTGCTTTTCACGGCTGTGTTTATGCCGCTTTACACCCACTTGACACACTAACAGAGAGATATCAATACATAGGTTTTAAGATTATTACTAGTCAGATATATTCTTGTGCGGTGAATCGGGCGTGTTGAGTCCAGTTCTCTGAGCAAGGAGTAGGTCTTGTCTATTACATATTGGGTTTATGGAACGGTATCTGAGCTAATTTGAAACTCTTGTTTTATGTATCACCCCACCTCACCTTTCCCGTTAAGCAGCCATAGTGTGTTTTCTGCATGTGTGACTCTGTTCTGTTTTGTAATTCAGTTCAAGTGTAACGGTTTTTACATTCCCTCTATAAGTGACACCTTAGGAGAAGTGTCCTTTTCTGTGTGACTTATTTCACTTAGAATCGTCTTACCTAAATCCACTCATCATGCTGCTACTAGCCTTATGACATTGATTTCATGGCTGAGTGATATTCCATTGTACATAAGGACCACAACTTTTTGATCCATTTTTCGCTTTCCTGGGATATTTAAGGTGGAATGAAGTGGAGGTCCTTGTCAACAGAGCAGCCCTAAACTTTGGGGTGCTTGTGTCTTGCTGATTTTCAATTTTCCCACTTTATCCCCCCATGCGTGGAAGTGCCCTATGCTCTCTAAGCTGTGTTTTTTAGATGTTTCAGGACACACCGTACACTTCTCCAGAGTGGCTGTTGGCGATTTACATCCCGCCCATCAGTGTAGCAAGGCTCCCATTTCTCCATGGCCTGTCCTGCATTTCTGGTTTTGACACTTTTTTCAGCATGGCCCTTTTGACCGATGGGAAGCGAGACTTCTTTGTAGCGCTGATTTGCCTTTCCAGGTTGCTTGGTTGGCCAAAAAGGGCGTATGCGTTTTTTCCTGAATATATTCAGGAAAAAACGCATACGCCCTTTTTGGCCAAGGGCATCATTGTCAACGTTTTGCCGCTTTTCATGTGCTTTAAAGGCGATTCGAATCTACCTCCTGAAATCTGTTTCCTGCAATTCTGCCTTGATTTCAAATCCTCTTCTTTGCCTTCCCTCAATATATTTGTGGACGAGAGTTATCATTAATAACTCTGCAGGTTTGTGAATTGCAGTGCCCTGAAGCTCCATTTTACAAGTCGCTTTTTTGGGAGCTGGCCGCAAAAGCGCAGGATGGCTTCAGGCCCTGTTCTGCTTCCGGGGGGCAGGCTGAGCCTGTGGTTAATTCTTCTTCCTGATGGGAAAATAGAGTGACCTGTGCCTGTCCCAACACCAAGAGCTAGTCTCTCATTGGTTCCCCGTCTTCCCGTTCATCCTCAGGACAAATTGCAACCTGTACGGAACAGGAGGTTAAAGGTGCTGATGCTCCAAGTAGGGAGATTGCTAGTAAAGTGGCTGGAATGGCGAACCCGAGCACAAGGAGATGAGAAATGAGGTGCGTTTTAGAAACCTTTCCCCATCACACGGTGTACCATCTTCTGGGTTTCTCATGCATGTTTTCGATGTAGGAAGATGCCCTTGAACCTGGAGATTTGGGACCCATGCGATGGGTAGCACGCAGTATTACTTTAAAGGGTCTGCGTTTGCTCACCCAACCTCACCAAACCTCTCAGCCCCAAGAGTGTCCACCCTTATGTCTCATCCAGCTGTGGGTCTAGATATGGTCAATCCAGGTTGCATCACAGCCCCTGAACGAATTGTGTAAGAGTTTCTCTGTCTTTCCCTGTCTTTGTTTCATGGGTTTTTAAAAGTAATTTATTTTTATAATGGGGTTTAGCTGCTTTTCACGGCTGTGTTTATGCCGCTTTACACCCACTTGACACACTAACAGAGAGATATCAATACATAGGTTTTAAGATTATTACTAGTCAGATATATTCTTGTGCGGTGAATCGGGCGTGTTGAGTCCAGTTCTCTGAGCAAGGAGTAGGTCTTGTCTATTACATATTGGGTTTATGGAACGGTATCTGAGCTAATTTGAAACTCTTGTTTTATGTATCACCCCACCTCACCTTTCCCGTTAAGCAGCCATAGTGTGTTTTCTGCATGTGTGACTCTGTTCTGTTTTGTAATTCAGTTCAAGTGTAACGGTTTTTACATTCCCTCTATAAGTGACACCTTAGGAGAAGTGTCCTTTTCTGTGTGACTTATTTCACTTAGAATCGTCTTACCTAAATCCACTCATCATGCTGCTACTAGCCTTATGACATTGATTTCATGGCTGAGTGATATTCCATTGTACATAAGGACCACAACTTTTTGATCCATTTTTCGCTTTCCTGGGATATTTAAGGTGGAATGAAGTGGAGGTCCTTGTCAACAGAGCAGCCCTAAACTTTGGGGTGCTTGTGTCTTGCTGATTTTCAATTTTCCCACTTTATCCCCCCATGCGTGGAAGTGCCCTATGCTCTCTAAGCTGTGTTTTTTAGATGTTTCAGGACACACCGTACACTTCTCCAGAGTGGCTGTTGGCGATTTACATCCCGCCCATCAGTGTAGCAAGGCTCCCATTTCTCCATGGCCTGTCCTGCATTTCTGGTTTTGACACTTTTTTCAGCATGGCCCTTTTGACCGATGGGAAGCGAGACTTCTTTGTAGCGCTGATTTGCCTTTCCAGGTTGCTTGGTTGGCCAAAAAGGGCGTATGCGTTTTTTCCTGAATATATTCAGGAAAAAACGCATACGCCCTTTTTGGCCAAGGGCATCATTGTCAACGTTTTGCCGCTTTTCATGTGCTTTAAAGGCGATTCGAATCTACCTCCTGAAATCTGTTTCCTGCAATTCTGCCTTGATTTCAAATCCTCTTCTTTGCCTTCCCTCAATATATTTGTGGACGAGAGTTATCATTAATAACTCTGCAGGTTTGTGAATTGCAGTGCCCTGAAGCTCCATTTTACAAGTCGCTTTTTTGGGAGCTGGCCGCAAAAGCGCAGGATGGCTTCAGGCCCTGTTCTGCTTCCGGGGGGCAGGCTGAGCCTGTGGTTAATTCTTCTTCCTGATGGGAAAATAGAGTGACCTGTGCCTGTCCCAACACCAAGAGCTAGTCTCTCATTGGTTCCCCGTCTTCCCGTTCATCCTCAGGACAAATTGCAACCTGTACAGAACAGGAGGTTAAAGGTGCTGATGCTCCAAGTAGGGAGATTGCTAGTAAAGTGGCTGGAATGGCGAACCCGAGCACAAGGAGATGAGAAATGAGGTGCGTTTTAGAAACCTTTCCCCATCACACGGTGTACCATCTTCTGGGTTTCTCATGCATGTTTTCGATGTAGGAAGATGCCCTTGAACCTGGAGATTTGGGACCCATGCGATGGGTAGCACGCAGTATTACTTTAAAGGGTCTGCGTTTGCTCACCCAACCTCACCAAACCTCTCAGCCCCAAGAGTGTCCACCCTTATGTCTCATCCAGCTGTGGGTCTAGATATGGTCAATCCAGGTTGCATCACAGCCCCTGAACGAATTGTGTAAGAGTTTCTCTGTCTTTCCCTGTCTTTGTTTCATGGGTTTTTAAAAGTAATTTATTTTTATAATGGGGTTTAGCTGCTTTTCACGGCTGTGTTTATGCCGCTTTACACCCACTTGACACACTAACAGAGAGATATCAATACATAGGTTTTAAGATTATTACTAGTCAGATATATTCTTGTGCGGTGAATCGGGCGTGTTGAGTCCAGTTCTCTGAGCAAGGAGTAGGTCTTGTCTATTACATATTGGGTTTATGGAACGGCATCTGAGCTAATTTGAAACTCTTGTTTTATGTATCACCCCACCTCACCTTTCCCGTTAAGCAGCCATAGTGTGTTTTCTGCATGTGTGACTCTGTTCTGTTTTGTAATTCAGTTCAAGTGTAACGGTTTTTACATTCCCTCTATAAGTGACACCTTAGGAGAAGTGTCCTTTTCTGTGTGACTTATTTCACTTAGAATCGTCTTACCTAAATCCACTCATCATGCTGCTACTAGCCTTATGACATTGATTTCATGGCTGAGTGATATTCCATTGTACATAAGGACCACAACTTTTTGATCCATTTTTCGCTTTCCTGGGATATTTAAGGTGGAATGAAGTGGAGGTCCTTGTCAACAGAGCAGCCCTAAACTTTGGGGTGCTTGTGTCTTGCTGATTTTCAATTTTCCCACTTTATCCCCCCATGCGTGGAAGTGCCCTATGCTCTCTAAGCTGTGTTTTTTAGATGTTTCAGGACACACCGTACACTTCTCCAGAGTGGCTGTTGGCGATTTACATCCCGCCCATCAGTGTAGCAAGGCTCCCATTTCTCCATGGCCTGTCCTGCATTTCTGGTTTTGACACTTTTTTCAGCATGGCCCTTTTGACCGATGGGAAGCGAGACTTCTTTGTAGCGCTGATTTGCCTTTCCAGGTTGCTTGGTTGGCCAAAAAGGGCGTATGCGTTTTTTCCTGAATATATTCAGGAAAAAACGCATACGCCCTTTTTGGCCAAGGGCATCATTGTCAACGTTTTGCCGCTTTTCATGTGCTTTAAAGGCGATTCGAATCTACCTCCTGAAATCTGTTTCCTGCAATTCTGCCTTGATTTCAAATCCTCTTCTTTGCCTTCCCTCAATATATTTGTGGACGAGAGTTATCATTAATAACTCTGCAGGTTTGTGAATTGCAGTGCCCTGAAGCTCCATTTTACAAGTCGCTTTTTTGGGAGCTGGCCGCAAAAGCGCAGGATGGCTTCAGGCCCTGTTCTGCTTCCGGGGGGCAGGCTGAGCCTGTGGTTAATTCTTCTTCCTGATGGGAAAATAGAGTGACCTGTGCCTGTCCCAACACCAAGAGCTAGTCTCTCATTGGTTCCCCGTCTTCCCGTGCATCCTCAGGACAAATTGCAACCTGTACGGAACAGGAGGTTAAAGGTGCTGATGCTCCAAGTAGGGAGATTGCTAGTAAAGTGGCTGGAATGGCGAACCCGAGCACAAGGAGATGAGAAATGAGGTGCGTTTTAGAAACCTTTCCCCATCACACGGTGTACCATCTTCTGGGTTTCTCATGCATGTTTTCGATGTAGGAAGATGCCCTTGAACCTGGAGATTTGGGACCCATGCGATGGGTAGCACGCAGTATTACTTTAAAGGGTCTGCGTTTGCTCACCCAACCTCACCAAACCTCTCAGCCCCAAGAGTGTCCACCCTTATGTCTCATCCAGCTGTGGGTCTAGATATGGTCAATCCAGGTTGCATCACAGCCCCTGAACGAATTGTGTAAGAGTTTCTCTGTCTTTCCCTGTCTTTGTTTCATGGGTTTTTAAAAGTAATTTATTTTTATAATGGGGTTTAGCTGCTTTTCACGGCTGTGTTTATGCCGCTTTACACCCACTTGACACACTAACAGAGAGATATCAATACATAGGTTTTAAGATTATTACTAGTCAGATATATTCTTGTGCGGTGAATCGGGCGTGTTGAGTCCAGTTCTCTGAGCAAGGAGTAGGTCTTGTCTATTACATATTGGGTTTATGGAACGGTATCTGAGCTAATTTGAAACTCTTGTTTTATGTATCACCCCACCTCACCTTTCCCGTTAAGCAGCCATAGTGTGTTTTCTGCATGTGTGACTCTGTTCTGTTTTGTAATTCAGTTCAAGTGTAACGGTTTTTACATTCCCTCTATAAGTGACACCTTAGGAGAAGTGTCCTTTTCTGTGTGACTTATTTCACTTAGAATCGTCTTACCTAAATCCACTCATCATGCTGCTACTAGCCTTATGACATTGATTTCATGGCTGAGTGATATTCCATTGTACATAAGGACCACAACTTTTTGATCCATTTTTCGCTTTCCTGGGATATTTAAGGTGGAATGAAGTGGAGGTCCTTGTCAACAGAGCAGCCCTAAACTTTGGGGTGCTTGTGTCTTGCTGATTTTCAATTTTCCCACTTTATCCCCCCATGCGTGGAAGTGCCCTATGCTCTCTAAGCTGTGTTTTTTAGATGTTTCAGGACACACCGTACACTTCTCCAGAGTGGCTGTTGGCGATTTACATCCCGCCCATCAGTGTAGCAAGGCTCCCATTTCTCCATGGCCTGTCCTGCATTTCTGGTTTTGACACTTTTTTCAGCATGGCCCTTTTGACCGATGGGAAGCGAGACTTCTTTGTAGCGCTGATTTGCCTTTCCAGGTTGCTTGGTTGGCCAAAAAGGGCGTATGCGTTTTTTCCTGAATATATTCAGGAAAAAACGCATACGCCCTTTTTGGCCAAGGGCATCATTGTCAACGTTTTGCCGCTTTTCATGTGCTTTAAAGGCGATTCGAATCTACCTCCTGAAATCTGTTTCCTGCAATTCTGCCTTGATTTCAAATCCTCTTCTTTGCCTTCCCTCAATATATTTGTGGACGAGAGTTATCATTAATAACTCTGCAGGTTTGTGAATTGCAGTGCCCTGAAGCTCCATTTTACAAGTCGCTTTTTTGGGAGCTGGCCGCAAAAGCGCAGGATGGCTTCAGGCCCTGTTCTGCTTCCGGGGGGCAGGCTGAGCCTGTGGTTAATTCTTCTTCCTGATGGGAAAATAGAGTGACCTGTGCCTGTCCCAACACCAAGAGCTAGTCTCTCATTGGTTCCCCGTCTTCCCGTGCATCCTCAGGACAAATTGCAACCTGTACGGAACAGGAGGTTAAAGGTGCTGATGCTCCAAGTAGGGAGATTGCTAGTAAAGTGGCTGGAATGGCGAACCCGAGCACAAGGAGATGAGAAATGAGGTGCGTTTTAGAAACCTTTCCCCATCACACGGTGTACCATCTTCTGGGTTTCTCATGCATGTTTTCGATGTAGGAAGATGCCCTTGAACCTGGAGATTTGGGACCCATGCGATGGGTAGCACGCAGTATTACTTTAAAGGGTCTGCGTTTGCTCACCCAACCTCACCAAACCTCTCAGCCCCAAGAGTGTCCACCCTTATGTCTCATCCAGCTGTGGGTCTAGATATGGTCAATCCAGGTTGCATCACAGCCCCTGAACGAATTGTGTAAGAGTTTCTCTGTCTTTCCCTGTCTTTGTTTCATGGGTTTTTAAAAGTAATTTATTTTTATAATGGGGTTTAGCTGCTTTTCACGGCTGTGTTTATGCCGCTTTACACCCACTTGACACACTAACAGAGAGATATCAATACATAGGTTTTAAGATTATTACTAGTCAGATATATTCTTGTGCGGTGAATCGGGCGTGTTGAGTCCAGTTCTCTGAGCAAGGAGTAGGTCTTGTCTATTACATATTGGGTTTATGGAACGGTATCTGAGCTAATTTGAAACTCTTGTTTTATGTATCACCCCACCTCACCTTTCCCGTTAAGCAGCCATAGTGTGTTTTCTGCATGTGTGACTCTGTTCTGTTTTGTAATTCAGTTCAAGTGTAACGGTTTTTACATTCCCTCTATAAGTGACACCTTAGGAGAAGTGTCCTTTTCTGTGTGACTTATTTCACTTAGAATCGTCTTACCTAAATCCACTCATCATGCTGCTACTAGCCTTATGACATTGATTTCATGGCTGAGTGATATTCCATTGTACATAAGGACCACAACTTTTTGATCCATTTTTCGCTTTCCTGGGATATTTAAGGTGGAATGAAGTGGAGGTCCTTGTCAACAGAGCAGCCCTAAACTTTGGGGTGCTTGTGTCTTGCTGATTTTCAATTTTCCCACTTTATCCCCCCATGCGTGGAAGTGCCCTATGCTCTCTAAGCTGTGTTTTTTAGATGTTTCAGGACACACCGTACACTTCTCCAGAGTGGCTGTTGGCGATTTACATCCCGCCCATCAGTGTAGCAAGGCTCCCATTTCTCCATGGCCTGTCCTGCATTTCTGGTTTTGACACTTTTTTCAGCATGGCCCTTTTGACCGATGGGAAGCGAGACTTCTTTGTAGCGCTGATTTGCCTTTCCAGGTTGCTTGGTTGGCCAAAAAGGGCGTATGCGTTTTTTCCTGAATATATTCAGGAAAAAACGCATACGCCCTTTTTGGCCAAGGGCATCATTGTCAACGTTTTGCCGCTTTTCATGTGCTTTAAAGGCGATTCGAATCTACCTCCTGAAATCTGTTTCCTGCAATTCTGCCTTGATTTCAAATCCTCTTCTTTGCCTTCCCTCAATATATTTGTGGACGAGAGTTATCATTAATAACTCTGCAGGTTTGTGAATTGCAGTGCCCTGAAGCTCCATTTTACAAGTCGCTTTTTTGGGAGCTGGCCGCAAAAGCGCAGGATGGCTTCAGGCCCTGTTCTGCTTCCGGGGGGCAGGCTGAGCCTGTGGTTAATTCTTCTTCCTGATGGGAAAATAGAGTGACCTGTGCCTGTCCCAACACCAAGAGCTAGTCTCTCATTGGTTCCCCGTCTTCCCGTTCATCCTCAGGACAAATTGCAACCTGTACGGAACAGGAGGTTAAAGGTGCTGATGCTCCAAGTAGGGAGATTGCTAGTAAAGTGGCTGGAATGGCGAACCCGAGCACAAGGAGATGAGAAATGAGGTGCGTTTTAGAAACCTTTCCCCATCACACGGTGTACCATCTTCTGGGTTTCTCATGCATGTTTTCGATGTAGGAAGATGCCCTTGAACCTGGAGATTTGGGACCCATGCGATGGGTAGCACGCAGTATTACTTTAAAGGGTCTGCGTTTGCTCACCCAACCTCACCAAACCTCTCAGCCCCAAGAGTGTCCACCCTTATGTCTCATCCAGCTGTGGGTCTAGATATGGTCAATCCAGGTTGCATCACAGCCCCTGAACGAATTGTGTAAGAGTTTCTCTGTCTTTCCCTGTCTTTGTTTCATGGGTTTTTAAAAGTAATTTATTTTTATAATGGGGTTTAGCTGCTTTTCACGGCTGTGTTTATGCCGCTTTACACCCACTTGACACACTAACAGAGAGATATCAATACATAGGTTTTAAGATTATTACTAGTCAGATATATTCTTGTGCGGTGAATCGGGCGTGTTGAGTCCAGTTCTCTGAGCAAGGAGTAGGTCTTGTCTATTACATATTGGGTTTATGGAACGGTATCTGAGCTAATTTGAAACTCTTGTTTTATGTATCACCCCACCTCACCTTTCCCGTTAAGCAGCCATAGTGTGTTTTCTGCATGTGTGACTCTGTTCTGTTTTGTAATTCAGTTCAAGTGTAACGGTTTTTACATTCCCTCTATAAGTGACACCTTAGGAGAAGTGTCCTTTTCTGTGTGACTTATTTCACTTAGAATCGTCTTACCTAAATCCACTCATCATGCTGCTACTAGCCTTATGACATTGATTTCATGGCTGAGTGATATTCCATTGTACATAAGGACCACAACTTTTTGATCCATTTTTCGCTTTCCTGGGATATTTAAGGTGGAATGAAGTGGAGGTCCTTGTCAACAGAGCAGCCCTAAACTTTGGGGTGCTTGTGTCTTGCTGATTTTCAATTTTCCCACTTTATCCCCCCATGCGTGGAAGTGCCCTATGCTCTCTAAGCTGTGTTTTTTAGATGTTTCAGGACACACCGTACACTTCTCCAGAGTGGCTGTTGGCGATTTACATCCCGCCCATCAGTGTAGCAAGGCTCCCATTTCTCCATGGCCTGTCCTGCATTTCTGGTTTTGACACTTTTTTCAGCATGGCCCTTTTGACCGATGGGAAGCGAGACTTCTTTGTAGCGCTGATTTGCCTTTCCAGGTTGCTTGGTTGGCCAAAAAGGGCGTATGCGTTTTTTCCTGAATATATTCAGGAAAAAACGCATACGCCCTTTTTGGCCAAGGGCATCATTGTCAACGTTTTGCCGCTTTTCATGTGCTTTAAAGGCGATTCGAATCTACCTCCTGAAATCTGTTTCCTGCAATTCTGCCTTGATTTCAAATCCTCTTCTTTGCCTTCCCTCAATATATTTGTGGACGAGAGTTATCATTAATAACTCTGCAGGTTTGTGAATTGCAGTGCCCTGAAGCTCCATTTTACAAGTCGCTTTTTTGGGAGCTGGCCGCAAAAGCGCAGGATGGCTTCAGGCCCTGTTCTGCTTCCGGGGGGCAGGCTGAGCCTGTGGTTAATTCTTCTTCCTGATGGGAAAATAGAGTGACCTGTGCCTGTCCCAACACCAAGAGCTAGTCTCTCATTGGTTCCCCGTCTTCCCGTTCATCCTCAGGACAAATTGCAACCTGTACGGAACAGGAGGTTAAAGGTGCTGATGCTCCAAGTAGGGAGATTGCTAGTAAAGTGGCTGGAATGGCGAACCCGAGCACAAGGAGATGAGAAATGAGGTGCGTTTTAGAAACCTTTCCCCATCACACGGTGTACCATCTTCTGGGTTTCTCATGCATGTTTTCGATGTAGGAAGATGCCCTTGAACCTGGAGATTTGGGACCCATGCGATGGGTAGCACGCAGTATTACTTTAAAGGGTCTGCGTTTGCTCACCCAACCTCACCAAACCTCTCAGCCCCAAGAGTGTCCACCCTTATGTCTCATCCAGCTGTGGGTCTAGATATGGTCAATCCAGGTTGCATCACAGCCCCTGAACGAATTGTGTAAGAGTTTCTCTGTCTTTCCCTGTCTTTGTTTCATGGGTTTTTAAAAGTAATTTATTTTTATAATGGGGTTTAGCTGCTTTTCACGGCTGTGTTTATGCCGCTTTACACCCACTTGACACACTAACAGAGAGATATCAATACATAGGTTTTAAGATTATTACTAGTCAGATATATTCTTGTGCGGTGAATCGGGCGTGTTGAGTCCAGTTCTCTGAGCAAGGAGTAGGTCTTGTCTATTACATATTGGGTTTATGGAACGGTATCTGAGCTAATTTGAAACTCTTGTTTTATGTATCACCCCACCTCACCTTTCCCGTTAAGCAGCCATAGTGTGTTTTCTGCATGTGTGACTCTGTTCTGTTTTGTAATTCAGTTCAAGTGTAACGGTTTTTACATTCCCTCTATAAGTGACACCTTAGGAGAAGTGTCCTTTTCTGTGTGACTTATTTCACTTAGAATCGTCTTACCTAAATCCACTCATCATGCTGCTACTAGCCTTATGACATTGATTTCATGGCTGAGTGATATTCCATTGTACATAAGGACCACAACTTTTTGATCCATTTTTCGCTTTCCTGGGATATTTAAGGTGGAATGAAGTGGAGGTCCTTGTCAACAGAGCAGCCCTAAACTTTGGGGTGCTTGTGTCTTGCTGATTTTCAATTTTCCCACTTTATCCCCCCATGCGTGGAAGTGCCCTATGCTCTCTAAGCTGTGTTTTTTAGATGTTTCAGGACACACCGTACACTTCTCCAGAGTGGCTGTTGGCGATTTACATCCCGCCCATCAGTGTAGCAAGGCTCCCATTTCTCCATGGCCTGTCCTGCATTTCTGGTTTTGACACTTTTTTCAGCATGGCCCTTTTGACCGATGGGAAGCGAGACTTCTTTGTAGCGCTGATTTGCCTTTCCAGGTTGCTTGGTTGGCCAAAAAGGGCGTATGCGTTTTTTCCTGAATATATTCAGGAAAAAACGCATACGCCCTTTTTGGCCAAGGGCATCATTGTCAACGATTTGCCGCTTTTCATGTGCTTTAAAGGCGATTCGAATCTACCTCCTGAAATCTGTTTCCTGCAATTCTGCCTTGATTTCAAATCCTCTTCTTTGCCTTCCCTCAATATATTTGTGGACGAGAGTTATCATTAATAACTCTGCAGGTTTGTGAATTGCAGTGCCCTGAAGCTCCATTTTACAAGTCGCTTTTTTGGGAGCTGGCCGCAAAAGCGCAGGATGGCTTCAGGCCCTGTTCTGCTTCCGGGGGGCAGGCTGAGCCTGTGGTTAATTCTTCTTCCTGATGGGAAAAGAGAGTGACCTGTGCCTGTCCCAACACCAAGAGCTAGTCTCTCATTGGTTCCCCGTCTTCCCGTGCATCCTCAGGACAAATTGCAACCTGTACGGAACAGGAGGTTAAAGGTGCTGATGCTCCAAGTAGGGAGATTGCTAGTAAAGTGGCTGGAATGGCGAACCCGAGCACAAGGAGATGAGAAATGAGGTGCGTTTTAGAAACCTTTCCCCATCACACGGTGTACCATCTTCTGGGTTTCTCATGCATGTTTTCGATGTAGGAAGATGCCCTTGAACCTGGAGATTTGGGACCCATGCGATGGGTAGCACGCAGTATTACTTTAAAGGGTCTGCGTTTGCTCACCCAACCTCACCAAACCTCTCAGCCCCAAGAGTGTCCACCCTTATGTCTCATCCAGCTGTGGGTCTAGATATGGTCAATCCAGGTTGCATCACAGCCCCTGAACGAATTGTGTAAGAGTTTCTCTGTCTTTCCCTGTCTTTGTTTCATGGGTTTTTAAAAGTAATTTATTTTTATAATGGGGTTTAGCTGCTTTTCACGGCTGTGTTTATGCCGCTTTACACCCACTTGACACACTAACAGAGAGATATCAATACATAGGTTTTAAGATTATTACTAGTCAGATATATTCTTGTGCGGTGAATCGGGCGTGTTGAGTCCAGTTCTCTGAGCAAGGAGTAGGTCTTGTCTATTACATATTGGGTTTATGGAACGGTATCTGAGCTAATTTGAAACTCTTGTTTTATGTATCACCCCACCTCACCTTTCCCGTTAAGCAGCCATAGTGTGTTTTCTGCATGTGTGACTCTGTTCTGTTTTGTAATTCAGTTCAAGTGTAACGGTTTTTACATTCCCTCTATAAGTGACACCTTAGGAGAAGTGTCCTTTTCTGTGTGACTTATTTCACTTAGAATCGTCTTACCTAAATCCACTCATCATGCTGCTACTAGCCTTATGACATTGATTTCATGGCTGAGTGATATTCCATTGTACATAAGGACCACAACTTTTTGATCCATTTTTCGCTTTCCTGGGATATTTAAGGTGGAATGAAGTGGAGGTCCTTGTCAACAGAGCAGCCCTAAACTTTGGGGTGCTTGTGTCTTGCTGATTTTCAATTTTCCCACTTTATCCCCCCATGCGTGGAAGTGCCCTATGCTCTCTAAGCTGTGTTTTTTAGATGTTTCAGGACACACCGTACACTTCTCCAGAGTGGCTGTTGGCGATTTACATCCCGCCCATCAGTGTAGCAAGGCTCCCATTTCTCCATGGCCTGTCCTGCATTTCTGGTTTTGACACTTTTTTCAGCATGGCCCTTTTGACCGATGGGAAGCGAGACTTCTTTGTAGCGCTGATTTGCCTTTCCAGGTTGCTTGGTTGGCCAAAAAGGGCGTATGCGTTTTTTCCTGAATATATTCAGGAAAAAACGCATACGCCCTTTTTGGCCAAGGGCATCATTGTCAACGTTTTGCCGCTTTTCATGTGCTTTAAAGGCGATTCGAATCTACCTCCTGAAATCTGTTTCCTGCAATTCTGCCTTGATTTCAAATCCTCTTCTTTGCCTTCCCTCAATATATTTGTGGACGAGAGTTATCATTAATAACTCTGCAGGTTTGTGAATTGCAGTGCCCTGAAGCTCCATTTTACAAGTCGCTTTTTTGGGAGCTGGCCGCAAAAGCGCAGGATGGCTTCAGGCCCTGTTCTGCTTCCGGGGGGCAGGCTGAGCCTGTGGTTAATTCTTCTTCCTGATGGGAAAAGAGAGTGACCTGTGCCTGTCCCAACACCAAGAGCTAGTCTCTCATTGGTTCCCCGTCTTCCCGTGCATCCTCAGGACAAATTGCAACCTGTACGGAACAGGAGGTTAAAGGTGCTGATGCTCCAAGTAGGGAGATTGCTAGTAAAGTGGCTGGAATGGCGAACCCGAGCACAAGGAGATGAGAAATGAGGTGCGTTTTAGAAACCTTTCCCCATCACACGGTGTACCATCTTCTGGGTTTCTCATGCATGTTTTCGATGTAGGAAGATGCCCTTGAACCTGGAGATTTGGGACCCATGCGATGGGTAGCACGCAGTATTACTTTAAAGGGTCTGCGTTTGCTCACCCAACCTCACCAAACCTCTCAGCCCCAAGAGTGTCCACCCTTATGTCTCATCCAGCTGTGGGTCTAGATATGGTCAATCCAGGTTGCATCACAGCCCCTGAACGAATTGTGTAAGAGTTTCTCTGTCTTTCCCTGTCTTTGTTTCATGGGTTTTTAAAAGTAATTTATTTTTATAATGGGGTTTAGCTGCTTTTCACGGCTGTGTTTATGCCGCTTTACACCCACTTGACACACTAACAGAGAGATATCAATACATAGGTTTTAAGATTATTACTAGTCAGATATATTCTTGTGCGGTGAATCGGGCGTGTTGAGTCCAGTTCTCTGAGCAAGGAGTAGGTCTTGTCTATTACATATTGGGTTTATGGAACGGTATCTGAGCTAATTTGAAACTCTTGTTTTATGTATCACCCCACCTCACCTTTCCCGTTAAGCAGCCATAGTGTGTTATCTGCATGTGTGACTCTGTTCTGTTTTGTAATTCAGTTCAAGTGTAACGGTTTTTACATTCCCTCTATAAGTGACACCTTAGGAGAAGTGTCCTTTTCTGTGTGACTTATTTCACTTAGAATCGTCTTACCTAAATCCACTCATCATGCTGCTACTAGCCTTATGACATTGATTTCATGGCTGAGTGATATTCCATTGTACATAAGGACCACAACTTTTTGATCCATTTTTCGCTTTCCTGGGATATTTAAGGTGGAATGAAGTGGAGGTCCTTGTCAACAGAGCAGCCCTAACCTTTGGGGTGCTTGTGTCTTGCTGATTTTCAATTTTCCCACTTTATCCCCCCATGCGTGGAAGTGCCCTATGCTCTCTAAGCTGTGTTTTTTAGATGTTTCAGGACACACCGTACACTTCTCCAGAGTGGCTGTTGGCGATTTACATCCCGCCCATCAGTGTAGCAAGGCTCCCATTTCTCCATGGCCTGTCCTGCATTTCTGGTTTTGACACTTTTTTCAGCATGGCCCTTTTGACCGATGGGAAGCGAGACTTCTTTGTAGCGCTGATTTGCCTTTCCAGGTTGCTTGGTTGGCCAAAAAGGGCGTATGCGTTTTTTCCTGAATATATTCAGGAAAAAACGCATACGCCCTTTTTGGCCGAGGGCATCATTGTCAACGTTTTGCCGCTTTTCATGTGCTTTAAAGGCGATTCGAATCTACCTCCTGAAATCTGTTTCCTGCAATTCTGCCTTGATTTCAAATCCTCTTCTTTGCCTTCCCTCAATATATTTGTGGACGAGAGTTATCATTAATAACTCTGCAGGTTTGTGAATTGCAGTGCCCTGAAGCTCCATTTTACAAGTCGCTTTTTTGGGAGCTGGCCGCAAAAGCGCAGGATGGCTTCAGGCCCTGTTCTGCTTCCGGGGGGCAGGCTGAGCCTGTGGTTAATTCTTCTTCCTGATGGGAAAAGAGAGTGACCTGTGCCTGTCCCAACACCAAGAGCTAGTCTCTCATTGGTTCCCCGTCTTCCCGTGCATCCTCAGGACAAATTGCAACCTGTACGGAACAGGAGGTTAAAGGTGCTGATGCTCCAAGTAGGGAGATTGCTAGTAAAGTGGCTGGAATGGCGAACCCGAGCACAAGGAGATGAGAAATGAGGTGCGTTTTAGAAACCTTTCCCCATCACACGGTGTACCATCTTCTGGGTTTCTCATGCATGTTTTCGATGTAGGAAGATGCCCTTGAACCTGGAGATTTGGGACCCATGCGATGGGTAGCACGCAGTATTACTTTAAAGGGTCTGCGTTTGCTCACCCAACCTCACCAAACCTCTCAGCCCCAAGAGTGTCCACCCTTATGTCTCATCCAGCTGTGGGTCTAGATATGGTCAATCCAGGTTGCATCACAGCCCCTGAACGAATTGTGTAAGAGTTTCTCTGTCTTTCCCTGTCTTTGTTTCATGGGTTTTTAAAAGTAATTTATTTTTATAATGGGGTTTAGCTGCTTTTCACGGCTGTGTTTATGCCGCTTTACACCCACTTGACACACTAACAGAGAGATATCAATACATAGGTTTTAAGATTATTACTAGTCAGATATATTCTTGTGCGGTGAATCGGGCGTGTTGAGTCCAGTTCTCTGAGCAAGGAGTAGGTCTTGTCTATTACATATTGGGTTTATGGAACGGTATCTGAGCTAATTTGAAACTCTTGTTTTATGTATCACCCCACCTCACCTTTCCCGTTAAGCAGCCATAGTGTGTTTTCTGCATGTGTGACTCTGTTCTGTTTTGTAATTCAGTTCAAGTGTAACGGTTTTTACATTCCCTCTATAAGTGACACCTTAGGAGAAGTGTCCTTTTCTGTGTGACTTATTTCACTTAGAATCGTCTTACCTAAATCCACTCATCATGCTGCTACTAGCCTTATGACATTGATTTCATGGCTGAGTGATATTCCATTGTACATAAGGACCACAACTTTTTGATCCATTTTTCGCTTTCCTGGGATATTTAAGGTGGAATGAAGTGGAGGTCCTTGTCAACAGAGCAGCCCTAACCTTTGGGGTGCTTGTGTCTTGCTGATTTTCAATTTTCCCACTTTATCCCCCCATGCGTGGAAGTGCCCTATGCTCTCTAAGCTGTGTTTTTTAGATGTTTCAGGACACACCGTACACTTCTCCAGAATGGCTGTTGGCGATTTACATCCCGCCCATCAGTGTAGCAAGGCTCCCATTTCTCCATGGCCTGTCCTGCATTTCTGGTTTTGACACTTTTTTCAGCATGGCCCTTTTGACCGATGGGAAGCGAGACTTCTTTGTAGCGCTGATTTGCCTTTCCAGGTTGCTTGGTTGGCCAAAAAGGGCGTATGCGTTTTTTCCTGAATATATTCAGGAAAAAACGCATACGCCCTTTTTGGCCGAGGGCATCATTGTCAACGTTTTGCCGCTTTTCATGTGCTTTAAAGGCGATTCGAATCTACCTCCTGAAATCTGTTTCCTGCAATTCTGCCTTGATTTCAAATCCTCTTCTTTGCCTTCCCTCAATATATTTGTGGACGAGAGTTATCATTAATAACTCTGCAGGTTTGTGAATTGCAGTGCCCTGAAGCTCCATTTTACAAGTCGCTTTTTTGGGAGCTGGCCGCAAAAGCGCAGGATGGCTTCAGGCCCTGTTCTGCTTCCGGGGGGCAGGCTGAGCCTGTGGTTAATTCTTCTTCCTGATGGGAAAAGAGAGTGACCTGTGCCTGTCCCAACACCAAGAGCTAGTCTCTCATTGGTTCCCCGTCTTCCCGTGCATCCTCAGGACAAATTGCAACCTGTACGGAACAGGAGGTTAAAGGTGCTGATGCTCCAAGTAGGGAGATTGCTAGTAAAGTGGCTGGAATGGCGAACCCGAGCACAAGGAGATGAGAAATGAGGTGCGTTTTAGAAACCTTTCCCCATCACACGGTGTACCATCTTCTGGGTTTCTCATGCATGTTTTCGATGTAGGAAGATGCCCTTGAACCTGGAGATTTGGGACCCATGCGATGGGTAGCACGCAGTATTACTTTAAAGGGTCTGCGTTTGCTCACCCAACCTCACCAAACCTCTCAGCCCCAAGAGTGTCCACCCTTATGTCTCATCCAGCTGTGGGTCTAGATATGGTCAATCCAGGTTGCATCACAGCCCCTGAACGAATTGTGTAAGAGTTTCTCTGTCTTTCCCTGTCTTTGTTTCATGGGTTTTTAAAAGTAATTTATTTTTATAATGGGGTTTAGCTGCTTTTCACGGCTGTGTTTATGCCGCTTTACACCCACTTGACACACTAACAGAGAGATATCAATACATAGGTTTTAAGATTATTACTAGTCAGATATATTCTTGTGCGGTGAATCGGGCGTGTTGAGTCCAGTTCTCTGAGCAAGGAGTAGGTCTTGTCTATTACATATTGGGTTTATGGAACGGTATCTGAGCTAATTTGAAACTCTTGTTTTATGTATCACCCCACCTCACCTTTCCCGTTAAGCAGCCATAGTGTGTTTTCTGCATGTGTGACTCTGTTCTGTTTTGTAATTCAGTTCAAGTGTAACGGTTTTTACATTCCCTCTATAAGTGACACCTTAGGAGAAGTGTCCTTTTCTGTGTGACTTATTTCACTTAGAATCGTCTTACCTAAATCCACTCATCATGCTGCTACTAGCCTTATGACATTGATTTCATGGCTGAGTGATATTCCATTGTACATAAGGACCACAACTTTTTGATCCATTTTTCGCTTTCCTGGGATATTTAAGGTGGAATGAAGTGGAGGTCCTTGTCAACAGAGCAGCCCTAAACTTTGGGGTGCTTGTGTCTTGCTGATTTTCAATTTTCCCACTTTATCCCCCCATGCGTGGAAGTGCCCTATGCTCTCTAAGCTGTGTTTTTTAGATGTTTCAGGGCACACCGTACACTTCTCCAGAGTGGCTGTTGGCGATTTACATCCCGCCCATTAGTGTAGCAAGGCTCCCATTTCTCCATGGCCTGTCCTGCATTTCTGGTTTTGACACTTTTTTCAGCATGGCCCTTTTGACCGATGGGAAGCGAGACTTCTTTGTAGCGCTGATTTGCCTTTCCAGGTTGCTTGGTTGGCCAAAAAGGGCGTATGCGTTTTTTCCTGAATATATTCAGGAAAAAACGCATACGCCCTTTTCGGCCAAGGGCATCATTGTCAACGTTTTGCCGCTTTTCATGTGCTTTAAAGGCGATTCGAATCTACCTCCTGAAATCTGTTTCCTGCCATTCTGCCTTGATTTCAAATCCTCTTCTTTGCCTTCCCTCAATATATTTGTGGACGAGAGTTATCATTAATAACTCTGCAGGTTTGTGAATTGCAGTGCCCTGAAGCTCCATTTTACAAGTCGCTTTTTTGGGAGCTGGCCGCAAAAGCGCAGGATGGCTTCAGGCCCTGTTCTGCTTCCGGGGGGCAGGCTGAGCCTGTGGTTAATTCTTCTTCCTGATGGGAAAATAGAGTGACCTGTGCCTGTCCCAACACCAAGAGCTAGTCTCTCATTGGTTCCCCGTCTTCCCGTTCATCCTCAGGACAAATTGCAACCTGTACGGAACAGGAGGTTAAAGGTGCTGATGCTCCAAGTAGGGAGATTGCTAGTAAAGTGGCTGGAATGGCGAACCCGAGCACAAGGAGATGAGAAATGAGGTGCGTTTTAGAAACCTTTCCCCATCACACGGTGTACCATCTTCTGGGTTTCTCATGCATGTTTTCGATGTAGGAAGATGCCCTTGAACCTGGAGATTTGGGACCCATGCGATGGGTAGCACGCAGTATTACTTTAAAGGGTCTGCGTTTGCTCACCCAACCTCACCAAACCTCTCAGCCCCAAGAGTGTCCACCCTTATGTCTCATCCAGCTGTGGGTCTAGATATGGTCAATCCAGGTTGCATCACAGCCCCTGAACGAATTGTGTAAGAGTTTCTCTGTCTTTCCCTGTCTTTGTTTCATGGGTTTTTAAAAGTAATTTATTTTTATAATGGGGTTTAGCTGCTTTTCACGGCTGTGTTTATGCCGCTTTACACCCACTTGACACACTAACAGAGAGATATCAATACATAGGTTTTAAGATTATTACTAGTCAGATATATTCTTGTGCGGTGAATCGGGCGTGTTGAGTCCAGTTCTCTGAGCAAGGAGTAGGTCTTGTCTATTACATATTGGGTTTATGGAACGGTATCTGAGCTAATTTGAAACTCTTGTTTTATGTATCACCCCACCTCACCTTTCCCGTTAAGCAGCCATAGTGTGTTTTCTGCATGTGTGACTCTGTTCTGTTTTGTAATTCAGTTCAAGTGTAACGGTTTTTACATTCCCTCTATAAGTGACACCTTAGGAGAAGTGTCCTTTTCTGTGTGACTTATTTCACTTAGAATCGTCTTACCTAAATCCACTCATCATGCTGCTACTAGCCTTATGACATTGATTTCATGGCTGAGTGATATTCCATTGTACATAAGGACCACAACTTTTTGATCCATTTTTCGCTTTCCTGGGATATTTAAGGTGGAATGAAGTGGAGGTCCTTGTCAACAGAGCAGCCCTAAACTTTGGGGTGCTTGTGTCTTGCTGATTTTCAATTTTCCCACTTTATCCCCCCATGCGTGGAAGTGCCCTATGCTCTCTAAGCTGTGTTTTTTAGATGTTTCAGGACACACCGTACACTTCTCCAGAGTGGCTGTTGGCGATTTACATCCCGCCCATCAGTGTAGCAAGGCTCCCATTTCTCCATGGCCTGTCCTGCATTTCTGGTTTTGACACTTTTTTCAGCATGGCCCTTTTGACCGATGGGAAGCGAGACTTCTTTGTAGCGCTGATTTGCCTTTCCAGGTTGCTTGGTTGGCCAAAAAGGGCGTATGCGTTTTTTCCTGAATATATTCAGGAAAAAACGCATACGCCCTTTTCGGCCAAGGGCATCATTGTCAACGTTTTGCCGCTTTTCATGTGCTTTAAAGGCGATTCGAATCTACCTCCTGAAATCTGTTTCCTGCCATTCTGCCTTGATTTCAAATCCTCTTCTTTGCCTTCCCTCAATATATTTGTGGACGAGAGTTATCATTAATAACTCTGCAGGTTTGTGAATTGCAGTGCCCTGAAGCTCCATTTTACAAGTCGCTTTTTTGGGAGCTGGCCGCAAAAGCGCAGGATGGCTTCAGGCCCTGTTCTGCTTCCGGGGGGCAGGCTGAGCCTGTGGTTAATTCTTCTTCCTGATGGGAAAATAGAGTGACCTGTGCCTGTCCCAACACCAAGAGCTAGTCTCTCATTGGTTCCCCGTCTTCCCGTTCATCCTCAGGACAAATTGCAACCTGTACGGAACAGGAGGTTAAAGGTGCTGATGCTCCAAGTAGGGAGATTGCTAGTAAAGTGGCTGGAATGGCGAACCCGAGCACAAGGAGATGAGAAATGAGGTGCGTTTTAGAAACCTTTCCCCATCACACGGTGTACCATCTTCTGGGTTTCTCATGCATGTTTTCGATGTAGGAAGATGCCCTTGAACCTGGAGATTTGGGACCCATGCGATGGGTAGCACGCAGTATTACTTTAAAGGGTCTGCGTTTGCTCACCCAACCTCACCAAACCTCTCAGCCCCAAGAGTGTCCACCCTTATGTCTCATCCAGCTGTGGGTCTAGATATGGTCAATCCAGGTTGCATCACAGCCCCTGAACGAATTGTGTAAGAGTTTCTCTGTCTTTCCCTGTC
This sequence comes from Balaenoptera physalus, assembly GCF_965194825.1. Classification (NCBI taxonomy): domain Eukaryota; kingdom Metazoa; phylum Chordata; class Mammalia; order Artiodactyla; family Balaenopteridae; genus Balaenoptera; species Balaenoptera physalus. The sequence continues at coordinate 642,506 of NW_028126247.1, read as the reverse complement.
TTTGTTTCATGGGTTTTTAAAAGTAATTTATTTTTATAATGGGGTTTAGCTGCTTTTCACGGCTGTGTTTATGCCGCTTTACACCCACTTGACACACTAACAGAGAGATATCAATACATAGGTTTTAAGATTATTACTAGTCAGATATATTCTTGTGCGGTGAATCGGGCGTGTTGAGTCCAGTTCTCTGAGCAAGGAGTAGGTCTTGTCTATTACATATTGGGTTTATGGAACGGTATCTGAGCTAATTTGAAACTCTTGTTTTATGTATCACCCCACCTCACCTTTCCCGTTAAGCAGCCATAGTGTGTTTTCTGCATGTGTGACTCTGTTCTGTTTTGTAATTCAGTTCAAGTGTAACGGTTTTTACATTCCCTCTATAAGTGACACCTTAGGAGAAGTGTCCTTTTCTGTGTGACTTATTTCACTTAGAATCGTCTTACCTAAATCCACTCATCATGCTGCTACTAGCCTTATGACATTGATTTCATGGCTGAGTGATATTCCATTGTACATAAGGACCACAACTTTTTGATCCATTTTTCGCTTTCCTGGGATATTTAAGGTGGAATGAAGTGGAGGTCCTTGTCAACAAAGCAGCCCTAAACTTTGGGGTGCTTGTGTCTTGCTGATTTTCAATTTTCCCACTTTATCCCCCCATGCGTGGAAGTGCCCTATGCTCTCTAAGCTGTGTTTTTTAGATGTTTCAGGACACACCGTACACTTCTCCAGAGTGGCTGTTGGCGATTTACATCCCGCCCATCAGTGTAGCAAGGCTCCCATTTCTCCATGGCCTGTCCTGCATTTCTGGTTTTGACACTTTTTTCAGCATGGCCCTTTTGACCGATGGGAAGCGAGACTTCTTTGTAGCGCTGATTTGCCTTTCCAGGTTGCTTGGTTGGCCAAAAAGGGCGTATGCGTTTTTTCCTGAATATATTCAGGAAAAAACGCATACGCCCTTTTTGGCCAAGGGCATCATTGTCAACGTTTTGCCGCTTTTCATGTGCTTTAAAGGCGATTCGAATCTACCTCCTGAAATCTGTTTCCTGCCATTCTGCCTTGATTTCAAATCCTCTTCTTTGCCTTCCCTCAATATATTTGTGGACGAGAGTTATCATTAATAACTCTGCAGGTTTGTGAATTGCAGTGCCCTGAAGCTCCATTTTACAAGTCGCTTTTTTGGGAGCTGGCCGCAAAAGCGCAGGATGGCTTCAGGCCCTGTTCTGCTTCCGGGGGGCAGGCTGAGCCTGTGGTTAATTCTTCTTCCTGATGGGAAAATAGAGTGACCTGTGCCTGTCCCAACACCAAGAGCTAGTCTCTCATTGGTTCCCCGTCTTCCCGTGCATCCTCAGGACAAATTGCAACCTGTACGGAACAGGAGGTTAAAGGTGCTGATGCTCCAAGTAGGGAGATTGCTAGTAAAGTGGCTGGAATGGCGAACCCGAGCACAAGGAGATGAGAAATGAGGTGCGTTTTAGAAACCTTTCCCCATCACACGGTGTACCATCTTCTGGGTTTCTCATGCATGTTTTCGATGTAGGAAGATGCCCTTGAACCTGGAGATTTGGGACCCATGCGATGGGTAGCACGCAGTATTACTTTAAAGGGTCTGCGTTTGCTCACCCAACCTCACCAAACCTCTCAGCCCCAAGAGTGTCCACCCTTATGTCTCATCCAGCTGTGGGTCTAGATATGGTCAATCCAGGTTGCATCACAGCCCCTGAACGAATTGTGTAAGAGTTTCTCTGTCTTTCCCTGTCTTTGTTTCATGGGTTTTTAAAAGTAATTTATTTTTATAATGGGGTTTAGCTGCTTTTCACGGCTGTGTTTATGCCGCTTTACACCCACTTGACACACTAACAGAGAGATATCAATACATAGGTTTTAAGATTATTACTAGTCAGATATATTCTTGTGCGGTGAATCGGGCGTGTTGAGTCCAGTTCTCTGAGCAAGGAGTAGGTCTTGTCTATTACATATTGGGTTTATGGAACGGTATCTGAGCTAATTTGAAACTCTTGTTTTATGTATCACCCCACCTCACCTTTCCCGTTAAGCAGCCATAGTGTGTTTTCTGCATGTGTGACTCTGTTCTGTTTTGTAATTCAGTTCAAGTGTAACGGTTTTTACATTCCCTCTATAAGTGACACCTTAGGAGAAGTGTCCTTTTCTGTGTGACTTATTTCACTTAGAATCGTCTTACCTAAATCCACTCATCATGCTGCTACTAGCCTTATGACATTGATTTCATGGCTGAGTGATATTCCATTGTACATAAGGACCACAACTTTTTGATCCATTTTTCGCTTTCCTGGGATATTTAAGGTGGAATGAAGTGGAGGTCCTTGTCAACAGAGCAGCCCTAACCTTTGGGGTGCTTGTGTCTTGCTGATTTTCAATTTTCCCACTTTATCCCCCCATGCGTGGAAGTGCCCTATGCTCTCTAAGCTGTGTTTTTTAGATGTTTCAGGACACACCGTACACTTCTCCAGAATGGCTGTTGGCGATTTACATCCCGCCCATCAGTGTAGCAAGGCTCCCATTTCTCCATGGCCTGTCCTGCATTTCTGGTTTTGACACTTTTTTCAGCATGGCCCTTTTGACCGATGGGAAGCGAGACTTCTTTGTAGCGCTGATTTGCCTTTCCAGGTTGCTTGGTTGGCCAAAAAGGGCGTATGCGTTTTTTCCTGAATATATTCAGGAAAAAACGCATACGCCCTTTTCGGCCAAGGGCATCATTGTCAACGTTTTGCCGCTTTTCATGTGCTTTAAAGGCGATTCGAATCTACCTCCTGAAATCTGTTTCCTGCCATTCTGCCTTGATTTCAAATCCTCTTCTTTGCCTTCCCTCAATATATTTGTGGACGAGAGTTATCATTAATAACTCTGCAGGTTTGTGAATTGCAGTGCCCTGAAGCTCCATTTTACAAGTCGCTTTTTTGGGAGCTGGCCGCAAAAGCGCAGGATGGCTTCAGGCCCTGTTCTGCTTCCGGGGGGCAGGCTGAGCCTGTGGTTAATTCTTCTTCCTGATGGGAAAATAGAGTGACCTGTGCCTGTCCCAACACCAAGAGCTAGTCTCTCATTGGTTCCCCGTCTTCCCGTGCATCCTCAGGACAAATTGCAACCTGTACGGAACAGGAGGTTAAAGGTGCTGATGCTCCAAGTAGGGAGATTGCTAGTAAAGTGGCTGGAATGGCGAACCCGAGCACAAGGAGATGAGAAATGAGGTGCGTTTTAGAAACCTTTCCCCATCACACGGTGTACCATCTTCTGGGTTTCTCATGCATGTTTTCGATGTAGGAAGATGCCCTTGAACCTGGAGATTTGGGACCCATGCGATGGGTAGCACGCAGTATTACTTTAAAGGGTCTGCGTTTGCTCACCCAACCTCACCAAACCTCTCAGCCCCAAGAGTGTCCACCCTTATGTCTCATCCAGCTGTGGGTCTAGATATGGTCAATCCAGGTTGCATCACAGCCCCTGAACGAATTGTGTAAGAGTTTCTCTGTCTTTCCCTGTCTTTGTTTCATGGGTTTTTAAAAGTAATTTATTTTTATAATGGGGTTTAGCTGCTTTTCACGGCTGTGTTTATGCCGCTTTACACCCACTTGACACACTAACAGAGAGATATCAATACATAGGTTTTAAGATTATTACTAGTCAGATATATTCTTGTGCGGTGAATCGGGCGTGTTGAGTCCAGTTCTCTGAGCAAGGAGTAGGTCTTGTCTATTACATATTGGGTTTATGGAACGGTATCTGAGCTAATTTGAAACTCTTGTTTTATGTATCACCCCACCTCACCTTTCCCGTTAAGCAGCCATAGTGTGTTTTCTGCATGTGTGACTCTGTTCTGTTTTGTAATTCAGTTCAAGTGTAACGGTTTTTACATTCCCTCTATAAGTGACACCTTAGGAGAAGTGTCCTTTTCTGTGTGACTTATTTGACTTAGAATCGTCTTACCTAAATCCACTCATCATGCTGCTACTAGCCTTATGACATTGATTTCATGGCTGAGTGATATTCCATTGTACATAAGGACCACAACTTTTTGATCCATTTTTCGCTTTCCTGGGATATTTAAGGTGGAATGAAGTGGAGGTCCTTGTCAACAGAGCAGCCCTAAACTTTGGGGTGCTTGTGTCTTGCTGATTTTCAATTTTCCCACTTTATCCCCCCATGCGTGGAAGTGCCCTATGCTCTCTAAGCTGTGTTTTTTAGATGTTTCAGGACACACCGTACACTTCTCCAGAGTGGCTGTTGGCGATTTACATCCCGCCCATCAGTGTAGCAAGGCTCCCATTTCTCCATGGCCTGTCCTGCATTTCTGGTTTTGACACTTTTTTCAGCATGGCCCTTTTGACCGATGGGAAGCGAGACTTCTTTGTAGCGCTGATTTGCCTTTCCAGGTTGCTTGGTTGGCCAAAAAGGGTGTATGCGTTTTTTCCTGAATATATTCAGGAAAAAACGCATACGCCCTTTTTGGCCAAGGGCATCATTGTCAACGTTTTGCCGCTTTTCATGTGCTTTAAAGGCGATTCGAATCTACCTCCTGAAATCTGTTTCCTGCCATTCTGCCTTGATTTCAAATCCTCTTCTTTGCCTTCCCTCAATATATTTGTGGACGAGAGTTATCATTAATAACTCTGCAGGTTTGTGAATTGCAGTGCCCTGAAGCTCCATTTTACAAGTCGCTTTTTTGGGAGCTGGCCGCAAAAGCGCAGGATGGCTTCAGGCCCTGTTCTGCTTCCGGGGGGCAGGCTGAGCCTGTGGTTAATTCTTCTTCCTGATGGGAAAATAGAGTGACCTGTGCCTGTCCCAACACCAAGAGCTAGTCTCTCATTGGTTCCCCGTCTTCCCGTGCATCCTCAGGACAAATTGCAACCTGTACGGAACAGGAGGTTAAAGGTGCTGATGCTCCAAGTAGGGAGATTGCTAGTAAAGTGGCTGGAATGGCGAACCCGAGCACAAGGAGATGAGAAATGAGGTGCGTTTTAGAAACCTTTCCCCATCACACGGTGTACCATCTTCTGGGTTTCTCATGCATGTTTTCGATGTAGGAAGATGCCCTTGAACCTGGAGATTTGGGACCCATGCGATGGGTAGCACGCAGTATTACTTTAAAGGGTCTGCGTTTGCTCACCCAACCTCACCAAACCTCTCAGCCCCAAGAGTGTCCACCCTTATGTCTCATCCAGCTGTGGGTCTAGATATGGTCAATCCAGGTTGCATCACAGCCCCTGAACGAATTGTGTAAGAGTTTCTCTGTCTTTCCCTGTCTTTGTTTCATGGGTTTTTAAAAGTAATTTATTTTTATAATGGGGTTTAGCTGCTTTTCACGGCTGTGTTTATGCCGCTTTACACCCACTTGACACACTAACAGAGAGATATCAATACATAGGTTTTAAGATTATTACTAGTCAGATATATTCTTGTGCGGTGAATCGGGCGTGTTGAGTCCAGTTCTCTGAGCAAGGAGTAGGTCTTGTCTATTACATATTGGGTTTATGGAACGGTATCTGAGCTAATTTGAAACTCTTGTTTTATGTATCACCCCACCTCACCTTTCCCGTTAAGCAGCCATAGTGTGTTTTCTGCATGTGTGACTCTGTTCTGTTTTGTAATTCAGTTCAAGTGTAACGGTTTTTACATTCCCTCTATAAGTGACACCTTAGGAGAAGTGTCCTTTTCTGTGTGACTTATTTGACTTAGAATCGTCTTACCTAAATCCACTCATCATGCTGCTACTAGCCTTATGACATTGATTTCATGGCTGAGTGATATTCCATTGTACATAAGGACCACAACTTTTTGATCCATTTTTCGCTTTCCTGGGATATTTAAGGTGGAATGAAGTGGAGGTCCTTGTCAACAGAGCAGCCCTAAACTTTGGGGTGCTTGTGTCTTGCTGATTTTCAATTTTCCCACTTTATCCCCCCATGCGTGGAAGTGCCCTATGCTCTCTAAGCTGTGTTTTTTAGATGTTTCAGGACACACCGTACACTTCTCCAGAGTGTCTGTTGGCGATTTACATCCCGCCCATCAGTGTAGCAAGGCTCCCATTTCTCCATGGCCTGTCCTGCATTTCTGGTTTTGACACTTTTTTCAGCATGGCCCTTTTGACCGATGGGAAGCGAGACTTCTTTGTAGCGCTGATTTGCCTTTCCAGGTTGCTTGGTTGGCCAAAAAGGGCGTATGCGTTTTTTCCTGAATATATTCAGGAAAAAACGCATACGCCCTTTTTGGCCAAGGGCATCATTGTCAACGTTTTGCCGCTTTTCATGTGCTTTAAAGGCGATTCGAATCTACCTCCTGAAATCTGTTTCCTGCCATTCTGCCTTGATTTCAAATCCTCTTCTTTGCCTTCCCTCAATATATTTGTGGACGAGAGTTATCATTAATAACTCTGCAGGTTTGTGAATTGCAGTGCCCTGAAGCTCCATTTTACAAGTCGCTTTTTTGGGAGCTGGCCGCAAAAGCGCAGGATGGCTTCAGGCCCTGTTCTGCTTCCGGGGGGCAGGCTGAGCCTGTGGTTAATTCTTCTTCCTGATGGGAAAATAGAGTGACCTGTGCCTGTCCCAACACCAAGAGCTAGTCTCTCATTGGTTCCCCGTCTTCCCGTGCATCCTCAGGACAAATTGCAACCTGTACGGAACAGGAGGTTAAAGGTGCTTATGCTCCAAGTAGGGAGATTGCTAGTAAAGTGGCTGGAATGGCGAACCCGAGCACAAGGAGATGAGAAATGAGGTGCGTTTTAGAAACCTTTCCCCATCACACGGTGTACCATCTTCTGGGTTTCTCATGCATGTTTTCGATGTAGGAAGATGCCCTTGAACCTGGAGATTTGGGACCCATGCGATGGGTAGCACGCAGTATTACTTTAAAGGGTCTGCGTTTGCTCACCCAACCTCACCAAACCTCTCAGCCCCAAGAGTGTCCACCCTTATGTCTCATCCAGCTGTGGGTCTAGATATGGTCAATCCAGGTTGCATCACAGCCCCTGAACGAATTGTGTAAGAGTTTCTCTGTCTTTCCCTGTCTTTGTTTCATGGGTTTTTAAAAGTAATTTATTTTTATAATGGGGTTTAGCTGCTTTTCACGGCTGTGTTTATGCCGCTTTACACCCACTTGACACACTAACAGAGAGATATCAATACATAGGTTTTAAGATTATTACTAGTCAGATATATTCTTGTGCGGTGAATCGGGCGTGTTGAGTCCAGTTCTCTGAGCAAGGAGTAGGTCTTGTCTATTACATATTGGGTTTATGGAACGGTATCTGAGCTAATTTGAAACTCTTGTTTTATGTATCACCCCACCTCACCTTTCCCGTTAAGCAGCCATAGTGTGTTTTCTGCATGTGTGACTCTGTTCTGTTTTGTAATTCAGTTCAAGTGTAACGGTTTTTACATTCCCTCTATAAGTGACACCTTAGGAGAAGTGTCCTTTTCTGTGTGACTTATTTCACTTAGAATCGTCTTACCTAAATCCACTCATCATGCTGCTACTAGCCTTATGACATTGATTTCATGGCTGAGTGATATTCCATTGTACATAAGGACCACAACTTTTTGATCCATTTTTCGCTTTCCTGGGATATTTAAGGTGGAATGAAGTGGAGGTCCTTGTCAACAGAGCAGCCCTAAACTTTGGGGTGCTTGTGTCTTGCTGATTTTCAATTTTCCCACTTTATCCCCCCATGCGTGGAAGTGCCCTATGCTCTCTAAGCTGTGTTTTTTAGATGTTTCAGGACACACCGTACACTTCTCCAGAGTGGCTGTTGGCGATTTACATCCCGCCCATCAGTGTAGCAAGGCTCCCATTTCTCCATGGCCTGTCCTGCATTTCTGGTTTTGACACTTTTTTCAGCATGGCCCTTATGACCGATGAGAAGCGAGACTTCTTTGTAGCGCTGATTTGCCTTTCCAGGTTGCTTGGTTGGCCAAAAAGGGCGTATGCGTTTTTTCCTGAATATATTCAGGAAAAAACGCATACGCCCTTTTTGGCCAAGGGCATCATTGTCAACGTTTTGCCGCTTTTCATGTGCTTTAAAGGCGATTCGAATCTACCTCCTGAAATCTGTTTCCTGCCATTCTGCCTTGATTTCAAATCCTCTTCTTTGCCTTCCCTCAATATATTTGTGGACGAGAGTTATCATTAATAACTCTGCAGGTTTGTGAATTGCAGTGCCCTGAAGCTCCATTTTACAAGTCGCTTTTTTGGGAGCTGGCCGCAAAAGCGCAGGATGGCTTCAGGCCCTGTTCTGCTTCCGGGGGGCAGGCTGAGCCTGTGGTTAATTCTTCTTCCTGATGGGAAAATAGAGTGACCTGTGCCTGTCCCAACACCAAGAGCTAGTCTCTCATTGGTTCCCCGTCTTCCCGTGCATCCTCAGGACAAATTGCAACCTGTACGGAACAGGAGGTTAAAGGTGCTGATGCTCCAAGTAGGGAGATTGCTAGTAAAGTGGCTGGAATGGCGAACCCGAGCACAAGGAGATGAGAAATGAGGTGCGTTTTAGAAACCTTTCCCCATCACACGGTGTACCATCTTCTGGGTTTCTCATGCATGTTTTCGATGTAGGAAGATGCCCTTGAACCTGGAGATTTGGGACCCATGCGATGGGTAGCACGCAGTATTACTTTAAAGGGTCTGCGTTTGCTCACCCAACCTCACCAAACCTCTCAGCCCCAAGAGTGTCCACCCTTATGTCTCATCCAGCTGTGGGTCTAGATATGGTCAATCCAGGTTGCATCACAGCCCCTGAACGAATTGTGTAAGAGTTTCTCTGTCTTTCCCTGTCTTTGTTTCATGGGTTTTTAAAAGTAATTTATTTTTATAATGGGGTTTAGCTGCTTTTCACGGCTGTGTTTATGCCGCTTTACACCCACTTGACACACTAACAGAGAGATATCAATACATAGGTTTTAAGATTATTACTAGTCAGATATATTCTTGTGCGGTGAATCGGGCGTGTTGAGTCCAGTTCTCTGAGCAAGGAGTAGGTCTTGTCTATTACATATTGGGTTTATGGAACGGTATCTGAGCTAATTTGAAACTCTTGTTTTATGTATCACCCCACCTCACCTTTCCCGTTAAGCAGCCATAGTGTGTTTTCTGCATGTGTGACTCTGTTCTGTTTTGTAATTCAGTTCAAGTGTAACGGTTTTTACATTCCCTCTATAAGTGACACCTTAGGAGAAGTGTCCTTTTCTGTGTGACTTATTTGACTTAGAATCGTCTTACCTAAATCCACTCATCATGCTGCTACTAGCCTTATGACATTGATTTCATGGCTGAGTGATATTCCATTGTACATAAGGACCACAACTTTTTGATCCATTTTTCGCTTTCCTGGGATATTTAAGGTCGAATGAAGTGGAGGTCCTTGTCAACAGAGCAGCCCTAAACTTTGGGGTGCTTGTGTCTTGCTGATTTTCAATTTTCCCACTTTATCCCCCCATGCGTGGAAGTGCCCTATGCTCTCTAAGCTGTGTTTTTTAGATGTTTCAGGACACACCGTACACTTCTCCAGAGTGGCTGTTGGCGATTTACATCCCGCCCATCAGTGTAGCAAGGCTCCCATTTCTCCATGGCCTGTCCTGCATTTCTGGTTTTGACACTTTTTTCAGCATGGCCCTTTTGACCGATGGGAAGCGAGACTTCTTTGTAGCGCTGATTTGCCTTTCCAGGTTGCTTGGTTGGCCAAAAAGGGCGTATGCGTTTTTTCCTGAATATATTCAGGAAAAAACGCATACGCCCTTTTTGGCCAAGGGCATCATTGTCAACGTTTTGCCGCTTTTCATGTGCTTTAAAGGCGATTCGAATCTACCTCCTGAAATCTGTTTCCTGCCATTCTGCCTTGATTTCAAATCCTCTTCTTTGCCTTCCCTCAATATATTTGTGGACGAGAGTTATCATTAATAACTCTGCAGGTTTGTGAATTGCAGTGCCCTGAAGCTCCATTTTACAAGTCGCTTTTTTGGGAGCTGGCCGCAAAAGCGCAGGATGGCTTCAGGCCCTGTTCTGCTTCCGGGGGGCAGGCTGAGCCTGTGGTTAATTCTTCTTCCTGATGGGAAAATAGAGTGACCTGTGCCTGTCCCAACACCAAGAGCTAGTCTCTCATTGGTTCCCCGTCTTCCCGTGCATCCTCAGGACAAATTGCAACCTGTACGGAACAGGAGGTTAAAGGTGCTGATGCTCCAAGTAGGGAGATTGCTAGTAAAGTGGCTGGAATGGCGAACCCGAGCACAAGGAGATGAGAAATGAGGTGCGTTTTAGAAACCTTTCCCCATCACACGGTGTACCATCTTCTGGGTTTCTCATGCATGTTTTCGATGTAGGAAGATGCCCTTGAACCTGGAGATTTGGGACCCATGCGATGGGTAGCACGCAGTATTACTTTAAAGGGTCTGCGTTTGCTCACCCAACCTCACCAAACCTCTCAGCCCCAAGAGTGTCCACCCTTATGTCTCATCCAGCTGTGGGTCTAGATATGGTCAATCCAGGTTGCATCACAGCCCCTGAACGAATTGTGTAAGAGTTTCTCTGTCTTTCCCTGTCTTTGTTTCATGGGTTTTTAAAAGTAATTTATTTTTATAATGGGGTTTAGCTGCTTTTCACGGCTGTGTTTATGCCGCTTTACACCCACTTGACACACTAACAGAGAGATATCAATACATAGGTTTTAAGATTATTACTAGTCAGATATATTCTTGTGCGGTGAATCGGGCGTGTTGAGTCCAGTTCTCTGAGCAAGGAGTAGGTCTTGTCTATTACATATTGGGTTTATGGAACGGTATCTGAGCTAATTTGAAACTCTTGTTTTATGTATCACCCCACCTCACCTTTCCCGTTAAGCAGCCATAGTGTGTTTTCTGCATGTGTGACTCTGTTCTGTTTTGTAATTCAGTTCAAGTGTAACGGTTTTTACATTCCCTCTATAAGTGACACCTTAGGAGAAGTGTCCTTTTCTGTGTGACTTATTTGACTTAGAATCGTCTTACCTAAATCCACTCATCATGCTGCTACTAGCCTTATGACATTGATTTCATGGCTGAGTGATATTCCATTGTACATAAGGACCACAACTTTTTGATCCATTTTTCGCTTTCCTGGGATATTTAAGGTGGAATGAAGTGGAGGTCCTTGTCAACAGAGCAGCCCTAAACTTTGGGGTGCTTGTGTCTTGCTGATTTTCAATTTTCCCACTTTATCCCCCCATGCGTGGAAGTGCCCTATGCTCTCTAAGCTGTGTTTTTTAGATGTTTCAGGACACACCGTACACTTCTCCAGAGTGGCTGTTGGCGATTTACATCCCGCCCATCAGTGTAGCAAGGCTCCCATTTCTCCATGGCCTGTCCTGCATTTCTGGTTTTGACACTTTTTTCAGCATGGCCCTTTTGACCGATGGGAAGCGAGACTTCTTTGTAGCGCTGATTTGCCTTTCCAGGTTGCTTGGTTGGCCAAAAAGGGCGTATGCGTTTTTTCCTGAATATATTCAGGAAAAAACGCATACGCCCTTTTTGGCCAAGGGCATCATTGTCAACGTTTTGCCGCTTTTCATGTGCTTTAAAGGCGATTCGAATCTACCTCCTGAAATCTGTTTCCTGCCATTCTGCCTTGATTTCAAATCCTCTTCTTTGCCTTCCCTCAATATATTTGTGGACGAGAGTTATCATTAATAACTCTGCAGGTTTGTGAATTGCAGTGCCCTGAAGCTCCATTTTACAAGTCGCTTTTTTGGGAGCTGGCCGCAAAAGCGCAGGATGGCTTCAGGCCCTGTTCTGCTTCCGGGGGGCAGGCTGAGCCTGTGGTTAATTCTTCTTCCTGATGGGAAAATAGAGTGACCTGTGCCTGTCCCAACACCAAGAGCTAGTCTCTCATTGGTTCCCCGTCTTCCCGTGCATCCTCAGGACAAATTGCAACCTGTACGGAACAGGAGGTTAAAGGTGCTGATGCTCCAAGTAGGGAGATTGCTAGTAAAGTGGCTGGAATGGCGAACCCGAGCACAAGGAGATGAGAAATGAGGTGCGTTTTAGAAACCTTTCCCCATCACACGGTGTACCATCTTCTGGGTTTCTCATGCATGTTTTCGATGTAGGAAGATGCCCTTGAACCTGGAGATTTGGGACCCATGCGATGGGTAGCACGCAGTATTACTTTAAAGGGTCTGCGTTTGCTCACCCAACCTCACCAAACCTCTCAGCCCCAAGAGTGTCCACCCTTATGTGTCATCCAGCTGTGGGTCTAGATATGGTCAATCCAGGTTGCATCACAGCCACTGAACGAATTGTGTAAGAGTTTCTCTGTCTTTCCCTGTCTTTGTTTCATGGGTTTTTAAAAGTAATTTATTTTTATAATGGGGTTTAGCTGCTTTTCACGGCTGTGTTTATGCCGCTTTACACCCACTTGACACACTAACAGAGAGATATCAATACATAGGTTTTAAGATTATTACTAGTCAGATATATTCTTGTGCGGTGAATCGGGCGTGTTGAGTCCAGTTCTCTGAGCAAGGAGTAGGTCTTGTCTATTACATATTGGGTTTATGGAACGGTATCTGAGCTAATTTGAAACTCTTGTTTTATGTATCACCCCACCTCACCTTTCCCGTTAAGCAGCCATAGTGTGTTTTCTGCATGTGTGACTCTGTTCTGTTTTGTAATTCAGTTCAAGTGTAACGGTTTTTACATTCCCTCTATAAGTGACACCTTAGGAGAAGTGTCCTTTTCTGTGTGACTTATTTCACTTAGAATCGTCTTACCTAAATCCACTCATCATGCTGCTACTAGCCTTATGACATTGATTTCATGGCTGAGTGATATTCCATTGTACATAAGGACCACAACTTTTTGATCCATTTTTCGCTTTCCTGGGATATTTAAGGTGGAATGAAGTGGAGGTCCTTGTCAACAGAGCAGCCCTAAACTTTGGGGTGCTTGTGTCTTGCTGATTTTCAATTTTCCCACTTTATCCCCCCATGCGTGGAAGTGCCCTATGCTCTCTAAGCTGTGTTTTTTAGATGTTTCAGGACACACCGTACACTTCTCCAGAGTGGCTGTTGGCGATTTACATCCCGCCCATCAGTGTAGCAAGGCTCCCATTTCTCCATGGCCTGTCCTGCATTTCTGGTTTTGACACTTTTTTCAGCATGGCCCTTTTGACCGATGGGAAGCGAGACTTCTTTGTAGCGCTGATTTGCCTTTCCAGGTTGCTTGGTTGGCCAAAAAGGGCGTATGCGTTTTTTCCTGAATATATTCAGGAAAAAACGCATACGCCCTTTTCGGCCAAGGGCATCATTGTCAACGTTTTGCCGCTTTTCATGTGCTTTAAAGGCGATTCGAATCTACCTCCTGAAATCTGTTTCCTGCCATTCTGCCTTGATTTCAAATCCTCTTCTTTGCCTTCCCTCAATATATTTGTGGACGAGAGTTATCATTAATAACTCTGCAGGTTTGTGAATTGCAGTGCCCTGAAGCTCCATTTTACAAGTCGCTTTTTTGGGAGCTGGCCGCAAAAGCGCAGGATGGCTTCAGGCCCTGTTCTGCTTCCGGGGGGCAGGCTGAGCCTGTGGTTAATTCTTCTTCCTGATGGGAAAATAGAGTGACCTGTGCCTGTCCCAACACCAAGAGCTAGTCTCTCATTGGTTCCCCGTCTTCCCGTGCATCCTCAGGACAAATTGCAACCTGTACGGAACAGGAGGTTAAAGGTGCTGATGCTCCAAGTAGGGAGATTGCTAGTAAAGTGGCTGGAATGGCGAACCCGAGCACAAGGAGATGAGAAATGAGGTGCGTTTTAGAAACCTTTCCCCATCACACGGTGTACCATCTTCTGGGTTTCTCATGCATGTTTTCGATGTAGGAAGATGCCCTTGAACCTGGAGATTTGGGACCCATGCGATGGGTAGCACGCAGTATTACTTTAAAGGGTCTGCGTTTGCTCACCCAACCTCACCAAACCTCTCAGCCCCAAGAGTGTCCACCCTTATGTCTCATCCAGCTGTGGGTCTAGATATGGTCAATCCAGGTTGCATCACAGCCCCTGAACGAATTGTGTAAGAGTTTCTCTGTCTTTCCCTGTCTTTGTTTCATGGGTTTTTAAAAGTAATTTATTTTTATAATGGGGTTTAGCTGCTTTTCACGGCTGTGTTTATGCCGCTTTACACCCACTTGACACACTAACAGAGAGATATCAATACATAGGTTTTAAGATTATTACTAGTCAGATATATTCTTGTGCGGTGAATCGGGCGTGTTGAGTCCAGTTCTCTGAGCAAGGAGTAGGTCTTGTCTATTACATATTGGGTTTATGGAACGGTATCTGAGCTAATTTGAAACTCTTGTTTTATGTATCACCCCACCTCACCTTTCCCGTTAAGCAGCCATAGTGTGTTTTCTGCATGTGTGACTCTGTTCTGTTTTGTAATTCAGTTCAAGTGTAACGGTTTTTACATTCCCTCTATAAGTGACACCTTAGGAGAAGTGTCCTTTTCTGTGTGACTTATTTCACTTAGAATCGTCTTACCTAAATCCACTCATCATGCTGCTACTAGCCTTATGACATTGATTTCATGGCTGAGTGATATTCCATTGTACATAAGGACCACAACTTTTTGATCCATTTTTCGCTTTCCTGGGATATTTAAGGTGGAATGAAGTGGAGGTCCTTGTCAACAAAGCAGCCCTAAACTTTGGGGTGCTTGTGTCTTGCTGATTTTCAATTTTCCCACTTTATCCCCCCATGCGTGGAAGTGCCCTATGCTCTCTAAGCTGTGTTTTTTAGATGTTTCAGGACACACCGTACACTTCTCCAGAGTGGCTGTTGGCGATTTACATCCCGCCCATCAGTGTAGCAAGGCTCCCATTTCTCCATGGCCTGTCCTGCATTTCTGGTTTTGACACTTTTTTCAGCATGGCCCTTTTGACCGATGGGAAGCGAGACTTCTTTGTAGCGCTGATTTGCCTTTCCAGGTTGCTTGGTTGGCCAAAAAGGGCGTATGCGTTTTTTCCTGAATATATTCAGGAAAAAACGCATACGCCCTTTTTGGCCAAGGGCATCATTGTCAACGTTTTGCCGCTTTTCATGTGCTTTAAAGGCGATTCGAATCTACCTCCTGAAATCTGTTTCCTGCCATTCTGCCTTGATTTCAAATCCTCTTCTTTGCCTTCCCTCAATATATTTGTGGACGAGAGTTATCATTAATAACTCTGCAGGTTTGTGAATTGCAGTGCCCTGAAGCTCCATTTTACAAGTCGCTTTTTTGGGAGCTGGCCGCAAAAGCGCAGGATGGCTTCAGGCCCTGTTCTGCTTCCGGGGGGCAGGCTGAGCCTGTGGTTAATTCTTCTTCCTGATGGGAAAATAGAGTGACCTGTGCCTGTCCCAACACCAAGAGCTAGTCTCTCATTGGTTCCCCGTCTTCCCGTGCATCCTCAGGACAAATTGCAACCTGTACGGAACAGGAGGTTAAAGGTGCTGATGCTCCAAGTAGGGAGATTGCTAGTAAAGTGGCTGGAATGGCGAACCCGAGCACAAGGAGATGAGAAATGAGGTGCGTTTTAGAAACCTTTCCCCATCACACGGTGTACCATCTTCTGGGTTTCTCATGCATGTTTTCGATGTAGGAAGATGCCCTTGAACCTGGAGATTTGGGACCCATGCGATGGGTAGCACGCAGTATTACTTTAAAGGGTCTGCGTTTGCTCACCCAACCTCACCAAACCTCTCAGCCCCAAGAGTGTCCACCCTTATGTCTCATCCAGCTGTGGGTCTAGATATGGTCAATCCAGGTTGCATCACAGCCCCTGAACGAATTGTGTAAGAGTTTCTCTGTCTTTCCCTGTCTTTGTTTCATGGGTTTTTAAAAGTAATTTATTTTTATAATGGGGTTTAGCTGCTTTTCACGGCTGTGTTTATGCCGCTTTACACCCACTTGACACACTAACAGAGAGATATCAATACATAGGTTTTAAGATTATTACTAGTCAGATATATTCTTGTGCGGTGAATCGGGCGTGTTGAGTCCAGTTCTCTGAGCAAGGAGTAGGTCTTGTCTATTACATATTGGGTTTATGGAACGGTATCTGAGCTAATTTGAAACTCTTGTTTTATGTATCACCCCACCTCACCTTTCCCGTTAAGCAGCCATAGTGTGTTTTCTGCATGTGTGACTCTGTTCTGTTTTGTAATTCAGTTCAAGTGTAACGGTTTTTACATTCCCTCTATAAGTGACACCTTAGGAGAAGTGTCCTTTTCTGTGTGACTTATTTGACTTAGAATCGTCTTACCTAAATCCACTCATCATGCTGCTACTAGCCTTATGACATTGATTTCATGGCTGAGTGATATTCCATTGTACATAAGGACCACAACTTTTTGATCCATTTTTCGCTTTCCTGGGATATTTAAGGTGGAATGAAGTGGAGGTCCTTGTCAACAGAGCAGCCCTAAACTTTGGGGTGCTTGTGTCTTGCTGATTTTCAATTTTCCCACTTTATCCCCCCATGCGTGGAAGTGCCCTATGCTCTCTAAGCTGTGTTTTTTAGATGTTTCAGGACACACCGTACACTTCTCCAGAGTGGCTGTTGGCGATTTACATCCCGCCCATCAGTGTAGCAAGGCTCCCATTTCTCCATGGCCTGTCCTGCATTTCTGGTTTTGACACTTTTTTCAGCATGGCCCTTTTGACCGATGGGAAGCGAGACTTCTTTGTAGCGCTGATTTGCCTTTCCAGGTTGCTTGGTTGGCCAAAAAGGGCGTATGCGTTTTTTCCTGAATATATTCAGGAAAAAACGCATACGCCCTTTTTGGCCAAGGGCATCATTGTCAACGTTTTGCCGCTTTTCATGTGCTTTAAAGGCGATTCGAATCTACCTCCTGAAATCTGTTTCCTGCCATTCTGCCTTGATTTCAAATCCTCTTCTTTGCCTTCCCTCAATATATTTGTGGACGAGAGTTATCATTAATAACTCTGCAGGTTTGTGAATTGCAGTGCCCTGAAGCTCCATTTTACAAGTCGCTTTTTTGGGAGCTGGCCGCAAAAGCGCAGGATGGCTTCAGGCCCTGTTCTGCTTCCGGGGGGCAGGCTGAGCCTGTGGTTAATTCTTCTTCCTGATGGGAAAATAGAGTGACCTGTGCCTGTCCCAACACCAAGAGCTAGTCTCTCATTGGTTCCCCGTCTTCCCGTGCATCCTCAGGACAAATTGCAACCTGTACGGAACAGGAGGTTAAAGGTGCTGATGCTCCAAGTAGGGAGATTGCTAGTAAAGTGGCTGGAATGGCGAACCCGAGCACAAGGAGATGAGAAATGAGGTGCGTTTTAGAAACCTTTCCCCATCACACGGTGTACCATCTTCTGGGTTTCTCATGCATGTTTTCGATGTAGGAAGATGCCCTTGAACCTGGAGATTTGGGACCCATGCGATGGGTAGCACGCAGTATTACTTTAAAGGGTCTGCGTTTGCTCACCCAACCTCACCAAACCTCTCAGCCCCAAGAGTGTCCACCCTTATGTCTCATCCAGCTGTGGGTCTAGATATGGTCAATCCAGGTTGCATCACAGCCACTGAACGAATTGTGTAAGAGTTTCTCTGTCTTTCCCTGTCTTTGTTTCATGGGTTTTTAAAAGTAATTTATTTTTATAATGGGGTTTAGCTGCTTTTCACGGCTGTGTTTATGCCGCTTTACACCCACTTGACACACTAACAGAGAGATATCAATACATAGGTTTTAAGATTATTACTAGTCAGATATATTCTTGTGCGGTGAATCGGGCGTGTTGAGTCCAGTTCTCTGAGCAAGGAGTAGGTCTTGTCTATTACATATTGGGTTTATGGAACGGTATCTGAGCTAATTTGAAACTCTTGTTTTATGTATCACCCCACCTCACCTTTCCCGTTAAGCAGCCATAGTGTGTTTTCTGCATGTGTGACTCTGTTCTGTTTTGTAATTCAGTTCAAGTGTAACGGTTTTTACATTCCCTCTATAAGTGACACCTTAGGAGAAGTGTCCTTTTCTGTGTGACTTATTTCACTTAGAATCGTCTTACCTAAATCCACTCATCATGCTGCTACTAGCCTTATGACATTGATTTCATGGCTGAGTGATATTCCATTGTACATAAGGACCACAACTTTTTGATCCATTTTTCGCTTTCCTGGGATATTTAAGGTGGAATGAAGTGGAGGTCCTTGTCAACAGAGCAGCCCTAAACTTTGGGGTGCTTGTGTCTTGCTGATTTTCAATTTTCCCACTTTATCCCCCCATGCGTGGAAGTGCCCTATGCTCTCTAAGCTGTGTTTTTTAGATGTTTCAGGACACACCGTACACTTCTCCAGAGTGGCTGTTGGCGATTTACATCCCGCCCATCAGTGTAGCAAGGCTCCCATTTCTCCATGGCCTGTCCTGCATTTCTGGTTTTGACACTTTTTTCAGCATGGCCCTTTTGACCGATGGGAAGCGAGACTTCTTTGTAGCGCTGATTTGCCTTTCCAGGTTGCTTGGTTGGCCAAAAAGGGCGTATGCGTTTTTTCCTGAATATATTCAGGAAAAAACGCATACGCCCTTTTTGGCCAAGGGCATCATTGTCAACGTTTTGCCGCTTTTCATGTGCTTTAAAGGCGATTCGAATCTACCTCCTGAAATCTGTTTCCTGCAATTCTGCCTTGATTTCAAATCCTCTTCTTTGCCTTCCCTCAATATATTTGTGGACGAGAGTAATCATTTATAACTCGCAGGTTTGTGAATTGCAGTGCCCTGAAGCTCCATTTTACAAGACGCTTCTTTGGGAGCTGGCCGCAAATGCGCAGGATGGCTTCAGGCCCTGTTCTGCTTCCGGGGGGCAGGCTGAGCCTGTGGTTAATTCTTCTTCCTGATGGGAAAATAGAGTGACCTGTGCCTGTCCCAACACCAAGAGCTAGTCTCTCATTGGTTCCCCGTCTTCCTGTGCATCCTCAGGACAAATTGCAACCTGTACGGAACAGGAGGTTAAAGGTGCTGATGCTCCAAGTAGGGAGATTGCTAGTAAAGTGGCTGGAATGGCGAACCCGAGCACAAGGAGATGAGAAATGAGGTGCGTTTTAGAAACCTTTCCCCATCACACGGTGTACCATCTTCTGGGTTTCTCATGCATGTTTTCGATGTAGGAAGATGCCCTTGAACCTGGAGATTTGGGACCCATGCGATGGGTAGCACGCAGTATTACTTTAAAGGGTCTGCGTTTGCTCACCCAACCTCACCAAACCTCTCAGCCCCAAGAGTGTCCACCCTTATGTCTCATCCAGCTGTGGGTCTAGATATGGTCAATCCAGGTTGCATCACAGCCCCTGAACGAATTGTGTAAGAATTTCTCTGTCTTTCCCTGTCTTTGTTTCATGGGTTTTTAAAAGTAATTTATTTTTATAATGGGGTTTAGCTGCTTTTCACGGCTGTGTTTATGCCGCTTTACACCCACTTGACACACTAACAGAGAGATATCAATACATAGGTTTTAAGATTATTACTAGTCAGATATATTCTTGTGCGGTGAATCGGGCGTGTTGAGTCCAGTTCTCTGAGCAAGGAGTAGGTCTTGTCTATTACATATTGGGTTTATGGAACGGTATCTGAGCTAATTTGAAACTCTTGTTTTATGTATCACCCCACCTCACCTTTCCCGTTAAGCAGCCATAGTGTGTTTTCTGCATGTGTGACTCTGTTCTGTTTTGTAATTCAGTTCAAGTGTAACGGTTTTTACATTCCCTCTATAAGTGACACCTTAGGAGAAGTGTCCTTTTCTGTGTGACTTATTTCACTTAGAATCGTCTTACCTAAATCCACTCATCATGCTGCTACTAGCCTTATGACATTGATTTCATGGCTGAGTGATATTCCATTGTACATAAGGACCACAACTTTTTGATCCATTTTTCGCTTTCCTGGGATATTTAAGGTGGAATGAAGTGGAGGTCCTTGTCAACAGAGCAGCCCTAAACTTTGGGGTGCTTGTGTCTTGCTGATTTTCAATTTTCCCACTTTATCCCCCCATGCGTGGAAGTGCCCTATGCGCTCTAAGCTGTGTTTTTTAGATGTTTCAGGACACACCGTACACTTCTCCAGAGTGGCTGTTGGCGATTTACATCCCGCCCATCAGTGTAGCAAGGCTCCCATTTCTCCATGGCCTGTCCTGCATTTCTGGTTTTGACACTTTTTTCAGCATGGCCCTTTTGACCGATGGGAAGCGAGACTTCTTTGTAGCGCTGATTTGCCTTTCCAGGTTGCTTGGTTGGCCAAAAAGGGCGTATGCGTTTTTTCCTGAATATATTCAGGAAAAAACGCATACGCCCTTTTTGGCCAAGGGCATCATTGTCAACGTTTTGCCGCTTTTCATGTGCTTTAAAGGCGATTCGAATCTACCTCCTGAAATCTGTTTCCTGCAATTCTGCCTTGATTTCAAATCCTCTTCTTTGCCTTCCCTCAATATATTTGTGGACGAGAGTAATCATTTATAACTCGCAGGTTTGTGAATTGCAGTGCCCTGAAGCTCCATTTTACAAGACGCTTCTTTGGGAGCTGGCCGCAAAAGCGCAGGATGGCTTCAGGCCCTGTTCTGGTTCCTGGGGGCAGGCTGAGCCTGTGGTTAATTCTTCTTCCTGATGGGAAAATAGAGTGACCTGTGCCTGTCCCAACACCAAGAGCTAGTCTCTCATTGGTTCCCCGTCTTCCCGTGCATCCTCAGGACAAATTGCAACCTGTACGGAACAGGAGGTTAAAGGTGCTGATGCTCCAAGTAGGGAGATTGCTAGTAAAGTGGCTGGAATGGCGAACCCGAGCACAAGGAGATGAGAAATGAGGTGCGTTTTAGAAACCTTTCCCCATCACACGGTGTACCATCTTCTGGGTTTCTCATGCATGTTTTCGATGTAGGAAGATGCCCTTGAACCTGGAGATTTGGGACCCATGCGATGGGTAGCACGCAGTATTACTTTAAAGGGTCTGCGTTTGCTCACCCAACCTCACCAAACCTCTCAGCCCCAAGAGTGTCCACCCTTATGTCTCATCCAGCTGTGGGTCTAGATATGGTCAATCCAGGTTGCATCACAGCCCCTGAACGAATTGTGTAAGAATTTCTCTGTCTTTCCCTGTCTTTGTTTCATGGGTTTTTAAAAGTAATTTATTTTTATAATGGGGTTTAGCTGCTTTTCACGGCTGTGTTTATGCCGCTTTACACCCACTTGACACACTAACAGAGAGATATCAATACATAGGTTTTAAGATTATTACTAGTCAGATATATTCTTGTGCGGTGAATCGGGCGTGTTGAGTCCAGTTCTCTGAGCAAGGAGTAGGTCTTGTCTATTACATATTGGGTTTATGGAACGGTATCTGAGCTAATTTGAAACTCTTGTTTTATGTATCACCCCACCTCACCTTTCCCGTTAAGCAGCCATAGTGTGTTTTCTGCATGTGTGACTCTGTTCTGTTTTGTAATTCAGTTCAAGTGTAACGGTTTTTACATTCCCTCTATAAGTGACACCTTAGGAGAAGTGTCCTTTTCTGTGTGACTTATTTCACTTAGAATCGTCTTACCTAAATCCACTCATCATGCTGCTACTAGCCTTATGACATTGATTTCATGGCTGAGTGATATTCCATTGTACATAAGGACCACAACTTTTTGATCCATTTTTCGCTTTCCTGGGATATTTAAGGTGGAATGAAGTGGAGGTCCTTGTCAACAGAGCAGCCCTAAACTTTGGGGTGCCTGTGTCTTGCTGATTTTTAGTTTTCCCAATTTATATGCCAATGAGTGGATGTGCCCTATGCGCTCTAAGCTGTGTTTTTTCGATGTTTCAGGACACACCGTACAATTCTCCAGAGTGGCTGTTGGTGATTTACATCCCGCCCATCAGTGTAGCAAGGCTCCCATTTCTCCATGGCCTGTCCTGCATTTCTGGTTTTGACACTTTTTTCAGCATGGCCCTTTTGACCGATGGGAAGCGAGACTTCTTTGTAGCGCTGATTTGCCTTTCCAGGTTGCTTGGTTGGCCAAAAAGGGCGTATGCGTTTTTTCCTGAATATATTCAGGAAAAAACGCATACGCCCTTTTTGGCCAAGGGCATCATTGTCAACGTTTTGCCGCTTTTCATGTGCTTTAAAGGCGATTCGAATCTACCTCCTGAAATCTGTTTCCTGCAATTCTGCCTTGATTTCAAATCCTCTTCTTTGCCTTCCCTCAATATATTTGTGGACGAGAGTAATCATTTATAACTCGCAGGTTTGTGAATTGCAGTGCCCTGAAGCTCCATTTTACAAGACGCTTCTTTGGGAGCTGGCCGCAAATGCGCAGGATGGCTTCAGGCCCTGTTCTGCTTCCGGGGGGCAGGCTGAGCCTGTGGTTAATTCTTCTTCCTGATGGGAAAATAGAGTGACCTGTGCCTGTCCCAACACCAAGAGCTAGTCTCTCATTGGTTCCCCGTCTTCCTGTGCATCCTCAGGACAAATTGCAACCTGTACGGAACAGGAGGTTAAAGGTGCTGATGCTCCAAGTAGGGAGATTGCTAGTAAAGTGGCTGGAATGGCGAACCCGAGCACAAGGAGATGAGAAATGAGGTGCGTTTTAGAAACCTTTCCCCATCACACGGTGTACCATCTTCTGGGTTTCTCATGCATGTTTTCGATGTAGGAAGATGCCCTTGAACCTGGAGATTTGGGACCCATGCGATGGGTAGCACGCAGTATTACTTTAAAGGGTCTGCGTTTGCTCACCCAACCTCACCAAACCTCTCAGCCCCAAGAGTGTCCACCCTTATGTCTCATCCAGCTGTGGGTCTAGATATGGTCAATCCAGGTTGCATCACAGCCCCTGAACGAATTGTGTAAGAATTTCTCTGTCTTTCCCTGTCTTTGTTTCATGGGTTTTTAAAAGTAATTTATTTTTATAATGGGGTTTAGCTGCTTTTCACGGCTGTGTTTATGCCGCTTTACACCCACTTGACACACTAACAGAGAGATATCAATACATAGGTTTTAAGATTATTACTAGTCAGATATATTCTTGTGCGGTGAATCGGGCGTGTTGAGTCCAGTTCTCTGAGCAAGGAGTAGGTCTTGTCTATTACATATTGGGTTTATGGAACGGTATCTGAGCTAATTTGAAACTCTTGTTTTATGTATCACCCCACCTCACCTTTCCCGTTAAGCAGCCATAGTGTGTTTTCTGCATGTGTGACTCTGTTCTGTTTTGTAATTCAGTTCAAGTGTAACGGTTTTTACATTCCCTCTATAAGTGACACCTTAGGAGAAGTGTCCTTTTCTGTGTGACTTATTTCACTTAGAATCGTCTTACCTAAATCCACTCATCATGCTGCTACTAGCCTTATGACATTGATTTCATGGCTGAGTGATATTCCATTGTACATAAGGACCACAACTTTTTGATCCATTTTTCGCTTTCCTGGGATATTTAAGGTGGAATGAAGTGGAGGTCCTTGTCAACAGAGCAGCCCTAAACTTTGGGGTGCTTGTGTCTTGCTGATTTTCAATTTTCCCACTTTATCCCCCCATGCGTGGAAGTGCCCTATGCGCTCTAAGCTGTGTTTTTTAGATGTTTCAGGACACACCGTACACTTCTCCAGAGTGGCTGTTGGCGATTTACATCCCGCCCATCAGTGTAGCAAGGCTCCCATTTCTCCATGGCCTGTCCTGCATTTCTGGTTTTGACACTTTTTTCAGCATGGCCCTTTTGACCGATGGGAAGCGAGACTTCTTTGTAGCGCTGATTTGCCTTTCCAGGTTGCTTGGTTGGCCAAAAAGGGCGTATGCGTTTTTTCCTGAATATATTCAGGAAAAAACGCATACGCCCTTTTTGGCCAAGGGCATCATTGTCAACGTTTTGCCGCTTTTCATGTGCTTTAAAGGCGATTCGAATCTACCTCCTGAAATCTGTTTCCTGCAATTCTGCCTTGATTTCAAATCCTCTTCTTTGCCTTCCCTCAATATATTTGTGGACGAGAGTAATCATTTATAACTCGCAGGTTTGTGAATTGCAGTGCCCTGAAGCTCCATTTTACAAGACGCTTCTTTGGGAGCTGGCCGCAAAAGCGCAGGATGGCTTCAGGCCCTGTTCTGGTTCCTGGGGGCAGGCTGAGCCTGTGGTTAATTCTTCTTCCTGATGGGAAAATAGAGTGACCTGTGCCTGTCCCAACACCAAGAGCTAGTCTCTCATTGGTTCCCCGTCTTCCCGTGCATCCTCAGGACAAATTGCAACCTGTACGGAACAGGAGGTTAAAGGTGCTGATGCTCCAAGTAGGGAGATTGCTAGTAAAGTGGCTGGAATGGCGAACCCGAGCACAAGGAGATGAGAAATGAGGTGCGTTTTAGAAACCTTTCCCCATCACACGGTGTACCATCTTCTGGGTTTCTCATGCATGTTTTCGATGTAGGAAGATGCCCTTGAACCTGGAGATTTGGGACCCATGCGATGGGTAGCACGCAGTATTACTTTAAAGGGTCTGCGTTTGCTCACCCAACCTCACCAAACCTCTCAGCCCCAAGAGTGTCCACCCTTATGTCTCATCCAGCTGTGGGTCTAGATATGGTCAATCCAGGTTGCATCACAGCCCCTGAACGAATTGTGTAAGAATTTCTCTGTCTTTCCCTGTCTTTGTTTCATGGGTTTTTAAAAGTAATTTATTTTTATAATGGGGTTTAGCTGCTTTTCACGGCTGTGTTTATGCCGCTTTACACCCACTTGACACACTAACAGAGAGATATCAATACATAGGTTTTAAGATTATTACTAGTCAGATATATTCTTGTGCGGTGAATCGGGCGTGTTGAGTCCAGTTCTCTGAGCAAGGAGTAGGTCTTGTCTATTACATATTGGGTTTATGGAACGGTATCTGAGCTAATTTGAAACTCTTGTTTTATGTATCACCCCACCTCACCTTTCCCGTTAAGCAGCCATAGTGTGTTTTCTGCATGTGTGACTCTGTTCTGTTTTGTAATTCAGTTCAAGTGTAACGGTTTTTACATTCCCTCTATAAGTGACACCTTAGGAGAAGTGTCCTTTTCTGTGTGACTTATTTCACTTAGAATCGTCTTACCTAAATCCACTCATCATGCTGCTACTAGCCTTATGACATTGATTTCATGGCTGAGTGATATTCCATTGTACATAAGGACCACAACTTTTTGATCCATTTTTCGCTTTCCTGGGATATTTAAGGTGGAATGAAGTGGAGGTCCTTGTCAACAGAGCAGCCCTAAACTTTGGGGTGCCTGTGTCTTGCTGATTTTTAGTTTTCCCAATTTATATGCCAATGAGTGGATGTGCCCTATGCGCTCTAAGCTGTGTTTTTTCGATGTTTCAGGACACACCGTACAATTCTCCAGAGTGGCTGTTGGTGATTTACATCCCGCCCATCAGTGTAGCAAGGCTCCCATTTCTCCATGGCCTGTCCTGCATTTCTGGTTTTGACACTTTTTTCAGCATGGCCCTTTTGACCGATGGGAAGCGAGACTTCTTTGTAGCGCTGATTTGCCTTTCCAGGTTGCTTGGTTGGCCAAAAAGGGCGTATGCGTTTTTTCCTGAATATATTCAGGAAAAAACGCATACGCCCTTTTTGGCCAAGGGCATCATTGTCAACGTTTTGCCGCTTTTCATGTGCTTTAAAGGCGATTCGAATCTACCTCCTGAAATCTGTTTCCTGCAATTCTGCCTTGATTTCAAATCCCCTTCTTTGCCTTCCCTCAATATATTTGTGGACGAGAGTTATCATTTATAACTCTGCAGGTTTGTGAATTGCAGTGCCCTGAAGCTCCATTTTACAAGTCGCTTTTTTGGGAGCTGGCCGCAAAAGCGCAGGATGGCTTCAGGCCCTGTTCTGGTTCCTGGGGGCAGGCTGAGCCTGTGGTTAATTCTTCTTCCTGATGGGAAAATAGAGTGACCTGTGCCTGTCCCAACACCAAGAGCTAGTCTCTCATTGGTTCCCCGTCTTCCCGTGCATCCTCAGGACAAATTGCAACCTGTACGGAACAGGAGGTTAAAGGTGCTGATGCTCCAAGTAGGGAGATTGCTAGTAAAGTGGCTGGAATGGCGAACCCGAGCACAAGGAGATGAGAAATGAGGTGCGTTTTAGAAACCTTTCCCCATCACACGGTGTACCATCTTCTGGGTTTCTCATGCATGTTTTCGATGTAGGAAGATGCCCTTGAACCTGGAGATTTGGGACCCATGCGATGGGTAGCACGCAGTATTACTTTAAAGGGTCTGCGTTTGCTCACCCAACCTCACCAAACCTCTCAGCCCCAAGAGTGTCCACCCTTATGTCTCATCCAGCTGTGGGTCTAGATATGGTCAATCCAGGTTGCATCACAGCCCCTGAACGAATTGTGTAAGAATTTCTCTGTCTTTCCCTGTCTTTGTTTCATGGGTTTTTAAAAGTAATTTATTTTTATAATGGGGTTTAGCTGCTTTTCACGGCTGTGTTTATGCCGCTTTACACCCACTTGACACACTAACAGAGAGATATCAATACATAGGTTTTAAGATTATTACTAGTCAGATATATTCTTGTGCGGTGAATCGGGCGTGTTGAGTCCAGTTCTCTGAGCAAGGAGTAGGTCTTGTCTATTACATATTGGGTTTATGGAACGGTATCTGAGCTAATTTGAAACTCTTGTTTTATGTATCACCCCACCTCACCTTTCCCGTTAAGCAGCCATAGTGTGTTTTCTGCATGTGTGACTCTGTTCTGTTTTGTAATTCAGTTCAAGTGTAACGGTTTTTACATTCCCTCTATCAGTGACACCTTAGGAGAAGTGTCCTTTTCTGTGTGACTTATTTCACTTAGAATCGTCTTACCTAAATCCACTCATCATGCTGCTACTAGCCTTATGACATAGATTTCATGGCTGAGTGATATTCCATTGTACATAAGGACCACAACTTTTTGATCCATTTTTCGCTTTCCTGGGATATTTAAGGTGGAATGAAGTGGAGGTCCTTGTCAACAGAGCAGCCCTAAACTTTGGGGTGCTTGTGTCTTGCTGATTTTCAATTTTCCCACTTTATCCCCCCATGCGTGGAAGTGCCCTATGCTCTCTAAGCTGTGTTTTTTAGATGTTTCAGGACACACCGTACACTTCTCCAGAGTGGCTGTTGGCGATTTACATCCCGCCCATCAGTGTAGCAAGGCTCCCATTTCTCCATGGCCTGTCCTGCATTTCTGGTTTTGACACTTTTTTCAGCATGGCCCTTTTGACCGATGGGAAGCGAGACTTCTTTGTAGCGCTGATTTGCCTTTCCAGGTTGCTTGGTTGGCCAAAAAGGGCGTATGCGTTTTTTCCTGAATATATTCAGGAAAAAACGCATACGCCCTTTTTGGCCAAGGGCATCATTGTCAACGTTTTGCCGCTTTTCATGTGCTTTAAAGGCGATTCGAATCTACCTCCTGAAATCTGTTTCCTGCAATTCTGCCTTGATTTCAAATCCTCTTCTTTGCCTTCCCTCAATATATTTGTGGACGAGAGTAATCATTTATAACTCGCAGGTTTGTGAATTGCAGTGCCCTGAAGCTCCATTTTACAAGACGCTTCTTTGGGAGCTGGCCGCAAAAGCGCAGGATGGCTTCAGGCCCTGTTCTGGTTCCGGGGGGCAGGCTGAGCCTGTGGTTAATTCTTCTTCCTGATGGGAAAATAGAGTGACCTGTGCCTGTCCCAACACCAAGAGCTAGTCTCTCATTGGTTCCCCTCTTCCCGTGCATCCTCAGGACAAATTGCAACCTGTACGGAACAGGAGGTTAAAGGTGCTGATGCTCCAAGTAGGGAGATTGCTAGTAAAGTGGCTGGAATGGCGAACCCGAGCACAAGGAGATGAGAAATGAGGTGCGTTTTAGAAACCTTTCCCCATCACACGGTGTACCATCTTCTGCGTTTCTCATGCATGATTTCGATGTAGGAAGATGCCCTTGAACCTGGAGATTTGGGACCCATGCGATGGGTAGCACGCAGTATTACTTTAAAGGGTCTGCGTTTGCTCACCCAACCTCACCAAACCTCTCAGCCCCAAGAGTGTCCACCCTTATGTCTCATCCAGCTGTGGGTCTAGATATGGTCAATCCAGGTTGCATCACAGCCCCTGAACGAATTGTGTAAGAGTTTCTCTGTCTTTCCCTGTCTTTGTTTCATGGGTTTTTAAAAGTAATTTATTTTTATAATGGGGTTTAGCTGCTTTTCACGGCTGTGTTTATGCCGCTTTACACCCACTTGACACACTAACAGAGAGATATCAATACATAGGTTTTAAGATTATTACTAGTCAGATATATTCTTGTGCGGTGAATCGGGCGTGTTGAGTCCAGTTCTCTGAGCAAGGAGTAGGTCTTGTCTATTACATATTGGGTTTATGGAACGGTATCTGAGCTAATTTGAAACTCTTGTTTTATGTATCACCCCACCTCACCTTTCCCGTTAAGCAGCCATAGTGTGTTTTCTGCATGTGTGACTCTGTTCTGTTTTGTAATTCAGTTCAAGTGTAACGGTTTTTACATTCCCTCTATAAGTGACACCTTAGGAGAAGTGTCCTTTTCTGTGTGACTTATTTCACTTAGAATCGTCTTACCTAAATCCACTCATCATGCTGCTACTAGCCTGATGACATTGATTTCATGGCTGAGTGATATTCCATTGTACATAAGGACCACAACTTTTTGATCCATTTTTCGCTTTCCTGGGATATTTAAGGTGGAATGAAGTGGAGGTCCTTGTCAACAGAGCAGCCCTAAACTTTGGGGTGCTTGTGTCTTGCTGATTTTCAATTTTCCCACTTTATCCCCCCATGCGTGGAAGTGCCCTATGCTCTCTAAGCTGTGTTTTTTAGATGTTTCAGGACACACCGTACACTTCTCCAGAGTGGCTGTTGGCGATTTACATCCCGCCCATCAGTGTAGCAAGGCTCCCATTTCTCCATGGCCTGTCCTGCACTTCTGGTTTTGACACTTTTTTCAGCATGGCCCTTTTGACCGATGGGAAGCGAGACTTCTTTGTAGCGCTGATTTGCCTTTCCAGGTTGCTTGGTTGGCCAAAAAGGGCGTATGCGTTTTTTCCTGAATATATTCAGGAAAAAACGCATACGCCCTTTTTGGCCAAGGGCATCATTGTCAACGTTTTGCCGCTTTTAATGTGCTTTAAAGGCGATTCGAATCTACCTCCTGAAATCTGTTTCCTGCAATTCTGCCTTGATTTCAAATCCTCTTCTTTGCCTTCCCTCAATATATTTGTGGACGAGAGTAATCATTTATAACTCGCAGGTTTGTGAATTGCAGTGCCCTGAAGCTCCATTTTACAAGACGCTTCTTTGGGAGCTGGCCGCAAAAGCGCAGGATGGCTTCAGGCCCTGTTCTGGTTCCTGGGGGCAGGCTGAGCCTGTGGTTAATTCTTCTTCCTGATGGGAAAATAGAGTGACCTGTGCCTGTCCCAACACCAAGAGCTAGTCTCTCATTGGTTCCCCGTCTTCCCGTGCATCCTCAGGACAAATTGCAACCTGTACGGAACAGGAGGTTAAAGGTGCTGATGCTCCAAGTAGGGAGATTGCTAGTAAAGTGGCTGGAATGGCGAACCCGAGCACAAGGAGATGAGAAATGAGGTGCGTTTTAGAAACCTTTCCCCATCACACGGTGTACCATCTTCTGGGTTTCTCATGCATGTTTTCGATGTAGGAAGATGCCCTTGAACCTGGAGATTTGGGACCCATGCGATGGGTAGCACGCAGTATTACTTTAAAGGGTCTGCGTTTGCTCACCCAACCTCACCAAAACTCTCAGCCCCAAGAGTGTCCACCCTTATGTCTGATCCAGCTGTGGGTCTAGATATGGTCAATCCAGGTTGCATCACAGCCCCTGAACGAATTGTGTAAGAATTTCTCTGTCTTTCCCTGTCTTTGTTTCATGGGTTTTTAAAAGTAATTTATTTTTATAATGGGGTTTAGCTGCTTTTCACGGCTGTGTTTATGCCGCTTTACACCCACTTGACACACTAACAGAGAGATATCAATACATAGGTTTTAAGATTATTACTAGTCAGATATATTCTTGTGCGGTGAATCGGGCGTGTTGAGTCCCGTTCTCTGAGCAAGGAGTAGGTCTTGTCTATTACATATTGGGTTTATGGAACGGTGTCTGAGCTAATTTGAAACTCTTGTTTTATGTATCACCCCACCTCACCTTTCCCGTTAAGCAGCCATAGTGTGTTTTCTGCATGTGTGACTCTGTTCTGTTTTGTAATTCAGTTCAAGTGTAACGGTTTTTACATTCCCTCTATAAGTGACACCTTATGAGAAGTGTCCTTTTCTGTGTGACTTATTTCACTTAGAATCGTCTTACCTAAATCCACTCATCATGCTGCTACTAGCCTTATGACATTGATTTCATGGCTGAGTGATATTCCATTGTACATAAGGACCACAACTTTTTGATCCATTTTTCGCTTTCCTGGGATATTTAAGGTGGAATGAAGTGGAGGTCCTTGTCAACAGAGCAGCCCTAAACTTTGGGGTGCTTGTGTCTTGCTGATTTTCAATTTTCCCACTTTATCCCCCCATGCGTGGAAGTGCCCTATGCTCTCTAAGCTGTGTTTTTTAGATGTTTCAGGACACACCGTACCCTTCTGCAGAGTGGCTGTTGGCGATTTACATCCCGCCCATCAGTGTAGCAAGGCTCCCATTTCTCCATGGCCTGTCCTGCATTTCTGGTTTTGACACTTTTTTCAGCATGGCCCTTTTGACCGATGGGAAGCGAGACTTCTTTGTAGCGCTGATTTGCCTTTCCAGGTTGCTTGGTTGGCCAAAAAGGGCGTATGCGTTTTTTCCTGAATATATTCAGGAAAAAACGCATACGCCCTTTTTGGCCAAGGGCATCATTGTCAACGTTTTGCCGCTTTTCATGTGCTTTAAAGGCGATTCGAATCTACCTCCTGAAATCTGTTTCCTGCAATTCTGCCTTGATTTCAAATCCTCTTCTTTGCCTTCCCTCAATATATTTGTGGACGAGAGTTATCATTAATAACTCTGCAGGTTTGTGAATTGCAGTGCCCTGAAGCTCCATTTTACAAGTCGCTTTTTTGGGAGCTGGCCGCAAAAGCGCAGGATGGCTTCAGGCCCTGTTCTGGTTCCGGGGGGCAGGCGGAGCCTGTGGTTAATTCTTCTTCCTGATGGGAAAATAGAGTGACCTGTGCCTGTCCCAACACCAAGAGCTAGTCTCTCATTGGTTCCCCGTCTTCCCGTTCATCCTCAGGACAAATTGCAACCTGTACGGAACAGGAGGTTAAAGGTGCTGATGCTCCAAGTAGGGAGATTGCTAGTAAAGTGGCTGGAATGGCGAACCCGAGAACAAGGAGATGAGAAATGAGGTGCGTTTTAGAAACCTTTCCCCATCACACGG
The DNA here is from genome assembly GCF_965194825.1 of Balaenoptera physalus. Lineage (NCBI taxonomy): Eukaryota > Metazoa > Chordata > Mammalia > Artiodactyla > Balaenopteridae > Balaenoptera > Balaenoptera physalus. The sequence continues at coordinate 611,094 of NW_028126247.1, read as the reverse complement.
TGTACCATCTTCTGGGTTTCTCATGCATGTTTTCGATGTAGGAAGATGCCCTTGAACCTGGAGATTTGGGACCCATGCGATGGGTAGCACGCAGTATTACTTTAAAGGGTCTGCGTTTGCTCACCCAACCTCACCAAACCTCTCAGCCCCAAGAGTGTCCACCCTTATGTCTCATCCAGCTGTGGGTCTAGATATGGTCAATCCAGTTTGCATCACAGCCCCTGAACGAATTGTGTAAGAGTTTCTCTGTCTTTCCCTGTCTTTGTTTCATGGGTTTTTAAAAGTAATTTATTTTTATAATGGGGTTTAGCTGCTTTTCACGGCTGTGTTTATGCCGCTTTACACCCACTTGACACACTAACAGAGAGATATCAATACATAGGTTTTAAGATTATTACTAGTCAGATATATTCTTGTGCGGTGAATCGGGCGTGTTGAGTCCAGTTCTCTGAGCAAGGAGTAGGTCTTGTCTATTACATATTGGGTTTATGGAACGGTATCTGAGCTAATTTGAAACTCTTGTTTTATGTATCACCCCACCTCACCTTTCCCGTTAAGCAGCCATAGTGTGTTTTCTGCATGTGTGACTCTGTTCTGTTTTGTAATTCAGTTCAAGTGTAACGGTTTTTACATTCCCTCTATAAGTGACACCTTAGGAGAAGTGTCCTTTTCTGTGTGACTTATTTCACTTAGAATCGTCTTACCTAAATCCACTCATCATGCTGCTACTAGCCTTATGACATTGATTTCATGGCTGAGTGATATTCCATTGTACATAAGGACCACAACTTTTTGATCCATTTTTCGCTTTCCTGGGATATTTAAGGTGGAATGAAGTGGAGGTCCTTGTCAACAGAGCAGCCCTAAACTTTGGGGTGCTTGTGTCTTGCTGATTTTCAATTTTCCCACTTTATCCCCCCATGCGTGGAAGTGCCCTATGCTCTCTAAGCTGTGTTTTTTAGATGTTTCAGGACACACCGTACACTTCTCCAGAGTGGCTGTTGGCGATTTACACCCCGCCCATCAGTGTAGCAGGGCTCCCATTTCTCCATGGCCTGTCCTGCACTTCTGGTTTTGACACTTTTTTCAGCATGGCCCTTTTGACCGATGGGAAGCGAGACTTCTTTGTAGCGCTGATTTGCCTTTCCAGGTTGCTTGGTTGGCCAAAAAGGGCGTATGCGTTTTTTCCTGAATATATTCAGGAAAAAACGCATACGCCCTTTTTGGCCAAGGGCATCATTGTCAACGTTTTGCCGCTTTTCATGTGCTTTAAAGGCGATTCGAATCTACCTCCTGAAATCTGTTTCCTGCAATTCTGCCTTGATTTCAAATCCTCTTCTTTGCCTTCCCTCAATATATTTGTGGACGAGAGTAATCATTTATAACTCGCAGGTTTGTGAATTGCAGTGCCCTGAAGCTCCATTTTACAAGACGCTTCTTTGGGAGCTGGCCGCAAAAGCGCAGGATGGCTTCAGGCCCTGTTCTGGTTCCGGGGGGCAGGCTGAGCCTGTGGTTAATTCTTCTTCCTGATGGGAAAATAGAGTGACTTGTGAATGTCCCAACACCAAGAGCTAGTCTCTCATTGGTTCCCCGTCTTCCCGTGCATCCTCAGGACAAATTGCAACCTGTACGGAACAGGAGGTTAAAGGTGCTGATGCTCCAAGTAGGGAGATTGCTAGTAAAGTGGCTGGAATGGCGAACCCGAGCACAAGGAGATGAGAAATGAGGTGCGTTTTAGAAACCTTTCCCCATCACACGGTGTACCATCTTCTGGGTTTCTCATGCATGTTTTCGATGTAGGAAGATGCCCTTGAACCTGGAGATTTGGGACCCATGCGATGGGTAGCACGCAGTATTACTTTAAAGGGTCTGCGTTTGCTCACCCAACCTCACCAAACCTCTCAGCCCCAAGAGTGTCCACCCTTATGTCTCATCCAGCTGTGGGTCTAGATATGGTCAATCCAGGTTGCATCACAGCCCCTGAACGAATTGTGTAAGAGTTTCTCTGTCTTTCCCTGTCTTTGTTTCATGGGTTTTTAAAAGTAATTTATTTTTATAATGGGGTTTAGCTGCTTTTCACGGCTGTGTTTATGCCGCTTTACACCCACTTGACACACTAACAGAGAGATATCAATACATAGGTTTTAAGATTATTACTAGTCAGATATATTCTTGTGCGGTGAATCGGGCGTGTTGAGTCCAGTTCTCTGAGCAAGGAGTAGGTCTTGTCTATTACATATTGGGTTTATGGAACGGTATCTGAGCTAATTTGAAACTCTTGTTTTATGTATCACCCCACCTCACCTTTCCCGTTAAGCAGCCATAGTGTGTTTTCTGCATGTGTGACTCTGTTCTGTTTTGTAATTCAGTTCAAGTGTAACGGTTTTTACATTCCCTCTATAAGTGACACCTTAGGAGAAGTGTCCTTTTCTGTGTGACTTATTTCACTTAGAATCGTCTTACCTAAATCCACTCATCATGCTGCTACTAGCCTTATGACATTGATTTCATGGCTGAGTGATATTCCATTGTACATAAGGACCACCACTTCTTTATCCATTTTTCTCTTTCCTGGGATATTTAAGGTGTCATGAAGTGGAGGTTCTTGTCAACAGAGCAGCCCTAAACTTTGGGGTGCCTGTGTCTTGCTGATTTTTAGTTTTCCCAATTTATATGCCAATGAGTGGATGTGCCCTATGCGCTCTAAGCTGTGTTTTTTCGATGTTTCAGGACACACCGTACAATTCTCCAGAGTGGCTGTTGGTGATTTACATCCCGCCCATCAGTGTAGCAAGGCTCCCATTTCTCCATGGCCTGTCCTGCATTTCTGGTTTTGACACTTTTTTCAGCATGGCCCTTTTGACCGATGGGAAGCGAGACTTCTTTGTAGCGCTGATTTGCCTTTCCAGGTTGCTTGGTTGGCCAAAAAGGGCGTATGCGTTTTTTCCTGAATATATTCAGGAAAAAACGCATACGCCCTTTTTGGCCAAGGGCATCATTGTCAACGTTTTGCCGCTTTTCATGTGCTTTAAAGGCGATTCGAATCTACCTCCTGAAATCTGTTTCCTGCAATTCTGCCTTGATTTCAAATCCTCTTCTTTGCCTTCCCTCAATATATTTGTGGACGAGAGTAATCATTTATAACTCGCAGGTTTGTGAATTGCAGTGCCCTGAAGCTCCATTTTACAAGACGCTTCTTTGGGAGCTGGCCGCAAAAGCGCAGGATGGCTTCAGGCCCTGTTCTGGTTCCGGGGGGCAGGCTGAGCCTGTGGTTAATTCTTCTTCCTGATGGGAAAATAGAGTGACTTGTGAATGTCCCAACACCAAGAGCTAGTCTCTCATTGGTTCCCCGTCTTCCCGTGCATCCTCAGGACAAATTGCAACCTGTACGGAACAGGAGGTTAAAGGTGCTGATGCTCCAAGTAGGGAGATTGCTAGTAAAGTGGCTGGAATGGCGAACCCGAGCACAAGGAGATGAGAAATGAGGTGCGTTTTAGAAACCTTTCCCCATCACACGGTGTACCATCTTCTGGGTTTCTCATGCATGTTTTCGATGTAGGAAGATGCCCTTGAACCTGGAGATTTGGGACCCATGCGATGGGTAGCACGCAGTATTACTTTAAAGGGTCTGCGTTTGCTCACCCAACCTCACCAAACCTCTCAGCCCCAAGAGTGTCCACCCTTATGTCTCATCCAGCTGTGCGTCTAGATATGGTCAATCCAGGTTGCATCACAGCCCCTGAACGAATTGTGTAAGAGTTTCTCTGTCTTTCCCTGTCTTTGTTTCATGGGTTTTTAAAAGTAATTTATTTTTATAATGGGGTTTAGCTGCTTTTCACGGCTGTGTTTATGCCGCTTTACACCCACTTGACACACTAACAGAGAGATATCAATACATAGGTTTTAAGATTATTACTAGTCAGATATATTCTTGTGCGGTGAATCGGGCGTGTTGAGTCCAGTTCTCTGAGCAAGGAGTAGGTCTTGTCTATTACATATTGGGTTTATGGAACGGTATCTGAGCTAATTTGAAACTCTTGTTTTATGTATCACCCCACCTCACCTTTCCCGTTAAGCAGCCATAGTGTGTTTTCTGCATGTGTGACTCTGTTCTGTTTTGTAATTCAGTTCAAGTGTAACGGTTTTTACATTCCCTCTATAAGTGACACCTTAGGAGAAGTGTCCTTTTCTGTGTGACTTATTTCACTTAGAATCGTCTTACCTAAATCCACTCATCATGCTGCTACTAGCCTTATGACATTGATTTCATGGCTGAGTGATATTCCATTGTACATAAGGACCACCACTTCTTTATCCATTTTTCTCTTTCCTGGGATATTTAAGGTGTCATGAAGTGGAGGTTCTTGTCAACAGAGCAGCCCTAAACTTTGGGGTGCCTGTGTCTTGCTGATTTTTAGTTTTCCCAATTTATATGCCAATGAGTGGATGTGCCCTATGCGCTCTAAGCTGTGTTTTTTCGATGTTTCAGGACACACCGTACAATTCTCCAGAGTGGCTGTTGGTGATTTACATCCCGCCCATCAGTGTAGCAAGGCTCCCATTTCTCCATGGCCTGTCCTGCATTTCTGGTTTTGACACTTTTTTCAGCATGGCCCTTTTGACCGATGGGAAGCGAGACTTCTTTGTAGCGCTGATTTGCCTTTCCAGGTTGCTTGGTTGGCCAAAAAGGGCGTATGCGTTTTTTCCTGAATATATTCAGGAAAAAACGCATACGCCCTTTTTGGCCAAGGGCATCATTGTCAACGTTTTGCCGCTTTTCATGTGCTTTAAAGGCGATTCGAATCTACCTCCTGAAATCTGTTTCCTGCAATTCTGCCTTGATTTCAAATCCCCTTCTTTGCCTTCCCTCAATATATTTGTGGACGAGAGTTATCATTTATAACTCTGCAGGTTTGTGAATTGCAGTGCCCTGAAGCTCCATTTTACAAGTCGCTTTTTTGGGAGCTGGCCGCAAAAGCGCAGGATGGCTTCAGGCCCTGTTCTGCTTCCGGGGGGCAGGCTGAGCCTGTGGTTAATTCTTCTTCCTGATGGGAAAATAGAGTGACCTGTGCCTGTCCCAACACCAAGAGCTAGTCTCTCATTGGTTCCCCGTCTTCCCGTTCATCCTCAGGACAAATTGCAACCTGTACGGAACAGGAGGTTAAAGGTGCTGATGCTCCAAGTAGGGAGATTGCTAGTAAAGTGGCTGGAATGGCGAACCCGAGCACAAGGAGATGAGAAATGAGGTGCGTTTTAGAAACCTTTCCCCATCACACGGTGTACCATCTTCTGGGTTTCTCATGCATGTTTTCGATGTAGGAAGATGCCCTTGAACCTGGAGATTTGGGACCCATGCGATGGGTAGCACGCAGTATTACTTTAAAGGGTCTGCGTTTGCTCACCCAACCTCACCAAACCTCTCAGCCCCAAGAGTGTCCACCCTTATGTCTCATCCAGCTGTGGGTCTAGATATGGTCAATCCAGGTTGCATCACAGCCACTGAACGAATTGTGTAAGAGTTTCTCTGTCTTTCCCTGTCTTTGTTTCATGGGTTTTTAAAAGTAATTTATTTTTATAATGGGGTTTAGCTGCTTTTCACGGCTGTGTTTATGCCGCTTTACACCCACTTGACACACTAACAGAGAGATATCAATACATAGGTTTTAAGATTATTACTAGTCAGATATATTCTTGTGCGGTGAATCGGGCGTGTTGAGTCCAGTTCTCTGAGCAAGGAGTAGGTCTTGTCTATTACATATTGGGTTTATGGAACGGTATCTGAGCTAATTTGAAACTCTTGTTTTATGTATCACCCCACCTCACCTTTCCCGTTAAGCAGCCATAGTGTGTTTTCTGCATGTGTGACTCTGTTCTGTTTTGTAATTCAGTTCAAGTGTAACGGTTTTTACATTCCCTCTATAAGTGACACCTTAGGAGAAGTGTCCTTTTCTGTGTGACTTATTTCACTTAGAATCGTCTTACCTAAATCCACTCATCATGCTGCTACTAGCCTTATGACATTGATTTCATGGCTGAGTGATATTCCATTGTACATAAGGACCACAACTTTTTGATCCATTTTTCGCTTTCCTGGGATATTTAAGGTGGAATGAAGTGGAGGTCCTTGTCAACAGAGCAGCCCTAAACTTTGGGGTGCTTGTGTCTTGCTGATTTTCAATTTTCCCACTTTATCCCCCCATGCGTGGAAGTGCCCTATGCTCTCTAAGCTGTGTTTTTTAGATGTTTCAGGACACACCGTACACTTCTCCAGAGTGGCTGTTGGCGATTTACATCCCGCCCATCAGTGTAGCAAGGCTCCCATTTCTCCATGGCCTGTCCTGCATTTCTGGTTTTGACACTTTTTTCAGCATGGCCCTTTTGACCGATGGGAAGCGAGACTTCTTTGTAGCGCTGATTTGCCTTTCCAGGTTGCTTGGTTGGCCAAAAAGGGCGTATGCGTTTTTTCCTGAATATATTCAGGAAAAAACGCATACGCCCTTTTTGGCCAAGGGCATCATTGTCAACGTTTTGCCGCTTTTCATGTGCTTTAAAGGCGATTCGAATCTACCTCCTGAAATCTGTTTCCTGCAATTCTGCCTTGATTTCAAATCCTCTTCTTTGCCTTCCCTCAATATATTTGTGGACGAGAGTAATCATTTATAACTCGCAGGTTTGTGAATTGCAGTGCCCTGAAGCTCCATTTTACAAGACGCTTCTTTGGGAGCTGGCCGCAAAAGCGCAGGATGGCTTCAGGCCCTGTTCTGGTTCCGGGGGGCAGGCTGAGCCTGTGGTTAATTCTTCTTCCTGATGGGAAAATAGAGTGACCTGTGCCTGTCCCAACACCAAGAGCTAGTCTCTCATTGGTTCCCCGTCTTCCCGTGCATCCTCAGGACAAATTGCAACCTGTACGGAACAGGAGGTTAAAGGTGCTGATGCTCCAAGTAGGGAGATTGCTAGTAAAGTGGCTGGAATGGCGAACCCGAGCACAAGGAGATGAGAAATGAGGTGCGTTTTAGAAACCTTTCCCCATCACACGGTGTACCATCTTCTGGGTTTCTCATGCATGTTTTCGATGTAGGAAGATGCCCTTGAACCTGGAGATTTGGGACCCATGCGATGGGTAGCATGCAGTATTACTTTAAAGGGACTGCGTTTGCTCACCCAACCTCACCAAACCTCTCAGCCCCAAGAGTGTCCACCCTTATGTCTCATCCAGCTGTGGGTCTAGATATGGTCAATCCAGGTTGCATCACAGCCCCTGAACGAATTGTGTAAGAATTTCTCTGTCTTTCCCTGTCTTTGTTTCATGGGTTTTTAAAAGTAATTTATTTTTATAATGGGGTTTAGCTGCTTTTCACGGCTGTGTTTATGCCGCTTTACACCCACTTGACACACTAACAGAGAGATATCAATACATAGGTTTTAAGATTATTACTAGTCAGATATATTCTTGTGCGGTGAATCGGGCGTGTTGAGTCCAGTTCTCTGAGCAAGGAGTAGGTCTTGTCTATTACATATTGGGTTTATGGAACGGTATCTGAGCTAATTTGAAACTCTTGTTTTATGTATCACCCCACCTCACCTTTCCCGTTAAGCAGCCATAGTGTGTTTTCTGCATGTGTGACTCTGTTCTGTTTTGTAATTCAGTTCAAGTGTAACGGTTTTTACATTCCCTGTATAAGTGACACCTTAGGAGAAGTGTCCTTTTCTGTGTGACTTATTTCACTTAGAATCGTCTTACCTAAATCCACTCATCATGCTGCTACTAGCCTTATGACATTGATTTCATGGCTGAGTGATATTCCATTGTACATAAGGACCACAACTTTTTGATCCATTTTTCGCTTTCCTGGGATATTTAAGGTGGAATGAAGTGGAGGTCCTTGTCAACAGAGCAGCCCTAAACTTTGGGGTGCCTGTGTCTTGCTGATTTTTAGTTTTCCCAATTTATATGCCAATGAGTGGATGTGCCCTATGCGCTCTAAGCTGTGTTTTTTCGATGTTTCAGGACACACCGTACAATTCTCCAGAGTGGCTGTTGGTGATTTACATCCCGCCCATCAGTGTAGCAAGGCTCCCATTTCTCCATGGCCTGTCCTGCATTTCTGGTTTTGACACTTTTTTCAGCATGGCCCTTTTGACCGATGGGAAGCGAGACTTCTTTGTAGCGCTGATTTGCCTTTCCAGGTTGCTTGGTTGGCCAAAAAGGGCGTATGCGTTTTTTCCTGAATATATTCAGGAAAAAACGCATACGCCCTTTTTGGCCAAGGGCATCATTGTCAACGTTTTGCCGCTTTTCATGTGCTTTAAAGGCGATTCGAATCTACCTCCTGAAATCTGTTTCCTGCAATTCTGCCTTGATTTCAAATCCCCTTCTTTGCCTTCCCTCAATATATTTGTGGACGAGAGTAATCATTTATAACTCGCAGGTTTGTGAATTGCAGTGCCCTGAAGCTCCATTTTACAAGACGCTTCTTTGGGAGCTGGCCGCAAAAGCGCAGGATGGCTTCAGGCCCTGTTCTGGTTCCGGGGGGCAGGCTGAGCCTGTGGTTAATTCTTCTTCCTGATGGGAAAATGGAGTGACCTGTGCCTGTCCCAACACCAAGAGCTAGTCTCTCATTGGTTCCCCGTCTTCCCGTGCATCCTCAGGACAAATTGCAACCTGTACGGAACAGGAGGTTAAAGGTGCTGATGCTCCAAGTAGGGAGATTGCTAGTAAAGTGGCTGGAATGGCGAACCCGAGCACAAGGAGATGAGAAATGAGGTGCGTTTTAGAAACCTTTCCCCATCACACGGTGTACCATCTTCTGGGTTTCTCATGCATGTTTTCGATGTAGGAAGATGCCCTTGAACCTGGAGATTTGGGACCCATGCGATGGGTAGCACGCAGTATTACTTTAAAGGGTCTGCGTTTGCTCACCCAACCTCACCAAACCTCTCAGCCCCAAGAGTGTCCACCCTTATGTCTCATCCAGCTGTGCGTCTAGATATGGTCAATCCAGGTTGCATCACAGCCCCTGAACGAATTGTGTAAGAGTTTCTCTGTCTTTCCCTGTCTTTGTTTCATGGGTTTTTAAAAGTAATTTATTTTTATAATGGGGTTTAGCTGCTTTTCACGGCTGTGTTTATGCCGCTTTACACCCACTTGACACACTAACAGAGAGATATCAATACATAGGTTTTAAGATTATTACTAGTCAGATATATTCTTGTGCGGTGAATCGGGCGTGTTGAGTCCAGTTCTCTGAGCAAGGAGTAGGTCTTGTCTATTACATATTGGGTTTATGGAACGGTATCTGAGCTAATTTGAAACTCTTGTTTTATGTATCACCCCACCTCACCTTTCCCGTTAAGCAGCCATAGTGTGTTTTCTGCATGTGTGACTCTGTTCTGTTTTGTAATTCAGTTCAAGTGTAACGGTTTTTACATTCCCTCTATAAGTGACACCTTAGGAGAAGTGTCCTTTTCTGTGTGACTTATTTCACTTAGAATCGTCTTACCTAAATCCACTCATCATGCTGCTACTAGCCTTATGACATTGATTTCATGGCTGAGTGATATTCCATTGTACATAAGGACCACCACTTCTTTATCCATTTTTCTCTTTCCTGGGATATTTAAGGTGTCATGAAGTGGAGGTTCTTGTCAACAGAGCAGCCCTAAACTTTGGGGTGCCTGTGTCTTGCTGATTTTTAGTTTTCCCAATTTATATGCCAATGAGTGGATGTGCCCTATGCGCTCTAAGCTGTGCTTTTTCGATGTTTCAGGACACACCGTACAATTCTCCAGAGTGGCTGTTGGTGATTTACATCCCGCCCATCAGTGTAGCAAGGCTCCCATTTCTCCATGGCCTGTCCTGCATTTCTGGTTTTGACACTTTTTTCAGCATGGCCCTTTTGACCGATGGGAAGCGAGACTTCTTTGGAGCGCTGATTTGCCTTTCCAGGTTGCTTGGTTGGCCAAAAAGGGCGTATGCGTTTTTTCCTGAATATATTCAGGAAAAAACGCATACGCCCTTTTTGGCCAAGGGCATCATTGTCAACGTTTTGCCGCTTTTCATGTGCTTTAAAGGCGATTCGAATCTACCTCCTGAAATCTGTTTCCTGCAATTCTGCCTTGATTTCAAATCCCCTTCTTTGCCTTCCCTCAATATATTTGTGGACGAGAGTTATCATTTATAACTCTGCAGGTTTGTGAATTGCAGTGCCCTGAAGCTCCATTTTACAAGTCGCTTTTTTGGGAGCTGGCCGCAAAAGCGCAGGATGGCTTCAGGCCCTGTTCTGGTTCCGGGGGGCAGGCTGAGCCTGTGGTTAATTCTTCTTCCTGATGGGAAAATAGAGTGACCTGTGCCTGTCCCAACACCAAGAGCTAGTCTCTCATTGGTTCCCCGTCTTCCCGTTCATCCTCAGGACAAATTGCAACCTGTACGGAACAGGAGGTTAAAGGTGCTGATGCTCCAAGTAGGGAGATTGCTAGTAAAGTGGCTGGAATGGCGAACCCGAGCACAAGGAGATGAGAAATGAGGTGCGTTTTAGAAACCTTTCCCCATCACACGGTGTACCATCTTCTGGGTTTCTCATGCATGTTTTCGATGTAGGAAGATGCCCTTGAACCTGGAGATTTGGGACCCATGCGATGGGTAGCACGCAGTATTACTTTAAAGGGTCTGCGTTTGCTCACCCAACCTCACCAAACCTCTCAGCCCCAAGAGTGTCCACCCTTATGTCTCATCCAGCTGTGGGTCTAGATATGGTCAATCCAGGTTGCATCACAGCCACTGAACGAATTGTGTAAGAGTTTCTCTGTCTTTCCCTGTCTTTGTTTCATGGGTTTTTAAAAGTAATTTATTTTTATAATGGGGTTTAGCTGCTTTTCACGGCTGTGTTTATGCCGCTTTACACCCACTTGACACACTAACAGAGAGATATCAATACATAGGTTTTAAGATTATTACTAGTCAGATATATTCTTGTGCGGTGAATCGGGCGTGTTGAGTCCAGTTCTCTGAGCAAGGAGTAGGTCTTGTCTATTACATATTGGGTTTATGGAACGGTATCTGAGCTAATTTGAAACTCTTGTTTTATGTATCACCCCACCTCACCTTTCCCGTTAAGCAGCCATAGTGTGTTTTCTGCATGTGTGACTCTGTTCTGTTTTGTAATTCAGTTCAAGTGTAACGGTTTTTACATTCCCTCTATAAGTGACACCTTAGGAGAAGTGTCCTTTTCTGTGTGACTTATTTCACTTAGAATCGTCTTACCTAAATCCACTCATCATGCTGCTACTAGCCTTATGACATTGATTTCATGGCTGAGTGATATTCCATTGTACATAAGGACCACAACTTTTTGATCCATTTTTCGCTTTCCTGGGATATTTAAGGTGGAATGAAGTGGAGGTCCTTGTCAACAGAGCAGCCCTAAACTTTGGGGTGCTTGTGTCTTGCTGATTTTCAATTTTCCCACTTTATCCCCCCATGCGTGGAAGTGCCCTATGCTCTCTAAGCTGTGTTTTTTAGATGTTTCAGGACACACCGTACACTTCTCCAGAGTGGCTGTTGGCGATTTACATCCCGCCCATCAGTGTAGCAAGGCTCCCATTTCTCCATGGCCTGTCCTGCATTTCTGGTTTTGACACTTTTTTCAGCATGGCCCTTTTGACCGATGGGAAGCGAGACTTCTTTGTAGCGCTGATTTGCCTTTCCAGGTTGCTTGGTTGGCCAAAAAGGGCGTATGCGTTTTTTCCTGAATATATTCAGGAAAAAACGCATACGCCCTTTTTGGCCAAGGGCATCATTGTCAACGTTTTGCCGCTTTTCATGTGCTTTAAAGGCGATTCGAATCTACCTCCTGAAATCTGTTTCCTGCAATTCTGCCTTGATTTCAAATCCTCTTCTTTGCCTTCCCTCAATATATTTGTGGACGAGAGTAATCATTTATAACTCGCAGGTTTGTGAATTGCAGTGCCCTGAAGCTCCATTTTACAAGACGCTTCTTTGGGAGCTGGCCGCAAAAGCGCAGGATGGCTTCAGGCCCTGTTCTGGTTCCGGGGGGCAGGCTGAGCCTGTGGTTAATTCTTCTTCCTGATGGGAAAATAGAGTGACCTGTGCCTGTCCCAACACCAAGAGCTAGTCTCTCATTGGTTCCCCGTCTTCCCGTGCATCCTCAGGACAAATTGCAACCTGTACGGAACAGGAGGTTAAAGGTGCTGATGCTCCAAGTAGGGAGATTGCTAGTAAAGTGGCTGGAATGGCGAACCCGAGCACAAGGAGATGAGAAATGAGGTGCGTTTTAGAAACCTTTCCCCATCACACGGTGTACCATCTTCTGGGTTTCTCATGCATGTTTTCGATGTAGGAAGATGCCCTTGAACCTGGAGATTTGGGACCCATGCGATGGGTAGCATGCAGTATTACTTTAAAGGGACTGCGTTTGCTCACCCAACCTCACCAAACCTCTCAGCCCCAAGAGTGTCCACCCTTATGTCTCATCCAGCTGTGGGTCTAGATATGGTCAATCCAGGTTGCATCACAGCCCCTGAACGAATTGTGTAAGAATTTCTCTGTCTTTCCCTGTCTTTGTTTCATGGGTTTTTAAAAGTAATTTATTTTTATAATGGGGTTTAGCTGCTTTTCACGGCTGTGTTTATGCCGCTTTACACCCACTTGACACACTAACAGAGAGATATCAATACATAGGTTTTAAGATTATTACTAGTCAGATATATTCTTGTGCGGTGAATCGGGCGTGTTGAGTCCAGTTCTCTGAGCAAGGAGTAGGTCTTGTCTATTACATATTGGGTTTATGGAACGGTATCTGAGCTAATTTGAAACTCTTGTTTTATGTATCACCCCACCTCACCTTTCCCGTTAAGCAGCCATAGTGTGTTTTCTGCATGTGTGACTCTGTTCTGTTTTGTAATTCAGTTCAAGTGTAACGGTTTTTACATTCCCTGTATAAGTGACACCTTAGGAGAAGTGTCCTTTTCTGTGTGACTTATTTCACTTAGAATCGTCTTACCTAAATCCACTCATCATGCTGCTACTAGCCTTATGACATTGATTTCATGGCTGAGTGATATTCCATTGTACATAAGGACCACAACTTTTTGATCCATTTTTCGCTTTCCTGGGATATTTAAGGTGGAATGAAGTGGAGGTCCTTGTCAACAGAGCAGCCCTAAACTTTGGGGTGCCTGTGTCTTGCTGATTTTTAGTTTTCCCAATTTATATGCCAATGAGTGGATGTGCCCTATGCGCTCTAAGCTGTGTTTTTTCGATGTTTCAGGACACACCGTACAATTCTCCAGAGTGGCTGTTGGTGATTTACATCCCGCCCATCAGTGTAGCAAGGCTCCCATTTCTCCATGGCCTGTCCTGCATTTCTGGTTTTGACACTTTTTTCAGCATGGCCCTTTTGACCGATGGGAAGCGAGACTTCTTTGTAGCGCTGATTTGCCTTTCCAGGTTGCTTGGTTGGCCAAAAAGGGCGTATGCGTTTTTTCCTGAATATATTCAGGAAAAAACGCATACGCCCTTTTTGGCCAAGGGCATCATTGTCAACGTTTTGCCGCTTTTCATGTGCTTTAAAGGCGATTCGAATCTACCTCCTGAAATCTGTTTCCTGCAATTCTGCCTTGATTTCAAATCCCCTTCTTTGCCTTCCCTCAATATATTTGTGGACGAGAGTAATCATTTATAACTCGCAGGTTTGTGAATTGCACTGCCCTGAAGCTCCATTTTACAAGACGCTTCTTTGGGAGCTGGCCGCAAAAGCGCAGGATGGCTTCAGGCCCTGTTCTGGTTCCGGGGGGCAGGCTGAGCCTGTGGTTAATTCTTCTTCCTGATGGGAAAATGGAGTGACCTGTGCCTGTCCCAACACCAAGAGCTAGTCTCTCATTGGTTCCCCGTCTTCCCGTGCATCCTCAGGACAAATTGCAACCTGTACGGAACAGGAGGTTAAAGGTGCTGATGCTCCAAGTAGGGAGATTGCTAGTAAAGTGGCTGGAATGGCGAACCCGAGCACAAGGAGATGAGAAATGAGGTGCGTTTTAGAAACCTTTCCCCATCACACGGTGTACCATCTTCTGGGTTCCTCATGCATGTTTTCGATGTAGGAAGATGCCCTTGAACCTGGAGATTTGGGACCCATGCGATGGGTAGCACGCAGTATTACTTTAAAGGGTCTGTGTTTGCTCACCCAACTTCACCAAACCTCTCAGCCCCAAGAGTGTCCACCCTTATGTCTCATCCAGCTGTGGGTCTAGATATGGTCAATCCAGGTTGCATCACAGCCCCTGAACGAATTGTGTAAGAATTTCTCTGTCTTTCCCTGTCTTTGTTTCATGGGTTTTTAAAAGTAATTTATTTTTATAATGGGGTTTAGCTGCTTTTCACGGCTGTGTTTATGCCGCTTTACACCCACTTGACACACTAACAGAGAGATATCAATACATAGGTTTTAAGATTATTACTAGTCAGATATATTCTTGTGCGGTGAATCGGGCGTGTTGAGTCCAGTTCTCTGAGCAAGGAGTAGGTCTTGTCTATTACATATTGGGTTTATGGAACGGTATCTGAGCTAATTTGAAACTCTTGTTTTATGTATCACCCCACCTCACCTTTCCCGTTAAGCAGCCATAGTGTGTTTTCTGCATGTGTGACTCTGTTCTGTTTTGTAATTCAGTTCAAGTGTAACGGTTTTTAAATTCCCTCTATAAGTGACACCTTAGGAGAAGTGTCCTTTTCTGTGTGACTTATTTCACTTAGAATCGTCTTACCTAAATCCACTCATCATGCTGCTACTAGCCTTATGACATTGATTTCATGGCTGAGTGATATTCCTTTGTACATATGGACCACAACTTTTTGATCCATTTTTCGCTTTCCTGGGATATTTAAGGTGGAATGAAGTGGAGGTCCTTGTCAACAGAGCAGCCCTAAACTTTGGGGTGCTTGTGTCTTGCTGATTTTCAATTTTCCCACTTTATCCCCCCATGCGTGGAAGTGCCCTATGCTCTCTAAGCTGTGTTTTTTAGATGTTTCAGGACACACCGTACACTTCTCCAGAGTGGCTGTTGGCGATTTACATCCCGCCCATCAGTGTAGCAAGGCTCCCATTTCTCCATGGCCTGTCCTGCATTTCTGGTTTTGACACTTTTTTCAGCATGGCCCTTTTGACCGATGGGAAGCGAGACTTCTTTGTAGCGCTGATTTGCCTTTCCAGGTTGCTTGGTTGGCCAAAAAGGGCGTATGCGTTTTTTCCTGAATATATTCAGGAAAAAACGCATACGCCCTTTTTGGCCAAGGGCATCATTGTCAACGTTTTGCCGCTTTTCATGTGCTTTAAAGGCGATTCGAATCTACCTCCTGAAATCTGTTTCCTGCAATTCTGCCTTGATTTCAAATCCCCTTCTTTGCCTTCCCTCAATATATTTGTGGACGAGAGTTATCATTTATAACTCTGCAGGTTTGTGAATTGCAGTGCCCTGAAGCTCCATTTTACAAGTCGCTTTTTTGGGAGCTGGCCGCAAAAGCGCAGGATGGCTTCAGGCCCTGTTCTGCTTCCGGGGGGCAGGCTGAGCCTGTGGTTAATTCTTCTTCCTGATGGGAAAATAGAGTGACCTGTGCCTGTCCCAACACCAAGAGCTAGTCTCTCATTGGTTCCCCGTCTTCCCGTTCATCCTCAGGACAAATTGCAATCTGTACGGAACAGGAGGTTAAAGGTGCTGATGCTCCAAGTAGGGAGATTGCTAGTAAAGTGGCTGGAATGGCGAACCCGAGCACAAGAAGATGAGAAATGAGGTGCGTTTTAGAAACCTTTCCCCATCACACGGTGTACCATCTTCTGGGTTTCTCATGCATGTTTTCGATGTAGGAAGATGCCCTTGAACCTGGAGATTTGGGACCCATGCGATGGGTAGCACGCAGTATTACTTTAAAGGGTCTGCGTTTGCTCACCCAACCTCACCAAACCTCTCAGCCCCAAGAGTGTCCACCCTTATGTCTCATCCAGCTGTGGGTCTAGATATGGTCAATCCAGGTTGCATCACAGCCCCTGAACGAATTGTGTAAGAATTTCTCTGTCTTTCCCTGTCTTTGTTTCATGGGTTTTTAAAAGTAATTTATTTTTATAATGGGGTTTAGCTGCTTTTCACGGCTGTGTTTATGCCGCTTTACACCCACTTGACACACTAACAGAGAGATATCAATACATAGGTTTTAAGATTATTACTAGTCAGATATATTCTTGTGCGGTGAATCGGGCGTGTTGAGTCCAGTTCTCTGAGCAAGGAGTAGGTCTTGTCTATTACATATTGGGTTTATGGAACGGTATCTGAGCTAATTTGAAACTCTTGTTTTATGTATCACCCCACCTCACCTTTCCCGTTAAGCAGCCATAGTGTGTTTTCTGCATGTGTGACTCTGTTCTGTTTTGTAATTCAGTTCAAGTGTAACGGTTTTTACATTCCCTCTATAAGTGACACCTTAGGAGAAGTGTCCTTTTCTGTGTGACTTATTTCACTTAGAATCGTCTTACCTAAATCCACTCATCATGCTGCTACTAGCCTTATGACATTGATTTCATGGCTGAGTGATATTCCATTGTACATAAGGACCACAACTTTTTGATCCATTTTTCGCTTTCCTGGGATATTTAAGGTGGAATGAAGTGGAGGTCCTTGTCAACAGAGCAGCCCTAAACTTTGGGGTGCTTGTGTCTTGCTGATTTTCAATTTTCCCACTTTATCCCCCCATGAGTGGAAGTGCCCTATGCTCTCTAAGCTGTGTTTTTTAGATGTTTCAGGACACACCGTACACTTCTCCAGAGTGGCTGTTGGCGATTTACATCCCGCCCATCAGTGTAGCAACGCTCCCATTTCTCCATGGCCTGTCCTGCATTTCTGGTTTTGACACTTTTTTCAGCATGGCCCTTTTGACCGATGGGAAGCGAGACTTCTTTGTAGCGCTGATTTGCCTTTCCAGGTTGCTTGGTTGGCCAAAAAGGGCGTATGCGTTTTTTCCAGAATATATTCAGGAAAAAACGCATACGCCCTTTTTGGCCAAGGGCATCATTGTCAACGTTTTGCCGCTTTTCATGTGCTTTAAAGGCGATTCGAATCTACCTCCTGAAATCTGTTTCCTGCAATTCTGCCTTGATTTCAAATCCTCTTCTTTGCCTTCCCTCAATATATTTGTGGACGAGAGTTATCATTTATAACTCTGCAGGTTTGTGAATTGCAGTGCCCTGAAGCTCCATTTTACAAGTCGCTTTTTTGGGAGCTGGCCGCAAAAGCGCAGGATGGCTTCAGGCCCTGTTCTGGTTCCTGGGGGCAGGCTGAGCCTGTGGTTAATTCTTCTTCCTGATGGGAAAATAGAGTGACCTGTGCCTGTCCCAACACCAAGAGCTAGTCTCTCATTGGTTCCCCGTCTTCCCGTTCATCCTCAGGACAAATTGCAACCTGTACGGAACAGGAGGTTAAAGGTGCTGATGCTCCAAGTAGGGAGATTGCTAGTAAAGTGGCTGGAATGGCGAACCCGAGCACAAGGAGATGAGAAATGAGGTGCGTTTTAGAAACCTTTCCCCATCACACGGTGTACCATCTTCTGGGTTTCTCATGCATGTTTTCGATGTAGGAAGATGCCCTTGAACCTGGAGATTTGGGACCCATGCGATGGGTAGCACGCAGTATTACTTTAAAGGGTCTGCGTTTGCTCACCCAACCTCACCAAACCTCTCAGCCCCAAGAGTGTCCACCCTTATGTCTCATCCAGCTGTGGGTCTAGATATGGTCAATCCAGGTTGCATCACAGCCCCTGAACGAATTGTGTAAGAATTTCTCTGTCTTTCCCTGTCTTTGTTTCATGGGTTTTTAAAAGTAATTTATTTTTATAATGGGGTTTAGCTGCTTTTCACGGCTGTGTTTATGCCGCTTTACACCCACTTGACACACTAACAGAGAGATATCAATACATAGGTTTTAAGATTATTACTAGTCAGATATATTCTTGTGCGGTGAATCGGGCGTGTTGAGTCCAGTTCTCTGAGCAAGGAGTAGGTCTTGTCTATTACATATTGGGTTTATGGAACGGTATCTGAGCTAATTTGAAACTCTTGTTTTATGTATCACCCCACCTCACCTTTCCCGTTAAGAAGCCATAGTGTGTTTTCTGCATGTGTGACTCTGTTCTGTTTTGTAATTCAGTTCAAGTGTAACGGTTTTTACATTCCCTCTATAAGTGACACCTTATGAGAAGTGTCCTTTTCTGTGTGACTTATTTCACTTAGAATCGTCTTACCTAAATCCACTCATCATGCTGCTACTAGCCTTATGACATTGATTTCATGGCTGAGTGATATTCCATTGTACATAAGGACCACAACTTTTTTATCCATTTTTCGCTTTCCTGGGATATTTAAGGTGGAATGAAGTGGAGGTCCTTGTCAACAGAGCAGCCCTAAACTTTGGGGTGCTTGTGTCTTGCTGATTTTCAATTTTCCCACTTTATCCCCCCATGAGTGGAAGTGCCCTATGCTCTCTAAGCTGTGTTTTTTAGATGTTTCAGGACACAACGTACACTTCTCCAGAGTGGCTGTTGGCGATTTACATCCCGCCCATCAGTGTAGCAACGCTCCCATTTCTCCATGGCCTGTCCTGCATTTCTGGTTTTGACACTTTTTTCAGCATGGCCCTTTTGACCGATGGGAAGCGAGACTTCTTTGTAGCGCTGATTTGCCTTTCCAGGTTGCTTGGTTGGCCAAAAAGGGCGTATGCGTTTTTTCCTGAATATATTCAGGAAAAAACGCATACGCCCTTTTTGGCCAAGGGCATCATTGTCAACGTTTTGCCGCTTTTCATGTGCTTTAAAGGCGATTCGAATCTACCTCCTGAAATCTGTTTCCTGCAATTCTGCCTTGATTTCAAATCCTCTTCTTTGCCTTCCCTCAATATATTTGTGGACGAGAGTTATCATTTATAACTCTGCAGGTTTGTGAATTGCAGTGCCCTGAAGCTCCATTTTACAAGTCGCTTTTTTGGGAGCTGGCCGCAAAAGCGCAGGATGGCTTCAGGCCCTGTTCTGGTTCCTGGGGGCAGGCTGAGCCTGTGGTTAATTCTTCTTCCTGATGGGAAAATAGAGTGACCTGTGCCTGTCCCAACACCAAGAGCTAGTCTCTCATTGGTTCCCCGTCTTCCCGTTCATCCTCAGGACAAATTGCAACCTGTACGGAACAGGAGGTTAAAGGTGCTGATGCTCCAAGTAGGGAGATTGCTAGTAAAGTGGCTGGAATGGCGAACCCGAGCACAAGGAGATGAGAAATGTGGTGCGTTTTAGAAACCTTTCCCCATCACACGGTGTACCATCTTCTGGGTTTCTCATGCATGTTTTCGATGTAGGAAGATGCCCTTGAACCTGGAGATTTGGGACCCATGCGATGGGTAGCACGCAGTATTACTTTAAAGGGTCTGCGTTTGCTCACCCAACCTCACCAAACCTCTCAGCCCCAAGAGTGTCCACCCTTATGTCTCATCCAGCTGTGGGTCTAGATATGGTCAATCCAGGTTGCATCACAGCCCCTGAACGAATTGTGTAAGAATTTCTCTGTCTTTCCCTGTCTTTGTTTCATGGGTTTTTAAAAGTAATTTATTTTTATAATGGGGTTTAGCTGCTTTTCACGGCTGTGTTTATGCCGCTTTACACCCACTTGACACACTAACAGAGAGATATCAATACATAGGTTTTAAGATTATTACTAGTCAGATATATTCTTGTGCGGTGAATCGGGCGTGTTGAGTCCAGTTCTCTGAGCAAGGAGTAGGTCTTGTCTATTACATATTGGGTTTATGGAACGGTATCTGAGCTAATTTGAAACTCTTGTTTTATGTATCACCCCACCTCACCTTTCCCGTTAAGCAGCCATAGTGTGTTTTCTGCATGTGTGACTCTGTTCTGTTTTGTAATTCAGTTCAAGTGTAACGGTTTTTACATTCCCTCTATAAGTGACACCTTATGAGAAGTGTCCTTTTCTGTGTGACTTATTTCACTTAGAATCGTCTTACCTAAATCCACTCATCATGCTGCTACTAGCCTTATGACATTGATTTCATGGCTGAGTGATATTCCATTGTACATAAGAACCACAACTTTTTTATCCATTTTTCGCTTTCCTGGGATATTTAAGGTGGAATGAAGTGGAGGTCCTTGTCAACAGAGCAGCCCTAAACTTTGGGGTGCTTGTGTCTTGCTGATTTTCAATTTTCCCACTTTATCCCCCCATGAGTGGAAGTGCCCTATGCTCTCTAAGCTGTGTTTTTTAGATGTTTCAGGACACACCGTACACTTCTCCAGAGTGGCTGTTGGCGATTTACATCCCGCCCATCAGTGTAGCAACGCTCCCATTTCTCCATGGCCTGTCCTGCATTTCTGGTTTTGACACTTTTTTCAGCATGGCCCTTTTGACCGATGGGAAGCGAGACTTCTTTGTAGCGCTGATTTGCCTTTCCAGGTTGCTTGGTTGGCCAAAAAGGGCGTATGCGTTTTTTCCTGAATATATTCAGGAAAAAACGCATACGCCCTTTTTGGCCAAGGGCATCATTGTCAACGTTTTGCCGCTTTTCATGTGCTTTAAAGGCGATTCGAATCTACCTCCTGAAATCTGTTTCCTGCAATTCTGCCTTGATTTCAAATCCTCTTCTTTGCCTTCCCTCAATATATTTGTGGACGAGAGTTATCATTTATAACTCTGCAGGTTTGTGAATTGCAGTGCCCTGAAGCTCCATTTTACAAGTCGCTTTTTTGGGAGCTGGCCGCAAAAGCGCAGGATGGCTTCAGGCCCTGTTCTGGTTCCTGGGGGCAGGCTGAGCCTGTGGTTAATTCTTCTTCCTGATGGGAAAATAGAGTGACCTGTGCCTGTCCCAACACCAAGAGCTAGTCTCTCATTGGTTCCCCGTCTTCCCGTACATCCTCAGGACAAATTGCAACCTGTACGGAACAGGAGGTTAAAGGTGCTGATGCTCCAAGTAGGGAGATTGCTAGTAAAGTGGCTGGAATGGCGAACCCGAGCACAAGGAGATGAGAAATGAGGTGCGTTTTAGAAACCTTTCCCCATCACACGGTGTACCATCTTCTGGGTTTCTCATGCATGTTTTCGATGTAGGAAGATGCCCTTGAACCTGGAGATTTGGGACCCATGCGATGGGTAGCACGCAGTATTACTTTAAAGGGTCTGCGTTTGCTCACCCAACCTCACCAAACCTCTCAGCCCCAAGAGTGTCCACCCTTATGTCTCATCCAGCTGTGGGTCTAGATATGGTCAATCCAGGTTGCATCACAGCCCCTGAACGTCTTGTGTAAGAATTTCTCTGTCTTTCCCTGTCTTTGTTTCATGGGTTTTTAAAAGTAATTTATTTTTATAATGGGGTTTAGCTGCTTTTCACGGCTGTGTTTATGCCGCTTTACACCCACTTGACACACTAACAGAGAGATATCAATACATAGGTTTTAAGATTATTACTAGTCAGATATATTCTTGTGCGGTGAATCTGGCGTGTTGAGTGCAGTTCTCTGAGCAAGGAGTAGGTCTTGTCTATTACATATTGGGTTTATGGAACGGTATCTGAGCTAATTTGAAACTCTTGTTTTATGTATCACCCCACCTCACCTTTCCCTTTAAGCAGCCATAGTGTGTTTTCTGCATGTGTGACTCTGTTCTGTTTTGTAATTCAGTTCAAGTGTAACGGTTTTTACATTCCCTCTATAAGTGACACCTTATGAGAAGTGTCCTTTTCTGTGTGACTTATTTCACTTAGAATCGTCTTACCTAAATCCACTCATCATGCTGCTACTAGCCTTATGACATTGATTTCATGGCTGAGTGATATTCCATTGTACATAAGGACCACAACTTTTTTATCCATTTTTCGCTTTCCTGGGATATTTAAGGTGGAATGAAGTGGAGGTCCTTGTCAACAGAGCAGCCCTAAACTTTGGGGTGCTTGTGTCTTGCTGATTTTCAATTTTCCCACTTTATCCCCCCATGAGTGGAAGTGCCCTATGCTCTCTAAGCTGTGTTTTTTAGATGTTTCAGGACACACCGTACACTTCTCCAGAGTTGCTGTTGGCGATTTACATCCCGCCCATCAGTGTAGCAACGCTCCCATTTCTCCATGGCCTGTCCTGCATTTCTGGTTTTGACACTTTTTTCAGCATGGCCCTTTTGACCGATGGGAAGCGAGACTTCTTTGTAGCGCTGATTTGCCTTTCCAGGTTGCTTGGTTGGCCAAAAAGGGCGTATGCGTTTTTTCCAGAATATATTCAGGAAAAAACGCATACGCCCTTTTTGGCCAAGGGCATCATTGTCAACGTTTTGCCGCTTTTCATGTGCTTTAAAGGCGATTCGAATCTACCTCCTGAAATCTGTTTCCTGCAATTCTGCCTTGATTTCAAATCCTCTTCTTTGCCTTCCCTCAATATATTTGTGGACGAGAGTTATCATTTATAACTCTGCAGGTTTGTGAATTGCAGTGCCCTGAAGCTCCATTTTACAAGTCGCTTTTTTGGGAGCTGGCCGCAAAAGCGCAGGATGGCTTCAGGCCCTGTTCTGGTTCCTGGGGGCAGGCTGAGCCTGTGGTTAATTCTTCTTCCTGATGGGAAAATAGAGTGACCTGTGCCTGTCCCAACACCAAGAGCTAGTCTCTCTTTGGTTCCCCGTCTTCCCGTTCATCCTCAGGACAAATTGCAACCTGTACGGAACAGTAGGTTAAAGGTGCTGATGCTCCAAGTAGGGAGATTGCTAGTAAAGTGGCTGGAATGGCGAACCCGAGCACAAGGAGATGAGAAATGAGGTGCGTTTTAGAAACCTTTCCCCATCACACGGTGTACCATCTTCTGGGTTTCTCATGCATGTTTTCGATGTAGGAAGATGCCCTTGAACCTGGAGATTTGGGACCCATGCGATGGGTAGCACGCAGTATTACTTTAAAGGGTCTGCGTTTGCTCACCCAACCTCACCAAACCTCTCAGCCCCAAGAGTGTCCACCCTTATGTCTCATCCAGCTGTGGGTCTAGATATGGTCAATCCAGGTTGCATCACAGCCCCTGAACGAATTGTGTAAGAATTTCTCTGTCTTTCCCTGTCTTTGTTTCATGGGTTTTTAAAAGTAATTTATTTTTATAATGGGGTTTAGCTGCTTTTCACGGCTGTGTTTATGCCGCTTTACACCCACTTGACACACTAACAGAGAGATATCAATACATAGGTTTTAAGATTATTACTAGTCAGATATATTCTTGTGCGGTGAATCGGGCGTGTTGAGTCCAGTTCTCTGAGCAAGGAGTAGGTCTTGTCTATTACATATTGGGTTTATGGAACGGTATCTGAGCTAATTTGAAACTCTTGTTTTATGTATCACCCCACCTCACCTTTCCCGTTAAGAAGCCATAGTGTGTTTTCTGCATGTGTGACTCTGTTCTGTTTTGTAATTCAGTTCAAGTGTAACGGTTTTTACATTCCCTCTATAAGTGACACCTTATGAGAAGTGTCCTTTTCTGTGTGACTTATTTCACTTAGAATCGTCTTACCTAAATCCACTCATCATGCTGCTACTAGCCTTATGACATTGATTTCATGGCTGAGTGATATTCCATTGTACATAAGGACCACAACTTTTTTATCCATTTTTCGCTTTCCTGGGATATTTAAGGTGGAATGAAGTGGAGGTCTTTGTCAACAGAGCAGCCCTAAACTTTGGGGTGCTTGTGTCTTGTTGATTTTCAATTTTCCCACTTTATCCCCCCATGAGTGGAAGTGCCCTATGCTCTCTAAGCTGTGTTTTTTAGATGTTTCAGGACACACCGTACACTTTTCCAGAGTGGCTGTTGGCGATTTACATCCCGCCCATCAGTGTAGCAACGCTCCCATTTCTCCATGGCCTGTCCTGCATTTCTGGTTTTGACACTTTTTTCAGCATGGCCCTTTTGACCGATGGGAAGCGAGACTTCTTTGTAGCGCTGATTTGCCTTTCCAGGTTGCTTGGTTGGCCAAAAAGGGCGTATGCGTTTTTTCCTGAATATATTCAGGAAAAAACGCATACGCCCTTTTTGGCCAAGGGCATCATTGTCAACGTTTTGCCGCTTTTCATGTGCTTTAAAGGCGATTCGAATCTACCTCCTGAAATCTGTTTCCTGCAATTCTGCCTTGATTTCAAATCCTCTTCTTTGCCTTCCCTCAATATATTTGTGGACGAGAGTTATCATTTATAACTCTGCAGGTTTGTGAATTGCAGTGCCCTGAAGCTCCATTTTACAAGTCGCTTTTTTGGGAGCTGGCCGCAAAAGCGCAGGATGGCTTCAGGCCCTGTTCTGGTTCCTGGGGGCAGGCTGAGCCTGTGGTTAATTCTTCTTCCTGATGGGAAAATAGAGTGACCTGTGCCTGTCCCAACACCAAGAGCTAGTCTCTCATTGGTTCCCCGTCTTCCCGTTCATCCTCAGGACAAATTGCAACCTGTACGGAACAGGAGGTTAAAGGTGCTGAGGCTCCAAGTAGGGAGATTGCTAGTAAAGTGGCTGGAATGGCGAACCCGAGCACAAGGAGATGAGAAATGAGGTGCGTTTTAGAAACCTTTCCCCATCACACGGTGTACCATCTTCTGGGTTTCTCATGCATGTTTTCGATGTAGGAAGATGCCCTTGAACCTGGAGATTTGGGACCCATGCGATGGGTAGCACGCAGTATTACTTTAAAGGGTCTGCGTTTGCTCACCCAACCTCACCAAACCTCTCAGCCCCAAGAGTGTCCACCCTTATGTCTCATCCAGCTGTGGGTCTAGATATGGTCAATCCAGGTTGCATCACAGCCCCTGAACGACTTGTGTAAGAATTTCTCTGTCTTTCCCTGTCTTTGTTTCATGGGTTTTTAAAAGTAATTTATTTTTATAATGGGGTTTAGCTGCTTTTCACGGCTGTGTTTATGCCGCTTTACACCCACTTGACACACTAACAGAGAGATATCAATACATAGGTTTTAAGATTATTACTAGTCAGATATATTCTTGTGCGGTGAATCGGGCGTGTTGAGTCCAGTTCTCTGAGCAAGGAGTAGGTCTTGTCTATTACATATTGGGTTTATGGAACGGTATCTGAGCTAATTTGAAACTCTTGTTTTATGTATCACCCCACCTCACCTTTCCCGTTAAGCAGCCATAGTGTGTTTTCTGCATGTGTGACTCTGTTCTGTTTTGTAATTCAGTTCAAGTGTAACGGTTTTTACATTCCCTCTATAAGTGACACCTTATGAGAAGTGTCCTTTTCTGTGTGACTTATTTCACTTAGAATCGTCTTACCTAAATCCACTCATCATGCTGCTACTAGCCTTATGACATTGATTTCATGGCTGAGTGATATTCCATTGTACATAAGGACCACAACTTTTTTATCCATTTTTCGCTTTCCTGGGATATTTAAGGTGGAATGAAGTGGAGGTCCTTGTCAACAGAGCAGCCCTAAACTTTGGGGTGCTTGTGTCTTGCTGATTTTCAATTTTCCCACTTTATCCCCCCATGCGTGGAAGTGCCCTATGCTCTCTAAGCTGTGTTTTTTAGATGTTTCAGGACACACCGTACACTTCTCCAGAGTGGCTGTTGGCGATTTACATCCCGCCCATCAGTGTAGCAAGGCTCCCATTCCTCCATGGCCTGTCCTGCATTTCTGGTTTTGACACTTTTTTCAGCATGGCCCTTTTGACCGATGGGAAGCGAGACTTCTTTGTAGCGCTGATTTGCCTTTCCAGGTTGCTTGGTTGGCCAAAAAGGGGCGTATGCGTTTTTTCCTGAATATATTCAGGAAAAAACGCATACGCCCTTTTTGGCCAAGGGCATCATTGTCAACGTTTTGCCGCTTTTCATGTGCTTTAAAGGCGATTCGAATCTACCTCCTGAAATCTGTTTCCTGCAATTCTGCCTTGATTTCAAATCCTCTTCTTTGCCTTCCCTCAATATATTTGTGGACGAGAGTTATCATTTATAACTCTGCAGGTTTGTGAATTGCAGTGCCCTGAAGCTCCATTTTACAAGTCGCTTTTTTGGGAGCTGGCCGCAAAAGCGCAGGATGGCTTCAGGCCCTGTTCTGGTTCCTGGGGGCAGGCTGAGCCTGTGGTTAATTCTTCTTCCTGATGGGAAAATAGAGTGACCTGTGCCTGTCCCAACACCAAGAGCTAGTCTCTCATTGGTTCCCCGTCTTCCCGTTCATCCTCAGGACAAATTGCAACCTGTACGGAACAGGAGGTTAAAGGTGCTGAGGCTCCAAGTAGGGAGATTGCTAGTAAAGTGGCTGGAATGGCGAACCCGAGCACAAGGAGATGAGAAATGAGGTGCGTTTTAGAAACCTTTCCCCATCACACGGTGTACCATCTTCTGGGTTTCTCATGCATGTTTTCGATGTAGGAAGATGCCCTTGAACCTGGAGATTTGGGACCCATGCGATGGGTAGCACGCAGTATTACTTTAAAGGGTCTGCGTTTGCTCACCCAACCTCACCAAACCTCTCAGCCCCAAGAGTGTCCACCCTTATGTCTCATCCAGCTGTGGGTCTAGATATGGTCAATCCAGGTTGCATCACAGCCCCTGAACGACTTGTGTAAGAATTTCTCTGTCTTTCCCTGTCTTTGTTTCATGGGTTTTTAAAAGTAATTTATTTTTATAATGGGGTTTAGCTGCTTTTCACGGCTGTGTTTATGCCGCTTTACACCCACTTGACACACTAACAGAGAGATATCAATACATAGGTTTTAAGATTATTACTAGTCAGATATATTCTTGTGCGGTGAATCGGGCGTGTTGAGTCCAGTTCTCTGAGCAAGGAGTAGGTCTTGTCTATTACATATTGGGTTTATGGAACGGTATCTGAGCTAATTTGAAACTCTTGTTTTATGTATCACCCCACCTCACCTTTCCCGTTAAGCAGCCATAGTGTGTTTTCTGCATGTGTGACTCTGTTCTGTTTTGTAATTCAGTTCAAGTGTAACGGTTTTTACATTCCCTCTATAAGTGACACCTTATGAGAAGTGTCCTTTTCTGTGTGACTTATTTCACTTAGAATCGTCTTACCTAAATCCACTCATCATGCTGCTACTAGCCTTATGACATTGATTTCATGGCTGAGTGATATTCCATTGTACATAAGGACCACAACTTTTTTATCCATTTTTCGCTTTCCTGGGATATTTAAGGTGGAATGAAGTGGAGGTCCTTGTCAACAGAGCAGCCCTAAACTTTGGGGTGCTTGTGTCTTGCTGATTTTCAATTTTCCACTTTATCCCCCCATGCGTGGAAGTGCCCTATGCTCTCTAAGCTGTGTTTTTTAGATGTTTCAGGACACACCGTACACTTCTCCAGAGTGGCTGTTGGCGATTTACATCCCGCCCATCAGTGTAGCAAGGCTCCCATTCCTCCATGGCCTGTCCTGCATTTCTGGTTTTGACACTTTTTTCAGCATGGCCCTTTTGACCGATGGGAAGCGAGACTTCTTTGTAGCGCTGATTTGCCTTTCCAGGTTGCTTGGTTGGCCAAAAAGGGCGTATGCGTTTTTTCCTGAATATATTCAGGAAAAAACGCATACGCCCTTTTTGGCCAAGGGCATCATTGTCAACGTTTTGCCGCTTTTCATGTGCTTTAAAGGCGATTCGAATCTACCTCCTGAAATCTGTTTCCTGCAATTCTGCCTTGATTTCAAATCCTCTTCTTTGCCTTCCCTCAATATATTTGTGGACGAGAGTTATCATTTATAACTCTGCAGGTTTGTGAATTGCAGTGCCCTGAAGCTCCATTTTACAAGTCGCTTTTTTGGGAGCTGGCCGCAAAAGCGCAGGATGGCTTCAGGCCCTGTTCTGGTTCCGGGGGGCAGGCTGAGCCTGTGGTTAATTCTTCTTCCTGATGGGAAAATAGAGTGACCTGTGCCTGTCCCAACACCAAGAGCTAGTCTCTCATTGGTTCCCCGTCTTCCCGTTCATCCTCAGGACAAATTGCAACCTGTACGGAACAGGAGGTTAAAGGTGCTGATGCTCCAAGTAGGGAGATTGCTAGTAAAGTGGCTGGAATGGCGAACCCGAGCACAAGGAGATGAGAAATGAGGTGCGTTTTAGAAACCTTTCCCCATCACACGGTGTACCATCTTCTGGGTTTCTCATGCATGTTTTCGATGTAGGAAGATGCCCTTGAACCTGGAGATTTGGGACCCATGCGATGGGTAGCACGCAGTATTACTTTAAAGGGTCTGCGTTTGCTCACCCAACCTCACCAAACCTCTCAGCCCCAAGAGTGTCCACCCTTATGTCTCATCCAGCTGTGGGTCTAGATATGGTCAATCCAGGTTGCATCACAGCCCCTGAACGACTTGTGTAAGAATTTCTCTGTCTTTCCCTGTCTTTGTTTCATGGGTTTTTTAAAAGTAATTTATTTTTATAATGGGGTTTAGCTGCTTTTCACGGCTGTGTTTATGCCGCTTTACACCCACTTGACACACTAACAGAGAGATATCAATACATAGGTTTTAAGATTATTACTAGTCAGATATATTCTTGTGCGGTGAATCGGGCGTGTTGAGTCCAGTTCTCTGAGCAAGGAGTAGGTCTTGTCTATTACATATTGGGTTTATGGAACGGTATCTGAGCTAATTTGAAACTCTTGTTTTATGTATCACCCCACCTCACCTTTCCCGTTAAGCAGCCATAGTGTGTTTTCTGCATGTGTGACTCTGTTCTGTTTTGTAATTCAGTTCAAGTGTAACGGTTTTTACATTCCCTCTATAAGTGACACCTTATGAGAAGTGTCCTTTTCTGTGTGACTTATTTCACTTAGAATCGTCTTACCTAAATCCACTCATCATGCTGCTACTAGCCTTATGACATTGATTTCATGGCTGAGTGATATTCCATTGTACATAAGGACCACAACTTTTTTATCCATTTTTCGCTTTCCTGGGATATTTAAGGTGGAATGAAGTGGAGGTCCTTGTCAACAGAGCAGCCCTAAACTTTGGGGTGCTTGTGTCTTGCTGATTTTCAATTTTCCCACTTTATCCCCCCATGCGTGGAAGTGCCCTATGCTCTCTAAGCTGTGTTTTTTAGATGTTTCAGGACACACCGTACACTTCTCCAGAGTGGCTGTTGGCGATTTACATCCCGCCCATCAGTGTAGCAAGGCTCCGATTCCTCCATGGCCTGTCCTGCATTTCTGGTTTTGACACTTTTTTCAGCATGGCCCTTTTGACCGATGGGAAGCGAGACTTCTTTGTAGCGCTGATTTGCCTTTCCAGGTTGCTTGGTTGGCCAAAAAGGGCGTATGCGTTTTTTCCTGAATATATTCAGGAAAAAACGCATACGCCCTTTTTGGCCAAGGGCATCATTGTCAACGTTTTGCCGCTTTTCATGTGCTTTAAAGGCGATTCGAATCTACCTCCTGAAATCTGTTTCCTGCAATTCTGCCTTGATTTCAAATCCTCTTCTTTGCCTTCCCTCAATATATTTGTGGACGAGAGTTATCATTTATAACTCTGCAGGTTTGTGAATTGCAGTGCCCTGAAGCTCCATTTTACAAGTCGCTTTTTTGGGAGCTGGCCGCAAAAGCGCAGGATGGCTTCAGGCCCTGTTCTGGTTCCGGGGGGCAGGCTGAGCCTGTGGTTAATTCTTCTTCCTGATGGGAAAATAGAGTGACCTGTGCCTGTCCCAACACCAAGAGCTAGTCTCTCATTGGTTCCCCGTCTTCCCGTTCATCCTCAGGACAAATTGCAACCTGTACGGAACAGGAGGTTAAAGGTGCTGATGCTCCAAGTAGGGAGATTGCTAGTAAAGTGGCTGGAATGGCGAACCCGAGCACAAGGAGATGAGAAATGAGGTGCGTTTTAGAAACCTTTCCCCATCACACGGTGTACCATCTTCTGGGTTTCTCATGCATGTTTTCGATGTAGGAAGATGCCCTTGAACCTGGAGATTTGGGACCCATGCGATGGGTAGCACGCAGTATTACTTTAAAGGGTCTGCGTTTGCTCACCCAACCTCACCAAACCTCTCAGCCCCAAGAGTGTCCACCCTTATGTCTCATCCAGCTGTGGGTCTAGATATGGTCAATCCAGGTTGCATCACAGCCCCTGAACGACTTGTGTAAGAATTTCTCTGTCTTTCCCTGTCTTTGTTTCATGGGTTTTTAAAAGTAATTTATTTTTATAATGGGGTTTAGCTGCTTTTCACGGCTGTGTTTATGCCGCTTTACACCCACTTGACACACTAACAGAGAGATATCAATACATAGGTTTTAAGATTATTACTAGTCAGATATATTCTTGTGCGGTGAATCGGGCGTGTTGAGTCCAGTTCTCTGAGCAAGGAGTAGGTCTTGTCTATTACATATTGGGTTTATGGAACGGTATCTGAGCTAATTTGAAACTCTTGTTTTATGTATCACCCCACCTCACCTTTCCCGTTAAGCAGCCATAGTGTGTTTTCTGCATGTGTGACTCTGTTCTGTTTTGTAATTCAGTTCAAGTGTAACGGTTTTTACATTCCCTCTATAAGTGACACCTTATGAGAAGTGTCCTTTTCTGTGTGACTTATTTCACTTAGAATCGTCTTACCTAAATCCACTCATCATGCTGCTACTAGCCTTATGACATTGATTTCATGGCTGAGTGATATTCCATTGTACATAAGGACCACAACTTTTTGATCCATTTTTCGCTTTCCTGGGATATTTAAGGTGGAATGAAGTGGAGGTCTTTGTCAACAGAGCAGCCCTAAACTTTGGGGTGCTTGTGTCTTGCTGATTTTCAATTTTCCCACTTTATCCCCCCATGAGTGGAAGTGCCCTATGCTCTCTAAGCTGTGTTTTTTAGATGTTTCAGGACACACCGTACACTTCTCCAGAGTGGCTGTTGGCGATTTACATCCCGCCCATCAGTGTAGCAAGGCTCCCATTTCTCCATGGCCTGTCCTGCATTTCTGGTTTTGACACTTTTTTCAGCATGGCCCTTTTGACCGATGGGAAGCGAGACTTCTTTGTAGCGCTGATTTGCCTTTCCAGGTTGCTTAGTTGGCCAAAAAGGGCGTATGCGTTTTTTCCTGAATATATTCAGGAAAAAACGCATACGCCCTTTTTGGCCAAGGGCATCATTGTCAACGTTTTGCCGCTTTTCATGTGCTTTAAAGGCGATTCGAATCTACCTCCTGAAATCTGTTTCCTGCAATTCTGCCTTGATTTCAAATCCTCTTCTTTGCCTTCCCTCAATATATTTGTGGACGAGAGTTATCATTTATAACTCTGCAGGTTTGTGAATTGCAGTGCCCTGAAGCTCCATTTTACAAGTCGCTTTTTTGGGAGCTGGCCGCAAAAGTGCAGGATGGCTTCAGGCCCTGTTCTGGTTCCGGGGGGCAGGCTGAGCCTGTGGTTAATTCTTCTTCCTGATGGGAAAATAGAGTGACCTGTGCCTGTCCCAACACCAAGAGCTAGTCTCTCATTGGTTCCCCGTCTTCCCGTTCATCCTCAGGACAAATTGCAACCTGTACGGAACAGGAGGTTAAAGGTGCTGATGCTCCAAGTAGGGAGATTGCTAGTAAAGTGGCTGGAATGGCGAACCCGAGCACAAGGAGATGAGAAATGAGGTGCGTTTTAGAAACCTTTCCCCATCACACGGTGTACCATCTTCTGGGTTTCTCATGCATGTTTTCGATGTAGGAAGATGCCCTTGAACCTGGAGATTTGGGACCCATGCGATGGGTAGCACGCAGTATTACTTTAAAGGGTCTGCGTTTGCTCACCCAACCTCACCAAACCTCTCAGCCCCAAGAGTGTCCACCCTTATGTCTCATCCAGCTGTGGGTCTAGATATGGTCAATCCAGGTTGCATCACAGCCCCTGAACGACTTGTGTAAGAATTTCTCTGTCTTTCCCTGTCTTTGTTTCATGGGTTTTTAAAAGTAATTTATTTTTATAATGGGGTTTAGCTGCTTTTCACGGCTGTGTTTATGCCGCTTTACACCCACTTGACACACTAACAGAGAGATATCAATACATAGGTTTTAAGATTATTACTAGTCAGATATATTCTTGTGCGGTGAATCGGGCGTGTTGAGTCCAGTTCTCTGAGCAAGGAGTAGGTCTTGTCTATTACATATTGGGTTTATGGAACGGTATCTGAGCTAATTTGAAACTCTTGTTTTATGTATCACCCCACCTCACCTTTCCCGTTAAGCAGCCATAGTGTGTTTTCTGCATGTGTGACTCTGTTCTGTTTTGTAATTCAGTTCAAGTGTAACGGTTTTTACATTCCCTCTATAAGTGACACCTTATGAGAAGTGTCCCTTTCTGTGTGACTTATTTCACTTAGAATCGTCTTACCTAAATCCACTCATCATGCTGCTACTAGCCTTATGACGTTGATTTCATGGCTGAGTGATATTCCATTGTACATAAGGACCACAACTTTTTGATCCATTTTTCGCTCTCCTGGGATATTTAAGGTGGAATGAAGTGGAGGTCCTTGTCAACAGAGCAGCCCTAAACTTTGGGGTGCTTGTGTCTTGCTGATTTTCAATTTTCCCACTTTATCCCCCCATGCGTGGAAGTGCCCTATGCTCTCTAAGCTGTGTTTTTTAGATGTTTCAGGACACACCGTACACTTCTCCAGAGTGGCTGTTGGCGATTTACATCCCGCCCATCAGTGTAGCAAGGCTCCGATTCCTCCATGGCCTGTCCTGCATTTCTGGTTTTGACACTTTTTTCAGCATGGCCCTTTTGACCGATGGGAAGCGAGACTTCTTTGTAGCGCTGATTTGCCTTTCCAGGTTGCTTGGTTGGCCAAAAAGGGCGTATGCGTTTTTTCCTGAATATATTCAGGAAAAAACGCACACGCCCTTTTTGGCCAAGGGCATCATTGTCAACGTTTTGCCGCTTTTCATGTGCTTTAAAGGCGATTCGAATCTACCTCCTGAAATCTGTTTCCTGCAATTCTGCCTTGATTTCAAATCCTCTTCTTTGCCTTCCCTCAATATATTTGTGGACGAGAGTTATCATTTATAACTCTGCAGGTTTGTGAATTGCAGTGCCCTGAAGCTCCATTTTACAAGTCGCTTTTTTGGGAGCTGGCCGCAAAAGCGCAGGATGGCTTCAGGCCCTGTTCTGGTTCCTGGGGGCAGGCTGAGCCTGTGGTTAATTCTTCTTCCTGATGGGAAAATAGAGTGACCTGTGCCTGTCCCAACACCAAGAGCTAGTCTCTCATTGGTTCCCCGTCTTCCCGTTCATCCTCAGGACAAATTGCAACCTGTACGGAACAGGAGGTTAAAGGTGCTGATGCTCCAAGTAGGGAGATTGCTAGTAAAGTGGCTGGAATGGCGAACCCGAGCACAAGGAGATGAGAAATGAGGTGCGTTTTAGAAACCTTTCCCCATCACACGGTGTACCATCTTCTGGGTTTCTCATGCATGTTTTCGATGTAGGAAGATGCCCTTGAACCTGGAGATTTGGGACCCATGCGATGGGTAGCACGCAGTATTACTTTAAAGGGTCTGCGTTTGCTCACCCAACCTCACCAAACCTCTCAGCCCCAAGAGTGTCCACCCTTATGTCTCATCCAGCTGTGGGTCTAGATATGGTCAATCCAGGTTGCATCACAGCCCCTGAACGAATTGTGTAAGAATTTCTCTCTCTTTCCCTGTCTTTGTTTCATGGGTTTTTAAAAGTAATTTATTTTTATAATGGGGTTTAGCTGCTTTTCACGGCTGTGTTTATGCCGCTTTACACCCACTTGACACACTAACAGAGAGATATCAATACATAGGTTTTAAGATTATTACTA
The DNA here is from genome assembly GCF_965194825.1 of Balaenoptera physalus. Classification (NCBI taxonomy): domain Eukaryota; kingdom Metazoa; phylum Chordata; class Mammalia; order Artiodactyla; family Balaenopteridae; genus Balaenoptera; species Balaenoptera physalus. The sequence continues at coordinate 577,259 of NW_028126247.1, read as the reverse complement.
GTCAGATATATTCTTGTGCGGTGAATCGGGCGTGTTGAGTCCAGTTCTCTGAGCAAGGAGTAGGTCTTGTCTATTACATATTGGGTTTATGGAACGGTATCTGAGCTAATTTGAAACTCTTGTTTTATGTATCACCCCACCTCACCTTTCCCGTTAAGCAGCCATAGTGTGTTTTCTGCATGTGTGACTCTGTTCTGTTTTGTAATTCAGTTCAAGTGTAACGGTTTTTACATTCCCTCTATAAGTGACACCTTATGAGAAGTGTCCTTTTCTGTGTGACTTATTTCACTTAGAATCGTCTTACCTAAATCCACTCATCATGCTGCTACTAGCCTTATGACATTGATTTCATGGCTGAGTGATATTCCATTGTACATAAGGACCACAACTTTTTTATCCATTTTTCGCTTTCCTGGGATATTTAAGGTGGAATGAAGTGGAGGTCCTTGTCAACAGAGCAGCCCTAAACTTTGGGGTGCTTGTGTCTTGCTGATTTTCAATTTTCCCACTTTATCCCCCCATGAGTGGAAGTGCCCTATGCTCTCTAAGCTGTGTTTTTTAGATGTTTCAGGACACACCGTACACTTCTCCAGAGTGGCTGTTGGCGATTTACATCCCGCCCATCAGTGTAGCAAGGCTCCCATTTCTCCATGGCCTGTCCTGCATTTCTGGTTTTGACACTTTTTTCAGCATGGCCCTTTTGACCGATGGGAAGCGAGACTTCTTTGTAGCGCTGATTTGCCTTTCCAGGTTGCTTGGTTGGCCAAAAAGGGCGTATGCGTTTTTTCCTGAATATATTCAGGAAAAAACGCATACGCCCTTTTTGGCCAAGGGCATCATTGTCAACGTTTTGCCGCTTTTCATGTGCTTTAAAGGCGATTCGAATCTACCTCCTGAAATCTGTTTCCTGCAATTCTGCCTTGATTTCAAATCCTCTTCTTTGCCTTCCCTCAATATATTTGTGGACGAGAGTTATCATTTATAACTCTGCAGGTTTGTGAATTGCAGTGCCCTGAAGCTCCATTTTACAAGTCGCTTTTTTGGGAGCTGGCCGCAAAAGTGCAGGATGGCTTCAGGCCCTGTTCTGGTTCCGGGGGGCAGGCTGAGCCTGTGGTTAATTCTTCTTCCTGATGGGAAAATAGAGTGACCTGTGCCTGTCCCAACACCAAGAGCTAGTCTCTCATTGGTTCCCCGTCTTCCCGTTCATCCTCAGGACAAATTGCAACCTGTACGGAACAGGAGGTTAAAGGTGCTGATGCTCCAAGTAGGGAGATTGCTAGTAAAGTGGCTGGAATGGCGAACCCGAGCACAAGGAGATGAGAAATGAGGTGCGTTTTAGAAACCTTTCCCCATCACACGGTGTACCATCTTCTGGGTTTCTCATGCATGTTTTCGATGTAGGAAGATGCCCTTGAACCTGGAGATTTGGGACCCATGCGATGGGTAGCACGCAGTATTACTTTAAAGGGTCTGCGTTTGCTCACCCAACCTCACCAAACCTCTCAGCCCCAAGAGTGTCCACCCTTATGTCTCATCCAGCTGTGGGTCTAGATATGGTCAATCCAGGTTGCATCACAGCCCCTGAACGACTTGTGTAAGAATTTCTCTGTCTCTCCCTGTCTTTGTTTCATGGGTTTTTAAAAGTAATTTATTTTTATAATGGGGTTTAGCTGCTTTTCACGGCTGTGTTTATGCCGCTTTACACCCACTTGACACACTAACAGAGAGATATCAATACATAGGTTTTAAGATTATTACTAGTCAGATATATTCTTGTGCGGTGAATCGGGCGTGTTGAGTCCAGTTCTCTGAGCAAGGAGTAGGTCTTGTCTATTACATATTGGGTTTATGGAACGGTATCTGAGCTAATTTGAAACTCTTGTTTTATGTATCACCCCACCTCACCTTTCCCGTTAAGCAGCCATAGTGTGTTTTCTGCATGTGTGACTCTGTTCTGTTTTGTAATTCAGTTCAAGTGTAACGGTTTTTACATTCCCTCTATAAGTGACACCTTATGAGAAGTGTCCCTTTCTGTGTGACTTATTTCACTTAGAATCGTCTTACCTAAATCCACTCATCATGCTGCTACTAGCCTTATGACGTTGATTTCATGGCTGAGTGATATTCCATTGTACATAAGGACCACAACTTTTTGATCCATTTTTCGCTCTCCTGGGATATTTAAGGTGGAATGAAGTGGAGGTCCTTGTCAACAGAGCAGCCCTAAACTTTGGGGTGCTTGTGTCTTGCTGATTTTCAATTTTCCCACTTTATCCCCCCATGCGTGGAAGTGCCCTATGCTCTCTAAGCTGTGTTTTTTAGATGTTTCAGGACACACCGTACACTTCTCCAGAGTGGCTGTTGGCGATTTACATCCCGCCCATCAGTGTAGCAAGGCTCCGATTCCTCCATGGCCTGTCCTGCATTTCTGGTTTTGACACTTTTTTCAGCATGGCCCTTTTGACCGATGGGAAGCGAGACTTCTTTGTAGCGCTGATTTGCCTTTCCAGGTTGCTTGGTTGGCCAAAAAGGGCGTATGCGTTTTTTCCTGAATATATTCAGGAAAAAACGCACACGCCCTTTTTGGCCAAGGGCATCATTGTCAACGTTTTGCCGCTTTTCATGTGCTTTAAAGGCGATTCGAATCTACCTCCTGAAATCTGTTTCCTGCAATTCTGCCTTGATTTCAAATCCTCTTCTTTGCCTTCCCTCAATATATTTGTGGACGAGAGTTATCATTTATGACTCTGCAGGTTTGTGAATTGCAGTGCCCTGAAGCTCCATTTTACAAGTCGCTTTTTTGGGAGCTGGCCGCAAAAGCGCAGGATGGCTTCAGGCCCTGTTCTGGTTCCTGGGGGCAGGCTGAGCCTGTGGTTAATTCTTCTTCCTGATGGGAAAATAGAGTGACCTGTGCCTGTCCCAACACCAAGAGCTAGTCTCTCATTGGTTCCCCGTCTTCCCGTTCATCCTCAGGACAAATTGCAACCTGTACGGAACAGGAGGTTAAAGGTGCTGATGCTCCAAGTAGGGAGATTGCTAGTAAAGTGGCTGGAATGGCGAACCCGAGCACAAGGAGATGAGAAATGAGGTGCGTTTTAGAAACCTTTCCCCATCACACGGTGTACCATCTTCTGGGTTTCTCATGCATGTTTTCGATGTAGGAAGATGCCCTTGAACCTGGAGATTTGGGACCCATGCGATGGGTAGCACGCAGTATTACTTTAAAGGGTCTGCGTTTGCTCACCCAACCTCACCAAACCTCTCAGCCCCAAGAGTGTCCACCCTTATGTCTCATCCAGCTGTGGGTCTAGATATGGTCAATCCAGGTTGCATCACAGCCCCTGAACGAATTGTGTAAGAATTTCTCTCTCTTTCCCTGTCTTTGTTTCATGGGTTTTTAAAAGTAATTTATTTTTATAATGGGGTTTAGCTGCTTTTCACGGCTGTGTTTATGCCGCTTTACACCCACTTGACACACTAACAGAGAGATATCAATACATAGGTTTTAAGATTATTACTAGTCAGATATATTCTTGTGCGGTGAATCGGGCGTGTTGAGTCCAGTTCTCTGAGCAAGGAGTAGGTCTTGTCTATTACATATTGGGTTTATGGAACGGTATCTGAGCTAATTTGAAACTCTTGTTTTATGTATCACCCCACCTCACCTTTCCCGTTAAGCAGCCATAGTGTGTTTTCTGCATGTGTGACTCTGTTCTGTTTTGTAATTCAGTTCAAGTGTAACGGTTTTTACATTCCCTCTATAAGTGACACCTTATGAGAAGTGTCCTTTTCTGTGTGACTTATTTCACTTAGAATCGTCTTACCTAAATCCACTCATCATGCTGCTACTAGCCTTATGACATTGATTTCATGGCTGAGTGATATTCCATTGTACATAAGGACCACAACTTTTTTATCCATTTTTCGCTTTCCTGGGATATTTAAGGTGGAATGAAGTGGAGGTCCTTGTCAACAGAGCAGCCCTAAACTTTGGGGTGCTTGTGTCTTGCTGATTTTCAATTTTCCCACTTTATCCCCCCATGCGTGGAAGTGCCCTATGCTCTCTAAGCTGTGTTTTTTAGATGTTTCAGGACACACCGTACACTTCTCCAGAGTGGCTGTTGGCGATTTACATCCCGCCCATCAGTGTAGCAAGGCTCCGATTCCTCCATGGCCTGTCCTGCATTTCTGGTTTTGACACTTTTTTCAGCATGGCCCTTTTGACCGATGGGAAGCGAGACTTCTTTGTAGCGCTGATTTGCCTTTCCAGGTTGCTTGGTTGGCCAAAAAGGGCGTATGCATTTTTTCCTGAATATATTCAGGAAAAAACGCATACGCCCTTTTTGGCCAAGGGCATCATTGTCAACGTTTTGCCGCTTTTCATGTGCTTTAAAGGCGATTCGAATCTACCTCCTGAAATCTGTTTCCTGCAATTCTGCCTTGATTTCAAATCCTCTTCTTTGCCTTCCCTCAATATATTTGTGGACGAGAGTTATCATTTATAACTCTGCAGGTTTGTGAATTGCAGTGCCCTGAAGCTCCATTTTACAAGTCGCTTTTTTGGGAGCTGGCCGCAAAAGCGCAGGATGGCTTCAGGCCCTGTTCTGGTTCCGGGGGGCAGGCTGAGCCTGTGGTTAATTCTTCTTCCTGATGGGAAAATAGAGTGACCTGTGCCTGTCCCAACACCAAGAGCTAGTCTCTCATTGGTTCCCCGTCTTCCCGTTCATCCTCAGGACAAATTGCAACCTGTACGGAACAGGAGGTTAAAGGTGCTGATGCTCCAAGTAGGGAGATTGCTAGTAAAGTGGCTGGAATGGCGAACCCGAGCACAAGGAGATGAGAAATGAGGTGCGTTTTAGAAACCTTTCCCCATCACACGGTGTACCATCTTCTGGGTTTCTCATGCATGTTTTCGATGTAGGAAGATGCCCTTGACCCTGGAGATTTGGGACCCATGCGATGGGTAGCACGCAGTATTACTTTAAAGGGTCTGCGTTTGCTCACCCAACCTCACCAAACCTCTCAGCCCCAAGAGTGTCCACCCTTATGTCTCATCCAGCTGTGGGTTTAGATATGGTCAATGCAGGTTGCATCACAGCCCCTGAACGAATTGTGTAAGAATTTCTCTGTCTTTCCCTGTCTTTGTTTCATGGGTTTTTAAAAGTAATTTATTTTTATAATGGGGTTTAGCTGCTTTTCACGGCTGTGTTTATGCCGCTTTACACCCACTTGACACACTAACAGAGAGATATCAATACATAGGTTTTAAGATTATTACTAGTCAGATATATTCTTGTGAGGTGAATCGGGCGTGTTGAGTCCAGTTCTCTGAGCAAGGAGTAGGTCTTGTCTATTACATATTGGGTTTATGGAACGGTATCTGAGCTAATTTGAAACTCTTGTTTTATGTATCACCCCACCTCACCTTTCCCGTTAAGCAGCCATAGTGTGTTTTCTGCATGTGTGACTCTGTTCTGTTTTGTAATTCAGTTCAAGTGTAACGGTTTTTACATTCCCTCTATAAGTGACACCTTATGAGAAGTGTCCTTTTCTGTGTGACTTATTTCACTTAGAATCGTCTTACCTAAATCCACTCATCATGCTGCTACTAGCCTTATGACATTGATTTCATGGCTGAGTGATATTCCATTGTACATAAGGACCACAACTTTTTTATCCATTTTTCGCTTTCCTGGGATATTTAAGGTGGAATGAAGTGGAGGTCCTTGTCAACAGAGCAGCCCTAAACTTTGGGGTGCTTGTGTCTTGCTGATTTTCAATTTTCCCACTTTATCCCCCCATGCGTGGAAGTGCCCTATGCTCTCTAAGCTGTGTTTTTTAGATGTTTCAGGACACACCGTACACTTCTCCAGAGTTGCTGTTGGCGATTTACATCCCGCCCATCAGTGTAGCAAGGCTCCCATTTCTCCATGGCCTGTCCTGCATTTCTGGTTTTGACACTTTTTTCAGCATGGCCCTTTTGACCGATGGGAAGCGAGACTTCTTTGTAGCGCTGATTTGTCTTTCCAGGTTGCTTGGTTGGCCAAAAAGGGCGTATGCATTTTTTCCTGAATATATTCAGGAAAAAACGCATACGCCCTTTTTGGCCAAGGGCATCATTGTCAACGTTTTGCCGCTTTTCATGTGCTTTAAAGGCGATTCGAATCTACCTCCTGAAATCTGTTTCCTGCAATTCTGCCTTGATTTCAAATCCTCTTCTTTGCCTTCCCTCAATATATTTGTGGACGAGAGTTATCATTTATAACTCTGCAGGTTTGTGAATTGCAGTGCCCTGAAGCTCCATTTTACAAGTCGCTTTTTTGGGAGCTGGCCGCAAAAGCGCAGGATGGCTTCAGGCCCTGTTCTGGTTCCGGGGGGCAGGCTGAGCCTGTGGTTAATTCTTCTTCCTGATGGGAAAATAGAGTGACCTGTGCCTGTCCCAACACCAAGAGCTAGTCTCTCATTGGTTCCCCGTCTTCCCGTTCATCCTCAGGACAAATTGCAACCTGTACGGAACAGGAGGTTAAAGGTGCTGATGCTCCAAGTAGGGAGATTGCTAGTAAAGTGGCTGGAATGGCGAACCCGAGCACAAGGAGATGAGAAATGAGGTGCGTTTTAGAAACCTTTCCCCATCACACGGTGTACCATCTTCTGGGTTTCTCATGCATGTTTTCGATGTAGGAAGATGCCCTTGACCCTGGAGATTTGGGACCCATGCGATGGGTAGCACGCAGTATTACTTTAAAGGGTCTGCGTTTGCTCACCCAACCTCACCAAACCTCTCAGCCCCAAGAGTGTCCACCCTTATGTCTCATCCAGCTGTGGGTTTAGATATGGTCAATGCAGGTTGCATCACAGCCCCTGAACGAATTGTGTAAGAATTTCTCTGTCTTTCCCTGTCTTTGTTTCATGGGTTTTTAAAAGTAATTTATTTTTATAATGGGGTTTAGCTGCTTTTCACGGCTGTGTTTATGCCGCTTTACACCCACTTGACACACTAACAGAGAGATATCAATACATAGGTTTTAAGATTATTACTAGTCAGATATATTCTTGTGAGGTGAATCGGGCGTGTTGAGTCCAGTTCTCTGAGCAAGGAGTAGGTCTTGTCTATTACATATTGGGTTTATGGAACGGTATCTGAGCTAATTTGAAACTCTTGTTTTATGTATCACCCCACCTCACCTTTCCCGTTAAGCAGCCATAGTGTGTTTTCTGCATGTGTGACTCTGTTCTGTTTTGTAATTCAGTTCAAGTGTAACGGTTTTTACATTCCCTCTATAAGTGACACCTTATGAGAAGTGTCCTTTTCTGTGTGACTTATTTCACTTAGAATCGTCTTACCTAAATCCACTCATCATGCTGCTACTAGCCTTATGACATTGATTTCATGGCTGAGTGATATTCCATTGTACATAAGGACCACAACTTTTTTATCCATTTTTCGCTTTCCTGGGATATTTAAGGTGGAATGAAGTGGAGGTCCTTGTCAACAGAGCAGCCCTAAACTTTGGGGTGCTTGTGTCTTGCTGATTTTCAATTTTCCCACTTTATCCCCCCATGCGTGGAAGTGCCCTATGCTCTCTAAGCTGTGTTTTTTAGATGTTTCAGGACACACCGTACACTTCTCCAGAGTTGCTGTTGGCGATTTACATCCCGCCCATCAGTGTAGCAAGGCTCCCATTTCTCCATGGCCTGTCCTGCATTTCTGGTTTTGACACTTTTTTCAGCATGGCCCTTTTGACCGATGGGAAGCGAGACTTCTTTGTAGCGCTGATTTGTCTTTCCAGGTTGCTTGGTTGGCCAAAAAGGGCGTATGCATTTTTTCCTGAATATATTCAGGAAAAAACGCATACGCCCTTTTTGGCCAAGGGCATCATTGTCAACGTTTTGCCGCTTTTCATGTGCTTTAAAGGCGATTCGAATCTACCTCCTGAAATCTGTTTCCTGCAATTCTGCCTTGATTTCAAATCCTCTTCTTTGCCTTCCCTCAATATATTTGTGGACGAGAGTTATCATTTATAACTCTGCAGGTTTGTGAATTGCAGTGCCCTGAAGCTCCATTTTACAAGTCGCTTTTTTGGGAGCTGGCCGCAAAAGCGCAGGATGGCTTCAGGCCCTGTTCTGGTTCCGGGGGGCAGGCTGAGCCTGTGGTTAATTCTTCTTCCTGATGGGAAAATAGAGTGACCTGTGCCTGTCCCAACACCAAGAGCTAGTCTCTCATTGGTTCCCCGTCTTCCCGTTCATCCTCAGGACAAATTGCAACCTGTACGGAACAGGAGGTTAAAGGTGCTGATGCTCCAAGTAGGGAGATTGCTAGTAAAGTGGCTGGAATGGCGAACCCGAGCACAAGGAGATGAGAAATGAGGTGCGTTTTAGAAACCTTTCCCCATCACACGGTGTACCATCTTCTGGGTTTCTCATGCATGTTTTCGATGTAGGAAGATGCCCTTGAACCTGGAGATTTGGGACCCATGCGATGGGTAGCACGCAGTATTACTTTAAAGGGTCTGCGTTTGCTCACCCAACCTCACCAAACCTCTCAGCCCCAAGAGTGTCCACCCTTATGTCTCATCCAGCTGTGGGTTTAGATATGGTCAATGCAGGTTGCATCACAGCCCCTGAACGAATTGTGTAAGAATTTCTCTGTCTTTCCCTGTCTTTGTTTCATGGGTTTTTAAAAGTAATTTATTTTTATAATGGGGTTTAGCTGCTTTTCACGGCTGTGTTTATGCCGCTTTACACCCACTTGACACACTAACAGAGAGATATCAATACATAGGTTTTAAGATTATTACTAGTCAGATATATTCTTGTGAGGTGAATCGGGCGTGTTGAGTCCAGTTCTCTGAGCAAGGAGTAGGTCTTGTCTATTACATATTGGGTTTATGGAACGGTATCTGAGCTAATTTGAAACTCTTGTTTTATGTATCACCCCACCTCACCTTTCCCGTTAAGCAGCCATAGTGTGTTTTCTGCATGTGTGACTCTGTTCTGTTTTGTAATTCAGTTCAAGTGTAACGGTTTTTACATTCCCTCTATAAGTGACACCTTATGAGAAGTGTCCTTTTCTGTGTGACTTATTTCACTTAGAATCGTCTTACCTAAATCCACTCATCATGCTGCTACTAGCCTTATGACATTGATTTCATGGCTGAGTGATATTCCATTGTACATAAGGACCACAAATTTTTTATCCATTTTTCGCTCTCCTGGGATATTTAAGGTGGAATGAAGTGGAGGTCTTTGTCAACAGAGCAGCCCTAAACTTTGGGGTGCTTGTGTCTTGCTGATTTTCAATTTTCCCACTTTATCCCCCCATGAGTGGAAGTGCCCTATGCTCTCTAAGCTGTGTTTTTTAGATGTTTCAGGACACACCGTACACTTCTCCAGAGTGGCTGTTGGCGATTTACATCCCGCCCATCAGTGTAGCAAGGCTCACATTTCTCCATGGCCTGTCCTGCATTTCTGATTTTGACACTTTTTTCAGCATGGCCCTTTTGACCGATGGGAAGCGAGACTTCTTTGTAGCGCTGATTTGCCTTTCCAGGTTGCTTGGTTGGCCAAAAAGGGCGTATGCGTTTTTTCCTGAATATATTCAGGAAAAAACGCATACGCCCTTTTTGGCCAAGGGCATCATTGTCAACGTTTTGCCGCTTTTCATGTGCTTTAAAGGCGATTCGAATCTACCTCCTGAAATCTGTTTCCTGCAATTCTGCCTTGATTTCAAATCCTCTTCTTTGCCTTCCCTCAATATATTTGTGGACGAGAGTTATCATTTATAACTCTGCAGGTTTGTGAATTGCAGTGCCCTGAAGCTCCATTTTACAAGTCGCTTTTTTGGGAGCTGGCCGCAAAAGCGCAGGATGGCTTCAGGCCCTGTTCTGGTTCCGGGGTGCAGGCTGAGCCTGTGGTTAATTCTTCTTCCTGATGGGAAAATAGAGTGACCTGTGCCTGTCCCAACACCAAGAGCTAGTCTCTCATTGGTTCCCCGTCTTCCCGTGCATCCTCAGGACAAATTGCAACCTGTACGGAACAGGAGGTTAAAGGTGCTGATGCTCCAAGTAGGGAGATTGCTAGTAAAGTGGCTGGAATGGCGAACCCGAGCACAAGGAGATGAGAAATGAGGTGCGTTTTAGAAACCTTTCCCCATCACACGGTGTACCATCTTCTGGGTTTCTCATGCATGTTTTCGATGTAGGAAGATGCCCTTGAACCTGGAGATTTGGGACCCATGCGATGGGTAGCACGCAGTATTACTTTAAAGGGTCTGCGTTTGCTCACCCAACCTCACCAAACCTCTCAGCCCCAAGAGTGCCCACCCTTATGTCTCATCCAGCTGTGGGTCTAGATATGGTCAATCCAGGTTGCATCACAGCCCCTGAACGAATTGTGTAAGAATTTCTCTGTCTTTCCCTGTCTTTGTTTCATGGGTTTTTAAAAGTAATTTATTTTTATAATGGGGTTTAGCTGCTTTTCACGGCTGTGTTTATGCCGCTTTACACCCACTTGACACACTAACAGAGAGATATCAATACATAGGTTTTAAGATTATTACTAGTCAGATATATTCTTGTGCGGTGAATCGGGCGTGTTGAGTCCAGTTCTCTGAGCAAGGAGTAGGTCTTGTCTATTACATATTGGGTTTATGGAACGGTATCTGAGCTAATTTGAAACTCTTGTTTTATGTATCACCCCACCTCACCTTTCCCGTTAAGCAGCCATAGTGTGTTTTCTGCATGTGTGACTCTGTTCTGTTTTGTAATTCAGTTCAAGTGTAACGGTTTTTACATTCCCTCTATAAGTGACACCTTATGAGAAGTGTCCCTTTCTGTGTGACTTATTTCACTTAGAATCGTCTTACCTAAATCCACTCATCATGCTGCTACTAGCCTTATGACGTTGATTTCATGGCTGAGTGATATTCCATTGTACATAAGGACCACAACTTTTTGATCCATTTTTCGCTCTCCTGGGATATTTAAGGTGGAATGAAGTGGAGGTCCTTGTCAACAGAGCAGCCCTAAACTTTGGGGTGCTTGTGTCTTGCTGATTTTCAATTTTCCCACTTTATCCCCCCATGCGTGGAAGTGCCCTATGCTCTCTAAGCTGTGTTTTTTAGATGTTTCAGGACACACCGTACACTTCTCCAGAGTGGCTGTTGGCGATTTACATCCCGCCCATCAGTGTAGCAAGGCTCCGATTCCTCCATGGCCTGTCCTGCATTTCTGGTTTTGACACTTTTTTCAGCATGGCCCTTTTGACCGATGGGAAGCGAGACTTCTTTGTAGCGCTGATTTGCCTTTCCAGGTTGCTTGGTTGGCCAAAAAGGGCGTATGCGTTTTTTCCTGAATATATTCAGGAAAAAACGCACACGCCCTTTTTGGCCAAGGGCATCATTGTCAACGTTTTGCCGCTTTTCATGTGCTTTAAAGGCGATTCGAATCTACCTCCTGAAATCTGTTTCCTGCAATTCTGCCTTGATTTCAAATCCTCTTCTTTGCCTTCCCTCAATATATTTGTGGACGAGAGTTATCATTTATAACTCTGCAGGTTTGTGAATTGCAGTGCCCTGAAGCTCCATTTTACAAGTCGCTTTTTTGGGAGCTGGCCGCAAAAGCGCAGGATGGCTTCAGGCCCTGTTCTGGTTCCTGGGGGCAGGCTGAGCCTGTGGTTAATTCTTCTTCCTGATGGGAAAATAGAGTGACCTGTGCCTGTCCCAACACCAAGAGCTAGTCTCTCATTGGTTCCCCGTCTTCCCGTTCATCCTCAGGACAAATTGCAACCTGTACGGAACAGGAGGTTAAAGGTGCTGATGCTCCAAGTAGGGAGATTGCTAGTAAAGTGGCTGGAATGGCGAACCCGAGCACAAGGAGATGAGAAATGAGGTGCGTTTTAGAAACCTTTCCCCATCACACGGTGTACCATCTTCTGGGTTTCTCATGCATGTTTTCGATGTAGGAAGATGCCCTTGAACCTGGAGATTTGGGACCCATGCGATGGGTAGCACGCAGTATTACTTTAAAGGGTCTGCGTTTGCTCACCCAACCTCACCAAACCTCTCAGCCCCAAGAGTGTCCACCCTTATGTCTCATCCAGCTGTGGGTCTAGATATGGTCAATCCAGGTTGCATCACAGCCCCTGAACGAATTGTGTAAGAATTTCTCTCTCTTTCCCTGTCTTTGTTTCATGGGTTTTTAAAAGTAATTTATTTTTATAATGGGGTTTAGCTGCTTTTCACGGCTGTGTTTATGCCGCTTTACACCCACTTGACACACTAACAGAGAGATATCAATACATAGGTTTTAAGATTATTACTAGTCAGATATATTCTTGTGCGGTGAATCGGGCGTGTTGAGTCCAGTTCTCTGAGCAAGGAGTAGGTCTTGTCTATTACATATTGGGTTTATGGAACGGTATCTGAGCTAATTTGAAACTCTTGTTTTATGTATCACCCCACCTCACCTTTCCCGTTAAGCAGCCATAGTGTGTTTTCTGCATGTGTGACTCTGTTCTGTTTTGTAATTCAGTTCAAGTGTAACGGTTTTTACATTCCCTCTATAAGTGACACCTTATGAGAAGTGTCCTTTTCTGTGTGACTTATTTCACTTAGAATCGTCTTACCTAAATCCACTCATCATGCTGCTACTAGCCTTATGACATTGATTTCATGGCTGAGTGATATTCCATTGTACATAAGGACCACAACTTTTTTATCCATTTTTCGCTTTCCTGGGATATTTAAGGTGGAATGAAGTGGAGGTCCTTGTCAACAGAGCAGCCCTAAACTTTGGGGTGCTTGTGTCTTGCTGATTTTCAATTTTCCCACTTTATCCCCCCATGAGTGGAAGTGCCCTATGCTCTCTAAGCTGTGTTTTTTAGATGTTTCAGGACACACCGTACACTTCTCCAGAGTGGCTGTTGGCGATTTACATCCCGCCCATCAGTGTAGCAAGGCTCCCATTTCTCCATGGCCTGTCCTGCATTTCTGGTTTTGACACTTTTTTCAGCATGGCCCTTTTGACCGATGGGAAGCGAGACTTCTTTGTAGCGCTGATTTGCCTTTCCAGGTTGCTTGGTTGGCCAAAAAGGGCGTATGCGTTTTTTCCTGAATATATTCAGGAAAAAACGCATACGCCCTTTTTGGCCAAGGGCATCATTGTCAACGTTTTGCCGCTTTTCATGTGCTTTAAAGGCGATTCGAATCTACCTCCTGAAATCTGTTTCCTGCAATTCTGCCTTGATTTCAAATCCTCTTCTTTGCCTTCCCTCAATATATTTGTGGACGAGAGTTATCATTTATAACTCTGCAGGTTTGTGAATTGCAGTGCCCTGAAGCTCCATTTTACAAGTCGCTTTTTTGGGAGCTGGCCGCAAAAGCGCAGGATGGCTTCAGGCCCTGTTCTGGTTCCGGGGGGCAGGCTGAGCCTGTGGTTAATTCTTCTTCCTGATGGGAAAATAGAGTGACCTGTGCCTGTCCCAACACCAAGAGCTAGTCTCTCATTGGTTCCCCGTCTTCCCGTTCATCCTCAGGACAAATTGCAACCTGTACGGAACAGGAGGTTAAAGGTGCTGATGCTCCAAGTAGGGAGATTGCTAGTAAAGTGGCTGGAATGGCGAACCCGAGCACAAGGAGATGAGAAATGAGGTGCGTTTTAGAAACCTTTCCCCATCACACGGTGTACCATCTTCTGGGTTTCTCATGCATGTTTTCGATGTAGGAAGATGCCCTTGAACCTGGAGATTTGGGACCCATGCGATGGGTAGCACGCAGTATTACTTTAAAGGGTCTGCGTTTGCTCACCCAACCTCACCAAACCTCTCAGCCCCAAGAGTGTCCACCCTTATGTCTCATCCAGCTGTGGGTCTAGATATGGTCAATCCAGGTTGCATCACAGCCCCTGAACGACTTGTGTAAGAATTTCTCTGTCTCTCCCTGTCTTTGTTTCATGGGTTTTTAAAAGTAATTTATTTTTATAATGGGGTTTAGCTGCTTTTCACGGCTGTGTTTATGCCGCTTTACACCCACTTGACACACTAACAGAGAGATATCAATACATAGGTTTTAAGATTATTACTAGTCAGATATATTCTTGTGCGGTGAATCGGGCGTGTTGAGTCCAGTTCTCTGAGCAAGGAGTAGGTCTTGTCTATTACATATTGGGTTTATGGAACGGTATCTGAGCTAATTTGAAACTCTTGTTTTATGTATCACCCCACCTCACCTTTCCCGTTAAGCAGCCATAGTGTGTTTTCTGCATGTGTGACTCTGTTCTGTTTTGTAATTCAGTTCAAGTGTAACGGTTTTTACATTCCCTCTATAAGTGACACCTTATGAGAAGTGTCCCTTTCTGTGTGACTTATTTCACTTAGAATCGTCTTACCTAAATCCACTCATCATGCTGCTACTAGCCTTATGACGTTGATTTCATGGCTGAGTGATATTCCATTGTACATAAGGACCACAACTTTTTGATCCATTTTTCGCTCTCCTGGGATATTTAAGGTGGAATGAAGTGGAGGTCCTTGTCAACAGAGCAGCCCTAAACTTTGGGGTGCTTGTGTCTTGCTGATTTTCAATTTTCCCACTTTATCCCCCCATGCGTGGAAGTGCCCTATGCTCTCTAAGCTGTGTTTTTTAGATGTTTCAGGACACACCGTACACTTCTCCAGAGTGGCTGTTGGCGATTTACATCCCGCCCATCAGTGTAGCAAGGCTCCGATTCCTCCATGGCCTGTCCTGCATTTCTGGTTTTGACACTTTTTTCAGCATGGCCCTTTTGACCGATGGGAAGCGAGACTTCTTTGTAGCGCTGATTTGCCTTTCCAGGTTGCTTGGTTGGCCAAAAAGGGCGTATGCGTTTTTTCCTGAATATATTCAGGAAAAAACGCACACGCCCTTTTTGGCCAAGGGCATCATTGTCAACGTTTTGCCGCTTTTCATGTGCTTTAAAGGCGATTCGAATCTACCTCCTGAAATCTGTTTCCTGCAATTCTGCCTTGATTTCAAATCCTCTTCTTTGCCTTCCCTCAATATATTTGTGGACGAGAGTTATCATTTATGACTCTGCAGGTTTGTGAATTGCAGTGCCCTGAAGCTCCATTTTACAAGTCGCTTTTTTGGGAGCTGGCCGCAAAAGCGCAGGATGGCTTCAGGCCCTGTTCTGGTTCCTGGGGGCAGGCTGAGCCTGTGGTTAATTCTTCTTCCTGATGGGAAAATAGAGTGACCTGTGCCTGTCCCAACACCAAGAGCTAGTCTCTCATTGGTTCCCCGTCTTCCCGTTCATCCTCAGGACAAATTGCAACCTGTACGGAACAGGAGGTTAAAGGTGCTGATGCTCCAAGTAGGGAGATTGCTAGTAAAGTGGCTGGAATGGCGAACCCGAGCACAAGGAGATGAGAAATGAGGTGCGTTTTAGAAACCTTTCCCCATCACACGGTGTACCATCTTCTGGGTTTCTCATGCATGTTTTCGATGTAGGAAGATGCCCTTGAACCTGGAGATTTGGGACCCATGCGATGGGTAGCACGCAGTATTACTTTAAAGGGTCTGCGTTTGCTCACCCAACCTCACCAAACCTCTCAGCCCCAAGAGTGTCCACCCTTATGTCTCATCCAGCTGTGGGTCTAGATATGGTCAATCCAGGTTGCATCACAGCCCCTGAACGAATTGTGTAAGAATTTCTCTCTCTTTCCCTGTCTTTGTTTCATGGGTTTTTAAAAGTAATTTATTTTTATAATGGGGTTTAGCTGCTTTTCACGGCTGTGTTTATGCCGCTTTACACCCACTTGACACACTAACAGAGAGATATCAATACATAGGTTTTAAGATTATTACTAGTCAGATATATTCTTGTGCGGTGAATCGGGCGTGTTGAGTCCAGTTCTCTGAGCAAGGAGTAGGTCTTGTCTATTACATATTGGGTTTATGGAACGGTATCTGAGCTAATTTGAAACTCTTGTTTTATGTATCACCCCACCTCACCTTTCCCGTTAAGCAGCCATAGTGTGTTTTCTGCATGTGTGACTCTGTTCTGTTTTGTAATTCAGTTCAAGTGTAACGGTTTTTACATTCCCTCTATAAGTGACACCTTATGAGAAGTGTCCTTTTCTGTGTGACTTATTTCACTTAGAATCGTCTTACCTAAATCCACTCATCATGCTGCTACTAGCCTTATGACATTGATTTCATGGCTGAGTGATATTCCATTGTACATAAGGACCACAACTTTTTTATCCATTTTTCGCTTTCCTGGGATATTTAAGGTGGAATGAAGTGGAGGTCCTTGTCAACAGAGCAGCCCTAAACTTTGGGGTGCTTGTGTCTTGCTGATTTTCAATTTTCCCACTTTATCCCCCCATGCGTGGAAGTGCCCTATGCTCTCTAAGCTGTGTTTTTTAGATGTTTCAGGACACACCGTACACTTCTCCAGAGTGGCTGTTGGCGATTTACATCCCGCCCATCAGTGTAGCAAGGCTCCGATTCCTCCATGGCCTGTCCTGCATTTCTGGTTTTGACACTTTTTTCAGCATGGCCCTTTTGACCGATGGGAAGCGAGACTTCTTTGTAGCGCTGATTTGCCTTTCCAGGTTGCTTGGTTGGCCAAAAAGGGCGTATGCATTTTTTCCTGAATATATTCAGGAAAAAACGCATACGCCCTTTTTGGCCAAGGGCATCATTGTCAACGTTTTGCCGCTTTTCATGTGCTTTAAAGGCGATTCGAATCTACCTCCTGAAATCTGTTTCCTGCAATTCTGCCTTGATTTCAAATCCTCTTCTTTGCCTTCCCTCAATATATTTGTGGACGAGAGTTATCATTTATAACTCTGCAGGTTTGTGAATTGCAGTGCCCTGAAGCTCCATTTTACAAGTCGCTTTTTTGGGAGCTGGCCGCAAAAGCGCAGGATGGCTTCAGGCCCTGTTCTGGTTCCGGGGGGCAGGCTGAGCCTGTGGTTAATTCTTCTTCCTGATGGGAAAATAGAGTGACCTGTGCCTGTCCCAACACCAAGAGCTAGTCTCTCATTGGTTCCCCGTCTTCCCGTTCATCCTCAGGACAAATTGCAACCTGTACGGAACAGGAGGTTAAAGGTGCTGATGCTCCAAGTAGGGAGATTGCTAGTAAAGTGGCTGGAATGGCGAACCCGAGCACAAGGAGATGAGAAATGAGGTGCGTTTTAGAAACCTTTCCCCATCACACGGTGTACCATCTTCTGGGTTTCTCATGCATGTTTTCGATGTAGGAAGATGCCCTTGAACCTGGAGATTTGGGACCCATGCGATGGGTAGCACGCAGTATTACTTTAAAGGGTCTGCGTTTGCTCACCCAACCTCACCAAACCTCTCAGCCCCAAGAGTGTCCACCCTTATGTCTCATCCAGCTGTGGGTCTAGATATGGTCAATCCAGGTTGCATCACAGCCCCTGAACGACTTGTGTAAGAATTTCTCTGTCTCTCCCTGTCTTTGTTTCATGGGTTTTTAAAAGTAATTTATTTTTATAATGGGGTTTAGCTGCTTTTCACGGCTGTGTTTATGCCGCTTTACACCCACTTGACACACTAACAGAGAGATATCAATACATAGGTTTTAAGATTATTACTAGTCAGATATATTCTTGTGCGGTGAATCGGGCGTGTTGAGTCCAGTTCTCTGAGCAAGGAGTAGGTCTTGTCTATTACAT
The DNA here is from genome assembly GCF_965194825.1 of Balaenoptera physalus. Lineage (NCBI taxonomy): Eukaryota > Metazoa > Chordata > Mammalia > Artiodactyla > Balaenopteridae > Balaenoptera > Balaenoptera physalus. The sequence goes on along the minus strand of NW_028126247.1, from coordinate 559,580 downwards.
ATTGGGTTTATGGAACGGTATCTGAGCTAATTTGAAACTCTTGTTTTATGTATCACCCCACCTCACCTTTCCCGTTAAGCAGCCATAGTGTGTTTTCTGCATGTGTGACTCTGTTCTGTTTTGTAATTCAGTTCAAGTGTAACGGTTTTTACATTCCCTCTATAAGTGACACCTTATGAGAAGTGTCCCTTTCTGTGTGACTTATTTCACTTAGAATCGTCTTACCTAAATCCACTCATCATGCTGCTACTAGCCTTATGACGTTGATTTCATGGCTGAGTGATATTCCATTGTACATAAGGACCACAACTTTTTGATCCATTTTTCGCTCTCCTGGGATATTTAAGGTGGAATGAAGTGGAGGTCCTTGTCAACAGAGCAGCCCTAAACTTTGGGGTGCTTGTGTCTTGCTGATTTTCAATTTTCCCACTTTATCCCCCCATGCGTGGAAGTGCCCTATGCTCTCTAAGCTGTGTTTTTTAGATGTTTCAGGACACACCGTACACTTCTCCAGAGTGGCTGTTGGCGATTTACATCCCGCCCATCAGTGTAGCAAGGCTCCGATTCCTCCATGGCCTGTCCTGCATTTCTGGTTTTGACACTTTTTTCAGCATGGCCCTTTTGACCGATGGGAAGCGAGACTTCTTTGTAGCGCTGATTTGCCTTTCCAGGTTGCTTGGTTGGCCAAAAAGGGCGTATGCGTTTTTTCCTGAATATATTCAGGAAAAAACGCACACGCCCTTTTTGGCCAAGGGCATCATTGTCAACGTTTTGCCGCTTTTCATGTGCTTTAAAGGCGATTCGAATCTACCTCCTGAAATCTGTTTCCTGCAATTCTGCCTTGATTTCAAATCCTCTTCTTTGCCTTCCCTCAATATATTTGTGGACGAGAGTTATCATTTATGACTCTGCAGGTTTGTGAATTGCAGTGCCCTGAAGCTCCATTTTACAAGTCGCTTTTTTGGGAGCTGGCCGCAAAAGCGCAGGATGGCTTCAGGCCCTGTTCTGGTTCCTGGGGGCAGGCTGAGCCTGTGGTTAATTCTTCTTCCTGATGGGAAAATAGAGTGACCTGTGCCTGTCCCAACACCAAGAGCTAGTCTCTCATTGGTTCCCCGTCTTCCCGTTCATCCTCAGGACAAATTGCAACCTGTACGGAACAGGAGGTTAAAGGTGCTGATGCTCCAAGTAGGGAGATTGCTAGTAAAGTGGCTGGAATGGCGAACCCGAGCACAAGGAGATGAGAAATGAGGTGCGTTTTAGAAACCTTTCCCCATCACACGGTGTACCATCTTCTGGGTTTCTCATGCATGTTTTCGATGTAGGAAGATGCCCTTGACCCTGGAGATTTGGGACCCATGCGATGGGTAGCACGCAGTATTACTTTAAAGGGTCTGCGTTTGCTCACCCAACCTCACCAAACCTCTCAGCCCCAAGAGTGTCCACCCTTATGTCTCATCCAGCTGTGGGTCTAGATATGGTCAATCCAGGTTGCATCACAGCCCCTGAACGAATTGTGTAAGAATTTCTCTCTCTTTCCCTGTCTTTGTTTCATGGGTTTTTAAAAGTAATTTATTTTTATAATGGGGTTTAGCTGCTTTTCACGGCTGTGTTTATGCCGCTTTACACCCACTTGACACACTAACAGAGAGATATCAATACATAGGTTTTAAGATTATTACTAGTCAGATATATTCTTGTGCGGTGAATCGGGCGTGTTGAGTCCAGTTCTCTGAGCAAGGAGTAGGTCTTGTCTATTACATATTGGGTTTATGGAACGGTATCTGAGCTAATTTGAAACTCTTGTTTTATGTATCACCCCACCTCACCTTTCCCGTTAAGCAGCCATAGTGTGTTTTCTGCATGTGTGACTCTGTTCTGTTTTGTAATTCAGTTCAAGTGTAACGGTTTTTACATTCCCTCTATAAGTGACACCTTATGAGAAGTGTCCTTTTCTGTGTGACTTATTTCACTTAGAATCGTCTTACCTAAATCCACTCATCATGCTGCTACTAGCCTTATGACATTGATTTCATGGCTGAGTGATATTCCATTGTACATAAGGACCACAACTTTTTTATCCATTTTTCGCTTTCCTGGGATATTTAAGGTGGAATGAAGTGGAGGTCCTTGTCAACAGAGCAGCCCTAAACTTTGGGGTGCTTGTGTCTTGCTGATTTTCAATTTTCCCACTTTATCCCCCCATGCGTGGAAGTGCCCTATGCTCTCTAAGCTGTGTTTTTTAGATGTTTCAGGACACACCGTACACTTCTCCAGAGTGGCTGTTGGCGATTTACATCCCGCCCATCAGTGTAGCAAGGCTCCCATTTCTCCATGGCCTGTCCTGCATTTCTGGTTTTGACACTTTTTTCAGCATGGCCCTTTTGACCGATGGGAAGCGAGACTTCTTTGTAGCGCTGATTTGTCTTTCCAGGTTGCTTGGTTGGCCAAAAAGGGCGTATGCATTTTTTCCTGAATATATTCAGGAAAAAACGCATACGCCCTTTTTGGCCAAGGGCATCATTGTCAACGTTTTGCCGCTTTTCATGTGCTTTAAAGGCGATTCGAATCTACCTCCTGAAATCTGTTTCCTGCAATTCTGCCTTGATTTCAAATCCTCTTCTTTGCCTTCCCTCAATATATTTGTGGACGAGAGTTATCATTTATAACTCTGCAGGTTTGTGAATTGCAGTGCCCTGAAGCTCCATTTTACAAGTCGCTTTTTTGGGAGCTGGCCGCAAAAGCGCAGGATGGCTTCAGGCCCTGTTCTGGTTCCGGGGGGCAGGCTGAGCCTGTGGTTAATTCTTCTTCCTGATGGGAAAATAGAGTGACCTGTGCCTGTCCCAACACCAAGAGCTAGTCTCTCATTGGTTCCCCGTCTTCCCGTTCATCCTCAGGACAAATTGCAACCTGTACGGAACAGGAGGTTAAAGGTGCTGATGCTCCAAGTAGGGAGATTGCTAGTAAAGTGGCTGGAATGGCGAACCCGAGCACAAGGAGATGAGAAATGAGGTGCGTTTTAGAAACCTTTCCCCATCACACGGTGTACCATCTTCTGGGTTTCTCATGCATGTTTTCGATGTAGGAAGATGCCCTTGACCCTGGAGATTTGGGACCCATGCGATGGGTAGCACGCAGTATTACTTTAAAGGGTCTGCGTTTGCTCACCCAACCTCACCAAACCTCTCAGCCCCAAGAGTGTCCACCCTTATGTCTCATCCAGCTGTGGGTTTAGATATGGTCAATGCAGGTTGCATCACAGCCCCTGAACGAATTGTGTAAGAATTTCTCTGTCTTTCCCTGTCTTTGTTTCATGGGTTTTTAAAAGTAATTTATTTTTATAATGGGGTTTAGCTGCTTTTCACGGCTGTGTTTATGCCGCTTTACACCCACTTGACACACTAACAGAGAGATATCAATACATAGGTTTTAAGATTATTACTAGTCAGATATATTCTTGTGAGGTGAATCGGGCGTGTTGAGTCCAGTTCTCTGAGCAAGGAGTAGGTCTTGTCTATTACATATTGGGTTTATGGAACGGTATCTGAGCTAATTTGAAACTCTTGTTTTATGTATCACCCCACCTCACCTTTCCCGTTAAGCAGCCATAGTGTGTTTTCTGCATGTGTGACTCTGTTCTGTTTTGTAATTCAGTTCAAGTGTAACGGTTTTTACATTCCCTCTATAAGTGACACCTTATGAGAAGTGTCCTTTTCTGTGTGACTTATTTCACTTAGAATCGTCTTACCTAAATCCACTCATCATGCTGCTACTAGCCTTATGACATTGATTTCATGGCTGAGTGATATTCCATTGTACATAAGGACCACAACTTTTTTATCCATTTTTCGCTCTCCTGGGATATTTAAGGTGGAATGAAGTGGAGGTCTTTGTCAACAGAGCAGCCCTAAACTTTGGGGTGCTTGTGTCTTGCTGATTTTCAATTTTCCCACTTTATCCCCCCATGAGTGGAAGTGCCCTATGCTCTCTAAGCTGTGTTTTTTAGATGTTTCAGGACACACCGTACACTTCTCCAGAGTGGCTGTTGGCGATTTACATCCCGCCCATCAGTGTAGCAAGGCTCACATTTCTCCATGGCCTGTCCTGCATTTCTGATTTTGACACTTTTTTCAGCATGGCCCTTTTGACCGATGGGAAGCGAGACTTCTTTGTAGCGCTGATTTGCCTTTCCAGGTTGCTTGGTTGGCCAAAAAGGGCGTATGCGTTTTTTCCTGAATATATTCAGGAAAAAACGCATACGCCCTTTTTGGCCAAGGGCATCATTGTCAACGTTTTGCCGCTTTTCATGTGCTTTAAAGGCGATTCGAATCTACCTCCTGAAATCTGTTTCCTGCAATTCTGCCTTGATTTCAAATCCTCTTCTTTGCCTTCCCTCAATATATTTGTGGACGAGAGTTATCATTTATAACTCTGCAGGTTTGTGAATTGCAGTGCCCTGAAGCTCCATTTTACAAGTCGCTTTTTTGGGAGCTGGCCGCAAAAGCGCAGGATGGCTTCAGGCCCTGTTCTGGTTCCGGGGTGCAGGCTGAGCCTGTGGTTAATTCTTCTTCCTGATGGGAAAATAGAGTGACCTGTGCCTGTCCCAACACCAAGAGCTAGTCTCTCATTGGTTCCCCGTCTTCCCGTGCATCCTCAGGACAAATTGCAACCTGTACGGAACAGGAGGTTAAAGGTGCTGATGCTCCAAGTAGGGAGATTGCTAGTAAAGTGGCTGGAATGGCGAACCCGAGCACAAGGAGATGAGAAATGAGGTGCGTTTTAGAAACCTTTCCCCATCACACGGTGTACCATCTTCTGGGTTTCTCATGCATGTTTTCGATGTAGGAAGATGCCCTTGAACCTGGAGATTTGGGACCCATGCGATGGGTAGCACGCAGTATTACTTTAAAGGGTCTGCGTTTGCTCACCCAACCTCACCAAACCTCTCAGCCCCAAGAGTGCCCACCCTTATGTCTCATCCAGCTGTGGGTCTAGATATGGTCAATCCAGGTTGCATCACAGCCCCTGAACGAATTGTGTAAGAATTTCTCTGTCTTTCCCTGTCTTTGTTTCATGGGTTTTTAAAAGTAATTTATTTTTATAATGGGGTTTAGCTGCTTTTCACGGCTGTGTTTATGCCGCTTTACACCCACTTGACACACTAACAGAGAGATATCAATACATAGGTTTTAAGATTATTACTAGTCAGATATATTCTTGTGAGGTGAATCGGGCGTGTTGAGTCCAGTTCTCTGAGCAAGGAGTAGGTCTTGTCTATTACATATTGGGTTTACGCAACGGTATCTGAGCTAATTTGAAACTCTTGTTTTATGTATCACCCCACCTCACCTTTCCCGTTAAGCAGCCATAGTGTGTTTTCTGCATGTGTGACTCTGTTCTGTTTTGTAATTCAGTTCAAGTGTAACGGTTTTTACATTCCCACTATAAGTGACACCTTATGAGAAGTGTCCTTTTCTGTGTGACTTATTTCACTTAGAATCGTCTTACCTAAATCCACTCATCATGCTGCTACTAGCCTTATGACATTGATTTCATGGCTGAGTGATATTCCATTGTACATAAGGACCACAAATTTTTTATCCATTTTTCGCTTTCCTGGGATATTTAAGGTGGAATGAAGTGGAGGTCCTTGTCAACAGAGCAGCCCTAAACTTTGGGGTGCTTGTGTCTTGCTGATTTTCAATTTTCCCTCTTTATCCCCCCATGCGTGGAAGTGCCCTATGCTCTCTAAGCTGTGTTTTTTAGATGTTTCAGGACACACCGTACACTTCTCCAGTTTGGCTGTTGGCAATTTACATCCCGCCCATCAGTGTAGCAAGGCTCCCATTTCTCCATGGCCTGTCCTGCATTTCTGGTTTTGACACTTTTTTCAGCATGGCCCTTTTGACCGATGGGAAGCGCGACTTCTTTGTAGCGCTGATTTGCCTTTCCAGGTTGCTTGGTTGGCCAAAAAGGGCGTATGCGTTTTTTCCTGAATATATTCAGGAAAAAACGCATACGCCCTTTTTGGCCAAGGGCATCATTGTCAACGTTTTGCCGCTTTTCATGTGCTTTAAAGGCGATTCGAATCTACCTCCTGAAATCTGTTTCCTGCAATTCTGCCTTGATTTCAAATCCTCTTCTTTGCCTTCCCTCAATATATTTGTGGACGAGAGTTATCATTTATAACTCTGCAGGTTTGTGAATTGCAGTGCCCTGAAGCTCCATTTTACAAGTCGCTTTTTTGGGAGCTGGCCGCAAAAGCGCAGGATGGCTTCAGGCCCTGTTCTGGTTCCGGGGGGCAGGCTGAGCCTGTGGTTAATTCTTCTTCCTGATGGGAAAATAGAGTGACCTGTGCCTGTCCCAACACCAAGAGCTAGTCTCTCATTGGTTCCCCGTCTTCCCGTGCATCCTCAGGACAAATTGTAACCTGTACGGAACAGGAGGTTAAAGGTGCTGATGCTCCAAGTAGGGAGATTGCTAGTAAAGTGGCTGGAATGGCGAACCCGAGCACAAGGAGTTGAGAAATGAGGTGCGTTTTAGAAACCTTTCCCCATCACACGGTGTACCATCTTCTGGGTTTCTCATGCATGTTTTCGATGTAGGAAGATGCCCATGAACCTGGAGATTTGGGACCCATGCGATGGGTAGCACGCAGTATTACTTTAAAGGGTCTGCGTTTGCTCACCCAACCTCACCAAACCTCTCAGCCCCAAGAGTGTCCACCCTTATGTCTCATCCAGCTGTGGGTCTAGATATGGTCAATCCAGGTTGCATCACAGCCCCTGAACGAAGTGTGTAAGAATTTCTCTGTCTTTCCCTGTCTTTGTTTCATGGGTTTTTTAAAGTAATATATTTTTATTATGGGGTTTAGCTGCTTTTCACGGCTGTGTTTATGCCGCTTTACACCCACTTGACACACTAACAGAGAGATATCAATACATAGGTTTTAAGATTATTACTAGTCAGATATATTCTTGTGCGGTGAATCGGGCGTGTTGAGTCCAGTTCTCTGAGCAAGGAGTAGGTCTTGTCTATTACATATTGGGTTTATGGAACGGTATCTGAGCTAATTTGAAACTCTTGTTTTATGTATCACCCCACCTCACCTTTCCCCTTAAGCAGCCATAGTGTGTTTTCTGCATGTGTGACTCTGTTCTGTTTTGTAATTCAGTTCAAGTGTAAAGGTTTTTACATTCCCTCTATAAGTGACACCTTATGAGAAGTGTCCTTTTCTGTGTGACTTATTTCACTTAGAATCGTCTTACCTAAATCCACTCATCATGCTGCTACTAGCCTTATGACATTGATTTCATGGCTGAGTGATATTCCATTGTACATAAGGACCACAACTTTTTTATCCATTTTTCGCTTTCCTGGGATATTTTAGGTGGAATGAAGTGGAGGTCTTTGTCAACAGAGCAGCCCTAAACTTTGGGGTGCTTGTGTCTTGCTGATTTTCAATTTTCCCACCTTATCCCCCCATGCGTGGAAGTGCCCTATGCTCTCTAAGCTGTGTTTTTTAGATGTTTCAGGACACACCGTACACTTCTCCAGAGTGGCTGTTGGCGATTTACATCCCGACCATCAGTGTAGCAAGGCTCCGATTCCTCCATGGCCTGTCCTGCATTTCTGGTTTTGACACTTTTTTCAGCATGGCCCTTTTGACCGATGGGAAGCGAGACTTCTTTGTAGCGCTGATTTGCCTTTCCAGTTTGCTTGGTTGGCCAAAAAGGGCATATGCGTTTTTTCCTGAATATATTCAGGAAAAAACGCATACGCCCTTTTTGGCCAAGGGCATCATTGTCAACGTTTTGCCGCTTTTCATGTGCTTTAAAGGCGATTCGAATCTACCTCCTGAAATCTGTTTCCTGCAATTCTGCCTTGATTTCAAATCCTCTTCTTTGCCTTCCCTCAATATATTTGTGGACGAGAGTTATCATTTATAACTCTGCAGGTTTGTGAATTGCAGTGCCCTGAAGCTCCATTTTACAAGTCGCTTTTTTGGGAGCTGGCCGCAAAAGCGCAGGATGGCTTCAGGCCCTGTTCTGGTTCTGGGGGGCAGGCTGAGCCTGTGGTTAATTCTTCTTCCTGATGGGAAAATAGAGTGACCTGTGCCTGTCCCAACACCAAGAGCTAGTCTGTCATTGGTTCCCCGTCTTCCCGTTCATCCTCAGGACAAATTGCAACCTGTACGGAACAGGAGGTTAAAGGTGCTGATGCTCCAAGTAGGGAGATTGCTAGTAAAGTGGCTGGAATGGCGAACCCGAGCACAAGGAGATGAGAAATGAGGTGCGTTTTAGAAACCTTTCCCCATCACACGGTGTACCATCTTCTGGGTTTCTCATGCATGTTTTCGATGTCGGAAGATGCCCTTGAACCTGGAGATTTGGGACCCATGCGATGGGTAGCACGCAGTATTACTTTAAAGGGTCTGCGTTTGCTCACCCAACCTCACCAAACCTCTCAGCCCCAAGAGTGTCCACCCTTATGTCTCATCCAGCTGTGGGTCTAGATATGGTCAATCCAGGTTGCATCACAGCCCCTGAACGAATTGTGTAAGAATTTCTCTGTCTTTCCCTGTCTTTGTTTCATGGGTTTTTAAAAGTAATTTATTTTTATAATGGGGTTTAGCTGCTTTTCACGGCTGTGTTTATGCCGCTTTACACCCACTTGACACACTAACAGAGAGATATCAATACATAGGTTTTAAGATTATTACTAGTCAGATATATTCTTGTGCGGTGAATCGGGCGTGTTGAGTCCAGTTCTCTGAGCAAGGAGTAGGTCTTGTCTATTACATATTGGGTTTATGGAATGGTATCTGAGCTAATTTGAAACTCTTGTTTTATGTATCACCCCACCTCACCTTTCCCGTTAAGCAGCCATAGTGTGTTTTCTGCATGTGTGACTCTGTTCTGTTTTGTAATTCAGTTCAAGTGTAACGGTTTTTACATTCCCTCTATAAGTGACACCTTATGAGAAGTGTCCTTTTCTGTGTGACTTATTTCACTTAGAATCGTCTTACCTAAATCCACTCATCATGCTGCTACTAGCCTTATGACATTGATTTCATGGCTGAGTGATATTCCATTGTACATAAGGACCACAACTTTTTTATCCATTTTTCGCTTTCCTGGGATATTTTAGGTGGAATGAAGTGGAGGTCTTTGTCAACAGAGCAGCCCTAAACTTTGGGGTGCTTGTGTCTTGCTGATTTTCAATTTTCCCACCTTATCCCCCCATGCGTGGAAGTGCCCTATGCTCTCTAAGCTGTGTTTTTTAGATGTTTCAGGACACACCGTACACTTCTCCAGAGTGGCTGTTGGCGATTTACATCCCGCCCATCAGTGTAGCAAGGCTCCGATTCCTCCATGGCCTGTCCTGCATTTCTGGTTTTGACACTTTTTTCAGCATGGCCCTTTTGACCAATGGGAAGCGAGACTTCTTTGTAGCGCTGATTTGCCTTTCCAGGTTGCTTGGTTGGCCAAAAAGGGCGTATGCGTTTTTTCCTGAATATATTCAGGAAAAAACGCATACGCCCTTTTTGGCCAAGGGCATCATTGTCAACGTTTTGCCGCTTTTCATGTGCTTTAAAGGCGATTCGAATCTACCTCCTGAAATCTGTTTCCTGCAATTCTGCCTTGATTTCAAATCCTCTTCTTTGCCTTCCCTCAATATATTTGTGGACGAGAGTTATCATTTATAACTCTGCAGGTTTGTGAATTGCAGTGCCCTGAAGCTCCATTTTACAAGTCGCTTTTTTGGGAGCTGGCCGCAAAAGCGCAGGATGGCTTCAGGCCCTGTTCTGGTTCCGGGGGGCAGGCTGAGCCTGTGGTTAATTCTTCTTCCTGATGGGAAAATAGAGTGACCTGTGCCTGTCCCAACACCAAGAGCTAGTCTCTCATTGGTTCCCCGTCTTCCCGTTCATCCTCAGGACAAATTGCAACCTGTACGGAACAGGAGGTTAAAGGTGCTGATGCTCCAAGTAGGGAGATTGCTAGTAAAGTGGCTGGAATGGCGAACCCGAGCACAAGGAGATGAGAAATGAGGTGCGTTTTAGAAACCTTTCCCCAGCACACGGTGTACCATATTCTGGGTTTCTCATGCATGTTTTCGATGTCGGAAGATGCCCTTGAACCTGGAGATTTGGGACCCATGCGATGGGTAGCACGCAGTATTACTTTAAAGGGTCTGCGTTTGCTCACCCAACCTCACCAAACCTCTCAGCCCCAAGAGTGTCCACCCTTATGTCTCATCCAGCTGTGGGTCTAGATATGGTCAATCCAGGTTGCATCACAGCCCCTGAACGAATTGTGTAAGAATTTCTCTGTCTTTCCCTGTCTTTGTTTCATGGGTTTTTAAAAGTAATTTATTTTTATAATGGGGTTTAGCTGCTTTTCACGGCTGTGTTTATGCCGCTTTACACCCACTTGACACACTAACAGAGAGATATCAATACATAGGTTTTAAGATTATTACTAGTCAGATATATTCTTGTGCGGTGAATCGGGCGTGTTGAGTCCAGTTCTCTGAGCAAGGAGTAGGTCTTGTCTATTACATATTGGGTTTATGGAACGGTATCTGAGCTAATTTGAAACTCTTGTTTTATGTATCACCCCACCTCACCTTTCCCGTTAAGCAGCCATAGTGTGTTTTCTGCATGTGTGACTCTGTTCTGTTTTGTAATTCAGTTCAAGTGTAACGGTTTTTACATTCCCTCTATAAGTGACACCTTATGAGAAGTGTCCTTTTCTGTGTGACTTATTTCACTTAGAATCGTCTTACCTAAATCCACTCATCATGCTGCTACTAGCCTTATGACATTGATTTCATGGCTGAGTGATATTCCATTGTACATAAGGACCACAACTTTTTTATCCATTTTTCGCTTTCCTGGGATATTTTAGGTGGAATGAAGTGGAGGTCTTTGTCAACAGAGCAGCCTTAAACTTTGGGGTGCTTGTGTCTTGCTGATTTTCAATTTTCCCACTTTATCCCCCCATGAGTGGAAGTGCCCTATGCTCTCTAAGCTGTGTTTTTTAGATGTTTCAGGACACACCGTACACTTCTCCAGAGTGGCTGTTGGCGATTTACATCCCGCCCATCAGTGTAGCAAGGCTCCCATTTCTCCATGGCCTGTCCTGCATTTCTGGTTTTGACACTTTTTTCAACATGGCCCTTTTGACCGATGGGAAGCGAGACTTCTTTGTAGCGCTGATTTGCCTTTCCAGGTTGCTTGGTTGGCCAAAAAGGGCGTATGCGTTTTTTCCTGAATATATTCAGGAAAAAACGCATACGCCCTTTTTGGCCAAGGGCATCATTGTCAACGTTTTGCCGCTTTTCATGTGCTTTAAAGGCGATTCGAATCTACCTCCTGAAATCTGTTTCCTGCAATTCTGCCTTGATTTCAAATCCTCTTCTTTGCCTTCCCTCAATATATTTGTGGACGAGAGTTATCATTTATAACTCTGCAGGTTTGTGAATTGCAGTGCCTTGAGGCTCCATTTTACAAGTCGCTTTTTTGGGAGCTGGCCGCAAAAGCGCAGGATGGCTTCAGGCCCTGTTCTGCTTCCGGGGGACAGGCTGAGCCTGTGGTTAATTCTTCTTCCTGATGGGAAAATAGAGTGACCTGTGCCTGTCCCAACACCAAGAGCTAGTCTCTCATTGGTTCCCCGTCTTCCCGTTCATCCTCAGGACAAATTGCAACCTGTACGGAACAGGAGGTTAAAGGTGCTGATGCTCCAAGTAGGGAGATTGCTAGTAAAGTGGCTGGAATGGCGAACCCGAGCACAAGGAGATGAGAAATGAGGTGCGTTTTAGAAACCTTTCCCCATCACACGGTGTACCATCTTCTGGGTTTCTCATGCATGTTTTCGATGTAGGAAGATGCCCTTGAACCTGGAGATTTGGGACCCATGCGATGGGTAGCACGCAGTATTACTTTAAAGGGTCTGCGTTTGCTCACCCAACCTCACCTAACCTCTCAGCCCCAAGAGTGTCCACCCTTATGTCTCATCCAGCTGTGGGTCTAGATATGGTCAATCCAGGTTGCATCACAGCCCCTGAACGAATTGTTTAAGAATTTCTCTGTCTTTCCCTGTCTTTGTTTCATGGGTTTTTAAAAGTAATTTATTTTTATAATGGGGTTTAGCTGCTTTTCACGGCTGTGTTTATGCCGCTTTACACCCACTTGACACACTAACAGAGAGATATCAATACATAGGTTTTAAGATTATTACTAGTCAGATATATTCTTGTGCGGTGAATCGGGCGTGTTGAGTCCAGTTCTCTGAGCAAGGAGTAGGTCTTGTCTATTACATATTGGGTTTATGGAACGGTATCTGAGCTAATTTGAAACTCTTGTTTTATGTATCACCCCACCTCACCTTTCCCGTTAAGCAGCCATAGTGTGTTTTCTGCATGTGTGACTCTGTTCTGTTTTGTAATTCAGTTCAAGTGTAACGGTTTTTACATTCCCTCTATAAGTGACACCTTATGAGAAGTGTCCTTTTCTGTGTGACTTATTTCACTTAGAATCGTCTTACCTAAATCCACTCATCATGCTGCTACTAGCCTTATGACATTGATTTCATGGCTGAGTGATATTCCATTGTACATAAGGACCACAACTTTTTTATCCATTTTTCGCTTTCCTGGGATATTTAAGGTGGAATGAAGTGGAGGTCTTTGTCAACAGAGCAGCCCTAAACTTTGGGGTGCTTGTGTCTTGCTGATTTTCAATTTTCCCACTTTATCCCCCCATGAGTGGAAGTGCCCTATGCTCTCTAAGCTGTGTTTTTTAGATGTTTCAGGACACACCGTACACTTCTCCAGAGTGGCTGTTGGCGATTTACATCCCGCCCATCAGTGTAGCAAGGCTCCCATTTCTCCATGGCCTGTCCTGCATTTCTGGTTTTGACACTTTTTTCAGCATGGCCCTTTTGACCGATGGGAAGCGAGACTTCTTTGTAGCGCTGATTTGCCTTTCCAGGTTGCTTGGTTGGCCAAAAAGGGCGTATGCTTTTTTTCCTGAATATATTCAGGAAAAAACGCATACGCCCTTTTTGGCCAAGGGCATCATTGTCAACGTTTTGCCGCTTTTCATGTGCTTTAAAGGCGATTCGAATCTACCTCCTGAAATCTGTTTCCTGCAATTCTGCCTTGATTTCAAATCCTCTTCTTTGCCTTCCCTCAATATATTTGTGGACGAGAGTTATCATTTATAACTCTGCAGGTTTGTGAATTGCAGTGCCCTGAAGCTCCATTTTACAAGTCGCTTTTTTGGGAGCTGGCCGCAAAAGCGCAGGATGGCTTCAGGCCCTGTTCTGGTTCCGGGGGGCAGGCTGAGCCTGTGGTTAATTCTTCTTCCTGATGGGAAAATAGAGTGACCTGTGCCTGTCCCAACACCAAGAGCTAGTCTCTCATTGGTTCCCCGTCTTCCCGTTCATCCTCAGGACAAATTGCAACCTGTACGGAACAGGAGGTTAAAGGTGCTGATGCTCCAAGTAGGGAGATTGCTAGTAAAGTGGCTGGAATGGCGAACCCGAGCACAAGGAGATGAGAAATGAGGTGCGTTTTAGAAACCTTTCCCCATCACACGGTGTACCATCTTCTGGGTTTCTCATGCATGTTTTCGATGTCGGAAGATGCCCTTGAACCTGGAGATTTGGGACCCATGCGATGGGTAGCACGCAGTATTACTTTAAAGGGTCTGTGTTTGCTCACCCAACCTCACCAAACCTCTCAGCCCCAAGAGTGTCCACCCTTATGTCTCATCCAGCTGTGGGTCTAGATATGGTCAATCCAGGTTGCATCACAGCCCCTGAACGAATTGTGTAAGAATTTCTCTGTCTTTCCCTGTCTTTGTTTCATGGGTTTTTAAAAGTAATTTTTTTTATAATGGGGTTTAGCTGCTTTTCACGGCTGTGTTTATGCCGCTTTACACCCACTTGACACACTAACAGAGAGATATCAATACATAGGTTTTAAGATTATTACTAGTCAGATATATTCTTGTGCGGTGAATCGGGCGTGTTGAGTCCAGTTCTCTGAGCAAGGAGTAGGTCTTGTCTATTACATATTGGGTTTATGGAACGGTATCTGAGCTAATTTGAAACTCTTGTTTTATGTATCACCCCACCTCACCTTTCCCGTTAAGCAGCCATAGTGTGTTTTCTGCATGTGTGACTCTGTTCTGTTTTGTAATTCAGTTCAAGTGTAACGGTTTTTACATTCCCTCTATAAGTGACACCTTATGAGAAGTGTCCTTTTCTGTGTGACTTATTTCACTTAGAATCGTCTTACCTAAATCCACTCATCATGCTGCTACTAGCCTTATGACATTGATTTCATGGCTGAGTGATATTCCATTGTACATAAGGACCACAACTTTTTTATCCATTTTTCGCTTTCCTGGGATATTTAAGGTGGAATGAAGTGGAGGTCTTTGTCAACAGAGCAGCCCTAAACTTTGGGGTGCTTCTGTCTTGCTGATTTTCAATTTTCCCACTTTATCCCCCCATGAGTGGAAGTGCCCTATGCTCTCTAAGCTGTGTTTTTTAGATGTTTCAGGACACACCGTACACTTCTCCAGAGTGGCTGTTGGCGATTTACATCCCGCCCATCAGTGTAGCAAGGCTCCCATTTCTCCATGGCCTGTCCTGCATTTCTGGTTTTGACACTTTTTTCAGCATGGCCCTTTTGACCGATGGGAAGCGAGACTTCTTTGTAGCGCTGATTTGCCTTTCCAGGTTGCTTGGTTGGCCAAAAAGGGCGTATGCGTTTTTTCCTGAATATATTCAGGAAAAAACGCATACGCCCTTTTTGGCCAAGGGCATCATTGTCAACGTTTTGCCGCTTTTCATGTGCTTTAAAGGCGATTCGAATCTACCTCCTGAAATCTGTTTCCTGCAATTCTGCCTTGATTTCAAATCCTCTTCTTAGCCTTCCCTCAATATATTTGTGGACGAGAGTTATCATTTATAACTCTGCAGGTTTGTGAATTGCAGTGCCCTGAAGCTCCATTTTACAAGTCGCTTTTTTGGGAGCTGGCCGCAAAAGCGCAGGATGGCTTCAGGCCCTGTTCTGGTTCCGGGGGGCAGGCTGAGCCTGTGGTTAATTCTTCTTCCTGATGGGAAAATAGAGTGACCTGTGCCTGTCCCAACACCAAGAGCTAGTCTCTCATTGGTTCCCCGTCTTCCCGTTCATCCTCAGGACAAATTGCAACCTGTACGGAACAGGAGGTTAAAGGTGCTGAGGCTCCAAGTAGGGAGATTGCTAGTAAAGTGGCTGGAATGGCGAACCCGAGCACAAGGAGATGAGAAATGAGGTGCGTTTTAGAAACCTTTCCCCATCACACGGTGTACCATCTTCTGGGTTTCTCATGCATGTTTTCGATGTAGGAAGATGCCCTTGAACCTGGAGATTTGGGACCCATGCGATGGGTAGCACGCAGTATTACTTTAAAGGGTCTGCGTTTGCTCACCCAACCTCACCAAACCTCTCAGCCCCAAGAGTGTCCACCCTTATGTCTCATCCAGCTGTGGGTCTAGATATGGTCAATCCAGGTTGCATCACAGCCCCTGAACGAATTGTGTAAGAATTTCTCTGTCTTTCCCTGTCTTTGTTTCATGGGTTTTTAAAAGTAATTTATTTTTATAATGGGGTTTAGCTGCTTTTCACGGCTGTGTTTATGCCGCTTTACACCCACTTGACACACTAACAGAGAGATATCAATACATAGGTTTTAAGATTATTACTAGTCAGATATATTCTTGTGCGGTGAATAGGGCGTGTTGAGTCCAGTTCTCTGAGCAAGGAGTAGGTCTTGTGTATTACATATTGGGTTTATGGAACGGTATCTGAGCTAATTTGAAACTCTTGTTTTATGTATCACCCCACCTCACCTTTCCCGTTAAGCAGCCATAGTGTGTTTTCTGCATGTGTGACTCTGTTCTGTTTTGTAATTCAGTTCAAGTGTAACGGTTTTTACATTCCCTCTATAAGTGACACCTTATGAGAAGTGTCCTTTTCTGTGTGACTTATTTCACTTAGAATCGTCTTACCTAAATCCACTCATCATGCTGCTACTAGCCTTATGACATTGATTTCATGGCTGAGTGATATTCCATTGTACATAAGGACCACAACTTTTTTATCCATTTTTCGCTTTCCTGGGATATTTAAGGTGGAATGAAGTGGAGGTCCTTGTCAACAGAGCAGCCCTAAACTTTGGGGTGCTTGTGTCTTGCTGATTTTCAATTTTCCCACTTTATCCCCCCATGCGTGGAAGTGCCCTATGCTCTCTAAGCTGTTTTTTTTAGATGTTTCAGGACACACCGTACACTTCTCCAGAGTGGCTGTTGGCGATTTACATCCCGCCCATCAGTGTAGCAAGGCTCCGATTCCTCCATGGCCTGTCCTGCATTTCTGGTTTTGACACTTTTTTCAGCATGGCCCTTTTGACCGATGGGAAGCGAGACTTCTTTGTAGCGCTGATTTGCCTTTCCAGGTTGCTTGGTTGGCCAAAAAGGGCGTATGCGTTTTTTCCTGAATATAGTCAGGAAAAAACGCATACGCCCTTTTTGGCCAAGGGCATCATTGTCAACGTTTTGCCGCTTTTCATGTGCTTTAAAGGCGATTCGAATCTACCTCCTGAAATCTGTTTCCTGCAATTCTGCCTTGATTTCAAATCCTCTTCTTTGCCTTCCCTCAATATATTTGTGGACGAGAGTTATCATTTATAACTCTGCAGGTTTGTGAATTGCAGTGCCCTGAAGCTCCATTTTACAAGTCGCTTTTTTGGGAGCTGGCCGCAAAAGCGCAGGATGGCTTCAGGCCCTGTTCTGCTTCCGGGGGGCAGGCTGAGCCTGTGGTTAATTCTTCTTCCTGATGGGAAAATAGAGTGACCTGTGCCTGTCCCAACACCAAGAGCTAGTCTCTCATTGGTTCCCCGTCTTCCCGTTCATCCTCAGGACAAATTGCAACCTGTACGGAACAGGAGGTTAAAGGTGCTGATGCTCCAAGTAGGGAGATTGCTAGTAAAGTGGCTGGAATGGCGAACCCGAGCACAAGGAGATGAGAAATGAGGTGCGTTTTAGAAACCTTTCCCCATCACACGGTGTACCATCTTCTGGGTTTCTCATGCATGTTTTCGATGTAGGAAGATGCCCTTGAACCTGGAGATTTGGGACCCATGCGATGGGTAGCACGCAGTATTAC
Organism: Balaenoptera physalus; assembly: GCF_965194825.1. Classification (NCBI taxonomy): domain Eukaryota; kingdom Metazoa; phylum Chordata; class Mammalia; order Artiodactyla; family Balaenopteridae; genus Balaenoptera; species Balaenoptera physalus. Next base: position 542,360 of record NW_028126247.1, on the reverse strand, counting down.
TTTAAAGGGTCTGCGTTTGCTCACCCAACCTCACCAAACCTCTCAGCCCCAAGAGTGTCCACCCTTATGTCTCATCCAGCTGTGGGTCTAGATATGGTCAATCCAGTTTGCATCACAGCCCCTGAACGAATTGTGTAAGAATTTCTCTGTCTTTCCCTGTCTTTGTTTCATGGGTTTTTAAAAGTAATTTATTTTTATAATGGGGTTTAGCTGCTTTTCACGGCTGTGTTTATGCCGCTTTACACCCACTTGACACACTAACAGAGAGATATCAATACATAGGTTTTAAGATTATTACTAGTCAGATATATTCTTGTGCGGTGAATCGGGCGTGTTGAGTCCAGTTCTCTGAGCAAGGAGTAGGTCTTGTCTATTACATATTGGGTTTATGGAACGGTATCTGAGCTAATTTGAAACTCTTGTTTTATGTATCACCCCACCTCACCTTTCCCGTTAAGCAGCCATAGTGTGTTTTCTGCATGTGTGACTCTGTTCTGTTTTGTAATTCAGTTCAAGTGTAACGGTTTTTACATTCCCTCTATAAGTGACACCTTATGAGAAGTGTCCTTTTCTGTGTGACTTATTTCACTTAGAATCGTCTTACCTAAATCCACTCATCATGCTGCTACTAGCCTTATGACATTGATTTCATGGCTGAGTGATATTCCATTGTACATAAGGACCACAACTTTTTTATCCATTTTTCGCTCTCCTGGGATATTTAAGGTGGAATGAAGTGGAGGTCTTTGTCAACAGAGCAGCCCTAAACTTTGGGGTGCTTGTGTCTTGCTGATTTTCAATTTTCCCACTTTATCCCCCCATGAGTGGAAGTGCCCTATGCTCTCTAAGCTGTGTTTTTTAGATGTTTCAGGACACACCGTACACTTCTCCAGAGTGGCTGTTGGTGATTTACATCCCGCCCATCAGTGTAGCAAGGCTCCCATTCCTCCATGGCCTGTCCTGCATTTCTGGTTTTGACACTTTTTTCAGCATGGCCCTTTTGACCGATGGGAAGCGAGACTTCTTTGTAGCACTGATTTGCCTTTCCAGGTTGCTTGGTTGGCCAAAAAGGGCGTATGCGTTTTTTCCTGAATATATTCAGGAAAAAACGCATACGCCCTTTTTGGCCAAGGGCATCATTGTCAACGTTTTGCCGCTTTTCATGTGCTTTAAAGGCGATTCGAATCTACCTCCTGAAATCTGTTTCCTGCAATTCTGCCTTGATTTCAAATCCTCTTCTTTGCCTTCCCTCAATATATTTGTGGACGAGAGTTATCATTTATAACTCTGCAGGTTTGTGAATTGCAGTGCCCTGAAGCTCCATTTTACAAGTCGCTTTTTTGGGAGCTGGCCGCAAAAGTGCAGGATGGCTTCAGGCCCTGTTCTGGTTCCGGGGGGCAGGCTGAGCCTGTGGTTAATTCTTCTTCCTGATGGGAAAATAGAGTGACCTGTGCCTGTCCCAACACCAAGAGCTAGTCTCTCATTGGTTCCCCGTCTTCCCGTTCATCCTCAGGACAAATTGCAACCTGTACGGAACAGGAGGTTAAAGGTGCTGATGCTCCAAGTAGGGAGATTGCTAGTAAAGTGGCTGGAATGGCGAACCCGAGCACAAGGAGATGAGAAATGAGGTGCGTTTTAGAAACCTTTCCCCATCACACAGTGTACCATCTTCTGGGTTTCTCATGCATGTTTTCGATGTAGGAAGATGCCCTTGAACCTGGAGATTTGGGACCCATGCGATGGGTAGCACGCAGTATTACTTTAAAGGGTCTGCGTTTGCTCACCCAACCTCACCAAACCTCTCAGCCCCAAGAGTGTCCACCCTTATGTCTCATCCAGCTGTGGGTCTAGATATGGTCAATCCAGGTTGCATCACAGCACCTGAACGAATTGTGTAAGAATTTCTCTGTCTTTCCCTGTCTTTGTTTCATGGGTTTTTAAAAGTAATTTATTTTTATAATGGGGTTTAGCTGCTTTTCACGGCTGTGTTTATGCCGCTTTACACCCACTTGACACACTAACAGAGAGATATCAATACATAGGTTTTAAGATTATTACTAGTCAGATATATTCTTGTGCGGTGAATCGGGCGTGTTGAGTCCAGTTCTCTGAGCAAGGAGTAGGTCTTGTCTATTACATATTGGGTTTATGGAACGGTATCTGAGCTAATTTGAAACTCTTGTTTTATGTATCACCCCACCTCACCTTTCCCGTTAAGCAGCCATAGTGTGTTTTCTGCATGTGTGACTCTGTTCTGTTTTGTAATTCAGTTCAAGTGTAACGGTTTTTACATTCCCTCTATAAGTGACACCTTATGAGAAGTGTCCTTTTCTGTGTGACTTATTTCACTTAGAATCGTCTTACCTAAATCCACTCATCATGCTGCTACTAGCCTTATGACATTGATTTCATGGCTGAGTGATATTCCATTGTACATAAGGACCACAACTTTTTTATCCATTTTTCGCTTTCCTGGGATATTTAAGGTGGAATGAAGTGGAGGTCTTTGTCAACAGAGCAGCCCTAAACTTTGGGGTGCTTGTGTCTTGCTGATTTTCAATTTTCCCACTTTATCCCCCCATGAGTGGAAGTGCCCTATGCTCTCTAAGCTGTGTTTTTTAGATGTTTCAGGACACACCGTACACTTCTCCAGAGTGGCTGTTGGCGATTTACATCCCGCCCATCAGTGTAGCAAGGCTCCGATTCCTCCATGGCCTGTCCTGCATTTCTGGTTTTGACACTTTTTTCAGCATGGCCCTTTTGACCGATGGGAAGCGAGACTTCTTTGTAGCGCTGATTTGCCTTTCCAGGTTGCTTGGTTGGCCAAAAAGGGCGTATGCGTTTTTTCCTGAATATATTCAGGAAAAAACGCATACGCCCTTTTTGGCCAAGGGCATCATTGTCAACGTTTTGCCGCTTTTCATGTGCTTTAAAGGCGATTCGAATCTACCTCCTGAAATCTGTTTCCTGCAATTCTGCCTTGATTTCAAATCCTCTTCTTTGCCTTCCCTCAATATATTTGTGGACGAGAGTTATCATTTATAACTCTGCAGGTTTGTGAATTGCAGTGCCCTGAAGCTCCATTTTACAAGTCGCTTTTTTGGGAGCTGGCCGCAAAAGCGCAGGATGGCTTCAGGCCCTGTTCTGGTTCCGGGGGGCAGGCTGAGCCTGTGGTTAATTCTTCTTCCTGATGGGAAAATAGAGTGACCTGTGCCTGTCCCAACACCAAGAGCTAGTCTCTCATTGGTTCCCCGTCTTCCCGTTCATCCTCAGGACAAATTGCAACCTGTACGGAACAGGAGGTTAAAGGTGCTGATGCTCCAAGTAGGGAGATTGCTAGTAAAGTGGCTGGAATGGCGAACCCGAGCACAAGGAGATGAGAAATGAGGTGCGTTTTAGAAACCTTTCCCCATCACACGGTGTACCATCTTCTGGGTTTCTCATGCATGTTTTCGATGTAGGAAGATGCCCTTGAACCTGGAGATTTGGGACCCATGCGATGGGTAGCACGCAGTATTACTTTAAAGGGTCTGCGTTTGCTCACCCAACCTCACCAAACCTCTCAGCCCCAAGAGTGTCCACCCTTATGTCTCATCCAGCTGTGGGTCTAGATATGGTCAATCCAGGTTGCATCACAGCCCCTGAACGAATTGTGTAAGAATTTCTCTGTCTTTCCCTGTCTTTGTTTCATGGGTTTTTAAAAGTAATTTATTTTTATAATGGGGTTTAGCTGCTTTTCACGGCTGTGTTTATGCCGCTTTACACCCACTTGACACACTAACAGAGAGATATCAATACATAGGTTTTAAGATTATTACTAGTCAGATATATTCTTGTGCGGTGAATCGGGCGTGTTGAGTCCAGTTCTCTGAGCAAGGAGTAGGTCTTGTCTATTACATATTGGGTTTATGGAACGGTATCTGAGCTAATTTGAAACTCTTGTTTTATGTATCACCCCACCTCACCTTTCCCGTTAAGCAGCCATAGTGTGTTTTCTGCATGTGTGACTCTGTTCTGTTTTGTAATTCAGTTCAAGTGTAAAGGTTTTTACATTCCCTCTATAAGTGACACCTTATGAGAAGTGTCCTTTTCTGTGTGACTTATTTCACTTAGAATCGTCTTACCTAAATCCACTCATCATGCTGCTACTAGCCTTATGACATTGATTTCATGGCTGAGTGATATTCCATTGTACATAAGGACCACAACTTTTTTATCCATTTTTCGCTTTCCTGGGATATTTAAGGTGGAATGAAGTGGAGGTCCTTGTCAACAGAGCAGCCCTAAACTTTGGGGTGCTTGTGTCTTGCTGATTTTCAATTTTCCCACTTTATCCCCCCATGCGTGGAAGTGCCCTATGCTCTCTAAGCTGTGTTTTTTAGATGTTTCAGGACACACCGTACACTTCTCCAGAGTGGCTGTTGGCGATTTACATCCCGCCCATCAGTGTAGCAAGGCTCCGATTCCTCCATGGCCTGTCCTGCATTTCTGGTTTTGACACTTTTTTCAGCATGGCCCTTTTGACCGATGGGAAGCGAGAGTTCTTTGTAGCGCTGATTTGCCTTTCCAGGTTGCTTGGTTGGCCAAAAAGGGCGTATGCGTTTTTTCCTGAATATATTCAGGAAAAAACGCATACGCCCTTTTTGGCCAAGGGCATCATTGTCAACGTTTTGCCGCTTTTCATGTGCTTTAAAGGCGATTCGAATCTACCTCCTGAAATCTGTTTCCTGCAATTCTGCCTTGATTTCAAATCCTCTTCTTTGCCTTCCCTCAATATATTTGTGGACGAGAGTTATCATTTATAACTCTGCAGGTTTGTGAATTGCAGTGCCCTGAAGCTCCATTTTACAAGTCGCTTTTTTGGGAGCTGGCCGCAAAAGCGCAGGATGGCTTCAGGCCCTGTTCTGGTTCCGGGGGGCAGGCTGAGCCTGTGGTTAATTCTTCTTCCTGATGGGAAAATAGAGTGACCTGTGCCTGTCCCAACACCAAGAGCTAGTCTCTCATTGGTTCCCCGTCTTCCCGTTCATCCTCAGGACAAATTGCAACCTGTACGGAACAGGAGGTTAAAGGTGCTGATGCTCCAAGTAGGGAGATTGCTAGTAAAGTGGCTGGAATGGCGAACCCGAGCACAAGGAGATGAGAAATGAGGTGCGTTTTAGAAACCTTTCCCCATCACACGGTGTACCATCTTCTGGGTTTCTCATGCATGTTTTCGATGTAGGAAGATGCCCTTGAACCTGGAGATTTGGGACCCATGCGATGGGTAGCACGCAGTATTACTTTAAAGGGTCTGCGTTTGCTCACCCAACCTCACCAAACCTCTCAGCCCCAAGAGTGTCCACCCTTATGTCTCATCCAGCTGTGGGTCTAGATATGGTCAATCCAGGTTGCATCACAGCCCCTGAACGAATTGTGTAAGAATTTCTCTGTCTTTCCCTGTCTTTGTTTCATGGGTTTTTAAAAGTAATTTATTTTTATAATGGGGTTTAGCTGCTTTTCACGGCTGTGTTTATGCCGCTTTACACCCACTTGACACACTAACAGAGAGATATCAATACATAGGTTTTAAGATTATTACTAGTCAGATATATTCTTGTGCGGTGAATCGGGCGTGTTGAGTCCAGTTCTCTGAGCAAGGAGTAGGTCTTGTCTATTACATATTGGGTTTATGGAACGGTATCTGAGCTAATTTGAAACTCTTGTTTTATGTATCACCCCACCTCACCTTTCCCGTTAAGCAGCCATAGTGTGTTTTCTGCATGTGTGACTCTGTTCTGTTTTGTAATTCAGTTCAAGTGTAAAGGTTTTTACATTCCCTCTATAAGTGACACCTTATGAGAAGTGTCCTTTTCTGTGTGACTTATTTCACTTAGAATCGTCTTACCTAAATCCACTCATCATGCTGCTACTAGCCTTATGACATTGATTTCATGGCTGAGTGATATTCCATTGTACATAAGGACCACAACTTTGTTATCCATTTTTCGCTTTCCTGGGATATTTAAGGTGGAATGAAGTGGAGGTCCTTGTCAACAGAGCAGCCCTAAACTTTGGGGTGCTTGTGTCTTGCTGATTTTCAATTTTCCCACCTTATCCCCCCATGCGTGGAAGTGCCCTATGCTCTCTAAGCTGTGTTTCTTAGATGTTTCAGGACACACCGTACACTTCTCCAGAGTGGCTGTTGGCGATTTACATCCCGCCCATCAGTGTAGCAAGGCTCCGATTCCTCCATGGCCTGTCCTGCATTTCTGGTTTTGACACTTTTTTCAGCATGGCCCTTTTGACCGATGGGAAGCGAGACTTCTTTGTAGCGCTGATTTGCCTTTCCAGGTTGCTTGGTTGGCCAAAAAGGGCGTATGCGTTTTTTCCTGAATATATTCAGGAAAAAACGCATACGCCCTTTTTGGCCAAGGGCATCATTGTCAACGTTTTGCCGCTTTTCATGTGCTTTAAAGGCGATTCGAATCTACCTCCTGAAATCTGTTTCCTGCAATTCTGCCTTGATTTCAAATCCTCTTCTTTGCCTTCCCTCAATATATTTGTGGACGAGAGTTATCATTTATAACTCTGCAGGTTTGTGAATTGCAGTGCCCTGAAGCTCCATTTTACAAGTCGCTTTTTTGGGAGCTGGCCGCAAAAGCGCAGGATGGCTTCAGGCCCTGTTCTGGTTCCGGGGGGCAGGCTGAGCCTGTGGTTAATTCTTCTTCCTGATGGGAAAATAGAGTGTCCTGTGCCTGTCCCAACACCAAGAGCTAGTCTCTCATTGGTTCCCCGTCTTCCCGTTCATCCTCAGGACAAATTGCAACCTGTACGGAACAGGAGGTTAAAGGTGCTGATGCTCCAAGTAGGGAGATTGCTAGTAAAGTGGCTGGAATGGCGAACCCGAGCACAAGGAGTTGAGAAATGAGGTGCGTTTTAGAAACCTTTCCCCATCACACGGTGTACCATCTTCTGGGTTTCTCATGCATGTTTTCGATGTAGGAAGATGCCCATGAACCTGGAGATTTGGGACCCATGCGATGGGTAGCACGCAGTATTACTTTAAAGGGTCTGCGTTTGCTCACCCAACCTCACCAAACCTCTCAGCCCCAAGAGTGTCCACCCTTATGTCTCATCCAGCTGTGGGTCTAGATATGGTCAATCCAGGTTGCATCACAGCCCCTGAACGAATTGTGTAAGAATTTCTCTGTCTTTCCCTGTCTTTGTTTCATGGGTTTTTAAAAGTAATTTATTTTTATAATGGGGTTTAGCTGCTTTTCACGGCTGTGTTTATGCCGCTTTACACCCACTTGACACACTAACAGAGAGATATCAATACATAGGTTTTAAGATTATTACTAGTCAGATATATTCTTGTGCGGTCAATCGGGCGTGTTGAGTCCAGTTCTCTGAGCAAGGAGTAGGTCTTGTCTATTACATATTGGGTTTATGGAACGGTATCTGAGCTAATTTGAAACTCTTGTTTTATGTATCACCCCACCTCACCTTTCCCGTTAAGCAGCCATAGTGTGTTTTCTGCATGTGTGACTCTGTTCTGTTTTGTAATTCAGTTCAAGTGTAAAGGTTTTTACATTCCCTCTATAAGTGACACCTTATGAGAAGTGTCCTTTTCTGTGTGACTTATTTCACTTAGAATCGTCTTACCTAAATCCACTCATCATGCTGCTACTAGCCTTATGACATTGATTTCATGGCTGAGTGATATTCCATTGTACATAAGGACCACAAATTTTTTATCCATTTTTCGCTTTCCTGGGATATTTAAGGTGGAATGAAGTGGAGGTCCTTGTCAACAGAGCAGCCCTAAACTTTGGGGTGCTTGTGTCTTGCTGATTTTCAATTTTCCCACCTTATCCCCCCATGCGTGGAAGTGCCCTATGCTCTCTAAGCTGTGTTTTTTAGATGTTTCAGGACACACCGTACACTTCTCCAGAGTGGCTGTTGGCGATTTACATCCCGCCCATCAGTGTAGCAAGGCTCCGATTCCTCCATGGCCTGTCCTGCATTTCTGGTTTTGACACTTTTTTCAGCATGGCCCTTTTGACCGATGGGAAGTGAGACTTCTTTGTAGCGCTGATTTGCCTTTCCAGGTTGCTTGGTTGGCCAAAAAGGGCGTATGCGTTTTTTCCTGAATATATTCAGGAAAAAACGCATACGCCCTTTTTGGCCAAGGGCATCATTGTCAACGTTTTGCCGCTTTTCATGTGCTTTAAAGGCGATTCGAATCTACCTCCTGAAATCTGTTTCCTGCAATTCTGCCTTGATTTCAAATCCTCTTCTTTGCCTTCCCTCAATATATTTGTGGACGAGAGTTATCATTTATAACTCTGCAGGTTTGTGAATTGCAGTGCCCTGAAGCTCCATTTTACAAGTCGCTTTTTTGGGAGCTGGCCGCAAAAGCGCAGGATGGCTTCAGGCCCTGTTCTGGTTCCGGGGGGCAGGCTGAGCCTGTGGTTAATTCTTCTTCCTGATGGGAAAATAGAGTGTCCTGTGCCTGTCCCAACACCAAGAGCTAGTCTCTCATTGGTTCCCCGTCTTCCCGTTCATCCTCAGGACAAATTGCAACCTGTACGGAACAGGAGGTTAAAGGTGCTGATGCTCCAAGTAGGGAGATTGCTAGTAAAGTGGCTGGAATGGCGAACCCGAGCACAAGGAGTTGAGAAATGAGGTGCGTTTTAGAAACCTTTCCCCATCACACGGTGTACCATCTTCTGGGTTTCTCATGCATGTTTTCGATGTAGGAAGATGCCCATGAACCTGGAGATTTGGGACCCATGCGATGGGTAGCACGCAGTATTACTTTAAAGGGTCTGCGTTTGCTCACCCAACCTCACCAAACCTCTCAGCCCCAAGAGTGTCCACCCTTATGTCTCATCCAGCTGTGGGTCTAGATATGGTCAATCCAGGTTGCATCACAGCCCCTGAACGAATTGTGTAAGAATTTCTCTGTCTTTCCCTGTCTTTGTTTCATGGGTTTTTAAAAGTAATTTATTTTTATAATGGGGTTTAGCTGCTTTTCACGGCTGTGTTTATGCCGCTTTACACCCACTTGACACACTAACAGAGAGATATCAATACATAGGTTTTAAGATTATTACTAGTCAGATATATTCTTGTGCGGTCAATCGGGCGTGTTGAGTCCAGTTCTCTGAGCAAGGAGTAGGTCTTGTCTATTACATATTGGGTTTATGGAACGGTATCTGAGCTAATTTGAAACTCTTGTTTTATGTATCACACCACCTCACCTTTCCCGTTAAGCAGCCATAGTGTGTTTTCTGCATGTGTGACTCTGTTCTGTTTTGTAATTCAGTTCAAGTGTAAAGGTTTTTACATTCCCTCTATAAGTGACACCTTATGAGAAGTGTCCTTTTCTGTGTGACTTATTTCACTTAGAATCGTCTTACCTAAATCCACTCATCATGCTGCTACTAGCCTTATGACATTGATTTCATGGCTGAGTGATATTCCATTGTACATAAGGACCACAACTTTTTTATCCATTTTTCGCTTTCCTGGGATATTTAAGGTGGAATGAAGTGGAGGTCCTTGTCAACAGAGCAGCCCTAAACTTTGGGGTGCTTGTGTCTTGCTGATTTTCAATTTTCCCACCTTATCTCCCCATGCGTGGAAGTGCCCTATGCTCTCTAAGCTGTGTTTTTTAGATGTTTCAGGACACACCGTACACTTCTCCAGAGTGGCTGTTGGCGATTTACATCCCGCCCATCAGTGTAGCAAGGCTCCGATTCCTCCATGGCCTGTCCTGCATTTCTGGTTTTGACACTTTTTTCAGCATGGCCCTTTTGACCGATGGGAAGCGAGACTTCTTTGTAGCGCTGATTTGCCTTTCCAGGTTGCTTGGTTGGCCAAAAAGGGCGTATGCGTTTTTTCCTGAATATATTCAGGAAAAAACGCATACGCCCTTTTTGGCCAAGGGCATCATTGTCAACGTTTTGCCGCTTTTCATGTGCTTTAAAGGCGATTCGAATCTACCTCCTGAAATCTGTTTCCTGCAATTCTGCCTTGATTTCAAATCCTCTTCTTTGCCTTCCCTCAATATATTTGTGGACGAGAGTTATCATTTATAACTCTGCAGGTTTGTGAATTGCAGTGCCCTGAAGCTCCATTTTACAAGTCGCTTTTTTGGGAGCTGGCCGCAAAAGCGCAGGATGGCTTCAGGCCCTGTTCTGCTTCCGGGGGGCAGGCTGAGCCTGTGGTTAATTCTTCTTCCTGATGGGAAAATAGAGTGACCTGTGCCTGTCCCAACACCAAGAGCTAGTCTCTCATTGGTTCCCCGTCTTCCCGTTCATCCTCAGGACAAATTGCAACCTGTACGGAACAGGAGGTTAAAGGTGCTGATGCTCCAAGTAGGGAGATTGCTAGTAAAGTGGCTGGAATGGCGAACCCGAGCACAAGGAGATGAGAAATGAGGTGCGTTTTAGAAACCTTTCCCCATCACACGGTGTACCATCTTCTGGGTTTCTCATGCATGTTTTCGATGTAGGAAGATGCCCTTGAACCTGGAGATTTGGGACCCATGCGATGGGTAGCACGCAGTATTACTTTAAAGGGTCTGCGTTTGCTCACCCAACCTCACCAAACCTCTCAGCCCCAAGAGTGTCCACCCTTATGTCTCATCCAGCTGTGGGTCTAGATATGGTCAATCCAGGTTGCATCACAGCCCCTGAACGAATTGTGTAAGAATTTCTCTGTCTTTCCCTGTCTTTGTTTCATGGGTTTTTAAAAGTAATTTATTTTTATAATGGGGTTTAGCTGCTTTTCACGGCTGTGTTTATGCCGCTTTACACCCACTTGACACACTAACAGAGAGATATCAATACATAGGTTTTAAGATTATTACTAGTCAGATATATTCTTGTGCGGTGAATCGGGCGTGTTGAGTCCAGTTCTCTGAGCAAGGAGTAGGTCTTGTCTATTGCATATTGGGTTTATGGAACGGTATCTGAGCTAATTTGAAACTCTTGTTTTATGTATCACCCCACCTCACCTTTCCCGTTAAGCAGCCATAGTGTGTTTTCTGCATGTGTGACTCTGTTCTGTTTTGTAATTCAGTTCAAGTGTAAAGGTTTTTACATTCCCTGTATAAGTGACACCTTATGAGAAGTGTCCTTTTCTGTGTGACTTATTTCACTTAGAATCGTCTTACCTAAATCCACTCATCATGCTGCTACTAGCCTTATGACATTGATTTCATGGCTGAGTGATATTCCATTGTACATAAGGACCACAACTTTTTTATCCATTTTTCGCTTTCCTGGGATATTTAAGGTGGAATGAAGTGGAGGTCCTTGTCAACAGAGCAGCCCTAAACTTTGGGGTGCTTGTGTCTTGCTGATTTTCAATTTTCCCACCTTATCCCCCCATGCGTGGAAGTGCCCTATGCTCTCTAAGCTGTGTTTTTTAGATGTTTCAGGACACACCGTACACTTCTCCAGAGTGGCTGTTGGCGATTTACATCCCGCCCATCAGTGTAGCAGGGCTCCGATTCCTCCATGGCCTGTCCTGCATTTCTGGTTTTGACACTTTTTTCAGCATGGCCCTTTTGACCGATGGGAAGCGAGACTTCTTTGTAGCGCTGATTTGCCTTTCCAGGTTGCTTGGTTGGCCAAAAAGGGCGTATGCGTTTTTTCCTGAATATATTCAGGAAAAAACGCATACGCCCTTTTTGGCCAAGGGCATCATTGTCAACGTTTTGCCGCTTTTCATGTGCTTTAAAGGCGATTCGAATCTACCTCCTGAAATCTGTTTCCTGCAATTCTGCCTTGATTTCAAATCCTCTTCTTTGCCTTCCCTCAATATATTTGTGGACGAGAGTTATCATTTATAACTCTGCAGGTTTGTGAATTGCAGTGCCCTGAAGCTCCATTTTACAAGTCGCTTTTTTGGGAGCTGGCCGCAAAAGCGCAGGATGGCTTCAGGCCCTGTTCTGGTTCCGGGGGGCAGGCTGAGCCTGTGGTTAATTCTTCTTCCTGATGGGAAAATAGAGTGACCTGTGCCTGTCCCAACACCAAGAGCTAGTCTCTCATTGGTTCCCCGTCTTCCCGTTCATCCTCAGGACAAATTGCAACCTGTACGGAACAGGAGGTTAAAGGTGCTGATGCTCCAAGTAGGGAGATTGCTAGTAAAGTGGCTGGAATGGCGAACCCGAGCACAAGGAGATGAGAAATGAGGTGCGTTTTAGAAACCTTTCCCCATCACACGGTGTACCATCTTCTGGGTTTCTCATGCATGTTTTCGATGTAGGAAGATGCCCTTGAACCTGGAGATTTGGGACCCATGCGATGGGTAGCACGCAGTATTACTTTAAAGGGTCTGCGTTTGCTCACCCAACCTCACCAAACCTCTCAGCCCCAAGAGTGTCCACCCTTATGTCTCATCCAGCTGTGGGTCTAGATATGGTCAATCCAGGTTGCATCACAGCCCCTGAACGAATTGTGTAAGAATTTCTCTGTCTTTCCCTGTCTTTGTTTCATGGGTTTTTAAAAGTAATTTATTTTTATAATGGGGTTTAGCTGCTTTTCACGGCTGTGTTTATGCCGCTTTACACCCACTTGACACACTAACAGAGAGATATCAATACATAGGTTTTAAGATTATTACTAGTCAGATATATTCTTGTGCGGTGAATCGGGCGTGTTGAGTCCAGTTCTCTGAGCAAGGAGTAGGTCTTGTCTATTACATATTGGGTTTATGGAACGGTATCTGAGCTAATTTGAAACTCTTGTTTTATGTATCACCCCACCTCACCTTTCCCGTTAAGCAGCCATAGTGTGTTTTCTGCATGTGTGACTCTGTTCTGTTTTGTAATTCAGTTCAAGTGTAAAGGTTTTTACATTCCCTCTATAAGTGACACCTTATGAGAAGTGTCCTTTTCTGTGTGACTTATTTCACTTAGAATCGTCTTACCTAAATCCACTCATCATGCTGCTACTAGCCTTATGACATTGATTTCATGGCTGAGTGATATTCCATTGTACATAAGGACCACAACTTTGTTATCCATTTTTCGCTTTCCTGGGATATTTAAGGTGGAATGAAGTGGAGGTCCTTGTCAACAGAGCAGCCCTAAACTTTGGGGTGCTTGTGTCTTGCTGATTTTCAATTTTCCCACTTTATCCCCCCATGCGTGGAAGTGCCCTATGCTCTCTAAGCTGTTTTTTTTAGATGTTTCAGGACACACCGTACACTTCTCCAGAGTGGCTGTTGGCGATTTACATCCCGCCCATCAGTGTAGCAAGGCTCCGATTCCTCCATGGCCTGTCCTGCATTTCTGGTTTTGACACTTTTTTCAGCATGGCCCTTTTGACCGATGGGAAGCGAGACTTCTTTGTAGCGCTGATTTGCCTTTCCAGGTTGCTTGGTTGGCCAAAAAGGGCGTATGCGTTTTTTCCTGAATATAGTCAGGAAAAAACGCATACGCCCTTTTTGGCCAAGGGCATCATTGTCAACGTTTTGCCGCTTTTCATGTGCTTTAAAGGCGATTCGAATCTACCTCCTGAAATCTGTTTCCTGCAATTCTGCCTTGATTTCAAATCCTCTTCTTTGCCTTCCCTCAATATATTTGTGGACGAGAGTTATCATTTATAACTCTGCAGGTTTGTGAATTGCAGTGCCCTGAAGCTCCATTTTACAAGTCGCTTTTTTGGGAGCTGGCCGCAAAAGCGCAGGATGGCTTCAGGCCCTGTTCTGCTTCCGGGGGGCAGGCTGAGCCTGTGGTTAATTCTTCTTCCTGATGGGAAAATAGAGTGACCTGTGCCTGTCCCAACACCAAGAGCTAGTCTCTCATTGGTTCCCCGTCTTCCCGTTCATCCTCAGGACAAATTGCAACCTGTACGGAACAGGAGGTTAAAGGTGCTGATGCTCCAAGTAGGGAGATTGCTAGTAAAGTGGCTGGAATGGCGAACCCGAGCACAAGGAGATGAGAAATGAGGTGCGTTTTAGAAACCTTTCCCCATCACACGGTGTACCATCTTCTGGGTTTCTCATGCATGTTTTCGATGTAGGAAGATGCCCTTGAACCTGGAGATTTGGGACCCATGCGATGGGTAGCACGCAGTATTACTTTAAAGGGTCTGCGTTTGCTCACCCAACCTCACCAAACCTCTCAGCCCCAAGAGTGTCCACCCTTATGTCTCATCCAGCTGTGGGTCTAGATATGGTCAATCCAGTTTGCATCACAGCCCCTGAACGAATTGTGTAAGAATTTCTCTGTCTTTCCCTGTCTTTGTTTCATGGGTTTTTAAAAGTAATTTATTTTTATAATGGGGTTTAGCTGCTTTTCACGGCTGTGTTTATGCCGCTTTACACCCACTTGACACACTAACAGAGAGATATCAATACATAGGTTTTAAGATTATTACTAGTCAGATATATTCTTGTGCGGTGAATCGGGCGTGTTGAGTCCAGTTCTCTGAGCAAGGAGTAGGTCTTGTCTATTACATATTGGGTTTATGGAACGGTATCTGAGCTAATTTGAAACTCTTGTTTTATGTATCACCCCACCTCACCTTTCCCGTTAAGCAGCCATAGTGTGTTTTCTGCATGTGTGACTCTGTTCTGTTTTGTAATTCAGTTCAAGTGTAACGGTTTTTACATTCCCTCTATAAGTGACACCTTATGAGAAGTGTCCTTTTCTGTGTGACTTATTTCACTTAGAATCGTCTTACCTAAATCCACTCATCATGCTGCTACTAGCCTTATGACATTGATTTCATGGCTGAGTGATATTCCATTGTACATAAGGACCACAACTTTTTTATCCATTTTTCGCTCTCCTGGGATATTTAAGGTGGAATGAAGTGGAGGTCTTTGTCAACAGAGCAGCCCTAAACTTTGGGGTGCTTGTGTCTTGCTGATTTTCAATTTTCCCACTTTATCCCCCCATGAGTGGAAGTGCCCTATGCTCTCTAAGCTGTGTTTTTTAGATGTTTCAGGACACACCGTACACTTCTCCAGAGTGGCTGTTGGTGATTTACATCCCGCCCATCAGTGTAGCAAGGCTCCCATTCCTCCATGGCCTGTCCTGCATTTCTGGTTTTGACACTTTTTTCAGCATGGCCCTTTTGACCGATGGGAAGCGAGACTTCTTTGTAGCACTGATTTGCCTTTCCAGGTTGCTTGGTTGGCCAAAAAGGGCGTATGCGTTTTTTCCTGAATATATTCAGGAAAAAACGCATACGCCCTTTTTGGCCAAGGGCATCATTGTCAACGTTTTGCCGCTTTTCATGTGCTTTAAAGGCGATTCGAATCTACCTCCTGAAATCTGTTTCCTGCAATTCTGCCTTGATTTCAAATCCTCTTCTTTGCCTTCCCTCAATATATTTGTGGACGAGAGTTATCATTTATAACTCTGCAGGTTTGTGAATTGCAGTGCCCTGAAGCTCCATTTTACAAGTCGCTTTTTTGGGAGCTGGCCGCAAAAGTGCAGGATGGCTTCAGGCCCTGTTCTGGTTCCGGGGGGCAGGCTGAGCCTGTGGTTAATTCTTCTTCCTGATGGGAAAATAGAGTGACCTGTGCCTGTCCCAACACCAAGAGCTAGTCTCTCATTGGTTCCCCGTCTTCCCGTTCATCCTCAGGACAAATTGCAACCTGTACGGAACAGGAGGTTAAAGGTGCTGATGCTCCAAGTAGGGAGATTGCTAGTAAAGTGGCTGGAATGGCGAACCCGAGCACAAGGAGATGAGAAATGAGGTGCGTTTTAGAAACCTTTCCCCATCACACAGTGTACCATCTTCTGGGTTTCTCATGCATGTTTTCGATGTAGGAAGATGCCCTTGAACCTGGAGATTTGGGACCCATGCGATGGGTAGCACGCAGTATTACTTTAAAGGGTCTGCGTTTGCTCACCCAACCTCACCAAACCTCTCAGCCCCAAGAGTGTCCACCCTTATGTCTCATCCAGCTGTGGGTCTAGATATGGTCAATCCAGGTTGCATCACAGCACCTGAACGAATTGTGTAAGAATTTCTCTGTCTTTCCCTGTCTTTGTTTCATGGGTTTTTAAAAGTAATTTATTTTTATAATGGGGTTTAGCTGCTTTTCACGGCTGTGTTTATGCCGCTTTACACCCACTTGACACACTAACAGAGAGATATCAATACATAGGTTTTAAGATTATTACTAGTCAGATATATTCTTGTGCGGTGAATCGGGCGTGTTGAGTCCAGTTCTCTGAGCAAGGAGTAGGTCTTGTCTATTACATATTGGGTTTATGGAACGGTATCTGAGCTAATTTGAAACTCTTGTTTTATGTATCACCCCACCTCACCTTTCCCGTTAAGCAGCCATAGTGTGTTTTCTGCATGTGTGACTCTGTTCTGTTTTGTAATTCAGTTCAAGTGTAACGGTTTTTACATTCCCTCTATAAGTGACACCTTATGAGAAGTGTCCTTTTCTGTGTGACTTATTTCACTTAGAATCGTCTTACCTAAATCCACTCATCATGCTGCTACTAGCCTTATGACATTGATTTCATGGCTGAGTGATATTCCATTGTACATAAGGACCACAACTTTTTTATCCATTTTTCGCTTTCCTGGGATATTTAAGGTGGAATGAAGTGGAGGTCTTTGTCAACAGAGCAGCCCTAAACTTTGGGGTGCTTGTGTCTTGCTGATTTTCAATTTTCCCACTTTATCCCCCCATGCGTGGAAGTGCCCTATGCTCTCTAAGCTGTGTTTTTTAGATGTTTCAGGACACACCGTACACTTCTCCAGAGTGGCTGTTGGCGATTTACATCCCGCCCATCAGTGTAGCAAGGCTCCGATTCCTCCATGGCCTGTCCTGCATTTCTGGTTTTGACACTTTTTTCAGCATGGCCCTTTTGACCGATGGGAAGCGAGAGTTCTTTGTAGCGCTGATTTGCCTTTCCAGGTTGCTTGGTTGGCCAAAAAGGGCGTATGCGTTTTTTCCTGAATATATTCAGGAAAAAACGCATACGCCCTTTTTGGCCAAGGGCATCATTGTCAACGTTTTGCCGCTTTTCATGTGCTTTAAAGGCGATTCGAATCTACCTCCTGAAATCTGTTTCCTGCAATTCTGCCTTGATTTCAAATCCTCTTCTTTGCCTTCCCTCAATATATTTGTGGACGAGAGTTATCATTTATAACTCTGCAGGTTTGTGAATTGCAGTGCCCTGAAGCTCCATTTTACAAGTCGCTTTTTTGGGAGCTGGCCGCAAAAGCGCAGGATGGCTTCAGGCCCTGTTCTGGTTCCGGGGGGCAGGCTGAGCCTGTGGTTAATTCTTCTTCCTGATGGGAAAATAGAGTGACCTGTGCCTGTCCCAACACCAAGAGCTAGTCTCTCATTGGTTCCCCGTCTTCCCGTTCATCCTCAGGACAAATTGCAACCTGTACGGAACAGGAGGTTAAAGGTGCTGATGCTCCAAGTAGGGAGATTGCTAGTAAAGTGGCTGGAATGGCGAACCCGAGCACAAGGAGATGAGAAATGAGGTGCGTTTTAGAAACCTTTCCCCATCACACGGTGTACCATCTTCTGGGTTTCTCATGCATGTTTTCGATGTAGGAAGATGCCCTTGAACCTGGAGATTTGGGACCCATGCGATGGGTAGCACGCAGTATTACTTTAAAGGGTCTGCGTTTGCTCACCCAACCTCACCAAACCTCTCAGCCCCAAGAGTGTCCACCCTTATGTCTCATCCAGCTGTGGGTCTAGATATGGTCAATCCAGGTTGCATCACAGCCCCTGAACGAATTGTGTAAGAATTTCTCTGTCTTTCCCTGTCTTTGTTTCATGGGTTTTTAAAAGTAATTTATTTTTATAATGGGGTTTAGCTGCTTTTCACGGCTGTGTTTATGCCGCTTTACACCCACTTGACACACTAACAGAGAGATATCAATACATAGGTTTTAAGATTATTACTAGTCAGATATATTCTTGTGCGGTGAATCGGGCGTGTTGAGTCCAGTTCTCTGAGCAAGGAGTAGGTCTTGTCTATTACATATTGGGTTTATGGAACGGTATCTGAGCTAATTTGAAACTCTTGTTTTATGTATCACCCCACCTCACCTTTCCCGTTAAGCAGCCATAGTGTGTTTTCTGCATGTGTGACTCTGTTCTGTTTTGTAATTCAGTTCAAGTGTAAAGGTTTTTACATTCCCTCTATAAGTGACACCTTATGAGAAGTGTCCTTTTCTGTGTGACTTATTTCACTTAGAATCGTCTTACCTAAATCCACTCATCATGCTGCTACTAGCCTTATGACATTGATTTCATGGCTGAGTGATATTCCATTGTACATAAGGACCACAACTTTGTTATCCATTTTTCGCTTTCCTGGGATATTTAAGGTGGAATGAAGTGGAGGTCCTTGTCAACAGAGCAGCCCTAAACTTTGGGGTGCTTGTGTCTTGCTGATTTTCAATTTTCCCACCTTATCCCCCCATGCGTGGAAGTGCCCTATGCTCTCTAAGCTGTGTTTCTTAGATGTTTCAGGACACACCGTACACTTCTCCAGAGTGGCTGTTGGCGATTTACATCCCGCCCATCAGTGTAGCAAGGCTCCGATTCCTCCATGGCCTGTCCTGCATTTCTGGTTTTGACACTTTTTTCAGCATGGCCCTTTTGACCGATGGGAAGCGAGACTTCTTTGTAGCGCTGATTTGCCTTTCCAGGTTGCTTGGTTGGCCAAAAAGGGCGTATGCGTTTTTTCCTGAATATATTCAGGAAAAAACGCATACGCCCTTTTTGGCCAAGGGCATCATTGTCAACGTTTTGCCGCTTTTCATGTGCTTTAAAGGCGATTCGAATCTACCTCCTGAAATCTGTTTCCTGCAATTCTGCCTTGATTTCAAATCCTCTTCTTTGCCTTCCCTCAATATATTTGTGGACGAGAGTTATCATTTATAACTCTGCAGGTTTGTGAATTGCAGTGCCCTGAAGCTCCATTTTACAAGTCGCTTTTTTGGGAGCTGGCCGCAAAAGCGCAGGATGGCTTCAGGCCCTGTTCTGGTTCCGGGGGGCAGGCTGAGCCTGTGGTTAATTCTTCTTCCTGATGGGAAAATAGAGTGTCCTGTGCCTGTCCCAACACCAAGAGCTAGTCTCTCATTGGTTCCCCGTCTTCCCGTTCATCCTCAGGACAAATTGCAACCTGTACGGAACAGGAGGTTAAAGGTGCTGATGCTCCAAGTAGGGAGATTGCTAGTAAAGTGGCTGGAATGGCGAACCCGAGCACAAGGAGTTGAGAAATGAGGTGCGTTTTAGAAACCTTTCCCCATCACACGGTGTACCATCTTCTGGGTTTCTCATGCATGTTTTCGATGTAGGAAGATGCCCATGAACCTGGAGATTTGGGACCCATGCGATGGGTAGCACGCAGTATTACTTTAAAGGGTCTGCGTTTGCTCACCCAACCTCACCAAACCTCTCAGCCCCAAGAGTGTCCACCCTTATGTCTCATCCAGCTGTGGGTCTAGATATGGTCAATCCAGGTTGCATCACAGCCCCTGAACGAATTGTGTAAGAATTTCTCTGTCTTTCCCTGTCTTTGTTTCATGGGTTTTTAAAAGTAATTTATTTTTATAATGGGGTTTAGCTGCTTTTCACGGCTGTGTTTATGCCGCTTTACACCCACTTGACACACTAACAGAGAGATATCAATACATAGGTTTTAAGATTATTACTAGTCAGATATATTCTTGTGCGGTCAATCGGGCGTGTTGAGTCCAGTTCTCTGAGCAAGGAGTAGGTCTTGTCTATTACATATTGGGTTTATGGAACGGTATCTGAGCTAATTTGAAACTCTTGTTTTATGTATCACCCCACCTCACCTTTCCCGTTAAGCAGCCATAGTGTGTTTTCTGCATGTGTGACTCTGTTCTGTTTTGTAATTCAGTTCAAGTGTAAAGGTTTTTACATTCCCTCTATAAGTGACACCTTATGAGAAGTGTCCTTTTCTGTGTGACTTATTTCACTTAGAATCGTCTTACCTAAATCCACTCATCATGCTGCTACTAGCCTTATGACATTGATTTCATGGCTGAGTGATATTCCATTGTACATAAGGACCACAAATTTTTTATCCATTTTTCGCTTTCCTGGGATATTTAAGGTGGAATGAAGTGGAGGTCCTTGTCAACAGAGCAGCCCTAAACTTTGGGGTGCTTGTGTCTTGCTGATTTTCAATTTTCCCACCTTATCCCCCCATGCGTGGAAGTGCCCTATGCTCTCTAAGCTGTGTTTTTTAGATGTTTCAGGACACACCGTACACTTCTCCAGAGTGGCTGTTGGCGATTTACATCCCGCCCATCAGTGTAGCAAGGCTCCGATTCCTCCATGGCCTGTCCTGCATTTCTGGTTTTGACACTTTTTTCAGCATGGCCCTTTTGACCGATGGGAAGTGAGACTTCTTTGTAGCGCTGATTTGCCTTTCCAGGTTGCTTGGTTGGCCAAAAAGGGCGTATGCGTTTTTTCCTGAATATATTCAGGAAAAAACGCATACGCCCTTTTTGGCCAAGGGCATCATTGTCAACGTTTTGCCGCTTTTCATGTGCTTTAAAGGCGATTCGAATCTACCTCCTGAAATCTGTTTCCTGCAATTCTGCCTTGATTTCAAATCCTCTTCTTTGCCTTCCCTCAATATATTTGTGGACGAGAGTTATCATTTATAACTCTGCAGGTTTGTGAATTGCAGTGCCCTGAAGCTCCATTTTACAAGTCGCTTTTTTGGGAGCTGGCCGCAAAAGCGCAGGATGGCTTCAGGCCCTGTTCTGGTTCCGGGGGGCAGGCTGAGCCTGTGGTTAATTCTTCTTCCTGATGGGAAAATAGAGTGTCCTGTGCCTGTCCCAACACCAAGAGCTAGTCTCTCATTGGTTCCCCGTCTTCCCGTTCATCCTCAGGACAAATTGCAACCTGTACGGAACAGGAGGTTAAAGGTGCTGATGCTCCAAGTAGGGAGATTGCTAGTAAAGTGGCTGGAATGGCGAACCCGAGCACAAGGAGTTGAGAAATGAGGTGCGTTTTAGAAACCTTTCCCCATCACACGGTGTACCATCTTCTGGGTTTCTCATGCATGTTTTCGATGTAGGAAGATGCCCATGAACCTGGAGATTTGGGACCCATGCGATGGGTAGCACGCAGTATTACTTTAAAGGGTCTGCGTTTGCTCACCCAACCTCACCAAACCTCTCAGCCCCAAGAGTGTCCACCCTTATGTCTCATCCAGCTGTGGGTCTAGATATGGTCAATCCAGGTTGCATCACAGCCCCTGAACGAATTGTGTAAGAATTTCTCTGTCTTTCCCTGTCTTTGTTTCATGGGTTTTTAAAAGTAATTTATTTTTATAATGGGGTTTAGCTGCTTTTCACGGCTGTGTTTATGCCGCTTTACACCCACTTGACACACTAACAGAGAGATATCAATACATAGGTTTTAAGATTATTACTAGTCAGATATATTCTTGTGCGGTCAATCGGGCGTGTTGAGTCCAGTTCTCTGAGCAAGGAGTAGGTCTTGTCTATTACATATTGGGTTTATGGAACGGTATCTGAGCTAATTTGAAACTCTTGTTTTATGTATCACACCACCTCACCTTTCCCGTTAAGCAGCCATAGTGTGTTTTCTGCATGTGTGACTCTGTTCTGTTTTGTAATTCAGTTCAAGTGTAAAGGTTTTTACATTCCCTCTATAAGTGACACCTTATGAGAAGTGTCCTTTTCTGTGTGACTTATTTCACTTAGAATCGTCTTACCTAAATCCACTCATCATGCTGCTACTAGCCTTATGACATTGATTTCATGGCTGAGTGATATTCCATTGTACATAAGGACCACAACTTTTTTATCCATTTTTCGCTTTCCTGGGATATTTAAGGTGGAATGAAGTGGAGGTCCTTGTCAACAGAGCAGCCCTAAACTTTGGGGTGCTTGTGTCTTGCTGATTTTCAATTTTCCCACCTTATCTCCCCATGCGTGGAAGTGCCCTATGCTCTCTAAGCTGTGTTTTTTAGATGTTTCAGGACACACCGTACACTTCTCCAGAGTGGCTGTTGGCGATTTACATCCCGCCCATCAGTGTAGCAAGGCTCCGATTCCTCCATGGCCTGTCCTGCATTTCTGGTTTTGACACTTTTTTCAGCATGGCCCTTTTGACCGATGGGAAGCGAGACTTCTTTGTAGCGCTGATTTGCCTTTCCAGGTTGCTTGGTTGGCCAAAAAGGGCGTATGCGTTTTTTCCTGAATATATTCAGGAAAAAACGCATACGCCCTTTTTGGCCAAGGGCATCATTGTCAACGTTTTGCCGCTTTTCATGTGCTTTAAAGGCGATTCGAATCTACCTCCTGAAATCTGTTTCCTGCAATTCTGCCTTGATTTCAAATCCTCTTCTTTGCCTTCCCTCAATATATTTGTGGACGAGAGTTATCATTTATAACTCTGCAGGTTTGTGAATTGCAGTGCCCTGAAGCTCCATTTTACAAGTCGCTTTTTTGGGAGCTGGCCGCAAAAGCGCAGGATGGCTTCAGGCCCTGTTCTGCTTCCGGGGGGCAGGCTGAGCCTGTGGTTAATTCTTCTTCCTGATGGGAAAATAGAGTGACCTGTGCCTGTCCCAACACCAAGAGCTAGTCTCTCATTGGTTCCCCGTCTTCCCGTTCATCCTCAGGACAAATTGCAACCTGTACGGAACAGGAGGTTAAAGGTGCTGATGCTCCAAGTAGGGAGATTGCTAGTAAAGTGGCTGGAATGGCGAACCCGAGCACAAGGAGATGAGAAATGAGGTGCGTTTTAGAAACCTTTCCCCATCACACGGTGTACCATCTTCTGGGTTTCTCATGCATGTTTTCGATGTAGGAAGATGCCCTTGAACCTGGAGATTTGGGACCCATGCGATGGGTAGCACGCAGTATTACTTTAAAGGGTCTGCGTTTGCTCACCCAACCTCACCAAACCTCTCAGCCCCAAGAGTGTCCACCCTTATGTCTCATCCAGCTGTGGGTCTAGATATGGTCAATCCAGGTTGCATCACAGCCCCTGAACGAATTGTGTAAGAATTTCTCTGTCTTTCCCTGTCTTTGTTTCATGGGTTTTTAAAAGTAATTTATTTTTATAATGGGGTTTAGCTGCTTTTCACGGCTGTGTTTATGCCGCTTTACACCCACTTGACACACTAACAGAGAGATATCAATACATAGGTTTTAAGATTATTACTAGTCAGATATATTCTTGTGCGGTGAATCGGGCGTGTTGAGTCCAGTTCTCTGAGCAAGGAGTAGGTCTTGTCTATTGCATATTGGGTTTATGGAACGGTATCTGAGCTAATTTGAAACTCTTGTTTTATGTATCACCCCACCTCACCTTTCCCGTTAAGCAGCCATAGTGTGTTTTCTGCATGTGTGACTCTGTTCTGTTTTGTAATTCAGTTCAAGTGTAAAGGTTTTTACATTCCCTGTATAAGTGACACCTTATGAGAAGTGTCCTTTTCTGTGTGAC
Organism: Balaenoptera physalus; assembly: GCF_965194825.1. Classification (NCBI taxonomy): domain Eukaryota; kingdom Metazoa; phylum Chordata; class Mammalia; order Artiodactyla; family Balaenopteridae; genus Balaenoptera; species Balaenoptera physalus. The sequence goes on along the minus strand of NW_028126247.1, from coordinate 518,900 downwards.
TTATTTCACTTAGAATCGTCTTACCTAAATCCACTCATCATGCTGCTACTAGCCTTATGACATTGATTTCATGGCTGAGTGATATTCCATTGTACATAAGGACCACAACTTTTTTATCCATTTTTCGCTTTCCTGGGATATTTAAGGTGGAATGAAGTGGAGGTCCTTGTCAACAGAGCAGCCCTAAACTTTGGGGTGCTTGTGTCTTGCTGATTTTCAATTTTCCCACCTTATCCCCCCATGCGTGGAAGTGCCCTATGCTCTCTAAGCTGTGTTTTTTAGATGTTTCAGGACACACCGTACACTTCTCCAGAGTGGCTGTTGGCGATTTACATCCCGCCCATCAGTGTAGCAGGGCTCCGATTCCTCCATGGCCTGTCCTGCATTTCTGGTTTTGACACTTTTTTCAGCATGGCCCTTTTGACCGATGGGAAGCGAGACTTCTTTGTAGCGCTGATTTGCCTTTCCAGGTTGCTTGGTTGGCCAAAAAGGGCGTATGCGTTTTTTCCTGAATATATTCAGGAAAAAACGCATACGCCCTTTTTGGCCAAGGGCATCATTGTCAACGTTTTGCCGCTTTTCATGTGCTTTAAAGGCGATTCGAATCTACCTCCTGAAATCTGTTTCCTGCAATTCTGCCTTGATTTCAAATCCTCTTCTTTGCCTTCCCTCAATATATTTGTGGACGAGAGTTATCATTTATAACTCTGCAGGTTTGTGAATTGCAGTGCCCTGAAGCTCCATTTTACAAGTCGCTTTTTTGGGAGCTGGCCGCAAAAGCGCAGGATGGCTTCAGGCCCTGTTCTGGTTCCGGGGGGCAGGCTGAGCCTGTGGTTAATTCTTCTTCCTGATGGGAAAATAGAGTGACCTGTGCCTGTCCCAACACCAAGAGCTAGTCTCTCATTGGTTCCCCGTCTTCCCGTTCATCCTCAGGACAAATTGCAACCTGTACGGAACAGGAGGTTAAAGGTGCTGATGCTCCAAGTAGGGAGATTGCTAGTAAAGTGGCTGGAATGGCGAACCCGAGCACAAGGAGATGAGAAATGAGGTGCGTTTTAGAAACCTTTCCCCATCACACGGTGTACCATCTTCTGGGTTTCTCATGCATGTTTTCGATGTAGGAAGATGCCCTTGAACCTGGAGATTTGGGACCCATGCGATGGGTAGCACGCAGTATTACTTTAAAGGGTCTGCGTTTGCTCACCCAACCTCACCAAACCTCTCAGCCCCAAGAGTGTCCACCCTTATGTCTCATCCAGCTGTGGGTCTAGATATGGTCAATCCAGGTTGCATCACAGCCCCTGAACGAATTGTGTAAGAATTTCTCTGTCTTTCCCTGTCTTTGTTTCATGGGTTTTTAAAAGTAATTTATTTTTATAATGGGGTTTAGCTGCTTTTCACGGCTGTGTTTATGCCGCTTTACACCCACTTGACACACTAACAGAGAGATATCAATACATAGGTTTTAAGATTATTACTAGTCAGATATATTCTTGTGCGGTGAATCGGGCGTGTTGAGTCCAGTTCTCTGAGCAAGGAGTAGGTCTTGTCTATTACATATTGGGTTTATGGAACGGTATCTGAGCTAATTTGAAACTCTTGTTTTATGTATCACCCCACCTCACCTTTCCCGTTAAGCAGCCATAGTGTGTTTTCTGCATGTGTGACTCTGTTCTGTTTTGTAATTCAGTTCAAGTGTAAAGGTTTTTACATTCCCTCTATAAGTGACACCTTATGAGAAGTGTCCTTTTCTGTGTGACTTATTTCACTTAGAATCGTCTTACCTAAATCCACTCATCATGCTGCTACTAGCCTTATGACATTGATTTCATGGCTGAGTGATATTCCATTGTACATAAGGACCACAACTTTGTTATCCATTTTTCGCTTTCCTGGGATATTTAAGGTGGAATGAAGTGGAGGTCCTTGTCAACAGAGCAGCCCTAAACTTTGGGGTGCTTGTGTCTTGCTGATTTTCAATTTTCCCACCTTATCCCCCCATGCGTGGAAGTGCCCTATGCTCTCTAAGCTGTGTTTCTTAGATGTTTCAGGACACACCGTACACTTCTCCAGAGTGGCTGTTGGCGATTTACATCCCGCCCATCAGTGTAGCAAGGCTCCGATTCCTCCATGGCCTGTCCTGCATTTCTGGTTTTGACACTTTTTTCAGCATGGCCCTTTTGACCGATGGGAAGCGAGACTTCTTTGTAGCGCTGATTTGCCTTTCCAGGTTGCTTGGTTGGCCAAAAAGGGCGTATGCGTTTTTTCCTGAATATATTCAGGAAAAAACGCATACGCCCTTTTTGGCCAAGGGCATCATTGTCAACGTTTTGCCGCTTTTCATGTGCTTTAAAGGCGATTCGAATCTACCTCCTGAAATCTGTTTCCTGCAATTCTGCCTTGATTTCAAATCCTCTTCTTTGCCTTCCCTCAATATATTTGTGGACGAGAGTTATCATTTATAACTCTGCAGGTTTGTGAATTGCAGTGCCCTGAAGCTCCATTTTACAAGTCGCTTTTTTGGGAGCTGGCCGCAAAAGCGCAGGATGGCTTCAGGCCCTGTTCTGGTTCCGGGGGGCAGGCTGAGCCTGTGGTTAATTCTTCTTCCTGATGGGAAAATAGAGTGTCCTGTGCCTGTCCCAACACCAAGAGCTAGTCTCTCATTGGTTCCCCGTCTTCCCGTTCATCCTCAGGACAAATTGCAACCTGTACGGAACAGGAGGTTAAAGGTGCTGATGCTCCAAGTAGGGAGATTGCTAGTAAAGTGGCTGGAATGGCGAACCCGAGCACAAGGAGTTGAGAAATGAGGTGCGTTTTAGAAACCTTTCCCCATCACACGGTGTACCATTTTCTGGGTTTCTCATGCATGTTTTCGATGTAGGAAGATGCCCATGAACCTGGAGATTTGGGACCCATGCGATGGGTAGCACGCAGTATTACTTTAAAGGGTCTGCGTTTGCTCACCCAACCTCACCAAACCTCTCAGCCCCAAGAGTGTCCACCCTTATGTCTCATCCAGCTGTGGGTCTAGATATGGTCAATCCAGGTTGCATCACAGCCCCTGAACGAATTGTGTAAGAATTTCTCTGTCTTTCCCTGTCTTTGTTTCATGGGTTTTTAAAAGTAATTTATTTTTATAATGGGGTTTAGCTGCTTTTCACGGCTGTGTTTATGCCGCTTTACACCCACTTGACACACTAACAGAGAGATATCAATACATAGGTTTTAAGATTATTACTAGTCAGATATATTCTTGTGCGGTCAATCGGGCGTGTTGAGTCCAGTTCTCTGAGCAAGGAGTAGGTCTTGTCTATTACATATTGGGTTTATGGAACGGTATCTGAGCTAATTTGAAACTCTTGTTTTATGTATCACCCCACCTCACCTTTCCCGTTAAGCAGCCATAGTGTGTTTTCTGCATGTGTGACTCTGTTCTGTTTTGTAATTCAGTTCAAGTGTAAAGGTTTTTACATTCCCTCTATAAGTGACACCTTATGAGAAGTGTCCTTTTCTGTGTGACTTATTTCACTTAGAATCGTCTTACCTAAATCCACTCATCATGCTGCTACTAGCCTTATGACATTGATTTCATGGCTGAGTGATATTCCATTGTACATAAGGACCACAACTTTTTTATCCATTTTTCGCTTTCCTGGGATATTTAAGGTGGAATGAAGTGGAGGTCCTTGTCAACAGAGCAGCCCTAAACTTTGGGGTGCTTGTGTCTTGCTGATTTTCAATTTTCCCACCTTATCCCCCCATGCGTGGAAGTGCCCTATGCTCTCTAAGCTGTGTTTTTTAGATGTTTCAGGACACACCGTACACTTCTCCAGAGTGGCTGTTGGCGATTTACATCCCGCCCATCAGTGTAGCAAGGCTCCGATTCCTCCATGGCCTGTCCTGCATTTCTGGTTTTGACACTTTTTTCAGCATGGCCCTTTTGACCGATGGGAAGTGAGACTTCTTTGTAGCGCTGATTTGCCTTTCCAGGTTGCTTGGTTGGCCAAAAAGGGCGTATGCGTTTTTTCCTGAATATATTCAGGAAAAAACGCATACGCCCTTTTTGGCCAAGGGCATCATTGTCAACGTTTTGCCGCTTTTCATGTGCTTTAAAGGCGATTCGAATCTACCTCCTGAAATCTGTTTCCTGCAATTCTGCCTTGATTTCAAATCCTCTTCTTTGCCTTCCCTCAATATATTTGTGGACGAGAGTTATCATTTATAACTCTGCAGGTTTGTGAATTGCAGTGCCCTGAAGCTCCATTTTACAAGTCGCTTTTTTGGGAGCTGGCCGCAAAAGCGCAGGATGGCTTCAGGCCCTGTTCTGGTTCCGGGGGGCAGGCTGAGCCTGTGGTTAATTCTTCTTCCTGATGGGAAAATAGAGTGTCCTGTGCCTGTCCCAACACCAAGAGCTAGTCTCTCATTGGTTCCCCGTCTTCCCGTTCATCCTCAGGACAAATTGCAACCTGTACGGAACAGGAGGTTAAAGGTGCTGATGCTCCAAGTAGGGAGATTGCTAGTAAAGTGGCTGGAATGGCGAACCCGAGCACAAGGAGTTGAGAAATGAGGTGCGTTTTAGAAACCTTTCCCCATCACACGGTGTACCATCTTCTGGGTTTCTCATGCATGTTTTCGATGTAGGAAGATGCCCATGAACCTGGAGATTTGGGACCCATGCGATGGGTAGCACGCAGTATTACTTTAAAGGGTCTGCGTTTGCTCACCCAACCTCACCAAACCTCTCAGCCCCAAGAGTGTCCACCCTTATGTCTCATCCAGCTGTGGGTCTAGATATGGTCAATCCAGGTTGCATCACAGCCCCTGAACGAATTGTGTAAGAATTTCTCTGTCTTTCCCTGTCTTTGTTTCATGGGTTTTTAAAAGTAATTTATTTTTATAATGGGGTTTAGCTGCTTTTCACGGCTGTGTTTATGCCGCTTTACACCCACTTGACACACTAACAGAGAGATATCAATACATAGGTTTTAAGATTATTACTAGTCAGATATATTCTTGTGCGGTCAATCGGGCGTGTTGAGTCCAGTTCTCTGAGCAAGGAGTAGGTCTTGTCTATTACATATTGGGTTTATGGAACGGTATCTGAGCTAATTTGAAACTCTTGTTTTATGTATCACACCACCTCACCTTTCCCGTTAAGCAGCCATAGTGTGTTTTCTGCATGTGTGACTCTGTTCTGTTTTGTAATTCAGTTCAAGTGTAAAGGTTTTTACATTCCCTCTATAAGTGACACCTTATGAGAAGTGTCCTTTTCTGTGTGACTTATTTCACTTAGAATCGTCTTACCTAAATCCACTCATCATGCTGCTACTAGCCTTATGACATTGATTTCATGGCTGAGTGATATTCCATTGTACATAAGGACCACAACTTTTTTATCCATTTTTCGCTTTCCTGGGATATTTAAGGTGGAATGAAGTGGAGGTCCTTGTCAACAGAGCAGCCCTAAACTTTGGGGTGCTTGTGTCTTGCTGATTTTCAATTTTCCCACCTTATCTCCCCATGCGTGGAAGTGCCCTATGCTCTCTAAGCTGTGTTTTTTAGATGTTTCAGGACACACCGTACACTTCTCCAGAGTGGCTGTTGGCGATTTACATCCCGCCCATCAGTGTAGCAAGGCTCCGATTCCTCCATGGCCTGTCCTGCATTTCTGGTTTTGACACTTTTTTCAGCATGGCCCTTTTGACCGATGGGAAGCGAGACTTCTTTGTAGCGCTGATTTGCCTTTCCAGGTTGCTTGGTTGGCCAAAAAGGGCGTATGCGTTTTTTCCTGAATATATTCAGGAAAAAACGCATACGCCCTTTTTGGCCAAGGGCATCATTGTCAACGTTTTGCCGCTTTTCATGTGCTTTAAAGGCGATTCGAATCTACCTCCTGAAATCTGTTTCCTGCAATTCTGCCTTGATTTCAAATCCTCTTCTTTGCCTTCCCTCAATATATTTGTGGACGAGAGTTATCATTTATAACTCTGCAGGTTTGTGAATTGCAGTGCCCTGAAGCTCCATTTTACAAGTCGCTTTTTTGGGAGCTGGCCGCAAAAGCGCAGGATGGCTTCAGGCCCTGTTCTGCTTCCGGGGGGCAGGCTGAGCCTGTGGTTAATTCTTCTTCCTGATGGGAAAATAGAGTGACCTGTGCCTGTCCCAACACCAAGAGCTAGTCTCTCATTGGTTCCCCGTATTCCCGTTCATCCTCAGGACAAATTGCAACCTGTACGGAACAGGAGGTTAAAGGTGCTGATGCTCCAAGTAGGGAGATTGCTAGTAAAGTGGCTGGAATGGCGAACCCGAGCACAAGGAGATGAGAAATGAGGTGCGTTTTAGAAACCTTTCCCCATCACACGGTGTACCATCTTCTGGGTTTCTCATGCATGTTTTCGATGTAGGAAGATGCCCTTGAACCTGGAGATTTGGGACCCATGCGATGGGTAGCACGCAGTATTACTTTAAAGGGTCTGCGTTTGCTCACCCAACCTCACCAAACCTCTCAGCCCCAAGAGTGTCCACCCTTATGTCTCATCCAGCTGTGGGTCTAGATATGGTCAATCCAGGTTGCATCACAGCCCCTGAACGAATTGTGTAAGAATTTCTCTGTCTTTCCCTGTCTTTGTTTCATGGGTTTTTAAAAGTAATTTATTTTTATAATGGGGTTTAGCTGCTTTTCACGGCTGTGTTTATGCCGCTTTACACCCACTTGACACACTAACAGAGAGATATCAATACATAGGTTTTAAGATTATTACTAGTCAGATATATTCTTGTGCGGTGAATCGGGCGTGTTGAGTCCAGTTCTCTGAGCAAGGAGTAGGTCTTGTCTATTGCATATTGGGTTTATGGAACGGTATCTGAGCTAATTTGAAACTCTTGTTTTATGTATCACCCCACCTCACCTTTCCCGTTAAGCAGCCATAGTGTGTTTTCTGCATGTGTGACTCTGTTCTGTTTTGTAATTCAGTTCAAGTGTAAAGGTTTTTACATTCCCTGTATAAGTGACACCTTATGAGAAGTGTCCTTTTCTGTGTGACTTATTTCACTTAGAATCGTCTTACCTAAATCCACTCATCATGCTGCTACTAGCCTTATGACATTGATTTCATGGCTGAGTGATATTCCATTGTACATAAGGACCACAACTTTTTTATCCATTTTTCGCTTTCCTGGGATATTTAAGGTGGAATGAAGTGGAGGTCCTTGTCAACAGAGCAGCCCTAAACTTTGGGGTGCTTGTGTCTTGCTGATTTTCAATTTTCCCACCTTATCCCCCCATGCGTGGAAGTGCCCTATGCTCTCTAAGCTGTGTTTTTTAGATGTTTCAGGACACACCGTACACTTCTCCAGAGTGGCTGTTGGCGATTTACATCCCGCCCATCAGTGTAGCAGGGCTCCGATTCCTCCATGGCCTGTCCTGCATTTCTGGTTTTGACACTTTTTTCAGCATGGCCCTTTTGACCGATGGGAAGCGAGACTTCTTTGTAGCGCTGATTTGCCTTTCCAGGTTGCTTGGTTGGCCAAAAAGGGCGTATGCGTTTTTTCCTGAATATATTCAGGAAAAAACGCATACGCCCTTTTTGGCCAAGGGCATCATTGTCAACGTTTTGCCGCTTTTCATGTGCTTTAAAGGCGATTCGAATCTACCTCCTGAAATCTGTTTCCTGCAATTCTGCCTTGATTTCAAATCCTCTTCTTTGCCTTCCCTCAATATATTTGTGGACGAGAGTTATCATTTATAACTCTGCAGGTTTGTGAATTGCAGTGCCCTGAAGCTCCATTTTACAAGTCGCTTTTTTGGGAGCTGGCCGCAAAAGCGCAGGATGGCTTCAGGCCCTGTTCTGGTTCCGGGGGGCAGGCTGAGCCTGTGGTTAATTCTTCTTCCTGATGGGAAAATAGAGTGACCTGTGCCTGTCCCAACACCAAGAGCTAGTCTCTCATTGGTTCCCCGTCTTCCCGTTCATCCTCAGGACAAATTGCAACCTGTACGGAACAGGAGGTTAAAGGTGCTGATGCTCCAAGTAGGGAGATTGCTAGTAAAGTGGCTGGAATGGCGAACCCGAGCACAAGGAGATGAGAAATGAGGTGCGTTTTAGAAACCTTTCCCCATCACACGGTGTACCATCTTCTGGGTTTCTCATGCATGTTTTCGATGTAGGAAGATGCCCTTGAACCTGGAGATTTGGGACCCATGCGATGGGTAGCACGCAGTATTACTTTAAAGGGTCTGCGTTTGCTCACCCAACCTCACCAAACCTCTCAGCCCCAAGAGTGTCCACCCTTATGTCTCATCCAGCTGTGGGTCTAGATATGGTCAATCCAGGTTGCATCACAGCCCCTGAACGAATTGTGTAAGAATTTCTCTGTCTTTCCCTGTCTTTGTTTCATGGGTTTTTAAAAGTAATTTATTTTTATAATGGGGTTTAGCTGCTTTTCACGGCTGTGTTTATGCCGCTTTACACCCACTTGACACACTAACAGAGAGATATCAATACATAGGTTTTAAGATTATTACTAGTCAGATATATTCTTGTGCGGTGAATCGGGCGTGTTGAGTCCAGTTCTCTGAGCAAGGAGTAGGTCTTGTCTATTACATATTGGGTTTATGGAACGGTATCTGAGCTAATTTGAAACTCTTGTTTTATGTATCACCCCACCTCACCTTTCCCGTTAAGCAGCCATAGTGTGTTTTCTGCATGTGTGACTCTGTTCTGTTTTGTAATTCAGTTCAAGTGTAACGGTTTTTACATTCCCTCTATAAGTGACACCTTATGAGAAGTGTCCTTTTCTGTGTGACTTATTTCACTTAGAATCGTCTTACCTAAATCCACTCATCATGCTGCTACTAGCCTTATGACATTGATTTCATGGCTGAGTGATATTCAATTGTACATAAGGACCACAACTTTTTTATCCATTTTTCGCTTTCCTGGGATATTTTAGGTGGAATGAAGTGGAGGTCTTTGTCAACAGAGCAGCCCTAAACTTTGGGGTGCTTGTGTCTTGCTGATTTTCAATTTTCCCACTTTATCCCCCCGTGAGTGGAAGTGCCCTATGCTCTCTAAGCTGTGTTTTTTAGATGTTTCAGGACACACCGTACACTTCTCCAGAGTGGCTGTTGGCGATTTACATCCCGCCCATCAGTGTAGCAAGGCTCCGATTCCTCCATGGCCTGTCCTGCATTTCTGGTTTTGACACTTTTTTCAGCATGGCCCTTTTGACCGATGGGAAGCGAGACTTCTTTGTAGCGCTGATTTGCCTTTCCAGGTTGCTTGGTTGGCCAAAAAGGGCGTATGCGTTTTTTCCTGAATATATTCAGGAAAAAACGCATACGCCCTTTTTGGCCAAGGGCATCATTGTCAACGTTTTGCCGCTTTTCATGTGCTTTAAAGGCGATTCGAATCTACCTCCTGAAATCTGTTTCCTGCAATTCTGCCTTGATTTCAAATCCTCTTCTTTGCCTTCCCTCAATATATTTGTGGACGAGAGTTATCATTTATAACTCTGCAGGTTTGTGAATTGCAGTGCCCTGAAGCTCCATTTTACAAGTCGCTTTTTTGGGAGCTGGCCGCAAAAGCGCAGGATGGCTTCAGGCCCTGTTCTGGTTCCGGGGGGCAGGCTGAGCCTGTGGTTAATTCTTCTTCCTGATGGGAAAATAGAGTGTCCTGTGCCTGTCCCAACACCAAGAGCTAGTCTCTCATTGGTTCCCCGTCTTCCCGTTCATCCTCAGGACAAATTGCAACCTGTACGGAACAGGAGGTTAAAGGTGCTGATGCTCCAAGTAGGGAGATTGCTAGTAAAGTGGCTGGAATGGCGAACCCGAGCACAAGGAGTTGAGAAATGAGGTGCGTTTTAGAAACCTTTCCCCATCACACGGTGTACCATCTTCTGGGTTTCTCATGCATGTTTTCGATGTAGGAAGATGCCCATGAACCTGGAGATTTGGGACCCATGCGATGGGTAGCACGCAGTATTACTTTAAAGGGTCTGCGTTTGCTCACCCAACCTCACCAAACCTCTCAGCCCCAAGAGTGTCCACCCTTATGTCTCATCCAGCTGTGGGTCTAGATATGGTCAATCCAGGTTGCATCACAGCCCCTGAACGAATTGTGTAAGAATTTCTCTGTCTTTCCCTGTCTTTGTTTCATGGGTTTTTAAAAGTAATTTATTTTTATAATGGGGTTTAGCTGCTTTTCACGGCTGTGTTTATGCCGCTTTACACCCACTTGACACACTAACAGAGAGATATCAATACATAGGTTTTAAGATTATTACTAGTCAGATATATTCTTGTGCAGTCAATCGGGCGTGTTGAGTCCAGTTCTCTGAGCAAGGAGTAGGTCTTGTCTATTACATATTGGGTTTATGGAACGGTATCTGAGCTAATTTGAAACTCTTGTTTTATGTATCACCCCACCTCACCTTTCCCGTTAAGCAGCCATAGTGTGTTTTCTGCATGTGTGACTCTGTTCTGTTTTGTAATTCAGTTCAAGTGTAAAGGTTTTTACATTCCCTGTATAAGTGACACCTTATGAGAAGTGTCCTTTTCTGTGTGACTTATTTCACTTAGAATCGTCTTACCTAAATCCACTCATCATGCTGCTACTAGCCTTATGACATTGATTTCATGGCTGAGTGATATTCCATTGTACATAAGGACCACAACTTTTTTATCCATTTTTCGCTTTCCTGGGATATTTAAGGTGGAATGAAGTGGAGGTCCTTGTCAACAGAGCAGCCCTAAACTTTGGGGTGCTTGTGTCTTGCTGATTTTCAATTTTCCCACCTTATCCCCCCATGCGTGGAAGTGCCCTATGCTCTCTAAGCTGTGTTTTTTAGATGTTTCAGGACACACCGTACACTTCTCCAGAGTGGCTGTTGGCGATTTACATCCCGCCCATCAGTGTAGCAGGGCTCCGATTCCTCCATGGCCTGTCCTGCATTTCTGGTTTTGACACTTTTTTCAGCATGGCCCTTTTGACCGATGGGAAGCGAGACTTCTTTGTAGCGCTGATTTGCCTTTCCAGGTTGCTTGGTTGGCCAAAAAGGGCGTATGCGTTTTTTCCTGAATATATTCAGGAAAAAACGCATACGCCCTTTTTGGCCAAGGGCATCATTGTCAACGTTTTGCCGCTTTTCATGTGCTTTAAAGGCGATTCGAATCTACCTCCTGAAATCTGTTTCCTGCAATTCTGCCTTGATTTCAAATCCTCTTCTTTGCCTTCCCTCAATATATTTGTGGACGAGAGTTATCATTTATAACTCTGCAGGTTTGTGAATTGCAGTGCCCTGAAGCTCCATTTTACAAGTCGCTTTTTTGGGAGCTGGCCGCAAAAGCGCAGGATGGCTTCAGGCCCTGTTCTGGTTCCGGGGGGCAGGCTGAGCCTGTGGTTAATTCTTCTTCCTGATGGGAAAATAGAGTGACCTGTGCCTGTCCCAACACCAAGAGCTAGTCTCTCATTGGTTCCCCGTCTTCCCGTTCATCCTCAGGACAAATTGCAACCTGTACGGAACAGGAGGTTAAAGGTGCTGATGCTCCAAGTAGGGAGATTGCTAGTAAAGTGGCTGGAATGGCGAACCCGAGCACAAGGAGATGAGAAATGAGGTGCGTTTTAGAAACCTTTCCCCATCACACGGTGTACCATCTTCTGGGTTTCTCATGCATGTTTTCGATGTAGGAAGATGCCCTTGAACCTGGAGATTTGGGACCCATGCGATGGGTAGCACGCAGTATTACTTTAAAGGGTCTGCGTTTGCTCACCCAACCTCACCAAACCTCTCAGCCCCAAGAGTGTCCACCCTTATGTCTCATCCAGCTGTGGGTCTAGATATGGTCAATCCAGGTTGCATCACAGCCCCTGAACGAATTGTGTAAGAATTTCTCTGTCTTTCCCTGTCTTTGTTTCATGGGTTTTTAAAAGTAATTTATTTTTATAATGGGGTTTAGCTGCTTTTCACGGCTGTGTTTATGCCGCTTTACACCCACTTGACACACTAACAGAGAGATATCAATACATAGGTTTTAAGATTATTACTAGTCAGATATATTCTTGTGCGGTGAATCGGGCGTGTTGAGTCCAGTTCTCTGAGCAAGGAGTAGGTCTTGTCTATTACATATTGGGTTTATGGAACGGTATCTGAGCTAATTTGAAACTCTTGTTTTATGTATCACCCCACCTCACCTTTCCCGTTAAGCAGCCATAGTGTGTTTTCTGCATGTGTGACTCTGTTCTGTTTTGTAATTCAGTTCAAGTGTAACGGTTTTTACATTCCCTCTATAAGTGACACCTTATGAGAAGTGTCCTTTTCTGTGTGACTTATTTCACTTAGAATCGTCTTACCTAAATCCACTCATCATGCTGCTACTAGCCTTATGACATTGATTTCATGGCTGAGTGATATTCAATTGTACATAAGGACCACAACTTTTTTATCCATTTTTCGCTTTCCTGGGATATTTTAGGTGGAATGAAGTGGAGGTCTTTGTCAACAGAGCAGCCCTAAACTTTGGGGTGCTTGTGTCTTGCTGATTTTCAATTTTCCCACTTTATCCCCCCGTGAGTGGAAGTGCCCTATGCTCTCTAAGCTGTGTTTTTTAGATGTTTCAGGACACACCGTACACTTCTCCAGAGTGGCTGTTGGCGATTTACATCCCGCCCATCAGTGTAGCAAGGCTCCGATTCCTCCATGGCCTGTCCTGCATTTCTGGTTTTGACACTTTTTTCAGCATGGCCCTTTTGACCGATGGGAAGCGAGACTTCTTTGTAGCGCTGATTTGCCTTTCCAGGTTGCTTGGTTGGCCAAAAAGGGCGTATGCGTTTTTTCCTGAATATATTCAGGAAAAAACGCATACGCCCTTTTTGGCCAAGGGCATCATTGTCAACGTTTTGCCGCTTTTCATGTGCTTTAAAGGCGATTCGAATCTACCTCCTGAAATCTGTTTCCTGCAATTCTGCCTTGATTTCAAATCCTCTTCTTTGCCTTCCCTCAATATATTTGTGGACGAGAGTTATCATTTATAACTCTGCAGGTTTGTGAATTGCAGTGCCCTGAAGCTCCATTTTACAAGTCGCTTTTTTGGGAGCTGGCCGCAAAAGCGCAGGATGGCTTCAGGCCCTGTTCTGGTTCCGGGGGGCAGGCTGAGCCTGTGGTTAATTCTTCTTCCTGATGGGAAAATAGAGTGTCCTGTGCCTGTCCCAACACCAAGAGCTAGTCTCTCATTGGTTCCCCGTCTTCCCGTTCATCCTCAGGACAAATTGCAACCTGTACGGAACAGGAGGTTAAAGGTGCTGATGCTCCAAGTAGGGAGATTGCTAGTAAAGTGGCTGGAATGGCGAACCCGAGCACAAGGAGTTGAGAAATGAGGTGCGTTTTAGAAACCTTTCCCCATCACACGGTGTACCATCTTCTGGGTTTCTCATGCATGTTTTCGATGTAGGAAGATGCCCATGAACCTGGAGATTTGGGACCCATGCGATGGGTAGCACGCAGTATTACTTTAAAGGGTCTGCGTTTGCTCACCCAACCTCACCAAACCTCTCAGCCCCAAGAGTGTCCACCCTTATGTCTCATCCAGCTGTGGGTCTAGATATGGTCAATCCAGGTTGCATCACAGCCCCTGAACGAATTGTGTAAGAATTTCTCTGTCTTTCCCTGTCTTTGTTTCATGGGTTTTTAAAAGTAATTTATTTTTATAATGGGGTTTAGCTGCTTTTCACGGCTGTGTTTATGCCGCTTTACACCCACTTGACACACTAACAGAGAGATATCAATACATAGGTTTTAAGATTATTACTAGTCAGATATATTCTTGTGCAGTCAATAGGGCGTGTTGAGTCCAGTTCTCTGAGCAAGGAGTAGGTCTTGTCTATTACATATTGGGTTTATGGAACGGTATCTGAGCTAATTTGAAACTCTTGTTTTATGTATCACCCCACCTCACCTTTCCCGTTAAGCAGCCATAGTGTGTTTTCTGCATGTGTGACTCTGTTCTGTTTTGTAATTCAGTTCAAGTGTAAAGGTTTTTACATTCCCTGTATAAGTGACACCTTATGAGAAGTGTCCTTTTCTGTGTGACTTATTTCACTTAGAATCGTCTTACCTAAATCCACTCATCATGCTGCTACTAGCCTTATGACATTGATTTCATGGCTGAGTGATATTCCATTGTACATAAGGACCACAACTTTTTTATCCATTTTTCGCTTTCCTGGGATATTTAAGGTGGAATGAAGTGGAGGTCCTTGTCAACAGAGCAGCCCTAAACTTTGGGGTGCTTGTGTCTTGCTGATTTTCAATTTTCCCACCTTATCCCCCCATGCGTGGAAGTGCCCTATGCTCTCTAAGCTGTGTTTTTTAGATGTTTCAGGACACACCGTACACTTCTCCAGAGTGGCTGTTGGCGATTTACATCCCGCCCATCAGTGTAGCAGGGCTCCGATTCCTCCATGGCCTGTCCTGCATTTCTGGTTTTGACACTTTTTTCAGCATGGCCCTTTTGACCGATGGGAAGCGAGACTTCTTTGTAGCGCTGATTTGCCTTTCCAGGTTGCTTGGTTGGCCAAAAAGGGCGTATGCGTTTTTTCCTGAATATATTCAGGAAAAAACGCATACGCCCTTTTTGGCCAAGGGCATCATTGTCAACGTTTTGCCGCTTTTCATGTGCTTTAAAGGCGATTCGAATCTACCTCCTGAAATCTGTTTCCTGCAATTCTGCCTTGATTTCAAATCCTCTTCTTTGCCTTCCCTCAATATATTTGTGGACGAGAGTTATCATTTATAACTCTGCAGGTTTGTGAATTGCAGTGCCCTGAAGCTCCATTTTACAAGTCGCTTTTTTGGGAGCTGGCCGCAAAAGCGCAGGATGGCTTCAGGCCCTGTTCTGGTTCCGGGGGGCAGGCTGAGCCTGTGGTTAATTCTTCTTCCTGATGGGAAAATAGAGTGACCTGTGCCTGTCCCAACACCAAGAGCTAGTCTCTCATTGGTTCCCCGTCTTCCCGTTCATCCTCAGGACAAATTGCAACCTGTACGGAACAGGAGGTTAAAGGTGCTGATGCTCCAAGTAGGGAGATTGCTAGTAAAGTGGCTGGAATGGCGAACCCGAGCACAAGGAGATGAGAAATGAGGTGCGTTTTAGAAACCTTTCCCCATCACACGGTGTACCATCTTCTGGGTTTCTCATGCATGTTTTCGATGTAGGAAGATGCCCTTGAACCTGGAGATTTGGGACCCATGCGATGGGTAGCACGCAGTATTACTTTAAAGGGTCTGCGTTTGCTCACCCAACCTCACCAAACCTCTCAGCCCCAAGAGTGTCCACCCTTATGTCTCATCCAGCTGTGGGTCTAGATATGGTCAATCCAGGTTGCATCACAGCCCCTGAACGAATTGTGTAAGAATTTCTCTGTCTTTCCCTGTCTTTGTTTCATGGGTTTTTAAAAGTAATTTATTTTTATAATGGGGTTTAGCTGCTTTTCACGGCTGTGTTTATGCCGCTTTACACCCACTTGACACACTAACAGAGAGATATCAATACATAGGTTTTAAGATTATTACTAGTCAGATATATTCTTGTGCGGTGAATCGGGCGTGTTGAGTCCAGTTCTCTGAGCAAGGAGTAGGTCTTGTCTATTACATATTGGGTTTATGGAACGGTATCTGAGCTAATTTGAAACTCTTGTTTTATGTATCACCCCACCTCACCTTTCCCGTTAAGCAGCCATAGTGTGTTTTCTGCATGTGTGACTCTGTTCTGTTTTGTAATTCAGTTCAAGTGTAACGGTTTTTACATTCCCTCTATAAGTGACACCTTATGAGAAGTGTCCTTTTCTGTGTGACTTATTTCACTTAGAATCGTCTTACCTAAATCCACTCATCATGCTGCTACTAGCCTTATGACATTGATTTCATGGCTGAGTGATATTCAATTGTACATAAGGACCACAACTTTTTTATCCATTTTTCGCTTTCCTGGGATATTTTAGGTGGAATGAAGTGGAGGTCTTTGTCAACAGAGCAGCCCTAAACTTTGGGGTGCTTGTGTCTTGCTGATTTTCAATTTTCCCACTTTATCCCCCCGTGAGTGGAAGTGCCCTATGCTCTCTAAGCTGTGTTTTTTAGATGTTTCAGGACACACCGTACACTTCTCCAGAGTGGCTGTTGGCGATTTACATCCCGCCCATCAGTGTAGCAAGGCTCCGATTCCTCCATGGCCTGTCCTGCATTTCTGGTTTTGACACTTTTTTCAGCATGGCCCTTTTGACCGATGGGAAGCGAGACTTCTTTGTAGCGCTGATTTGCCTTTCCAGGTTGCTTGGTTGGCCAAAAAGGGCGTATGCGTTTTTTCCTGAATATATTCAGGAAAAAACGCATACGCCCTTTTTGGCCAAGGGCATCATTGTCAACGTTTTGCCGCTTTTCATGTGCTTTAAAGGCGATTCGAATCTACCTCCTGAAATCTGTTTCCTGCAATTCTGCCTTGATTTCAAATCCTCTTCTTTGCCTTCCCTCAATATATTTGTGGACGAGAGTTATCATTTATAACTCTGCAGGTTTGTGAATTGCAGTGCCCTGAAGCTCCATTTTACAAGTCGCTTTTTTGGGAGCTGGCCGCAAAAGCGCAGGATGGCTTCAGGCCCTGTTCTGGTTCCGGGGGGCAGGCTGAGCCTGTGGTTAATTCTTCTTCCTGATGGGAAAATAGAGTGTCCTGTGCCTGTCCCAACACCAAGAGCTAGTCTCTCATTGGTTCCCCGTCTTCCCGTTCATCCTCAGGACAAATTGCAACCTGTACGGAACAGGAGGTTAAAGGTGCTGATGCTCCAAGTAGGGAGATTGCTAGTAAAGTGGCTGGAATGGCGAACCCGAGCACAAGGAGTTGAGAAATGAGGTGCGTTTTAGAAACCTTTCCCCATCACACGGTGTACCATCTTCTGGGTTTCTCATGCATGTTTTCGATGTAGGAAGATGCCCATGAACCTGGAGATTTGGGACCCATGCGATGGGTAGCACGCAGTATTACTTTAAAGGGTCTGCGTTTGCTCACCCAACCTCACCAAACCTCTCAGCCCCAAGAGTGTCCACCCTTATGTCTCATCCAGCTGTGGGTCTAGATATGGTCAATCCAGGTTGCATCACAGCCCCTGAACGAATTGTGTAAGAATTTCTCTGTCTTTCCCTGTCTTTGTTTCATGGGTTTTTAAAAGTAATTTATTTTTATAATGGGGTTTAGCTGCTTTTCACGGCTGTGTTTATGCCGCTTTACACCCACTTGACACACTAACAGAGAGATATCAATACATAGGTTTTAAGATTATTACTAGTCAGATATATTCTTGTGCAGTCAATCGGGCGTGTTGAGTCCAGTTCTCTGAGCAAGGAGTAGGTCTTGTCTATTACATATTGGGTTTATGGAACGGTATCTGAGCTAATTTGAAACTCTTGTTTTATGTATCACCCCACCTCACCTTTCCCGTTAAGCAGCCATAGTGTGTTTTCTGCATGTGTGACTCTGTTCTGTTTTGTAATTCAGTTCAAGTGTAAAGGTTTTTACATTCCCTCTATAAGTGACACCTTATGAGAAGTGTCCTTTTCTGTGTGACTTATTTCACTTAGAATCGTCTTACCTAAATCCACTCATCATGCTGCTACTAGCCTTATGACATTGATTTCATGGCTGAGTGATATTCCATTGTACATAAGGACCACAACTTTTTTATCCATTTTTCGCTTTCCTGGGATATTTAAGGTGGAATGAAGTGGAGGTCCTTGTCAACAGAGCAGCCCTAAACTTTGGGGTGCTTGTGTCTTGCTGATTTTCAATTTTCCCACCTTATCCCCCCATGCGTGGAAGTGCCCTATGCTCTCTAAGCTGTGTTTTTTAGATGTTTCAGGACACACCGTACACTTCTCCAGAGTGGCTGTTGGCGATTTACATCCCGCCCATCAGTGTAGCAAGGCTCCGATTCCTCCATGGCCTGTCCTGCATTTCTGGTTTTGACACTTTTTTCAGCATGGCCCTTTTGACCGATGGGAAGCGAGACTTCTTTGTAGCGCTGATTTGCCTTTCCAGGTTGCTTGGTTGGCCAAAAAGGGCGTATGCGTTTTTTCCTGAATATATTCAGGAAAAAACGCATACGCCCTTTTTGGCCAAGGGCATCATTGTCAACGTTTTGCCGCTTTTCATGTGCTTTAAAGGCGATTCGAATCTACCTCCTGAAATCTGTTTCCTGCAATTCTGCCTTGATTTCAAATCCTCTTCTTTGCCTTCCCTCAATATATTTGTGGACGAGAGTTATCATTTATAACTCTGCAGGTTTGTGAATTGCAGTGCCCTGAAGCTCCATTTTACACGTCGCTTTTTTGGGAGCTGGCCGCAAAAGCGCAGGATGGCTTCAGGCCCTGTTCTGGTTCCGGGGGGCAGGCTGAGCCTGTGGTTAATTCTTCTTCCTGATGGGAAAATAGAGTGTCCTGTGCCTGTCCCAACACCAAGAGCTAGTCTCTCATTGGTTCCCCGTCTTCCCGTTCATCCTCAGGACAAATTGCAACCTGTACGGAACAGGAGGTTAAAGGTGCTGATGCTCCAAGTAGGGAGATTGCTAGTAAAGTGGCTGGAATGGCGAACCCGAGCACAAGGAGTTGAGAAATGAGGTGCGTTTTAGAAACCTTTCCCCATCACACGGTGTACCATCTTCTGGGTTTCTCATGCATGTTTTCGATGTAGGAAGATGCCCATGAACCTGGAGATTTGGGACCCATGCGATGGGTAGCACGCAGTATTACTTTAAAGGGTCTGCGTTTGCTCACCCAACCTCACCAAACCTCTCAGCCCCAAGAGTGTCCACCCTTATGTCTCATCCAGCTGTGGGTCTAGATATGGTCAATCCAGGTTGCATCACAGCCCCTGAACGAATTGTGTAAGAATTTCTCTGTCTTTCCCTGTCTTTGTTTCATGGGTTTTTAAAAGTAATTTATTTTTATAATGGGGTTTAGCTGCTTTTCACGGCTGTGTTTATGCCGCTTTACACCCACTTGACACACTAACAGAGAGATATCAATACATAGGTTTTAAGATTATTACTAGTCAGATATATTCTTGTGCGGTCAATCGGGTGTGTTGAGTCCAGTTCTCTGAGCAAGGAGTAGGTCTTGTCTATTACATATTGGGTTTATGGAACGGTATCTGAGCTAATTTGAAACTCTTGTTTTATGTATCACCCCACCTCACCTTTCCCGTTAAGCAGCCATAGTGTGTTTTCTGCATGTGTGACTCTGTTCTGTTTTGTAATTCAGTTCAAGTGTAAAGGTTTTTACATTCCCTCTATAAGTGACACCTTATGAGAAGTGTCCTTTTCTGTGTGACTTATTTCACTTAGAATCGTCTTACCTAAATCCACTCATCATGCTGCTACTAGCCTTATGACATTGATTTCATGGCTGAGTGATATTCCATTGTACATAAGGACCACAACTTTTTTATCCATTTTTCGCTTTCCTGGGATATTTAAGGTGGAATGAAGTGGAGGTCCTTGTCAACAGAGCAGCCCTAAACTTTGGGGTGCTTGTGTCTTGCTGATTTTCAATTTTCCCACCTTATCTCCCCATGCGTGGAAGTGCCCTATGCTCTCTAAGCTGTGTTTTTTAGATGTTTCAGGACACACCGTACACTTCTCCAGAGTGGCTGTTGGCGATTTACATCCCGCCCATCAGTGTAGCAGGGCTCCGATTCCTCCATGGCCTGTCCTGCATTTCTGGTTTTGACACTTTTTTCAGCATGGCCCTTTTGACCGATGGGAAGCGAGACTTCTTTGTAGCGCTGATTTGCCTTTCCAGGTTGCTTGGTTGGCCAAAAAGGGCGTATGCGTTTTTTCCTGAATATATTCAGGAAAAAACGCATACGCCCTTTTTGGCCAAGGGCATCATTGTCAACGTTTTGCCGCTTTTCATGTGCTTTAAAGGCGATTCGAATCTACCTCCTGAAATCTGTTTCCTGCAATTCTGCCTTGATTTCAAATCCTCTTCTTTGCCTTCCCTCAATATATTTGTGGACGAGAGTTATCATTTATAACTCTGCAGGTTTGTGAATTGCAGTGCCCTGAAGCTCCATTTTACAAGTCGCTTTTTTGGGAGCTGGCCGCAAAAGCGCAGGATGGCTTCAGGCCCTGTTCTGGTTCCGGGGGGCAGGCTGAGCCTGTGGTTAATTCTTCTTCCTGATGGGAAAATAGAGTGTCCTGTGCCTGTCCCAACACCAAGAGCTAGTCTCTCATTGGTTCCCCGTCTTCCCGTTCATCCTCAGGACAAATTGCAACCTGTACGGAACAGGAGGTTAAAGGTGCTGATGCTCCAAGTAGGGAGATTGCTAGTAAAGTGGCTGGAATGGCGAACCCGAGCACAAGGAGTTGAGAAATGAGGTGCGTTTTAGAAACCTTTCCCCATCACACGGTGTACCATCTTCTGGGTTTCTCATGCATGTTTTCGATGTAGGAAGATGCCCATGAACCTGGAGATTTGGGACCCATGCGATGGGTAGCACGCAGTATTACTTTAAAGGGTCTGCGTTTGCTCACCCAACCTCACCAAACCTCTCAGCCCCAAGAGTGTCCACCCTTATGTCTCATCCAGCTGTGGGTCTAGATATGGTCAATCCAGGTTGCATCACAGCCCCTGAACGAATTGTGTAAGAATTTCTCTGTCTTTCCCTGTCTTTGTTTCATGGGTTCTTAAAAGTAATTTATTTTTATAATGGGGTTTAGCTGCTTTTCACGGCTGTGTTTATGCCGCTTTACACCCACTTGACACACTAACAGAGAGATATCAATACATAGGTTTTAAGATTATTACTAGTCAGATATATTCTTGTGCGGTCAATCGGGCGTGTTGAGTCCAGTTCTCTGAGCAAGGAGTAGGTCTTGTCTATTACATATTGGGTTTATGGAACGGTATCTGAGCTAATTTGAAACTCTTGTTTTATGTATCACCCCACCTCACCTTTCCCGTTAAGCAGCCATAGTGTGTTTTCTGCATGTGTGACTCTGTTCTGTTTTGTAATTCAGTTCAAGTGTAAAGGTTTTTACATTCCCTCTATAAGTGACACCTTATGAGAAGTGTCCTTTTCTGTGTGACTTATTTCACTTAGAATCGTCTTACCTAAATCCACTCATCATGCTGCTACTAGCCTTATGACATTGATTTCATGGCTGAGTGATATTCCATTGTACATAAGGACCACAACTTTTTTATCCATTTTTCGCTTTCCTGGGATATTTAAGGTGGAATGAAGTGGAGGTCCTTGTCAACAGAGCAGCCCTAAACTTTGGGGTGCTTGTGTCTTGCTGATTTTCAATTTTCCCACCTTATCTCCCCATGCGTGGAAGTGCCCTATGCTCTCTAAGCTGTGTTTTTTAGATGTTTCAGGACACACCGTACACTTCTCCAGAGTGGCTGTTGGCGATTTACATCCCGCCCATCAGTGTAGCAAGGCTCCGATTCCTCCATGGCCTGTCCTGCATTTCTGGTTTTGACACTTTTTTCAGCATGGCCCTTTTGACCGATGGGAAGCGAGACTTCTTTGTAGCGCTGATTGGCCTTTCCAGGTTGCTTGGTTGGCCAAAAAGGGCGTATGCGTTTTTTCCTGAATATATTCAGGAAAAAACGCATACGCCCTTTTTGGCCAAGGGCATCATTGTCAACGTTTTGCCGCTTTTCATGTGCTTTAAAGGCGATTCGAATCTACCTCCTGAAATCTGTTTCCTGCAATTCTGCCTTGATTTCAAATCCTCTTCTTTGCCTTCCCTCAATATATTTGTGGACGAGAGTTATCATTTATAACTCTGCAGGTTTGTGAATTGCAGTGCCCTGAAGCTCCATTTTACAAGTCGCTTTTTTGGGAGCTGGCCGCAAAAGCGCAGGATGGCTTCAGGCCCTGTTCTGGTTCCGGGGGGCAGGCTGAGCCTGTGGTTAATTCTTCTTCCTGATGGGAAAATAGAGTGACCTGTGCCTGTCCCAACACCAAGAGCTAGTCTCTCATTGGTTCCCCGTCTTCCCGTTCATCCTCAGGACAAATTGCAACCTGTACGGAACAGGAGGTTAAAGGTGCTGATGCTCCAAGTAGGGAGATTGCTAGTAAAGTGGCTGGAATGGCGAACCCGAGCACAAGGAGATGAGAAATGTGGTGCGTTTTAGAAACCTTTCCCCATCACACGGTGTACCATCTTCTGGGTTTCTCATGCATGTTTTCGATGTAGGAAGATGCCCTTGAACCTGGAGATTTGGGACCCATGCGATGGGTAGCACGCAGTATTACTTTAAAGGGTCTGCGTTTGCTCACCCAACCTCACCAAACCTCTCAGCCCCAAGAGTGTCCACCCTTATGTCTCATCCAGCTGTGGGTCTAGATATGGTCAATCCAGGTTGCATCACAGCCCCTGAACGAATTGTGTAAGAATTTCTCTGTCTTTCCCTGTCTTTGTTTCATGGGTTTTTAAAAGTAATTTATTTTTATTATGGGGTTTAGCTGCTTTTCACGGCTGTGTTTATGCCGCTTTACACCCACTTGACACACTAACAGAGAGATATCAATACATAGGTTTTAAGATTATTACTAGTCAGATATATTCTTGTGCGGTGAATCGGGCGTGTTGAGTCCAGTTCTCTGAGCAAGGAGTAGGTCTTGTCTATTACATATTGGGTTTATGGAACGGTATCTGAGCTAATTTGAAACTCTTGTTTTATGTATCACCCCACCTCACCTTTCCCGTTAAGCAGCCATAGTGTGTTTTCTGCATGTGTGACTCTGTTCTGTTTTGTAATTCAGTTCAAGTGTAAAGGTTTTTACATTCCCTCTATAAGTGACACCTTATGAGAAGTGTCCTTTTCTGTGTGACTTATTTCACTTAGAATCGTCTTACCTAAATCCACTCATCATGCTGCTACTAGCCTTATGACATTGATTTCATGGCTGAGTGATATTCCATTGTACATAAGGACCACAACTTTTTTATCCATTTTTCGCTTTCCTGGGATATTTAAGGTGGAATGAAGTGGAGGTCCTTGTCAACAGAGCAGCCCTAAACTTTGGGGTGCTTGTGTCTTGCTGATTTTCAATTTTCCCACCTTATCCCCCCATGCGTGGAAGTGCCCTATGCTCTCTAAGCTGTGTTTTTTAGATGTTTCAGGACACACCGTACACTTCTCCAGAGTGGCTGTTGGCGATTTACATCCCGCCCATCAGTGTAGCAAGGCTCCGATTCCTCCATGGCCTGTCCTGCATTTCTGGTTTTGACACTTTTTTCAGCATGGCCCTTTTGACCGATGGGAAGCGAGACTTCTTTGTAGCGCTGATTTGCCTTTCCAGGTTGCTTGGTTGGCCAAAAAGGGCGTATGCGTTTTTTCCTGAATATATTCAGGAAAAAACGCATACGCCCTTTTTGGCCAAGGGCATCATTGTCAACGTTTTGCCGCTTTTCATGTGCTTTAAAGGCGATTCGAATCTACCTCCTGAAATCTGTTTCCTGCAATTCTGCCTTGATTTCAAATCCTCTTCTTTGCCTTCCCTCAATATATTTGTGGACGAGAGTTATCATTTATAACTCTGCAGGTTTGTGAATTGCAGTGCCCTGAAGCTCCATTTTACAAGTCGCTTTTTTGGGAGCTGGCCGCAAAAGCGCAGGATGGCTTCAGGCCCTGTTCTGGTTCCGGGGGGCAGGCTGAGCCTGTGGTTAATTCTTCTTCCTGATGGGAAAATAGAGTGACCTGTGCCTGTCCCAACACCAAGAGCTAGTCTCTCATTGGTTCCCCATCTTCCCGTTCATCCTCAGGACAAATTGCAACCTGTACGGAACAGGAGGTTAAAGGTGCTGATGCTCCAAGTAGGGAGATTGCTAGTAAAGTGGCTGGAATGGCGAACCCGAGCACAAGGAGATGAGAAATGAGGTGCGTTTTAGAAACCTTTCCCCATCACACGGTGTACCATCTTCTGGGTTTCTCATGCATGTTTTCGATGTAGGAAGATGCCCTTGAACCTGGAGATTTGGGACCCATGCGATGGGTAGCACGCAGTATTACTTTAAAGGGTCTGCGTTTGCTCACCCAACCTCACCAAACCTCTCAGCCCCAAGAGTGTCCACCCTTATGTCTCATCCAGCTGTGGGTCTAGATATGGTCAATCCAGGTTGCATCACAGCCCCTGAACGAATTGTGTAAGAATTTCTCTGTCTTTCCCTGTCTTTGTTTCATGGGTTTTTAAAAGTAATTTATTTTTATAATGGGGTTTAGCTGCTTTTCACGGCTGTGTTTATGCCGCTTTACACCCACTTGACACACTAACAGAGAGATATCAATACATAGGTTTTAAGATTATTACTAGTCAGATATATTCTTGTGTGGTGAATCGGGCGTGTTGAGTCCAGTTCTCTGAGCAAGGAGTAGGTCTTGTCTATTACATATTGGGTTTATGGAACGGTATCTGAGCTAATTTGAAACTCTTGTTTTATGTATCACCCCACCTCACCTTTCCCGTTAAGCAGCCATAGTGTGTTTTCTGCATGTGTGACTCTGTTCTGTTTTGTAATTCAGTTCAAGTGTAACGGTTTTTACATTCCCTCTATAAGTGACACCTTATGAGAAGTGTCCTTTTCTGTGTGACTTATTTCACTTAGAATCGTCTTACCTAAATCCACTCATCATGCTGCTACTAGCCTTATGACATTGATTTCATGGCTGAGTGATATTCCATTGTACATAAGGACCACAACTTTTTTATCCATTTTTCGCTCTCCTGGGATATTTAAGGTGGAATGAAGTGGAGGTCTTTGTCAACAGAGCAGCCCTAAACTTTGGGGTGCTTGTGTCTTGCTGATTTTCAATTTTCCCACTTTATCCCCCCATGAGTGGAAGTGCCCTATGCTCTCTAAGCTGTGTTTTTTAGATGTTTCAGGACACACCGTACACTTCTCCAGAGTGGCTGTTGGTGATTTACATCCCGCCCATCAGTGTAGCAAGGCTCCCATTTCTCCATGGCCTGTCCTGCATTTCTGGTTTTGACACTTTTTTCAGCATGGCCCTTTTGACCGATGGGAAGCGAGACTTCTTTGTAGCGCTGATTTGCCTTTCCAGGTTGCTTGGTTGGCCAAAAAGGGCGTATGCGTTTTTTCCTGAATATATTCAGGAAAAAACGCATACGCCCTTTTTGGCCAAGGGCATCATTGTCAACGTTTTGCCGCTTTTCATGTGCTTTAAAGGCGATTCGAATCTACCTCCTGAAATCTGTTTCCTGCAATTCTGCCTTGATTTCAAATCCTCTTCTTTGCCTTCCCTCAATATATTTGTGGACGAGAGTTATCATTTATAACTCTGCAGGTTTGTGAATTGCAGTGCCCTGAAGCTCCATTTTACAAGTCGCTTTTTTGGGAGCTGGCCGCAAAAGCGCAGGATGGCTTCAGGCCCTGTTCTGGTTCCGGGGGGCAGGCTGAGCCTGTGGTTAATTCTTCTTCCTGATGGGAAAATAGAGTGACCTGTGCCTGTCCCAACACCAAGAGCTAGTCTCTCATTGGTTCCCCATCTTCCCGTTCATCCTCAGGACAAATTGCAACCTGTACGGAACAGGAGGTTAAAGGTGCTGATGCTCCAAGTAGGGAGATTGCTAGTAAAGTGGCTGGAATGGCGAACCCGAGCACAAGGAGATGAGAAATGAGGTGCGTTTTAGAAACCTTTCCCCATCACACGGTGTACCATCTTTTGGGTTTCTCATGCATGTTTTCGATGTAGGAAGATGCCCTTGAACCTGGAGATTTGGGACCCATGCGATGGGTAGCACGCAGTATTACTTTAAAGGGTCTGCGTTTGCTCACCCAACCTCACCAAACCTCTCAGCCCCAAGAGTGTCCACCCTTATGTCTCATCCAGCTGTGGGTCTAGATATGGTCAATCCAGGTTGCATCACAGCCCCTGAACGAATTGTGTAAGAATTTCTCTGTCTTTCCCTGTCTTTGTTTCATGGGTTTTTAAAAGTAATTTATTTTTATAATGGGGTTTAGCTGCTTTTCACGGCTGTGTTTATGCCGCTTTACACCCACTTGACACACTAACAGAGAGATATCAATACATAGGTTTTAAGATTATTACTAGTCAGATATATTCTTGTGCGGTGAATCGGGCGTGTTGAGTCCAGTTCTCTGAGCAAGGAGTAGGTCTTGTCTATTACATATTGGGTTTATGGAACGGTATCTGAGCTAATTTGAAACTCTTGTTTTATGTATCACCCCACCTCACCTTTCCCGTTAAGCAGCCATAGTGTGTTTTCTGCATGTGTGACTCTGTTCTGTTTTGTAATTCAGTTCAAGTGTAACGGTTTTTACATTCCCTCTGTAAGTGACACCTTATGAGAAGTGTCCTTTTCTGTGTGACTTATTTCACTTAGAATCGTCTTACCTAAATCCACTCATCATGCTGCTACTAGCCTTATGACATTGATTTCATGGCTGAGTGATATTCCATTGTACATAAGGACCACAACTTTTTTATCCATTTTTCGCTTTCCTGGGATATTTAAGGTGGAATGAAGTGGAGGTCTTTGTCAACAGAGCAGCCCTAAACTTTGGGGTGCTTGTGTCTTGCTGATTTTCAATTTTCCCACTTTATCCCCCCATGAGTGGAAGTGCCCTATGCTCTCTAAGCTGTGTTTTTTAGATGTTTCAGGACACACCGTACACTTCTCCAGAGTGGCTGTTGGTGATTTACATCCCGCCCATCAGTGTAGCAAGGCTCCCATTTCTCCATGGCCTGTCCTGCATTTCTGGTTTTGACACTTTTTTCAGCATGGCCCTTTTGACCGATGGGAAGCGAGACTTCTTTGTAGCGCTGATTTGCCTTTCCAGGTTGCTTGGTTGGCCAAAAAGGGCGTATGCGTTTTTTCCTGAATATATTCAGGAAAAAACGCATACGCCCTTTTTGGCCAAGGGCATCATTGTCAACGTTTTGCCGCTTTTCATGTGCTTTAAAGGCGATTCGAATCTACCTCCTGAAATCTGTTTCCTGCAATTCTGCCTTGATTTCAAATCCTCTTCTTTGCCTTCCCTCAATATATTTGTGGACGAGAGTTATCATTTATAACTCTGCAGGTTTGTGAATTGCAGTGCCCTGAGGCTCCATTTTACAAGTCGCTTTTTTGGGAGCTGGCCGCAAAAGCGCAGGATGGCTTCAGGCCCTGTTCTGGTTCCGGGGGGCAGGCTGAGCCTGTGGTTAATTCTTCTTCCTGATGGGAAAATAGAGTGACCTGTGCCTGTCCCAACACCAAGAGCTAGTCTCTCATAGGTTCCCCGTCTTCCCGTTCATCCTCAGGACAAATTGCAACCTGTACGGAACAGGAGGTTAAAGGTGCTGATGCTCCAAGTAGGGAGATTGCTAGTAAAGTGGCTGGAATGGCGAACCCGAGCACAAGGAGATGAGAAATGAGGTGCGTTTTAGAAACCTTTCCCCATCACACGG
Source organism: Balaenoptera physalus (assembly GCF_965194825.1). Lineage (NCBI taxonomy): Eukaryota > Metazoa > Chordata > Mammalia > Artiodactyla > Balaenopteridae > Balaenoptera > Balaenoptera physalus. Next base: position 491,420 of record NW_028126247.1, on the reverse strand, counting down.
TGTACCATCTTCTGGGTTTCTCATGCATGTTTTCGATGTAGGAAGATGCCCTTGAACCTGGAGATTTGGGACCCATGCGATGGGTAGCACGCAGTATTACTTTAAAGGGTCTGCGTTTGCTCACCCAACCTCACCAAACCTCTCAGCCCCAAGAGTGTCCACCCTTATGTCTCATCCAGCTGTGGGTCTAGATATGGTCAATCCAGGTTGCATCACAGCCCCTGAACGAATTGTGTAAGAATTTCTCTGTCTTTCCCTGTCTTTGTTTCATGGGTTTTTAAAAGTAATTTATTTTTATTATGGGGTTTAGCTGCTTTTCACGGCTGTGTTTATGCCGCTTTACACCCACTTGACACACTAACAGAGAGATATCAATACATAGGTTTTAAGATTATTACTAGTCAGATATATTCTTGTGCGGTGAATCGGGCGTGTTGAGTCCAGTTCTCTGAGCAAGGAGTAGGTCTTGTCTATTACATATTGGGTTTATGGAACGGTATCTGAGCTAATTTGAAACTCTTGTTTTATGTATCACCCCACCTCACCTTTCCCGTTAAGCAGCCATAGTGTGTTTTCTGCATGTGTGACTCTGTTGTGTTTTGTAATTCAGTTCAAGTGTAAAGGTTTTTACATTCCCTCTATAAGTGACACCTTATGAGAAGTGTCCTTTTCTGTGTGACTTATTTCACTTAGAATCGTCTTACCTAAATCCACTCATCATGCTGCTACTAGCCTTATGACATTGATTTCATGGCTGAGTGATATTCCATTGTACATAAGGACCACAACTTTTTTATCCATTTTTCGCTTTCCTGGGATATTTAAGGTGGAATGAAGTGGAGGTCCTTGTCAACAGAGCAGCCCTAAACTTTGGGGTGCTTGTGTCTTGCTGATTTTCAATTTTCCCACCTTATCCCCCCATGCGTGGAAGTGCCCTATGCTCTCTAAGCTGTGTTTTTTAGATGTTTCAGGACACACCGTACACTTCTCCAGAGTGGCTGTTGGCGATTTACATCCCGCCCATCAGTGTAGCAAGGCTCCGATTCCTCCATGGCCTGTCCTGCATTTCTGGTTTTGACACTTTTTTCAGCAGGGCCCTTTTGACCGATGGGAAGCGAGACTTCTTTGTAGCGCTGATTTGCCTTTCCAGGTTGCTTGGTTGGCCAAAAAGGGCGTATGCGTTTTTTCCTGAATATATTCAGGAAAAAACGCATACGCCCTTTTTGGCCAAGGGCATCATTGTCAACGTTTTGCCGCTTTTCATGTGCTTTAAAGGCGATTCGAATCTACCTCCTGAAATCTGTTTCCTGCAATTCTGCCTTGATTTCAAATCCTCTTCTTTGCCTTCCCTCAATATATTTGTGGACGAGAGTTATCATTTATAACTCTGCAGGTTTGTGAATTGCAGTGCCCTGAAGCTCCATTTTACAAGTCGCTTTTTTGGGAGCTGGCCGCAAAAGCGCAGGATGGCTTCAGGCCCTGTTCTGGTTCCGGGGGGCAGGCTGAGCCTGTGGTTAATTCTTCTTCCTGATGGGAAAATAGAGTGACCTGTGCCTGTCCCAACACCAAGAGCTAGTCTCTCATTGGTTCCCCGTCTTCCCGTTCATCCTCAGGACAAATTGCAACCTGTACGGAACAGGAGGTTAAAGGTGCTGATGCTCCAAGTAGGGAGATTGCTAGTAAAGTGGCTGGAATGGCGAACCCGAGCACAAGGAGATGAGAAATGAGGTGCGTTTTAGAAACCTTTCCCCATCACACGGTGTACCATCTTCTGGGTTTCTCATGCATGTTTTCGATGTAGGAAGATGCCCTTGAACCTGGAGATTTGGGACCCATGCGATGGGTAGCACGCAGTATTACTTTAAAGGGTCTGCGTTTGCTCACCCAACCTCACCAAACCTCTCAGCCCCAAGAGTGTCCACCCTTATGTCTCATCCAGCTGTGGGTCTAGATATGGTCAATCCAGGTTGCATCACAGCCCCTGAACGAATTGTGTAAGAATTTCTCTGTCTTTCCCTGTCTTTGTTTCATGGGTTTTTAAAAGTAATTTATTTTTATAATGGGGTTTAGCTGCTTTTCACGGCTGTGTTTATGCCGCTTTACACCCACTTGACACACTAACAGAGAGATATCAATACATAGGTTTTAAGATTATTACTAGTCAGATATATTCTTGTGCGGTGAATCGGGCGTGTTGAGTCCAGTTCTCTGAGCAAGGAGTAGGTCTTGTCTATTACATATTGGGTTTATGGAACGGTATCTGAGCTAATTTGAAACTCTTGTTTTATGTATCACCCCACCTCACCTTTCCCGTTAAGCAGCCATAGTGTGTTTTCTGCATGTGTGACTCTGTTCTGTTTTGTAATTCAGTTCAAGTGTAACGGTTTTTACATTCCCTCTATAAGTGACACCTTATGAGAAGTGTCCTTTTCTGTGTGACTTATTTCACTTAGAATCGTCTTACCTAAATCCACTCATCATGCTGCTACTAGCCTTATGACATTGATTTCATGGCTGAGTGATATTCCATTGTACATAAGGACCACAACTTTTTTATCCATTTTTCGCTTTCCTGGGATATTTAAGGTGGAATGAAGTGGAGGTCCTTGTCAACAGAGCAGCCCTAAACTTTGGGGTGCTTGTGTCTTGCTGATTTTCAATTTTCCCACCTTATCCCCCCATGCGTGGAAGTGCCCTATGCTCTCTAAGCTGTGTTTTTTAGATGTTTCAGGACACACCGTACACTTCTCCAGAGTGGCTGTTGGCGATTTACATCCCGCCCATCAGTGTAGCAAGGCTCCGATTCCTCCATGGCCTGTCCTGCATTTCTGGTTTTGACACTTTTTTCAGCATGGCCCTTTTGACCGATGGGAAGCGAGACTTCTTTGTAGCGCTGATTTTCCTTTCCAGGTTGCTTGGTTGGCCAAAAAGGGCGTATGCGTTTTTTCCTGAATATATTCAGGAAAAAACGCATACGCCCTTTTTGGCCAAGGGCATCATTGTCAACGTTTTGCCGCTTTTCATGTGCTTTAAAGGCGATTCGAATCTACCTCCTGAAATCTGTTTCCTGCAATTCTGCCTTGATTTCAAATCCTCTTCTTTGCCTTCCCTCAATATATTTGTGGACGAGAGTTATCATTTATAACTCTGCAGGTTTGTGAATTGCAGTGCCCTGAGGCTCCATTTTACAAGTCGCTTTTTTGGGAGCTGGCCGCAAAAGCGCAGGATGGCTTCAGGCCCTGTTCTGGTTCCGGGGGGCAGGCTGAGCCTGTGGTTAATTCTTCTTCCTGATGGGAAAATAGAGTGACCTGTGCCTGTCCCAACACCAAGAGCTAGTCTCTCATAGGTTCCCCGTCTTCCCGTTCATCCTCAGGACAAATTGCAACCTGTACGGAACAGGAGGTTAAAGGTGCTGATGCTCCAAGTAGGGAGATTGCTAGTAAAGTGGCTGGAATGGCGAACCCGAGCACAAGGAGATGAGAAATGAGGTGCGTTTTAGAAACCTTTCCCCATCACACGGTGTACCATCTTCTGGGTTTCTCATGCATGTTTTCGATGTAGGAAGATGCCCTTGAACCTGGAGATTTGGGACCCATGCGATGGGTAGCACGCAGTATTACTTTAAAGGGTCTGCGTTTGCTCACCCAACCTCACCAAACCTCTCAGCCCCAAGAGTGTCCACCCTTATGTCTCATCCAGCTGTGGGTCTAGATATGGTCAATCCAGGTTGCATCACAGCCCCTGAACGAATTGTGTAAGAATTTCTCTGTCTTTCCCTGTCTTTGTTTCATGGGTTTTTAAAAGTAATTTATTTTTATTATGGGGTTTAGCTGCTTTTCACGGCTGTGTTTATGCCGCTTTACACCCACTTGACACACTAACAGAGAGATATCAATACATAGGTTTTAAGATTATTACTAGTCAGATATATTCTTGTGCGGTGAATCGGGCGTGTTGAGTCCAGTTCTCTGAGCAAGGAGTAGGTCTTGTCTATTACATATTGGGTTTATGGAACGGTATCTGAGCTAATTTGAAACTCTTGTTTTATGTATCACCCCACCTCACCTTTCCCGTTAAGCAGCCATAGTGTGTTTTCTGCATGTGTGACTCTGTTCTGTTTTGTAATTCAGTTCAAGTGTAAAGGTTTTTACATTCCCTCTATAAGTGACACCTTATGAGAAGTGTCCTTTTCTGTGTGACTTATTTCACTTAGAATCGTCTTACCTAAATCCACTCATCATGCTGCTACTAGCCTTATGACATTGATTTCATGGCTGAGTGATATTCCATTGTACATAAGGACCACAACTTTTTTATCCATTTTTCGCTTTCCTGGGATATTTAAGGTGGAATGAAGTGGAGGTCCTTGTCAACAGAGCAGCCCTAAACTTTGGGGTGCTTGTGTCTTGCTGATTTTCAATTTTCCCACCTTATCCCCCCATGCGTGGAAGTGCCCTATGCTCTCTAAGCTGTGTTTTTTAGATGTTTCAGGACACACCGTACACTTCTCCAGAGTGGCTGTTGGCAATTTACATCCCGCCCATCAGTGTAGCAAGGCTCCGATTCCTCCATGGCCTGTCCTGCATTTCTGGTTTTGACACTTTTTTCAGCAGGGCCCTTTTGACCGATGGGAAGCGAGACTTCTTTGTAGCGCTGATTTGCCTTTCCAGGTTGCTTGGTTGGCCAAAAAGGGCGTATGCGTTTTTTCCTGAATATATTCAGGAAAAAACGCATACGCCCTTTTTGGCCAAGGGCATCATTGTCAACGTTTTGCCGCTTTTCATGTGCTTTAAAGGCGATTCGAATCTACCTCCTGAAATCTGTTTCCTGCAATTCTGCCTTGATTTCAAATCCTCTTCTTTGCCTTCCCTCAATATATTTGTGGACGAGAGTTATCATTTATAACTCTGCAGGTTTGTGAATTGCAGTGCCCTGAAGCTCCATTTTACAAGTCGCTTTTTTGGGAGCTGGCCGCAAAAGCGCAGGATGGCTTCAGGCCCTGTTCTGGTTCCGGGGGGCAGGCTGAGCCTGTGGTTAATTCTTCTTCCTGATGGGAAAATAGAGTGACCTGTGCTTGTCCCAACACCAAGAGCTAGTCTCTCATTGGTTCCCCGTCTTCCCGTTCATCCTCAGGACAAATTGCAACCTGTACGGAACAGGAGGTTAAAGGTGCTGATGCTCCAAGTAGGGAGATTGCTAGTAAAGTGGCTGGAATGGCGAACCCGAGCACAAGGAGATGAGAAATGAGGTGCGTTTTAGAAACCTTTCCCCATCACACGGTGTACCATCTTCTGGGTTTCTCATGCATGTTTTCGATGTAGGAAGATGCCCTTGAACCTGGAGATTTGGGACCCATGCGATGGTTAGCACGCAGTATTACTTTAAAGGGTCTGCGTTTGCTCACCCAACCTCACCAAACCTCTCAGCCCCAAGAGTGTCCACCCTTATGTCTCATCCAGCTGTGGGTCTAGATATGGTCAATCCAGGTTGCATCACAGCCCCTGAACGAATTGTGTAAGAATTTCTCTGTCTTTCCCTGTCTTTGTTTCATGGGTTTTTAAAAGTAATTTATTTTTATAATGGGGTTTAGCTGCTTTTCACGGCTGTGTTTATGCCGCTTTACACCCACTTGACACACTAACAGAGAGATATCAATACATAGGTTTTAAGATTATTACTAGTCAGATATATTCTTGTGCGGTCAATCGGGCGTGTTGAGTCCAGTTCTCTGAGCAAGGAGTAGGTCTTGTCTATTACATATTGGGTTTATGGAACGGTATCTGAGCTAATTTGAAACTCTTGTTTTATGTATCACCCCACCTCACCTTTCCCGTTAAGCAGCCATAGTGTGTTTTCTGCATGTGTGACTCTGTTCTGTTTTGTAATTCAGTTCAAGTGTAAAGGTTTTTACATTCCCTCTATAAGTGACACCTTATGAGAAGTGTCCTTTTCTGTGTGACTTATTTCACTTAGAATCGTCTTACCTAAATCCACTCATCATGCTGCTACTAGCCTTATGACATTGATTTCATGGCTGAGTGATATTCCATTGTACATAAGGACCACAACTTTGTTATCCATTTTTCGCTTTCCTGGGATATTTAAGGTGGAATGAAGTGGAGGTCCTTGTCAACAGAGCAGCCCTAAACTTTGGGGTGCTTGTGTCTTGCTGATTTTCAATTTTCCCACCTTATCCCCCCATGCGTGGAAGTGCCCTATGCTCTCTAAGCTGTGTTTTTTAGATGTTTCAGGACACACCGTACACTTCTCCAGAGTGGCTGTTGGCGATTTACATCCCGCCCATCAGTGTAGCAAGGCTCCGATTCCTCCATGGCCTGTCCTGCATTTCTGGTTTTGACACTTTTTTCAGCATGGCCCTTTTGACCGATGGGAAGCGAGACTTCTTTGTAGCGCTGATTTGCCTTTCCAGGTTGCTTGGTTGGCCAAAAAGGGCGTATGCGTTTTTTCCTGAATATATTCAGGAAAAAACGCATACGCCCTTTTTGGCCAAGGGCATCATTGTCAACGTTTTGCCGCTTTTCATGTGCTTTAAAGGCGATTCGAATCTACCTCCTGAAATCTGTTTCCTGCAATTCTGCCTTGATTTCAAATCCTCTTCTTTGCCTTCCCTCAATATATTTGTGGACGAGAGTTATCATTTATAACTCTGCAGGTTTGTGAATTGCAGTGCCCTGAAGCTCCATTTTACAAGTCGCTTTTTTGGGAGCTGGCCGCAAAAGCACAGGATGGCTTCAGGCCCTGTTCTGGTTCCGGGGGGCAGGCTGAGCCTGTGGTTAATTCTTCTTCCTGATGGGAAAATAGAGTGACCTGTGCCTGACCCAACACCAAGAGCTAGTCTCTCATTGGTTCCCCGTCTTCCCGTTCATCCTCAGGACAAATTGCAACCTGTACGGAACAGGAGGTTAAAGGTGCTGATGCTCCAAGTAGGGAGATTGCTAGTAAAGTGGCTGGAATGGCGAACCCGAGCACAAGGAGATGAGAAATGAGGTGCGTTTTAGAAACCTTTCCCCATCACACGGTGTACCATCTTCTGGGTTTCTCATGCATGTTTTCGATGTAGGAAGATGCCCTTGAACCTGGAGATTTGGGACCCATGCGATGGGTAGCACGCAGTATTACTTTAAAGGGTCTGCGTTTGCTCACCCAACCTCACCAAACCTCTCAGCCCCAAGAGTGTCCACCCTTATGTCTCATCCAGCTGTGGGTCTAGATATGGTCAATCCAGGTTGCATCACAGCCCCTGAACGAATTGTGTAAGAATTTCTCTGTCTTTCCCTGTCTTTGTTTCATGGGTTTTTAAAAGTAATTTATTTTTATAATGGGGTTTAGCTGCTTTTCACGGCTGTGTTTATGCCGCTTTACACCCACTTGACACACTAACAGAGAGATATCAATACATAGGTTTTAAGATTATTACTAGTCAGATATATTCTTGTGCGGTGAATCGGGCGTGTTGAGTCCAGTTCTCTGAGCAAGGAGTAGGTCTTGTCTATTACATATTGGGTTTATGGAACGGTATCTGAGCTAATTTGAAACTCTTGTTTTATGTATCACCCCACCTCACCTTTCCCGTTAAGCAGCCATAGTGTGTTTTCTGCATGTGTGACTCTGTTCTGTTTTGTAATTCAGTTCAAGTGTAACGGTTTTTACATTCCCTCTATAAGTGACACCTTATGAGAAGTGTCCTTTTCTGTGTGACTTATTTCACTTAGAATCGTCTTACCTAAATCCACTCATCATGCTGCTACTAGCCTTATGACATTGATTTCATGGCTGAGTGATATTCAATTGTACATAAGGACCACAACTTTTTTATCCATTTTTCGCTTTCCTGGGATATTTTAGGTGGAATGAAGTGGAGGTCTTTGTCAACAGAGCAGCCCTAAACTTTGGGGTGCTTGTGTCTTGCTGATTTTCAATTTTCCCACTTTATCCCCCCGTGAGTGGAAGTGCCCTATGCTCTCTAAGCTGTGTTTTTTAGATGTTTCAGGACACACCGTACACTTCTCCAGAGTGGCTGTTGGCGATTTACATCCCGCCCATCAGTGTAGCAAGGCCCCCATTTCTCCATGGCCTGTCCTGCATTTCTGGTTTTGACACTTTTTCAGCATGGCCCTTTTGACCGATGGGAAGCTAGACTTCTTTGTAGCGCTGATTTGCCTTTCCAGGTTGCTTGGTTGGCCAAAAAGGGCGTATGCGTTTTTTCCTGAATATATTCAGGAAAAAACGCATACGCCCTTTTTGGCCAAGGGCATCATTGTCAACGTTTTGCCGCTTTTCATGTGCTTTAAAGGCGATTCGAATCTACCTCCTGAAATCTGTTTCCTGCAATTCTGCCTTGATTTCAAATCCTCTTCTTTGCCTTCCCTCAATATATTTGTGGACGAGAGTTATCATTTATAACTCTGCAGGTTTGTGAATTGCAGTGCCCTGAAGCTCCATTTTACAAGTCGCTTTTTTGGGAGCTGGCCGCAAAAGCGCAGGATGGCTTCAGGCCCTGTTCTGGTTCCGGGGGGCAGGCTGAGCCTGTGGTTAATTCTTCTTCCTGATGGGAAAATAGAGTGTCCTGTGCCTGTCCCAACACCAAGAGCTAGTCTCTCATTGGTTCCCCGTCTTCCCGTTCATCCTCAGGACAAATTGCAACCTGTACGGAACAGGAGGTTAAAGGTGCTGATGCTCCAAGTAGGGAGATTGCTAGTAAAGTGGCTGGAATGGCGAACCCGAGCACAAGGAGTTGAGAAATGAGGTGCGTTTTAGAAACCTTTCCCCATCACACGGTGTACCATCTTCTGGGTTTCTCATGCATGTTTTCGATGTAGGAAGATGCCCATGAACCTGGAGATTTGGGACCCATGCGATGGGTAGCACGCAGTATTACTTTAAAGGGTCTGCGTTTGCTCACCCAACCTCACCAAACCTCTCAGCCCCAAGAGTGTCCACCCTTATGTCTCATCCAGCTGTGGGTCTAGATATGGTCAATCCAGGTTGCATCACAGCCCCTGAACGAATTGTGTAAGAATTTCTCTGTCTTTCCCTGTCTTTGTTTCATGGGTTTTTAAAAGTAATTTATTTTTATAATGGGGTTTAGCTGCTTTTCACGGCTGTGTTTATGCCGCTTTACACCCACTTGACACACTAACAGAGAGATATCAATACATAGGTTTTAAGATTATTACTAGTCAGATATATTCTTGTGCGGTGAATCGGGCGTGTTGAGTCCAGTTCTCTGAGCAAGGAGTAGGTCTTGTCTATTACATATTGGGTTTATGGAACGGTATCTGAGCTAATTTGAAACTCTTGTTTTATGTATCACCCCACCTCACCTTTCCCGTTAAGCAGCCATAGTGTGTTTTCTGCATGTGTGACTCTGTTCTGTTTTGTAATTCAGTTCAAGTGTAACGGTTTTTACATTCCCTCTATAAGTGACACCTTATGAGAAGTGTCCTTTTCTGTGTGACTTATTTCACTTAGAATCGTCTTACCTAAATCCACTCATCATGCTGCTACTAGCCTTATGACATTGATTTCATGGCTGAGTGATATTCAATTGTACATAAGGACCACAACTTTTTTATCCATTTTTCGCTTTCCTGGGATATTTTAGGTGGAATGAAGTGGAGGTCTTTGTCAACAGAGCAGCCCTAAACTTTGGGGTGCTTGTGTCTTGCTGATTTTCAATTTTCCCACTTTATCCCCCCGTGAGTGGAAGTGCCCTATGCTCTCTAAGCTGTGTTTTTTAGATGTTTCAGGACACACCGTACACTTCTCCAGAGTGGCTGTTGGCGATTTACATCCCGCCCATCAGTGTAGCAAGGCCCCCATTTCTCCATGGCCTGTCCTGCATTTCTGGTTTTGACACTTTTTCAGCATGGCCCTTTTGACCGATGGGAAGCTAGACTTCTTTGTAGCGCTGATTTGCCTTTCCAGGTTGCTTGGTTGGCCAAAAAGGGCGTATGCGTTTTTTCCTGAATATATTCAGGAAAAAACGCATACGCCCTTTTTGGCCAAGGGCATCATTGTCAACGTTTTGCCGCTTTTCATGTGCTTTAAAGGCGATTCGAATCTACCTCCTGAAATCTGTTTCCTGCAATTCTGCCTTGATTTCAAATCCTCTTCTTTGCCTTCCCTCAATATATTTGTGGACGAGAGTTATCATTTATAACTCTGCAGGTTTGTGAATTGCAGTGCCCTGAAGCTCCATTTTACAAGTCGCTTTTTTGGGAGCTGGCCGCAAAAGCGCAGGATGGCTTCAGGCCCTGTTCTGGTTCCGGGGGGCAGGCTGAGCCTGTGGTTAATTCTTCTTCCTGATGGGAAAATAGAGTGTCCTGTGCCTGTCCCAACACCAAGAGCTAGTCTCTCATTGGTTCCCCGTCTTCCCGTTCATCCTCAGGACAAATTGCAACCTGTACGGAACAGGAGGTTAAAGGTGCTGATGCTCCAAGTAGGGAGATTGCTAGTAAAGTGGCTGGAATGGCGAACCCGAGCACAAGGAGTTGAGAAATGAGGTGCGTTTTAGAAACCTTTCCCCATCACACGGTGTACCATCTTCTGGGTTTCTCATGCATGTTTTCGATGTAGGAAGATGCCCATGAACCTGGAGATTTGGGACCCATGCGATGGGTAGCACGCAGTATTACTTTAAAGGGTCTGCGTTTGCTCACCCAACCTCACCAAACCTCTCAGCCCCAAGAGTGTCCACCCTTATGTCTCATCCAGCTGTGGGTCTAGATATGGTCAATCCAGGTTGCATCACAGCCCCTGAACGAATTGTGTAAGAATTTCTCTGTCTTTCCCTGTCTTTGTTTCATGGGTTTTTAAAAGTAATTTATTTTTATAATGGGGTTTAGCTGCTTTTCACGGCTGTGTTTATGCCGCTTTACACCCACTTGACACACTAACAGAGAGATATCAATACATAGGTTTTAAGATTATTACTAGTCAGATATATTCTTGTGCGGTCAATCGGGCGTGTTGAGTCCAGTTCTCTGAGCAAGGAGTAGGTCTTGTCTATTACATATTGGGTTTATGGAACGGTATCTGAGCTAATTTGAAACTCTTGTTTTATGTATCACCCCACCTCACCTTTCCCGTTAAGCAGCCATAGTGTGTTTTCTGCATGTGTGACTCTGTTCTGTTTTGTAATTCAGTTCAAGTGTAAAGGTTTTTACATTCCCTCTATAAGTGACACCTTATGAGAAGTGTCCTTTTCTGTGTGACTTATTTCACTTAGAATCGTCTTACCTAAATCCACTCATCATGCTGCTACTAGCCTTATGACATTGATTTCATGGCTGAGTGATATTCCATTGTACATAAGGACCACAACTTTTTTATCCATTTTTCGCTTTCCTGGGATATTTAAGGTGGAATGAAGTGGAGGTCCTTGTCAACAGAGCAGCCCTAAACTTTGGGGTGCTTGTGTCTTGCTGATTTTCAATTTTCCCACCTTATCCCCCCATGCGTGGAAGTGCCCTATGCTCTCTAAGCTGTGTTTTTTAGATGTTTCAGGACACACCGTACACTTCTCCAGAGTGGCTGTTGGCGATTTACATCCCGCCCATCAGTGTAGCAAGGCTCCGATTCCTCCATGGCCTGTCCTGCATTTCTGGTTTTGACACTTTTTTCAGCATGGCCCTTTTGACCGATGGGAAGCGAGACTTCTTTGTAGCGCTGATTTGCCTTTCCAGGTTGCTTGGTTGGCCAAAAAGGGCGTATGCGTTTTTTCCTGAATATATTCAGGAAAAAACGCATACGCCCTTTTTGGCCAAGGGCATCATTGTCAACGTTTTGCCGCTTTTCATGTGCTTTAAAGGCGATTCGAATCTACCTCCTGAAATCTGTTTCCTGCAATTCTGCCTTGATTTCAAATCCTCTTCTTTGCCTTCCCTCAATATATTTGTGGACGAGAGTTATCATTTATAACTCTGCAGGTTTGTGAATTGCAGTGCCCTGAAGCTCCATTTTACAAGTCGCTTTTTTGGGAGCTGGCCGCAAAAGCGCAGGATGGCTTCAGGCCCTGTTCTGGTTCCGGGGGGCAGGCTGAGCCTGTGGTTAATTCTTCTTCCTGATGGGAAAATAGAGTGTCCTGTGCCTGTCCCAACACCAAGAGCTAGTCTCTCATTGGTTCCCCGTCTTCCCGTTCATCCTCAGGACAAATTGCAACCTGTACGGAACAGGAGGTTAAAGGTGCTGATGCTCCAAGTAGGGAGATTGCTAGTAAAGTGGCTGGAATGGCGAACCCGAGCACAAGGAGTTGAGAAATGAGGTGCGTTTTAGAAACCTTTCCCCATCACACGGTGTACCATCTTCTGGGTTTCTCATGCATGTTTTCGATGTAGGAAGATGCCCATGAACCTGGAGATTTGGGACCCATGCGATGGGTAGCACGCAGTATTACTTTAAAGGGTCTGCGTTTGCTCACCCAACCTCACCAAACCTCTCAGCCCCAAGAGTGTCCACCCTTATGTCTCATCCAGCTGTGGGTCTAGATATGGTCAATCCAGGTTGCATCACAGCCCCTGAACGAATTGTGTAAGAATTTCTCTGTCTTTCCCTGTCTTTGTTTCATGGGTTTTTAAAAGTAATTTATTTTTATTATGGGGTTTAGCTGCTTTTCACGGCTGTGTTTATGCCGCTTTACACCCACTTGACACACTAACAGAGAGATATCAATACATAGGTTTTAAGATTATTACTAGTCAGATATATTCTTGTGCGGTGAATCGGGCGTGTTGAGTCCAGTTCTCTGAGCAAGGAGTAGGTCTTGTCTATTACATATTGGGTTTATGGAACGGTATCTGAGCTAATTTGAAACTCTTGTTTTATGTATCACCCCACCTCACCTTTCCCGTTAAGCAGCCATAGTGTGTTTTCTGCATGTGTGACTCTGTTCTGTTTTGTAATTCAGTTCAAGTGTAAAGGTTTTTACATTCCCTCTATAAGTGACACCTTATGAGAAGTGTCCTTTTCTGTGTGACTTATTTCACTTAGAATCGTCTTACCTAAATCCACTCATCATGCTGCTACTAGCCTTATGACATTGATTTCATGGCTGAGTGATATTCCATTGTACATAAGGACCACAACTTTTTTATCCATTTTTCGCTTTCCTGGGATATTTAAGGTGGAATGAAGTGGAGGTCCTTGTCAACAGAGCAGCCCTAAACTTTGGGGTGCTTGTGTCTTGCTGATTTTCAATTTTCCCACCTTATCCCCCCATGCGTGGAAGTGCCCTATGCTCTCTAAGCTGTGTTTTTTAGATGTTTCAGGACACACCGTACACTTCTCCAGAGTGGCTGTTGGCGATTTACATCCCGCCCATCAGTGTAGCAAGGCTCCGATTCCTCCATGGCCTGTCCTGCATTTCTGGTTTTGACACTTTTTTCAGCAGGGCCCTTTTGACCGATGGGAAGCGAGACTTCTTTGTAGCGCTGATTTGCCTTTCCAGGTTGCTTGGTTGGCCAAAAAGGGCGTATGCGTTTTTTCCTGAATATATTCAGGAAAAAACGCATACGCCCTTTTTGGCCAAGGGCATCATTGTCAACGTTTTGCCGCTTTTCATGTGCTTTAAAGGCGATTCGAATCTACCTCCTGAAATCTGTTTCCTGCAATTCTGCCTTGATTTCAAATCCTCTTCTTTGCCTTCCCTCAATATATTTGTGGACGAGAGTTATCATTTATAACTCTGCAGGTTTGTGAATTGCAGTGCCCTGAAGCTCCATTTTACAAGTCGCTTTTTTGGGAGCTGGCCGCAAAAGCGCAGGATGGCTTCAGGCCCTGTTCTGGTTCCGGGGGGCAGGCTGAGCCTGTGGTTAATTCTTCTTCCTGATGGGAAAATAGAGTGACCTGTGCCTGTCCCAACACCAAGAGCTAGTCTCTCATTGGTTCCCCATCTTCCCGTTCATCCTCAGGACAAATTGCAACCTGTACGGAACAGGAGGTTAAAGGTGCTGATGCTCCAAGTAGGGAGATTGCTAGTAAAGTGGCTGGAATGGCGAACCCGAGCACAAGGAGATGAGAAATGAGGTGCGTTTTAGAAACCTTTCCCCATCACACGGTGTACCATCTTCTGGGTTTCTCATGCATGTTTTCGATGTAGGAAGATGCCCTTGAACCTGGAGATTTGGGACCCATGCGATGGGTAGCACGCAGTATTACTTTAAAGGGTCTGCGTTTGCTCACCCAACCTCACCAAACCTCTCAGCCCCAAGAGTGTCCACCCTTATGTCTCATCCAGCTGTGGGTCTAGATATGGTCAATCCAGGTTGCATCACAGCCCCTGAACGAATTGTGTAAGAATTTCTCTGTCTTTCCCTGTCTTTGTTTCATGGGTTTTTAAAAGTAATTTATTTTTATTATGGGGTTTAGCTGCTTTTCACGGCTGTGTTTATGCCGCTTTACACCCACTTGACACACTAACAGAGAGATATCAATACATAGGTTTTAAGATTATTACTAGTCAGATATATTCTTGTGCGGTGAATCGGGCGTGTTGAGTCCAGTTCTCTGAGCAAGGAGTAGGTCTTGTCTATTACATATTGGGTTTATGGAACGGTATCTGAGCTAATTTGAAACTCTTGTTTTATGTATCACCCCACCTCACCTTTCCCGTTAAGCAGCCATAGTGTGTTTTCTGCATGTGTGACTCTGTTCTGTTTTGTAATTCAGTTCAAGTGTAAAGGTTTTTACATTCCCTCTATAAGTGACACCTTATGAGAAGTGTCCTTTTCTGTGTGACTTATTTCACTTAGAATCGTCTTACCTAAATCCACTCATCATGCTGCTACTAGCCTTATGACATTGATTTCATGGCTGAGTGATATTCCATTGTACATAAGGACCACAACTTTTTTATCCATTTTTCGCTTTCCTGGGATATTTAAGGTGGAATGAAGTGGAGGTCCTTGTCAACAGAGCAGCCCTAAACTTTGGGGTGCTTGTGTCTTGCTGATTTTCAATTTTCCCACCTTATCTCCCCATGCGTGGAAGTGCCCTATGCTCTCTAAGCTGTGTTTTTTAGATGTTTCAGGACACACCGTACACTTCTCCAGAGTGGCTGTTGGCGATTTACATCCCGCCCATCAGTGTAGCAAGGCTCCGATTCCTCCATGGCCTGTCCTGCATTTCTGGTTTTGACACTTTTTTCAGCATGGCCCTTTTGACCGATGGGAAGCGAGACTTCTTTGTAGCGCTGATTTGCCTTTCCAGGTTGCTTGGTTGGCCAAAAAGGGCGTATGCGTTTTTTCCTGAATATATTCAGGAAAAAACGCATACGCCCTTTTTGGCCAAGGGCATCATTGTCAACGTTTTGCCGCTTTTCATGTGCTTTAAAGGCGATTCGAATCTACCTCCTGAAATCTGTTTCCTGCAATTCTGCCTTGATTTCAAATCCTCTTCTTTGCCTTCCCTCAATATATTTGTGGACGAGAGTTATCATTTATAACTCTGCAGGTTTGTGAATTGCAGTGCCCTGAAGCTCCATTTTACAAGTCGCTTTTTTGGGAGCTGGCCGCAAAAGCGCAGGATGGCTTCAGGCCCTGTTCTGGTTCCGGGGGGCAGGCTGAGCCTGTGGTTAATTCTTCTTCCTGATGGGAAAATAGAGTGACCTGTGCCTGTCCCAACACCAAGAGCTAGTCTCTCATTGGTTCCCCGTATTCCCGTTCATCCTCAGGACAAATTGCAACCTGTACGGAACAGGAGGTTAAAGGTGCTGATGCTCCAAGTAGGGAGATTGCTAGTAAAGTGGCTGGAATGGCGAACCCGAGCACAAGGAGATGAGAAATGAGGTGCGTTTTAGAAACCTTTCCCCATCACACGGTGTACCATCTTCTGGGTTTCTCATGCATGTTTTCGATGTAGGAAGATGCCCTTGAACCTGGAGATTTGGGACCCATGCGATGGGTAGCACGCAGTATTACTTTAAAGGGTCTGCGTTTGCTCACCCAACCTCACCAAACCTCTCAGCCCCAAGAGTGTCCACCCTTATGTCTCATCCAGCTGTGGGTCTAGATATGGTCAATCCAGGTTGCATCACAGCCCCTGAACGAATTGTGTAAGAATTTCTCTGTCTTTCCCTGTCTTTGTTTCATGGGTTTTTAAAAGTAATTTATTTTTATAATGGGGTTTAGCTGCTTTTCACGGCTGTGTTTATGCCGCTTTACACCCACTTGACACACTAACAGAGAGATATCAATACATAGGTTTTAAGATTATTACTAGTCAGATATATTCTTGTGCGGTGAATCGGGCGTGTTGAGTCCAGTTCTCTGAGCAAGGAGTAGGTCTTGTCTATTGCATATTGGGTTTATGGAACGGTATCTGAGCTAATTTGAAACTCTTGTTTTATGTATCACCCCACCTCACCTTTCCCGTTAAGCAGCCATAGTGTGTTTTCTGCATGTGTGACTCTGTTCTGTTTTGTAATTCAGTTCAAGTGTAACGGTTTTTACATTCCCTCTATAAGTGACACCTTATGAGAAGTGTCCTTTTCTGTGTGACTTATTTCACTTAGAATCGTCTTACCTAAATCCACTCATCATGCTGCTACTAGCCTTATGACATTGATTTCATGGCTGAGTGATATTCAATTGTACATAAGGACCACAACTTTTTTATCCATTTTTCGCTTTCCTGGGATATTTTAGGTGGAATGAAGTGGAGGTCTTTGTCAACAGAGCAGCCCTAAACTTTGGGGTGCTTGTGTCTTGCTGATTTTCAATTTTCCCACTTTATCCCCCCGTGAGTGGAAGTGCCCTATGCTCTCTAAGCTGTGTTTTTTAGATGTTTCAGGACACACCGTACACTTCTCCAGAGTGGCTGTTGGCGATTTACATCCCGCCCATCAGTGTAGCAAGGCTCCGATTCCTCCATGGCCTGTCCTGCATTTCTGGTTTTGACACTTTTTTCAGCATGGCCCTTTTGACCGATGGGAAGCGAGACTTCTTTGTAGCGCTGATTTGCCTTTCCAGGTTGCTTGGTTGGCCAAAAAGGGCGTATGCGTTTTTTCCTGAATATATTCAGGAAAAAACGCATACGCCCTTTTTGGCCAAGGGCATCATTGTCAACGTTTTGCCGCTTTTCATGTGCTTTAAAGGCGATTCGAATCTACCTCCTGAAATCTGTTTCCTGCAATTCTGCCTTGATTTCAAATCCTCTTCTTTGCCTTCCCTCAATATATTTGTGGACGAGAGTTATCATTTATAACTCTGCAGGTTTGTGAATTGCAGTGCCCTGAAGCTCCATTTTACAAGTCGCTTTTTTGGGAGCTGGCCGCAAAAGCGCAGGATGGCTTCAGGCCCTGTTCTGGTTCCGGGGGGCAGGCTGAGCCTGTGGTTAATTCTTCTTCCTGATGGGAAAATAGAGTGTCCTGTGCCTGTCCCAACACCAAGAGCTAGTCTCTCATTGGTTCCCCGTCTTCCCGTTCATCCTCAGGACAAATTGCAACCTGTACGGAACAGGAGGTTAAAGGTGCTGATGCTCCAAGTAGGGAGATTGCTAGTAAAGTGGCTGGAATGGCGAACCCGAGCACAAGGAGTTGAGAAATGAGGTGCGTTTTAGAAACCTTTCCCCATCACACGGTGTACCATCTTCTGGGTTTCTCATGCATGTTTTCGATGTAGGAAGATGCCCATGAACCTGGAGATTTGGGACCCATGCGATGGGTAGCACGCAGTATTACTTTAAAGGGTCTGCGTTTGCTCACCCAACCTCACCAAACCTCTCAGCCCCAAGAGTGTCCACCCTTATGTCTCATCCAGCTGTGGGTCTAGATATGGTCAATCCAGGTTGCATCACAGCCCCTGAACGAATTGTGTAAGAATTTCTCTGTCTTTCCCCGTCTTTGTTTCATGGGTTTTTAAAAGTAATTTATTTTTATAATGGGGTTTAGCTGCTTTTCACGGCTGTGTTTATGCCGCTTTACACCCACTTGACACACTAACAGAGAGATATCAATACATAGGTTTTAAGATTATTACTAGTCAGATATATTCTTGTGCGGTGAATCGGGCGTGTTGAGTCCAGTTCTCTGAGCAAGGAGTAGGTCTTGTCTATTACATATTGGGTTTATGGAACGGTATCTGAGCTAATTTGAAACTCTTGTTTTATGTATCACCCCACCTCACCTTTCCCGTTAAGCAGCCATAGTGTGTTTTCTGCATGTGTGACTCTGTTCTGTTTTGTAATTCAGTTCAAGTGTAAAGGTTTTTACATTCCCTCTATAAGTGACACCTTATGAGAAGTGTCCTTTTCTGTGTGACTTATTTCACTTAGAATCGTCTTACCTAAATCCACTCATCATGCTGCTACTAGCCTTATGACATTGATTTCATGGCTGAGTGATATTCCATTGTACATAAGGACCACAACTTTTTTATCCATTTTTCGCTTTCCTGGGATATTTAAGGTGGAATGAAGTGGAGGTCCTTGTCAACAGAGCAGCCCTAAACTTTGGGGTGCTTGTGTCTTGCTGATTTTCAATTTTCCCACCTTATCTCCCCATGCGTGGAAGTGCCCTATGCTCTCTAAGCTGTGTTTTTTAGATGTTTCAGGACACACCGTACACTTCTCCAGAGTGGCTGTTGGCGATTTACATCCCGCCCATCAGTGTAGCAGGGCTCCGATTCCTCCATGGCCTGTCCTGCATTTCTGGTTTTGACACTTTTTTCAGCATGGCCCTTTTGACCGATGGGAAGCGAGACTTCTTTGTAGCGCTGATTTGCCTTTCCAGGTTGCTTGGTTGGCCAAAAAGGGCGTATGCGTTTTTTCCTGAATATATTCAGGAAAAAACGCATACGCCCTTTTTGGCCAAGGGCATCATTGTCAACGTTTTGCCGCTTTTCATGTGCTTTAAAGGCGATTCGAATCTACCTCCTGAAATCTGTTTCCTGCAATTCTGCCTTGATTTCAAATCCTCTTCTTTGCCTTCCCTCAATATATTTGTGGACGAGAGTTATCATTTATAACTCTGCAGGTTTGTGAATTGCAGTGCCCTGAAGCTCCATTTTACAAGTCGCTTTTTTGGGAGCTGGCCGCAAAAGCGCAGGATGGCTTCAGGCCCTGTTCTGGTTCCGGGGGGCAGGCTGAGCCTGTGGTTAATTCTTCTTCCTGATGGGAAAATAGAGTGTCCTGTGCCTGTCCCAACACCAAGAGCTAGTCTCTCATTGGTTCCCCGTCTTCCCGTTCATCCTCAGGACAAATTGCAACCTGTACGGAACAGGAGGTTAAAGGTGCTGATGCTCCAAGTAGGGAGATTGCTAGTAAAGTGGCTGGAATGGCGAACCCGAGCACAAGGAGTTGAGAAATGAGGTGCGTTTTAGAAACCTTTCCCCATCACACGGTGTACCATCTTCTGGGTTTCTCATGCATGTTTTCGATGTAGGAAGATGCCCATGAACCTGGAGATTTGGGACCCATGCGATGGGTAGCACGCAGTATTACTTTAAAGGGTCTGCGTTTGCTCACCCAACCTCACCAAACCTCTCAGCCCCAAGAGTGTCCACCCTTATGTCTCATCCAGCTGTGGGTCTAGATATGGTCAATCCAGGTTGCATCACAGCCCCTGAACGAATTGTGTAAGAATTTCTCTGTCTTTCCCTGTCTTTGTTTCATGGGTTTTTAAAAGTAATTTATTTTTATAATGGGGTTTAGCTGCTTTTCACGGCTGTGTTTATGCCGCTTTACACCCACTTGACACACTAACAGAGAGATATCAATACATAGGTTTTAAGATTATTACTAGTCAGATATATTCTTGTGCGGTCAATCGGGCGTGTTGAGTCCAGTTCTCTGAGCAAGGAGTAGGTCTTGTCTATTACATATTGGGTTTATGGAACGGTATCTGAGCTAATTTGAAACTCTTGTTTTATGTATCACCCCACCTCACCTTTCCCGTTAAGCAGCCATAGTGTGTTTTCTGCATGTGTGACTCTGTTCTGTTTTGTAATTCAGTTCAAGTGTAAAGGTTTTTACATTCCCTCTATAAGTGACACCTTATGAGAAGTGTCCTTTTCTGTGTGACTTATTTCACTTAGAATCGTCTTACCTAAATCCACTCATCATGCTGCTACTAGCCTTATGACATTGATTTCATGGCTGAGTGATATTCCATTGTACATAAGGACCACAACTTTTTTATCCATTTTTCGCTTTCCTGGGATATTTAAGGTGGAATGAAGTGGAGGTCCTTGTCAACAGAGCAGCCCTAAACTTTGGGGTGCTTGTGTCTTGCTGATTTTCAATTTTCCCACCTTATCCCCCCATGCGTGGAAGTGCCCTATGCTCTCTAAGCTGTGTTTTTTAGATGTTTCAGGACACACCGTACACTTCTCCAGAGTGGCTGTTGGCGATTTACATCCCGCCCATCAGTGTAGCAGGGCTCCGATTCCTCCATGGCCTGTCCTGCATTTCTGGTTTTGACACTTTTTTCAGCATGGCCCATTTGACCGATGGGAAGCGAGACTTCTTTGTAGCGCTGATTTGCCTTTCCAGGTTGCTTGGTTGGCCAAAAAGGGCGTATGCGTTTTTTCCTGAATATATTCAGGAAAAAACGCATACGCCCTTTTTGGCCAAGGGCATCATTGTCAACGTTTTGCCGCTTTTCATGTGCTTTAAAGGCGATTCGAATCTACCTCCTGAAATCTGTTTCCTGCAATTCTGCCTTGATTTCAAATCCTCTTCTTTGCCTTCCCTCAATATATTTGTGGACGAGAGTTATCATTTATAACTCTGCAGGTTTGTGAATTGCAGTGCCCTGAAGCTCCATTTTACAAGTCGCTTTTTTGGGAGCTGGCCGCAAAAGCGCAGGATGGCTTCAGGCCCTGTTCTGGTTCCGGGGGGCAGGCTGAGCCTGTGGTTAATTCTTCTTCCTGATGGGAAAATAGAGTGTCCTGTGCCTGTCCCAACACCAAGAGCTAGTCTCTCATTGGTTCCCCGTCTTCCCGTTCATCCTCAGGACAAATTGCAACCTGTACGGAACAGGAGGTTAAAGGTGCTGATGCTCCAAGTAGGGAGATTGCTAGTAAAGTGGCTGGAATGGCGAACCCGAGCACAAGGAGTTGAGAAATGAGGTGCGTTTTAGAAACCTTTCCCCATCACACGGTGTACCATCTTCTGGGTTTCTCATGCATGTTTTCGATGTAGGAAGATGCCCATGAACCTGGAGATTTGGGACCCATGCGATGGGTAGCACGCAGTATTACTTTAAAGGGTCTGCGTTTGCTCACCCAACCTCACCAAACCTCTCAGCCCCAAGAGTGTCCACCCTTATGTCTCATCCAGCTGTGGGTCTAGATATGGTCAATCCAGGTTGCATCACAGCCCCTGAACGAATTGTGTAAGAATTTCTCTGTCTTTCCCTGTCTTTGTTTCATGGGTTTTTAAAAGTAATTTATTTTTATAATGGGGTTTAGCTGCTTTTCACGGCTGTGTTTATGCCGCTTTACACCCACTTGACACACTAACAGAGAGATATCAATACATAGGTTTTAAGATTATTACTAGTCAGATATATTCTTGTGCGGTCAATCGGGCGTGTTGAGTCCAGTTCTCTGAGCAAGGAGTAGGTCTTGTCTATTACATATTGGGTTTATGGAACGGTATCTGAGCTAATTTGAAACTCTTGTTTTATGTATCACCCCACCTCACCTTTCCCGTTAAGCAGCCATAGTGTGTTTTCTGCATGTGTGACTCTGTTCTGTTTTGTAATTCAGTTCAAGTGTAAAGGTTTTTACATTCCCTCTATAAGTGACACCTTATGAGAAGTGTCCTTTTCTGTGTGACTTATTTCACTTAGAATCGTCTTACCTAAATCCACTCATCATGCTGCTACTAGCCTTATGACATTGATTTCATGGCTGAGTGATATTCCATTGTACATAAGGACCACAACTTTTTTATCCATTTTTCGCTTTCCTGGGATATTTAAGGTGGAATGAAGTGGAGGTCCTTGTCAACAGAGCAGCCCTAAACTTTGGGGTGCTTGTTTCTTGCTGATTTTCAATTTTCCCACCTTATCTCCCCATGCGTGGAAGTGCCCTATGCTCTCTAAGCTGTGTTTTTTAGATGTTTCAGGACACACCGTACACTTCTCCAGAGTGGCTGTTGGCGATTTACATCCCGCCCATCAGTGTAGCAGGGCTCCGATTCCTCCATGGCCTGTCCTGCATTTCTGGTTTTGACACTTTTTTCAGCATGGCCCTTTTGACCGATGGGAAGCGAGACTTCTTTGTAGCGCTGATTTGCCTTTCCAGGTTGCTTGGTTGGCCAAAAAGGGCGTATGCGTTTTTTCCTGAATATATTCAGGAAAAAACGCATACGCCCTTTTTGGCCAAGGGCATCATTGTCAACGTTTTGCCGCTTTTCATGTGCTTTAAAGGCGATTCGAATCTACCTCCTGAAATCTGTTTCCTGCAATTCTGCCTTGATTTCAAATCCTCTTCTTTGCCTTCCCTCAATATATTTGTGGACGAGAGTTATCATTTATAACTCTGCAGGTTTGTGAATTGCAGTGCCCTGAAGCTCCATTTTACAAGTCGCTTTTTTGGGAGCTGGCCGCAAAAGCGCAGGATGGCTTCAGGCCCTGTTCTGGTTCCGGGGGGCAGGCTGAGCCTGTGGTTAATTCTTCTTCCTGATGGGAAAATAGAGTGTCCTGTGCCTGTCCCAACACCAAGAGCTAGTCTCTCATTGGTTCCCCGTCTTCCCGTTCATCCTCAGGACAAATTGCAACCTGTACGGAACAGGAGGTTAAAGGTGCTGATGCTCCAAGTAGGGAGATTGCTAGTAAAGTGGCTGGAATGGCGAACCCGAGCACAAGGAGTTGAGAAATGAGGTGCGTTTTAGAAACCTTTCCCCATCACACGGTGTACCATCTTCTGGGTTTCTCATGCATGTTTTCGATGTAGGAAGATGCCCATGAACCTGGAGATTTGGGACCCATGCGATGGGTAGCACGCAGTATTACTTTAAAGGGTCTGCGTTTGCTCACCCAACCTCACCAAACCTCTCAGCCCCAAGAGTGTCCACCCTTATGTCTCATCCAGCTGTGGGTCTAGATATGGTCAATCCAGGTTGCATCACAGCCCCTGAACGAATTGTGTAAGAATTTCTCTGTCTTTCCCTGTCTTTGTTTCATGGGTTTTTAAAAGTAATTTATTTTTATAATGGGGTTTAGCTGCTTTTCACGGCTGTGTTTATGCCGCTTTACACCCACTTGACACACTAACAGAGAGATATCAATACATAGGTTTTAAGATTATTACTAGTCAGATATATTCTTGTGCGGTGAATCGGGCGTGTTGAGTCCAGTTCTCTGAGCAAGGAGTAGGTCTTGTCTATTACATATTGGGTTTATGGAACGGTATCTGAGCTAATTTGAAACTCTTGTTTTATGTATCACCCCACCTCACCTTTCCCGTTAAGCAGCCATAGTGTGTTTTCTGCATGTGTGACTCTGTTCTGTTTTGTAATTCAGTTCAAGTGTAAAGGTTTTTACATTCCCTCTATAAGTGACACCTTATGAGAAGTGTCCTTTTCTGTGTGACTTATTTCACTTAGAATCGTCTTACCTAAATCCACTCATCATGCTGCTACTAGCCTTATGACATTGATTTCATGGCTGAGTGATATTCCATTGTACATAAGGACCACAACTTTTTTATCCATTTTTCGCTTTCCTGGGATATTTAAGGTGGAATGAAGTGGAGGTCCTTGTCAACAGAGCAGCCCTAAACTTTGGGGTGCTTGTGTCTTGCTGATTTTCAATTTTCCCACCTTATCTCCCCATGCGTGGAAGTGCCCTATGCTCTCTAAGCTGTGTTTTTTAGATGTTTCAGGACACACCGTACACTTCTCCAGAGTGGCTGTTGGCGATTTACATCCCGCCCATCAGTGTAGCAGGGCTCCGATTCCTCCATGGCCTGTCCTGCATTTCTGGTTTTGACACTTTTTTCAGCATGGCCCTTTTGACCGATGGGAAGCGAGACTTCTTTGTAGCGCTGATTTGCCTTTCCAGGTTGCTTGGTTGGCCAAAAAGGGCGTATGCGTTTTTTCCTGAATATATTCAGGAAAAAACGCATACGCCCTTTTTGGCCAAGGGCATCATTGTCAACGTTTTGCCGCTTTTCATGTGCTTTAAAGGCGATTCGAATCTACCTCCTGAAATCTGTTTCCTGCAATTCTGCCTTGATTTCAAATCCTCTTCTTTGCCTTCCCTCAATATATTTGTGGACGAGAGTTATCATTTATAACTCTGCAGGTTTGTGAATTGCAGTGCCCTGAAGCTCCATTTTACAAGTCGCTTTTTTGGGAGCTGGCCGCAAAAGCGCAGGATGGCTTCAGGCCCTGTTCTGGTTCCGGGGGGCAGGCTGAGCCTGTGGTTAATTCTTCTTCCTGATGGGAAAATAGAGTGACCTGTGCCTGTCCCAACACCAAGAGCTAGTCTCTCATTGGTTCCCCGTCTTCCCGTTCATCCTCAGGACAAATTGCAACCTGTACGGAACAGGAGGTTAAAGGTGCTGATGCTCCAAGTAGGGAGATTGCTAGTAAAGTGGCTGGAATGGCGAACCCGAGCACAAGGAGATGAGAAATGTGGTGCGTTTTAGAAACCTTTCCCCATCACACGGTGTACCATCTTCTGGGTTTCTCATGCATGTTTTCGATGTAGGAAGATGCCCTTGAACCTGGAGATTTGGGACCCATGCGATGGGTAGCACGCAGTATTACTTTAAAGGGTCTGCATTTGCTCACCCAACCTCACCAAACCTCTCAGCCCCAAGAGTGTCCACCCTTATGTCTCATCCAGCTGTGGGTCTAGATATGGTCAATCCAGGTTGCATCACAGCCCCTGAACGAATTGTGTAAGAATTTCTCTGTCTTTCCCTGTCTTTGTTTCATGGGTTTTTAAAAGTAATTTATTTTTATAATGGGGTTTAGCTGCTTTTCACGGCTGTGTTTATGCTGCTTTACACCCACTTGACACACTAACAGAGATATATCAATACATAGGTTTTAAGATTATTACTAGTCAGATATATTCTTGTGCGGTGTATCGGGCGTGTTGAGTCCAGTTCTCTGAGCAAGGAGTAGGTCTTGTCTATTACATATTGGGTTTATGGAACGGTATCTGAGCTAATTTGAAACTCTTGTTTTATGTATCACCCCACCTCACCTTTCCCGTTAAGCAGCCATAGTGTGTTTTCTGCATGTGTGACTCTGTTCTGTTTTGTAATTCAGTTCAAGTGTAACGGTTTTTACATTCCCTCTATAAGTGACACCTTATGAGAAGTGTCCTTTTCTGTGTGACTTATTTCACTTAGAATCGTCTTACCTAAATCCACTCATCATGCTGCTACTAGCCTTATGACATTGATTTCATGGCTGAGTGATATTCCATTGTACATAAGGACCACAACTTTTTTATCCATTTTTCGCTCTCCTGGGATATTTAAGGTGGAATGAAGTGGAGGTCTTTGTCAACAGAGCAGCCCTAAACTTTGGGGTGCTTGTGTCTTGCTGATTTTCAATTTTCCCACTTTATCCCCCCATGAGTGGAAGTGCCCTATGCTCTCTAAGCTGTGTTTTTTAGATGTTTCAGGACACACCGTACACTTCTCCAGAGTGGCTGTTGGTGATTTACATCCCGCCCATCAGTGTAGCAAGGCTCCCATTTCTCCATGGCCTGTCCTGCATTTCTGGTTTTGACACTTTTTTCAGCATGGCCCTTTTGACCGATGGGAAGCGAGACTTCTTTGTAGCGCTGATTTGCCTTTCCAGGTTGCTTGGTTGGCCAAAAAGGGCGTATGCGTTTTTTCCTGAATATATTCAGGAAAAAACGCATACGCCCTTTTTGGCCAAGGGCATCATTGTCAACGTTTTGCCGCTTTTCATGTGCTTTAAAGGCGATTCGAATCTACCTCCTGAAATCTGTTTCCTGCAATTCTGCCTTGATTTCAAATCCTCTTCTTTGCCTTCCCTCAATATATTTGTGGACGAGAGTTATCATTTATAACTCTGCAGGTTTGTGAATTGCAGTGCCCTGAGGCTCCATTTTACAAGTCGCTTTTTTGGGAGCTGGCCGCAAAAGCGCAGGATGGCTTCAGGCCCTGTTCTGGTTCCGGGGGGCAGGCTGAGCCTGTGGTTAATTCTTCTTCCTGATGGGAAAATAGAGTGACCTGTGCCTGTCCCAACACCAAGAGCTAGTCTCTCATAGGTTCCCCGTCTTCCCGTTCATCCTCAGGACAAATTGCAACCTGTACGGAACAGGAGGTTAAAGGTGCTGATGCTCCAAGTAGGGAGATTGCTAGTAAAGTGGCTGGAATGGCGAACCCGAGCACAAGGAGATGAGAAATGAGGTGCGTTTTAGAAACCTTTCCCCATCACACGGTGTACCATCTTCTGGGTTTCTCATGCATGTTTTCGATGTAGGAAGATGCCCTTGAACCTGGAGATTTGGGACCCATGCGATGGGTAGCACGCAGTATTACTTTAAAGGGTCTGCGTTTGCTCACCCAACCTCACCAAACCTCTCAGCCCCAAGAGTGTCCACCCTTATGTCTCATCCAGCTGTGGGTCTAGATATGGTCAATCCAGGTTGCATCACAGCCCCTGAACGAATTGTGTAAGAATTTCTCTGTCTTTCCCTGTCTTTGTTTCATGGGTTTTTAAAAGTAATTTATTTTTATTATGGGGTTTAGCTGCTTTTCACGGCTGTGTTTATGCCGCTTTACACCCACTTGACACACTAACAGAGAGATATCAATACATAGGTTTTAAGATTATTACTAGTCAGATATATTCTTGTGCGGTGAATCGGGCGTGTTGAGTCCAGTTCTCTGAGCAAGGAGTAGGTCTTGTCTATTACATATTGGGTTTATGGAACGGTATCTGAGCTAATTTGAAACTCTTGTTTTATGTATCACCCCACCTCACCTTTCCCGTTAAGCAGCCATAGTGTGTTTTCTGCATGTGTGACTCTGTTGTGTTTTGTAATTCAGTTTAAGTGTAAAGGTTTTTACATTCCCTCTATAAGTGACACCTTATGAGAAGTGTCCTTTTCTGTGTGACTTATTTCACTTAGAATCGTCTTACCTAAATCCACTCATCATGCTGCTACTAGCCTTATGACATTGATTTCATGGCTGAGTGATATTCCATTGTACATAAGGACCACAACTTTTTTATCCATTTTTCGCTTTCCTGGGATATTTAAGGTGGAATGAAGTGGAGGTCCTTGTCAACAGAGCAGCCCTAAACTTTGGGGTGCTTGTGTCTTGCTGATTTTCAATTTTCCCACCTTATCCCCCCATGCGTGGAAGTGCCCTATGCTCTCTAAGCTGTGTTTTTTAGATGTTTCAGGACACACCGTACACTTCTCCAGAGTGGCTGTTGGCGATTTACATCCCGCCCATCAGTGTAGCAAGGCTCCGATTCCTCCATGGCCTGTCCTGCATTTCTGGTTTTGACACTTTTTTCAGCAGGGCCCTTTTGACCGATGGGAAGCGAGACTTCTTTGTAGCGCTGATTTGCCTTTCCAGGTTGCTTGGTTGGCCAAAAAGGGCGTATGCGTTTTTTCCTGAATATATTCAGGAAAAAACGCATACGCCCTTTTTGGCCAAGGGCATCATTGTCAACGTTTTGCCGCTTTTCATGTGCTTTAAAGGCGATTCGAATCTACCTCCTGAAATCTGTTTCCTGCAATTCTGCCTTGATTTCAAATCCTCTTCTTTGCCTTCCCTCAATATATTTGTGGACGAGAGTTATCATTTATAACTCTGCAGGTTTGTGAATTGCAGTGCCCTGAAGCTCCATTTTACAAGTCGCTTTTTTGGGAGCTGGCCGCAAAAGCGCAGGATGGCTTCAGGCCCTGTTCTGGTTCCGGGGGGCAGGCTGAGCCTGTGGTTAATTCTTCTTCCTGATGGGAAAATAGAGTGACCTGTGCCTGTCCCAACACCAAGAGCTAGTCTCTCATTGGTTCCCCATCTTCCCGTTCATCCTCAGGACAAATTGCAACCTGTACGGAACAGGAGGTTAAAGGTGCTGATGCTCCAAGTAGGGAGATTGCTAGTAAAGTGGCTGGAATGGCGAACCCGAGCACAAGGAGATGAGAAATGAGGTGCGTTTTAGAAACCTTTCCCCATCACACGGTGTACCATCTTTTGGGTTTCTCATGCATGTTTTCGATGTAGGAAGATGCCCTTGAACCTGGAGATTTGGGACCCATGCGATGGGTAGCACGCAGTATTACTTTAAAGGGTCTGCGTTTGCTCACCCAACCTCACCAAACCTCTCAGCCCCAAGAGTGTCCACCCTTATGTCTCATCCAGCTGTGGGTCTAGATATGGTCAATCCAGGTTGCATCACAGCCCCTGAACGAATTGTGTAAGAATTTCTCTGTCTTTCCCTGTCTTTGTTTCATGGGTTTTTAAAAGTAATTTATTTTTATAATGGGGTTTAGCTGCTTTTCACGGCTGTGTTTATGCCGCTTTACACCCACTTGACACACTAACAGAGAGATATCAATACATAGGTTTTAAGATTATTACTAGTCAGATATATTCTTGTGCGGTGAATCGGGCGTGTTGAGTCCAGTTCTCTGAGCAAGGAGTAGGTCTTGTCTATTACATATTGGGTTTATGGAACGGTATCTGAGCTAATTTGAAACTCTTGTTTTATGTATCACCCCACCTCACCTTTCCCGTTAAGCAGCCATAGTGTGTTTTCTGCATGTGTGACTCTGTTCTGTTTTGTAATTCAGTTCAAGTGTAACGGTTTTTACATTCCCTCTGTAAGTGACACCTTATGAGAAGTGTCCTTTTCTGTGTGACTTATTTCACTTAGAATCGTCTTACCTAAATCCACTCATCATGCTGCTACTAGCCTTATGACATTGATTTCATGGCTGAGTGATATTCCATTGTACATAAGGACCACAACTTTTTTATCCATTTTTCGCTCTCCTGGGATATTTAAGGTGGAATGAAGTGGAGGTCTTTGTCAACAGAGCAGCCCTAAACTTTGGGGTGCTTGTGTCTTGCTGATTTTCAATTTTCCCACTTTATCCCCCCATGAGTGGAAGTGCCCTATGCTCTCTAAGCTGTGTTTTTTAGATGTTTCAGGACACACCGTACACTTCTCCAGAGTGGCTGTTGGTGATTTACATCCCGCCCATCAGTGTAGCAAGGCTCCCATTTCTCCATGGCCTGTCCTGCATTTCTGGTTTTGACACTTTTTTCAGCATGGCCCTTTTGACCGATGGGAAGCGAGACTTCTTTGTAGCGCTGATTTGCCTTTCCAGGTTGCTTGGTTGGCCAAAAAGGGCGTATGCGTTTTTTCCTGAATATATTCAGGAAAAAACGCATACGCCCTTTTTGGCCAAGGGCATCATTGTCAACGTTTTGCCGCTTTTCATGTGCTTTAAAGGCGATTCGAATCTACCTCCTGAAATCTGTTTCCTGCAATTCTGCCTTGATTTCAAATCCTCTTCTTTGCCTTCCCTCAATATATTTGTGGACGAGAGTTATCATTTATAACTCTGCAGGTTTGTGAATTGCAGTGCCCTGAGGCTCCATTTTACAAGTCGCTTTTTTGGGAGCTGGCCGCAAAAGCGCAGGATGGCTTCAGGCCCTGTTCTGGTTCCGGGGGGCAGGCTGAGCCTGTGGTTAATTCTTCTTCCTGATGGGAAAATAGAGTGACCTGTGCCTGTCCCAACACCAAGAGCTAGTCTCTCATAGGTTCCCCGTCTTCCCGTTCATCCTCAGGACAAATTGCAACCTGTACGGAACAGGAGGTTAAAGGTGCTGATGCTCCAAGTAGGGAGATTGCTAGTAAAGTGGCTGGAATGGCGAACCCGAGCACAAGGAGATGAGAAATGAGGTGCGTTTTAGAAACCTTTCCCCATCACACGGTGTACCATCTTCTGGGTTTCTCATGCATGTTTTCGATGTAGGAAGATGCCCTTGAACCTGGAGATTTGGGACCCATGCGATGGGTAGCACGCAGTATTACTTTAAAGGGTCTGCGTTTGCTCACCCAACCTCACCAAACCTCTCAGCCCCAAGAGTGTCCACCCTTATGTCTCATCCAGCTGTGGGTCTAGATATGGTCAATCCAGGTTGCATCACAGCCCCTGAACGAATTGTGTAAGAATTTCTCTGTCTTTCCCTGTCTTTGTTTCATGGGTTTTTAAAAGTAATTTATTTTTATTATGGGGTTTAGCTGCTTTTCACGGCTGTGTTTATGCCGCTTTACACCCACTTGACACACTAACAGAGAGATATCAATACATAGGTTTTAAGATTATTACTAGTCAGATATATTCTTGTGCGGTGAATCGGGCGTGTTGAGTCCAGTTCTCTGAGCAAGGAGTAGGTCTTGTCTATTACATATTGGGTTTATGGAACGGTATCTGAGCTAATTTGAAACTCTTGTTTTATGTATCACCCCACCTCACCTTTCCCGTTAAGCAGCCATAGTGTGTTTTCTGCATGTGTGACTCTGTTGTGTTTTGTAATTCAGTTCAAGTGTAAAGGTTTTTACATTCCCTCTATAAGTGACACCTTATGAGAAGTGTCCTTTTCTGTGTGACTTATTTCACTTAGAATCGTCTTACCTAAATCCACTCATCATGCTGCTACTAGCCTTATGACATTGATTTCATGGCTGAGTGATATTCCATTGTACATAAGGACCACAACTTTTTTATCCATTTTTCGCTTTCCTGGGATATTTAAGGTGGAATGAAGTGGAGGTCCTTGTCAACAGAGCAGCCCTAAACTTTGGGGTGCTTGTGTCTTGCTGATTTTCAATTTTCCCACCTTATCCCCCCATGCGTGGAAGTGCCCTATGCTCTCTAAGCTGTGTTTTTTAGATGTTTCAGGACACACCGTACACTTCTCCAGAGTGGCTGTTGGCGATTTACATCCCGCCCATCAGTGTAGCAAGGCTCCGATTCCTCCATGGCCTGTCCTGCATTTCTGGTTTTGACACTTTTTTCAGCAGGGCCCTTTTGACCGATGGGAAGCGAGACTTCTTTGTAGCGCTGATTTGCCTTTCCAGGTTGCTTGGTTGGCCAAAAAGGGCGTATGCGTTTTTTCCTGAATATATTCAGGAAAAAACGCATACGCCCTTTTTGGCCAAGGGCATCATTGTCAACGTTTTGCCGCTTTTCATGTGCTTTAAAGGCGATTCGAATCTACCTCCTGAAATCTGTTTCCTGCAATTCTGCCTTGATTTCAAATCCTCTTCTCTGCCTTCCCTCAATATATTTGTGGACGAGAGTTATCATTTATAACTCTGCAGGTTTGTGAATTGCAGTGCCCTGAAGCTCCATTTTACAAGTCGCTTTTTTGGGAGCTGGCCGCAAAAGCGCAGGATGGCTTCAGGCCCTGTTCTGGTTCCGGGGGGCAGGCTGAGCCTGTGGTTAATTCTTCTTCCTGATGGGAAAATAGAGTGACCTGTGCCTGTCCCAACACCAAGAGCTAGTCTCTCATAGGTTCCCCGTCTTCCCGTTCATCCTCAGGACAAATTGCAACCTGTACGGAACAGGAGGTTAAAGGTGCTGATGCTC
Source organism: Balaenoptera physalus (assembly GCF_965194825.1). NCBI lineage: Eukaryota > Metazoa > Chordata > Mammalia > Artiodactyla > Balaenopteridae > Balaenoptera > Balaenoptera physalus. Next base: position 459,841 of record NW_028126247.1, on the reverse strand, counting down.
CAAGTAGGGAGATTGCTAGTAAAGTGGCTGGAATGGCGAACCCGAGCACAAGGAGATGAGAAATGAGGTGCGTTTTAGAAACCTTTCCCCATCACACGGTGTACCATCTTCTGGGTTTCTCATGCATGTTTTCGATGTAGGAAGATGCCCTTGAACCTGGAGATTTGGGACCCATGCGATGGGTAGCACGCAGTATTACTTTAAAGGGTCTGCGTTTGCTCACCCAACCTCACCAAACCTCTCAGCCCCAAGAGTGTCCACCCTTATGTCTCATCCAGCTGTGGGTCTAGATATGGTCAATCCAGGTTGCATCACAGCCCCTGAACGAATTGTGTAAGAATTTCTCTGTCTTTCCCTGTCTTTGTTTCATGGGTTTTTAAAAGTAATTTATTTTTATTATGGGGTTTAGCTGCTTTTCACGGCTGTGTTTATGCCGCTTTACACCCACTTGACACACTAACAGAGAGATATCAATACATAGGTTTTAAGATTATTACTAGTCAGATATATTCTTGTGCGGTGAATCGGGCGTGTTGAGTCCAGTTCTCTGAGCAAGGAGTAGGTCTTGTCTATTACATATTGGGTTTATGGAACGGTATCTGAGCTAATTTGAAACTCTTGTTTTATGTATCACCCCACCTCACCTTTCCCGTTAAGCAGCCATAGTGTGTTTTCTGCATGTGTGACTCTGTTCTGTTTTGTAATTCAGTTCAAGTGTAAAGGTTTTTACATTCCCTCTATAAGTGACACCTTATGAGAAGTGTCCTTTTCTGTGTGACTTATTTCACTTAGAATCGTCTTACCTAAATCCACTCATCATGCTGCTACTAGCCTTATGACATTGATTTCATGGCTGAGTGATATTCCATTGTACATAAGGACCACAACTTTTTTATCCATTTTTCGCTTTCCTGGGATATTTAAGGTGGAATGAAGTGGAGGTCCTTGTCAACAGAGCAGCCCTAAACTTTGGGGTGCTTGTGTCTTGCTGATTTTCAATTTTCCCACCTTATCCCCCCATGCGTGGAAGTGCCCTATGCTCTCTAAGCTGTGTTTTTTAGATGTTTCAGGACACACCGTACACTTCTCCAGAGTGGCTGTTGGCAATTTACATCCCGCCCATCAGTGTAGCAAGGCTCCGATTCCTCCATGGCCTGTCCTGCATTTCTGGTTTTGACACTTTTTTCAGCAGGGCCCTTTTGACCGATGGGAAGCGAGACTTCTTTGTAGCGCTGATTTGCCTTTCCAGGTTGCTTGGTTGGCCAAAAAGGGCGTATGCGTTTTTTCCTGAATATATTCAGGAAAAAACGCATACGCCCTTTTTGGCCAAGGGCATCATTGTCAACGTTTTGCCGCTTTTCATGTGCTTTAAAGGCGATTCGAATCTACCTCCTGAAATCTGTTTCCTGCAATTCTGCCTTGATTTCAAATCCTCTTCTTTGCCTTCCCTCAATATATTTGTGGACGAGAGTTATCATTTATAACTCTGCAGGTTTGTGAATTGCAGTGCCCTGAAGCTCCATTTTACAAGTCGCTTTTTTGGGAGCTGGCCGCAAAAGCGCAGGATGGCTTCAGGCCCTGTTCTGGTTCCGGGGGGCAGGCTGAGCCTGTGGTTAATTCTTCTTCCTGATGGGAAAATAGAGTGACCTGTGCCTGTCCCAACACCAAGAGCTAGTCTCTCATTGGTTCCCCGTCTTCCCGTTCATCCTCAGGACAAATTGTAACCTGTACGGAACAGGAGGTTAAAGGTGCTGATGCTCCAAGTAGGGAGATTGCTAGTAAAGTGGCTGGAATGGCGAACCCGAGCACAAGGAGATGAGAAATGAGGTGCGTTTTAGAAACCTTTCCCCATCACACGGTGTACCATCTTCTGGGTTTCTCATGCATGTTTTCGATGTAGGAAGATGCCCTTGAACCTGGAGATTTGGGACCCATGCGATGGGTAGCACGCAGTATTACTTTAAAGGGTCTGCGTTTGCTCACCCAACCTCACCAAACCTCTCAGCCCCAAGAGTGTCCACCCTTATGTCTCATCCAGCTGTGGGTCTAGATATGGTCAATCCAGGTTGCATCACAGCCCCTGAACGAATTGTGTAAGAATTTCTCTGTCTTTCCCTGTCTTTGTTTCATGGGTTTTTAAAAGTAATTTATTTTTATAATGGGGTTTAGCTGCTTTTCACGGCTGTGTTTATGCCGCTTTACACCCACTTGACACACTAACAGAGAGATATCAATACATAGGTTTTAAGATTATTACTAGTCAGATATATTCTTGTGCGGTGAATCGGGCGTGTTGAGTCCAGTTCTCTGAGCAAGGAGTAGGTCTTGTCTATTACATATTGGGTTTATGGAACGGTATCTGAGCTAATTTGAAACTCTTGTTTTATGTATCACCCCACCTCACCTTTCCCGTTAAGCAGCCATAGTGTGTTTTCTGCATGTGTGACTCTGTTCTGTTTTGTAATTCAGTTCAAGTGTAACGGTTTTTACATTCCCTCTATAAGTGACACCTTATGAGAAGTGTCCTTTTCTGTGTGACTTATTTCACTTAGAATCGTCTTACCTAAATCCACTCATCATGCTGCTACTAGCCTTATGACATTGATTTCATGGCTGAGTGATATTCCATTGTACATAAGGACCACAACTTTTTTATCCATTTTTCGCTCTCCTGGGATATTTAAGGTGGAATGAAGTGGAGGTCTTTGTCAACAGAGCAGCCCTAAACTTTGGGGTGCTTGTGTCTTGCTGATTTTCAATTTTCCCACTTTATCCCCCCATGAGTGGAAGTGCCCTATGCTCTCTAAGCTGTGTTTTTTAGATGTTTCAGGACACACCGTACACTTCTCCAGAGTGGCTGTTGGTGATTTACATCCCGCCCATCAGTGTAGCAAGGCTCCCATTTCTCCATGGCCTGTCCTGCATTTCTGGTTTTGACACTTTTTTCAGCATGGCCCTTTTGACCGATGGGAAGCGAGACTTCTTTGTAGCGCTGATTTGCCTTTCCAGGTTGCTTGGTTGGCCAAAAAGGGCGTATGCGTTTTTTCCTGAATATATTCAGGAAAAAACGCATACGCCCTTTTTGGCCAAGGGCATCATTGTCAACGTTTTGCCGCTTTTCATGTGCTTTAAAGGCGATTCGAATCTACCTCCTGAAATCTGTTTCCTGCAATTCTGCCTTGATTTCAAATCCTCTTCTTTGCCTTCCCTCAATATATTTGTGGACGAGAGTTATCATTTATAACTCTGCAGGTTTGTGAATTGCAGTGCCCTGAGGCTCCATTTTACAAGTCGCTTTTTTGGGAGCTGGCCGCAAAAGCGCAGGATGGCTTCAGGCCCTGTTCTGGTTCCGGGGGGCAGGCTGAGCCTGTGGTTAATTCTTCTTCCTGATGGGAAAATAGAGTGACCTGTGCCTGTCCCAACACCAAGAGCTAGTCTCTCATAGGTTCCCCGTCTTCCCGTTCATCCTCAGGACAAATTGCAACCTGTACGGAACAGGAGGTTAAAGGTGCTGATGCTCCAAGTAGGGAGATTGCTAGTAAAGTGGCTGGAATGGCGAACCCGAGCACAAGGAGATGAGAAATGAGGTGCGTTTTAGAAACCTTTCCCCATCACACGGTGTACCATCTTCTGGGTTTCTCATGCATGTTTTCGATGTAGGAAGATGCCCTTGAACCTGGAGATTTGGGACCCATGCGATGGGTAGCACGCAGTATTACTTTAAAGGGTCTGCGTTTGCTCACCCAACCTCACCAAACCTCTCAGCCCCAAGAGTGTCCACCCTTATGTCTCATCCAGCTGTGGGTCTAGATATGGTCAATCCAGGTTGCATCACAGCCCCTGAACGAATTGTGTAAGAATTTCTCTGTCTTTCCCTGTCTTTGTTTCATGGGTTTTTAAAAGTAATTTATTTTTATTATGGGGTTTAGCTGCTTTTCACGGCTGTGTTTATGCCGCTTTACACCCACTTGACACACTAACAGAGAGATATCAATACATAGGTTTTAAGATTATTACTAGTCAGATATATTCTTGTGCGGTGAATCGGGCGTGTTGAGTCCAGTTCTCTGAGCAAGGAGTAGGTCTTGTCTATTACATATTGGGTTTATGGAACGGTATCTGAGCTAATTTGAAACTCTTGTTTTATGTATCACCCCACCTCACCTTTCCCGTTAAGCAGCCATAGTGTGTTTTCTGCATGTGTGACTCTGTTCTGTTTTGTAATTCAGTTCAAGTGTAAAGGTTTTTACATTCCCTCTATAAGTGACACCTTATGAGAAGTGTCCTTTTCTGTGTGACTTATTTCACTTAGAATCGTCTTACCTAAATCCACTCATCATGCTGCTACTAGCCTTATGACATTGATTTCATGGCTGAGTGATATTCCATTGTACATAAGGACCACAACTTTTTTATCCATTTTTCGCTTTCCTGGGATATTTAAGGTGGAATGAAGTGGAGGTCCTTGTCAACAGAGCAGCCCTAAACTTTGGGGTGCTTGTGTCTTGCTGATTTTCAATTTTCCCACCTTATCCCCCCATGCGTGGAAGTGCCCTATGCTCTCTAAGCTGTGTTTTTTAGATGTTTCAGGACACACCGTACACTTCTCCAGAGTGGCTGTTGGCGATTTACATCCCGCCCATCAGTGTAGCAAGGCTCCGATTCCTCCATGGCCTGTCCTGCATTTCTGGTTTTGACACTTTTTTCAGCAGGGCCCTTTTGACCGATGGGAAGCGAGACTTCTTTGTAGCGCTGATTTGCCTTTCCAGGTTGCTTGGTTGGCCAAAAAGGGCGTATGCGTTTTTTCCTGAATATATTCAGGAAAAAACGCATACGCCCTTTTTGGCCAAGGGCATCATTGTCAACGTTTTGCCGCTTTTCATGTGCTTTAAAGGCGATTCGAATCTACCTCCTGAAATCTGTTTCCTGCAATTCTGCCTTGATTTCAAATCCTCTTCTCTGCCTTCCCTCAATATATTTGTGGACGAGAGTTATCATTTATAACTCTGCAGGTTTGTGAATTGCAGTGCCCTGAAGCTCCATTTTACAAGTCGCTTTTTTGGGAGCTGGCCGCAAAAGCGCAGGATGGCTTCAGGCCCTGTTCTGGTTCCGGGGGGCAGGCTGAGCCTGTGGTTAATTCTTCTTCCTGATGGGAAAATAGAGTGACCTGTGCCTGTCCCAACACCAAGAGCTAGTCTCTCATAGGTTCCCCGTCTTCCCGTTCATCCTCAGGACAAATTGCAACCTGTACGGAACAGGAGGTTAAAGGTGCTGATGCTCCAAGTAGGGAGATTGCTAGTAAAGTGGCTGGAATGGCGAACCCGAGCACAAGGAGATGAGAAATGAGGTGCGTTTTAGAAACCTTTCCCCATCACACGGTGTACCATCTTCTGGGTTTCTCATGCATGTTTTCGATGTAGGAAGATGCCCTTGAACCTGGAGATTTGGGACCCATGCGATGGGTAGCACGCAGTATTACTTTAAAGGGTCTGCGTTTGCTCACCCAACCTCACCAAACCTCTCAGCCCCAAGAGTGTCCACCCTTATGTCTCATCCAGCTGTGGGTCTAGATATGGTCAATCCAGGTTGCATCACAGCCCCTGAACGAATTGTGTAAGAATTTCTCTGTCTTTCCCTGTCTTTGTTTCATGGGTTTTTAAAAGTAATTTATTTTTATAATGGGGTTTAGCTGCTTTTCACGGCTGTGTTTATGCCGCTTTACACCCACTTGACACACTAACAGAGAGATATCAATACATAGGTTTTAAGATTATTACTAGTCAGATATATTCTTGTGCGGTGAATCGGGCGTGTTGAGTCCAGTTCTCTGAGCAAGGAGTAGGTCTTGTCTATTACATATTGGGTTTATGGAACGGTATCTGAGCTAATTTGAAACTCTTGTTTTATGTATCACCCCACCTCACCTTTCCCGTTAAGCAGCCATAGTGTGTTTTCTGCATGTGTGACTCTGTTCTGTTTTGTAATTCAGTTCAAGTGTAACGGTTTTTACATTCCCTCTATAAGTGACACCTTATGAGAAGTGTCCTTTTCTGTGTGACTTATTTCACTTAGAATCGTCTTACCTAAATCCACTCATCATGCTGCTACTAGCCTTATGACATTGATTTCATGGCTGAGTGATATTCCATTGTACATAAGGACCACAACTTTTTTATCCATTTTTCGCTTTCCTGGGATATTTAAGGTGGAATGAAGTGGAGGTCCTTGTCAACAGAGCAGCCCTAAACTTTGGGGTGCTTGTGTCTTGCTGATTTTCAATTTTCCCACCTTATCCCCCCATGCGTGGAAGTGCCCTATGCTCTCTAAGCTGTGTTTTTTAGATGTTTCAGGACACACCGTACACTTCTCCAGAGTGGCTGTTGGCGATTTACATCCCGCCCATCAGTGTAGCAAGGCTCCGATTCCTCCATGGCCTGTCCTGCATTTCTGGTTTTGACACTTTTTTCAGCATGGCCCTTTTGACCGATGGGAAGCGAGACTTCTTTGTAGCGCTGATTTGCCTTTCCAGGTTGCTTGGTTGGCCAAAAAGGGCGTATGCGTTTTTTCCTGAATATATTCAGGAAAAAACGCATACGCCCTTTTTGGCCAAGGGCATCATTGTCAACGTTTTGCCGCTTTTCATGTGCTTTAAAGGCGATTCGAATCTACCTCCTGAAATCTGTTTCCTGCAATTCTGCCTTGATTTCAAATCCTCTTCTTTGCCTTCCCTCAATATATTTGTGGACGAGAGTTATCATTTATAACTCTGCAGGTTTGTGAATTGCAGTGCCCTGAGGCTCCATTTTACAAGTCGCTTTTTTGGGAGCTGGCCGCAAAAGCGCAGGATGGCTTCAGGCCCTGTTCTGGTTCCGGGGGGCAGGCTGAGCCTGTGGTTAATTCTTCTTCCTGATGGGAAAATAGAGTGACCTGTGCCTGTCCCAACACCAAGAGCTAGTCTCTCATAGGTTCCCCGTCTTCCCGTTCATCCTCAGGACAAATTGCAACCTGTACGGAACAGGAGGTTAAAGGTGCTGATGCTCCAAGTAGGGAGATTGCTAGTAAAGTGGCTGGAATGGCGAACCCGAGCACAAGGAGATGAGAAATGAGGTGCGTTTTAGAAACCTTTCCCCATCACACGGTGTACCATCTTCTGGGTTTCTCATGCATGTTTTCGATGTAGGAAGATGCCCTTGAACCTGGAGATTTGGGACCCATGCGATGGGTAGCACGCAGTATTACTTTAAAGGGTCTGCGTTTGCTCACCCAACCTCACCAAACCTCTCAGCCCCAAGAGTGTCCACCCTTATGTCTCATCCAGCTGTGGGTCTAGATATGGTCAATCCAGGTTGCATCACAGCCCCTGAACGAATTGTGTAAGAATTTCTCTGTCTTTCCCTGTCTTTGTTTCATGGGTTTTTAAAAGTAATTTATTTTTATTATGGGGTTTAGCTGCTTTTCACGGCTGTGTTTATGCCGCTTTACACCCACTTGACACACTAACAGAGAGATATCAATACATAGGTTTTAAGATTATTACTAGTCAGATATATTCTTGTGCGGTGAATCGGGCGTGTTGAGTCCAGTTCTCTGAGCAAGGAGTAGGTCTTGTCTATTACATATTGGGTTTATGGAACGGTATCTGAGCTAATTTGAAACTCTTGTTTTATGTATCACCCCACCTCACCTTTCCCGTTAAGCAGCCATAGTGTGTTTTCTGCATGTGTGACTCTGTTCTGTTTTGTAATTCAGTTCAAGTGTAAAGGTTTTTACATTCCCTCTATAAGTGACACCTTATGAGAAGTGTCCTTTTCTGTGTGACTTATTTCACTTAGAATCGTCTTACCTAAATCCACTCATCATGCTGCTACTAGCCTTATGACATTGATTTCATGGCTGAGTGATATTCCATTGTACATAAGGACCACAACTTTTTTATCCATTTTTCGCTTTCCTGGGATATTTAAGGTGGAATGAAGTGGAGGTCCTTGTCAACAGAGCAGCCCTAAACTTTGGGGTGCTTGTGTCTTGCTGATTTTCAATTTTCCCACCTTATCCCCCCATGCGTGGAAGTGCCCTATGCTCTCTAAGCTGTGTTTTTTAGATGTTTCAGGACACACCGTACAGTTCTCCAGAGTGGCTGTTGGCAATTTACATCCCGCCCATCAGTGTAGCAAGGCTCCGATTCCTCCATGGCCTGTCCTGCATTTCTGGTTTTGACACTTTTTTCAGCAGGGCCCTTTTGACCGATGGGAAGCGAGACTTCTTTGTAGCGCTGATTTGCCTTTCCAGGTTGCTTGGTTGGCCAAAAAGGGCGTATGCGTTTTTTCCTGAATATATTCAGGAAAAAACGCATACGCCCTTTTTGGCCAAGGGCATCATTGTCAACGTTTTGCCGCTTTTCATGTGCTTTAAAGGCGATTCGAATCTACCTCCTGAAATCTGTTTCCTGCAATTCTGCCTTGATTTCAAATCCTCTTCTTTGCCTTCCCTCAATATATTTGTGGACGAGAGTTATCATTTATAACTCTGCAGGTTTGTGAATTGCAGTGCCCTGAAGCTCCATTTTACAAGTCGCTTTTTTGGGAGCTGGCCGCAAAAGCGCAGGATGGCTTCAGGCCCTGTTCTGGTTCCGGGGGGCAGGCTGAGCCTGTGGTTAATTCTTCTTCCTGATGGGAAAATAGAGTGACCTGTGCCTGTCCCAACACCAAGAGCTAGTCTCTCATTGGTTCCCCGTCTTCCCGTTCATCCTCAGGACAAATTGCAACCTGTACGGAACAGGAGGTTAAAGGTGCTGATGCTCCAAGTAGGGAGATTGCTAGTAAAGTGGCTGGAATGGCGAACCCGAGCACAAGGAGATGAGAAATGAGGTGCGTTTTAGAAACCTTTCCCCATCACACGGTGTACCATCTTCTGGGTTTCTCATGCATGTTTTCGATGTAGGAAGATGCCCTTGAACCTGGAGATTTGGGACCCATGCGATGGGTAGCACGCAGTATTACTTTAAAGGGTCTGCGTTTGCTCACCCAACCTCACCAAACCTCTCAGCCCCAAGAGTGTCCACCCTTATGTCTCATCCAGCTGTGGGTCTAGATATGGTCAATCCAGGTTGCATCACAGCCCCTGAACGAATTGTGTAAGAATTTCTCTGTCTTTCCCTGTCTTTGTTTCATGGGTTTTTAAAAGTAATTTATTTTTATAATGGGGTTTAGCTGCTTTTCACGGCTGTGTTTATGCCGCTTTACACCCACTTGACACACTAACAGAGAGATATCAATACATAGGTTTTAAGATTATTACTAGTCAGATATATTCTTGTGCGGTGAATCGGGCGTGTTGAGTCCAGTTCTCTGAGCAAGGAGTAGGTCTTGTCTATTACATATTGGGTTTATGGAACGGTATCTGAGCTAATTTGAAACTCTTGTTTTATGTATCACCCCACCTCACCTTTCCCGTTAAGCAGCCATAGTGTGTTTTCTGCATGTGTGACTCTGTTCTGTTTTGTAATTCAGTTCAAGTGTAACGGTTTTTACATTCCCTCTATAAGTGACACCTTATGAGAAGTGTCCTTTTCTGTGTGACTTATTTCACTTAGAATCGTCTTACCTAAATCCACTCATCATGCTGCTACTAGCCTTATGACATTGATTTCATGGCTGAGTGATATTCCATTGTACATAAGGACCACAACTTTTTTATCCATTTTTCGCTCTCCTGGGATATTTAAGGTGGAATGAAGTGGAGGTCTTTGTCAACAGAGCAGCCCTAAACTTTGGGGTGCTTGTGTCTTGCTGATTTTCAATTTTCCCACTTTATCCCCCCATGAGTGGAAGTGCCCTATGCTCTCTAAGCTGTGTTTTTTAGATGTTTCAGGACACACCGTACACTTCTCCAGAGTGGCTGTTGGTGATTTACATCCCGCCCATCAGTGTAGCAAGGCTCCCATTTCTCCATGGCCTGTCCTGCATTTCTGGTTTTGACACTTTTTTCAGCATGGCCCTTTTGACCGATGGGAAGCGAGACTTCTTTGTAGCGCTGATTTGCCTTTCCAGGTTGCTTGGTTGGCCAAAAAGGGCGTATGCGTTTTTTCCTGAATATATTCAGGAAAAAACGCATACGCCCTTTTTGGCCAAGGGCATCATTGTCAACGTTTTGCCGCTTTTCATGTGCTTTAAAGGCGATTCGAATCTACCTCCTGAAATCTGTTTCCTGCAATTCTGCCTTGATTTCAAATCCTCTTCTTTGCCTTCCCTCAATATATTTGTGGACGAGAGTTATCATTTATAACTCTGCAGGTTTGTGAATTGCAGTGCCCTGAGGCTCCATTTTACAAGTCGCTTTTTTGGGAGCTGGCCGCAAAAGCGCAGGATGGCTTCAGGCCCTGTTCTGGTTCCGGGGGGCAGGCTGAGCCTGTGGTTAATTCTTCTTCCTGATGGGAAAATAGAGTGACCTGTGCCTGTCCCAACACCAAGAGCTAGTCTCTCATAGGTTCCCCGTCTTCCCGTTCATCCTCAGGACAAATTGCAACCTGTACGGAACAGGAGGTTAAAGGTGCTGATGCTCCAAGTAGGGAGATTGCTAGTAAAGTGGCTGGAATGGCGAACCCGAGCACAAGGAGATGAGAAATGAGGTGCGTTTTAGAAACCTTTCCCCATCACACGGTGTACCATCTTCTGGGTTTCTCATGCATGTTTTCGATGTAGGAAGATGCCCTTGAACCTGGAGATTTGGGACCCATGCGATGGGTAGCACGCAGTATTACTTTAAAGGGTCTGCGTTTGCTCACCCAACCTCACCAAACCTCTCAGCCCCAAGAGTGTCCACCCTTATGTCTCATCCAGCTGTGGGTCTAGATATGGTCAATCCAGGTTGCATCACAGCCCCTGAACGAATTGTGTAAGAATTTCTCTGTCTTTCCCTGTCTTTGTTTCATGGGTTTTTAAAAGTAATTTATTTTTATAATGGGGTTTAGCTGCTTTTCACGGCTGTGTTTATGCCGCTTTACACCCACTTGACACACTAACAGAGAGATATCAATACATAGGTTTTAAGATTATTACTAGTCAGATATATTCTTGTGCGGTGAATCGGGCGTGTTGAGTCCAGTTCTCTGAGCAAGGAGTAGGTCTTGTCTATTACATATTGGGTTTATGGAACGGTATCTGAGCTAATTTGAAACTCTTGTTTTATGTATCACCCCACCTCACCTTTCCCGTTAAGCAGCCATAGTGTGTTTTCTGCATGTGTGACTCTGTTCTGTTTTGTAATTCAGTTCAAGTGTAAAGGTTTTTACATTCCCTCTATAAGTGACACCTTATGAGAAGTGTCCTTTTCTGTGTGACTTATTTCACTTAGAATCGTCTTACCTAAATCCACTCATCATGCTGCTACTAGCCTTATGACATTGATTTCATGGCTGAGTGATATTCCATTGTACATAAGGACCACAACTTTTTTATCCATTTTTCGCTTTCCTGGGATATTTAAGGTGGAATGAAGTGGAGGTCCTTGTCAACAGAGCAGCCCTAAACTTTGGGGTGCTTGTGTCTTGCTGATTTTCAATTTTCCCACCTTATCCCCCCATGCGTGGAAGTGCCCTATGCTCTCTAAGCTGTGTTTTTTAGATGTTTCAGGACACACCGTACACTTCTCCAGAGTGGCTGTTGGCGATTTACATCCCGCCCATCAGTGTAGCAAGGCTCCGATTCCTCCATGGCCTGTCCTGCATTTCTGGTTTTGACAGTTTTTTCAGCATGGCCCTTTTGACCGATGGGAAGCGAGACTTCTTTGTAGCGCTGATTTGCCTTTCCAGGTTGCTTGGTTGGCCAAAAAGGGCGTATGCGTTTTTTCCTGAATATATTCAGGAAAAAACGCATACGCCCTTTTTGGCCAAGGGCATCATTGTCAACGTTTTGCCGCTTTTCATGTGCTTTAAAGGCGATTCGAATCTACCTCCTGAAATCTGTTTCCTGCAATTCTGCCTTGATTTCAAATCCTCTTCTTTGCCTTCCCTCAATATATTTGTGGACGAGAGTTATCATTTATAACTCTGCAGGTTTGTGAATTGCAGTGCCCTGAAGCTCCATTTTACAAGTCACTTTTTTGGGAGCTGGCCGCAAAAGCGCAGGATGGCTTCAGGCCCTGTTCTGGTTCCGGGGGGCAGGCTGAGCCTGTGGTTAATTCTTCTTCCTGATGGGAAAATAGAGTGACCTGTGCCTGTCCCAAAACCAAGAGCTAGTCTCTCATTGGTTCCCCATCTTCCCGTTCATCCTCAGGACAAATTGCAACCTGTACGGAACAGGAGGTTAAAGGTGCTGATGCTCCAAGTAGGGAGATTGCTAGTAAAGTGGCTGGAATGGCGAACCCGAGCACAAGGAGATGAGAAATGAGGTGCGTTTTAGAAACCTTTCCCCATCACACGGTGTACCATCTTCTGGGTTTCTCATGCATGTTTTCGATGTAGGAAGATGCCCTTGAACCTGGAGATTTGGGACCCATGCGATGGGTAGCACGCAGTATTACTTTAAAGGGTCTGCGTTTGCTCACCCAACCTCACCAAACCTCTCAGCCCCAAGAGTGTCCACCCTTATGTCTCATCCAGCTGTGGGTCTAGATATGGTCAATCCAGGTTGCATCACAGCCCCTGAACGAATTGTGTAAGAATTTCTCTGTCTTTCCCTGTCTTTGTTTCATGGGTTTTTAAAAGTAATTTATTTTTATAATGGGGTTTAGCTGCTTTTCACGGCTGTGTTTATGCCGCTTTACACCCACTTGACACACTAACAGAGAGATATCAATACATAGGTTTTAAGATTATTACTAGTCAGATATATTCTTGTGCGGTGAATCGGGCGTGTTGAGTCCAGTTCTCTGAGCAAGGAGTAGGTCTTGTCTATTACATATTGGGCTTATGGAACGGTATCTGAGCTAATTTGAAACTCTTGTTTTATGTATCACCCCACCTCACCTTTCCCGTTAAGCAGCCATAGTGTGTTTTCTGCATGTGTGACTCTGTTCTGTTTTGTAATTCAGTTCAAGTGTAACGGTTTTTACATTCCCTCTATAAGTGACACCTTATGAGAAGTGTCCTTTTCTGTGTGACTTATTTCACTTAGAATCGTCTTACCTAAATCCACTCATCATGCTGCTACTAGCCTTATGACATTGATTTCATGGCTGAGTGATATTCCATTGTACATAAGGACCACAACTTTTTTATCCATTTTTCGCTCTCCTGGGATATTTAAGGTGGAATGAAGTGGAGGTCTTTGTCAACAGAGCAGCCCTAAACTTTGGGGTGCTTGTGTCTTGCTGATTTTCAATTTTCCCACTTTATCCCCCCATGAGTGGAAGTGCCCTATGCTCTCTAAGCTGTGTTTTTTAGATGTTTCAGGACACACCGTACACTTCTCCAGAGTGGCTGTTGGTGATTTACATCCCGCCCATCAGTGTAGCAAGGCTCCCATTTCTCCATGGCCTGTCCTGCATTTCTGGTTTTGACACTTTTTTCAGCATGGCCCTTTTGACCGATGGGAAGCGAGACTTCTTTGTAGCGCTGATTTGCCTTTCCAGGTTGCTTGGTTGGCCAAAAAGGGCGTATGCGTTTTTTCCTGAATATATTCAGGAAAAAACGCATACGCCCTTTTTGGCCAAGGGCATCATTGTCAACGTTTTGCCGCTTTTCATGTGCTTTAAAGGCGATTCGAATCTACCTCCTGAAATCTGTTTCCTGCAATTCTGCCTTGATTTCAAATCCTCTTCTTTGCCTTCCCTCAATATATTTGTGGACGAGAGTTATCATTTATAACTCTGCAGGTTTGTGAATTGCAGTGCCCTGAGGCTCCATTTTACAAGTCGCTTTTTTGGGAGCTGGCCGCAAAAGCGCAGGATGGCTTCAGGCCCTGTTCTGGTTCCGGGGGGCAGGCTGAGCCTGTGGTTAATTCTTCTTCCTGATGGGAAAATAGAGTGACCTGTGCCTGTCCCAACACCAAGAGCTAGTCTCTCATAGGTTCCCCGTCTTCCCGTTCATCCTCAGGACAAATTGCAACCTGTACGGAACAGGAGGTTAAAGGTGCTGATGCTCCAAGTAGGGAGATTGCTAGTAAAGTGGCTGGAATGGCGAACCCGAGCACAAGGAGATGAGAAATGAGGTGCGTTTTAGAAACCTTTCCCCATCACACGGTGTACCATCTTCTGGGTTTCTCATGCATGTTTTCGATGTAGGAAGATGCCCTTGAACCTGGAGATTTGGGACCCATGCGATGGGTAGCACGCAGTATTACTTTAAAGGGTCTGCGTTTGCTCACCCAACCTCACCAAACCTCTCAGCCCCAAGAGTGTCCACCCTTATGTCTCATCCAGCTGTGGGTCTAGATATGGTCAATCCAGGTTGCATCACAGCCCCTGAACGAATTGTGTAAGAATTTCTCTGTCTTTCCCTGTCTTTGTTTCATGGGTTTTTAAAAGTAATTTATTTTTATTATGGGGTTTAGCTGCTTTTCACGGCTGTGTTTATGCCGCTTTACACCCACTTGACACACTAACAGAGAGATATCAATACATAGGTTTTAAGATTATTACTAGTCAGATATATTCTTGTGCGGTGAATCGGGCGTGTTGAGTCCAGTTCTCTGAGCAAGGAGTAGGTCTTGTCTATTACATATTGGGTTTATGGAACGGTATCTGAGCTAATTTGAAACTCTTGTTTTATGTATCACCCCACCTCACCTTTCCCGTTAAGCAGCCATAGTGTGTTTTCTGCATGTGTGACTCTGTTCTGTTTTGTAATTCAGTTCAAGTGTAAAGGTTTTTACATTCCCTCTATAAGTGACACCTTATGAGAAGTGTCCTTTTCTGTGTGACTTATTTCACTTAGAATCGTCTTACCTAAATCCACTCATCATGCTGCTACTAGCCTTATGATATTGATTTCATGGCTGAGTGATATTCCATTGTACATAAGGACCACAACTTTTTTATCCATTTTTCGCTTTCCTGGGATATTTAAGGTGGAATGAAGTGGAGGTCCTTGTCAACAGAGCAGCCCTAAACTTTGGGGTGCTTGTGTCTTGCTGATTTTCAATTTTCCCACCTTATCCCCCCATGCGTGGAAGTGCCCTATGCTCTCTAAGCTGTGTTTTTTAGATGTTTCAGGACACACCGTACACTTCTCCAGAGTGGCTGTTGGCGATTTACATCCCGCCCATCAGTGTAGCAAGGCTCCGATTCCTCCATGGCCTGTCCTGCATTTCTGGTTTTGACACTTTTTTCAGCATGGCCCTTTTGACCGATGGGAAGCGAGACTTCTTTGTAGCGCTGATTTGCCTTTCCAGGTTGCTTGGTTGGCCAAAAAGGGCGTATGCGTTTTTTCCTGAATATATTCAGGAAAAAACGCATACGCCCTTTTTGGCCAAGGGCATCATTGTCAACGTTTTGCCGCTTTTCATGTGCTTTAAAGGCGATTCGAATCTACCTCCTGAAATCTGTTTCCTGCAATTCTGCCTTGATTTCAAATCCTCTTCTTTGCCTTCCCTCAATATATTTGTGGACGAGAGTTATCATTTATAACTCTGCAGGTTTGTGAATTGCAGTGCCCTGAAGCTCCATTTTACAAGTCGCTTTTTTGGGAGCTGGCCGCAAAAGCGCAGGATGGCTTCAGGCCCTGTTCTGGTTCCGGGGGGCAGGCTGAGCCTGTGGTTAATTCTTCTTCCTGATGGGAAAATAGAGTGACCTGTGCCTGTCCCAACACCAAGAGCTAGTCTCTCATTGGTTCCCCGTCTTCCCGTTCATCCTCAGGACAAATTGCAACCTGTACGGAACAGGAGGTTAAAGGTGCTGATGCTCCAAGTAGGGAGATTGCTAGTAAAGTGGCTGGAATGGCGAACCCGAGCACAAGGAGATGAGAAATGAGGTGCGTTTTAGAAACCTTTCCCCATCACACGGTGTACCATCTTCTGGGTTTCTCATGCATGTTTTCGATGTAGGAAGATGCCCATGAACCTGGAGATTTGGGACCCATGCGATGGGTAGCACGCAGTATTACTTTAAAGGGTCTGCGTTTGCTCACCCAACCTCACCAAACCTCTCAGCCCCAAGAGTGTCCACCCTTATGTCTCATCCAGCTGTGGGTCTAGATATGGTCAATCCAGGTTGCATCACAGCCCCTGAACGAATTGTGTAAGAATTTCTCTGTCTTTCCCTGTCTTTGTTTCATGGGTTTTTAAAAGTAATTTATTTTTATTATGGGGTTTAGCTGCTTTTCACGGCTGTGTTTATGCCACTTTACACCCACTTGACACACTAACAGAGAGATATCAATACATAGGTTTTAAGATTATTATTAGTCAGATATATTCTTGTGCGGTGAATCGGGCGTGTTGAGTCCAGTTCTCTGAGCAAGGAGTAGGTCTTGTCTATTACATATTGGGTTTATGGAACGGTATCTGAGCTAATTTGAAACTCTTGTTTTATGTATCACCCCACCTCACCTTTCCCGTTAAGCAGCCATAGTGTGTTTTCTGCATGTGTGACTCTGTTCTGTTTTGTAATTCAGTTCAAGTGTAAAGGTTTTTACATTCCCTCTATAAGTGACACCTTATGAGAAGTGTCCTTTTCTGTGTGACTTATTTCACTTAGAATCGTCTTACCTAAATCCACTCATCATGCTGCTACTAGCCTTATGACATTGATTTCATGGCTGAGTGATATTCCATTGTACATAAGGACCACAACTTTTTTATCCATTTTTCGCTTTCCTGGGATATTTAAGGTGGAATGAAGTGGAGGTCCTTGTCAACAGAGCAGCCCTAAACTTTGGGGTGCTTGTGTCTTGCTGATTTTCAATTTTCCCACCTTATCCCCCCATGCGTGGAAGTGCCCTATGCTCTCTAAGCTGTGTTTTTTAGATGTTTCAGGACACACCGTACACTTCTCCAGAGTGGCTGTTGGCGATTTACATCCCGCCCATCAGTGTAGCAAGGCTCCGATTCCTCCATGGCCTGTCCTGCATTTCTGGTTTTGACACTTTTTTCAGCAGGGCCCTTTTGACCGATGGGAAGCGAGACTTCTTTGTAGCGCTGATTTGCCTTTCCAGGTTGCTTGGTTGGCCAAAAAGGGCGTATGCGTTTTTTCCTGAATATATTCAGGAAAAAACGCATACGCCCTTTTTGGCCAAGGGCATCATTGTCAACGTTTTGCCGCTTTTCATGTGCTTTAAAGGCGATTCGAATCTACCTCCTGAAATCTGTTTCCTGCAATTCTGCCTTGATTTCAAATCCTCTTCTTTGCCTTCCCTCAATATATTTGTGGACGAGAGTTATCATTTATAACTCTGCAGGTTTGTGAATTGCAGTGCCCTGAAGCTCCATTTTACAAGTCGCTTTTTTGGGAGCTGGCCGCAAAAGCGCAGGATGGCTTCAGGCCCTGTTCTGGTTCCGGGGGGCAGGCTGAGCCTGTGGTTAATTCTTCTTCCTGATGGGAAAATAGAGTGACCTGTGCCTGTCCCAACACCAAGAGCTATTCTCTCATTGGTTCCCCATCTTCCCGTTCATCCTCAGGACAAATTGCAACCTGTACGGAACAGGAGGTTAAAGGTGCTGATGCTCCAAGTAGGGAGATTGCTAGTAAAGTGGCTGGAATGGCGAACCCGAGCACAAGGAGATGAGAAATGAGGTGCGTTTTAGAAACCTTTCCCCATCACACGGTGTACCATCTTCTGGGTTTCTCATGCATGTTTTCGATGTAGGAAGATGCCCTTGAACCTGGAGATTTGGGACCCATGCGATGGGTAGCACGCAGTATTACTTTAAAGGGTCTGCGTTTGCTCACCCAACCTCACCAAACCTCTCAGCCCCAAGAGTGTCCACCCTTATGTCTCATCCAGCTGTGGGTCTAGATATGGTCAATCCAGGTTGCATCACAGCCCCTGAACGAATTGTGTAAGAATTTCTCTGTCTTTCCCTGTCTTTGTTTCATGGGTTTTTAAAAGTAATTTATTTTTATTATGGGGTTTAGCTGCTTTTCACGGCTGTGTTTATGCCGCTTTACACCCACTTGACACACTAACAGAGAGATATCAATACATAGGTTTTAAGATTATTACTAGTCAGATATATTCTTGTGCGGTGAATCGGGCGTGTTGAGTCCAGTTCTCTGAGCAAGGAGTAGGTCTTGTCTATTACATATTGGGTTTATGGAACGGTATCTGAGCTAATTTGAAACTCTTGTTTTATGTATCACCCCACCTCACCTTTCCCGTTAAGCAGCCATAGTGTGTTTTCTGCATGTGTGACTCTGTTCTGTTTTGTAATTCAGTTCAAGTGTAACGGTTTTTACATTCCCTCTATAAGTGACACCTTATGAGAAGTGTCCTTTTCTGTGTGACTTATTTCACTTAGAATCGTCTTACCTAAATCCACTCATCATGCTGCTACTAGCCTTATGACATTGATTTCATGGCTGAGTGATATTCCATTGTACATAAGGACCACAACTTTTTTATCCATTTTTCGCTTTCCTGGGATATTTAAGGTGGAATGAAGTGGAGGTCCTTGTCAACAGAGCAGCCCTAAACTTTGGGGTGCTTGTGTCTTGCTGATTTTCAATTTTCCCACCTTATCCCCCCATGCGTGGAAGTGCCCTATGCTCTCTAAGCTGTGTTTCTTAGATGTTTCAGGACACACCGTACACTTCTCCAGAGTGGCTGTTGGCGATTTACATCCCGCCCATCAGTGTAGCAAGGCTCCGATTCCTCCATGGCCTGTCCTGCATTTCTGGTTTTGACACTTTTTTCAGCATGGCCCTTTTGACCGATGGGAAGCGAGACTTCTTTGTAGCGCTGATTTGCCTTTCCAGGTTGCTTGGTTGGCCAAAAAGGGCGTATGCGTTTTTTCCTGAATATAATCAGGAAAAAACGCATACGCCCTTTTTGGCCAAGGGCATCATTGTCAACGTTTTGCCGCTTTTCATGTGCTTTAAAGGCGATTCGAATCTACCTCCTGAAATCTGTTTCCTGCAATTCTGCCTTGATTTCAAATCCTCTTCTTTGCCTTCCCTCAATATATTTGTGGACGAGAGTTATCATTTATAACTCTGCAGGTTTGTGAATTGCAGTGCCCTGAAGCTCCATTTTACAAGTCGCTTTTTTGGGAGCTGGCCGCAAAAGCGCAGGATGGCTTCAGGCCCTGTTCTGGTTCCGGGGGGCAGGCTGAGCCTGTGGTTAATTCTTCTTCCTGATGGGAAAATAGAGTGACCTGTGCCTGTCCCAACACCAAGAGCTATTCTCTCATTGGTTCCCCATCTTCCCGTTCATCCTCAGGACAAATTGCAACCTGTACGGAACAGGAGGTTAAAGGTGCTGATGCTCCAAGTAGGGAGATTGCTAGTAAAGTGGCTGGAATGGCGAACCCGAGCACAAGGAGATGAGAAATGAGGTGCGTTTTAGAAACCTTTCCCCATCACACGGTGTACCATCTTCTGGGTTTCTCATGCATGTTTTCGATGTAGGAAGATGCCCTTGAACCTGGAGATTTGGGACCCATGCGATGGGTAGCACGCAGTATTACTTTAAAGGGTCTGCGTTTGCTCACCCAACCTCACCAAACCTCTCAGCCCCAAGAGTGTCCACCCTTATGTCTCATCCAGCTGTGGGTCTAGATATGGTCAATCCAGGTTGCATCACAGCCCCTGAACGAATTGTGTAAGAATTTCTCTGTCTTTCCCTGTCTTTGTTTCATGGGTTTTTAAAAGTAATTTATTTTTATTATGGGGTTTAGCTGCTTTTCACGGCTGTGTTTATGCCGCTTTACACCCACTTGACACACTAACAGAGAGATATCAATACATAGGTTTTAAGATTATTACTAGTCAGATATATTCTTGTGCGGTGAATCGGGCGTGTTGAGTCCAGTTCTCTGAGCAAGGAGTAGGTCTTGTCTATTACATATTGGGTTTATGGAACGGTATCTGAGCTAATTTGAAACTCTTGTTTTATGTATCACCCCACCTCACCTTTCCCGTTAAGCAGCCATAGTGTGTTTTCTGCATGTGTGACTCTGTTCTGTTTTGTAATTCAGTTCAAGTGTAACGGTTTTTACATTCCCTCTATAAGTGACACCTTATGAGAAGTGTCCTTTTCTGTGTGACTTATTTCACTTAGAATCGTCTTACCTAAATCCACTCATCATGCTGCTACTAGCCTTATGACATTGATTTCATGGCTGAGTGATATTCCATTGTACATAAGGACCACAACTTTTTTATCCATTTTTCGCTTTCCTGGGATATTTAAGGTGGAATGAAGTGGAGGTCCTTGTCAACAGAGCAGCCCTAAACTTTGGGGTGCTTGTGTCTTGCTGATTTTCAATTTTCCCACCTTATCCCCCCATGCGTGGAAGTGCCCTATGCTCTCTAAGCTGTGTTTCTTAGATGTTTCAGGACACACCGTACACTTCTCCAGAGTGGCTGTTGGCGATTTACATCCCGCCCATCAGTGTAGCAAGGCTCCGATTCCTCCATGGCCTGTCCTGCATTTCTGGTTTTGACACTTTTTTCAGCATGGCCCTTTTGACCGATGGGAAGCGAGACTTCTTTGTAGCGCTGATTTGCCTTTCCAGGTTGCTTGGTTGGCCAAAAAGGGCGTATGCGTTTTTTCCTGAATATAATCAGGAAAAAACGCATACGCCCTTTTTGGCCAAGGGCATCATTGTCAACGTTTTGCCGCTTTTCATGTGCTTTAAAGGCGATTCGAATCTACCTCCTGAAATCTGTTTCCTGCAATTCTGCCTTGATTTCAAATCCTCTTCTTTGCCTTCCCTCAATATATTTGTGGACGAGAGTTATCATTTATAACTCTGCAGGTTTGTGAATTGCAGTGCCCTGAGGCTCCATTTTACAAGTCGCTTTTTTGGGAGCTGGCCGCAAAAGCGCAGGATGGCTTCAGGCCCTGTTCTGGTTCCGGGGGGCAGGCTGAGCCTGTGGTTAATTCTTCTTCCTGATGGGAAAATAGAGTGACCTGTGCCTGTCCCAACACCAAGAGCTAGTCTCTCATTGGTTCCCCGTCTTCCCGTTCATCCTCAGGACAAATTGCAACCTGTACGGAACAGGAGGTTAAAGGTGCTGATGCTCCAATTAGGGAGATTGCTAGTAAAGTGGCTGGAATGGCGAACCTGAGCACAAGGAGATGAGAAATGAGGTGCGTTTTAGAAACCTTTCCCCATCACACGGTGTACCATCTTCTGGGTTTCTCATGCATGTTTTCGATGTAGGAAGATGCCCTTGAACCTGGAGATTTGGGACCCATGCGATGGGTAGCACGCAGTATTACTTTAAAGGGTCTGCGTTTGCTCACCCAACCTCACCAAACCTCTCAGCCCCAAGAGTGTCCACCCTTATGTCTCATCCAGCTGTGGGTCTAGATATGGTCAATCCAGGTTGCATCACAGCCCCTGAACGAATTGTGTAAGAATTTCTCTGTCTTTCCCTGTCTTTGTTTCATGGGTTTTTAAAAGTAATTTATTTTTATAATGGGGTTTAGCTGCTTTTCACGGCTGTGTTTATGCCGCTTTACACCCACTTGACACACTAACAGAGAGATATCAATACATAGGTTTTAAGATTATTACTAGTCAGATATATTCTTGTGCGGTGAATCGGGCGTGTTGAGTCCAGTTCTCTGAGCAAGGAGTAGGTCTTGTCTATTACATATTGGGTTTATGGAACGGTATCTGAGCTAATTTGAAACTCTTGTTTTATGTATCACCCCACCTCACCTTTCCCGTTAAGCAGCCATAGTGTGTTTTCTGCATGTGTGACTCTGTTCTGTTTTGTAATTCAGTTCAAGTGTAACGGTTTTTACATTCCCTCTATAAGTGACACCTTATGAGAAGTGTCCTTTTCTGTGTGACTTATTTCACTTAGAATCGTCTTACCTAAATCCACTCATCATGCTGCTACTAGCCTTATGACATTGATTTCATGGCTGAGTGATATTCCATTGTACATAAGGACCACAACTTTTTTATCCATTTTTCGCTCTCCTGGGATATTTAAGGTGGAATGAAGTGGAGGTCTTTGTCAACAGAGCAGCCCTAAACTTTGGGGTGCTTGTGTCTTGCTGATTTTCAATTTTCCCACTTTATCCCCCCATGAGTGGAAGTGCCCTATGCTCTCTAAGCTGTGTTTTTTAGATGTTTCAGGACACACCGTACACTTCTCCAGAGTGGCTGTTGGTGATTTACATCCCGCCCATCAGTGTAGCAAGGCTCCCATTTCTCCATGGCCTGTCCTGCATTTCTGGTTTTGACACTTTTTTCAGCATGGCCCTTTTGACCGATGGGAAGCGAGACTTCTTTGTAGCGCTGATTTGCCTTTCCAGGTTGCTTGGTTGGCCATAAAGGGCGTATGCGTTTTTTCCTGAATATATTCAGGAAAAAACGCATACGCCCTTTTTGGCCAAGGGCATCATTGTCAACGTTTTGCCGCTTTTCATGTGCTTTAAAGGCGATTCGAATCTACCTCCTGAAATCTGTTTCCTGCAATTCTGCCTTGATTTCAAATCCTCTTCTTTGCCTTCCCTCAATATATTTGTGGACGAGAGTTATCATTTATAACTCTGCAGGTTTGTGAATTGCAGTGCCCTGAGGCTCCATTTTACAAGTCGCTTTTTTGGGAGCTGGCCGCAAAAGCGCAGGATGGCTTCAGGCCCTGTTCTGGTTCCGGGGGGCAGGCTGAGCCTGTGGTTAATTCTTCTTCCTGATGGGAAAATAGAGTGACCTGTGCCTGTCCCAACACCAAGAGCTAGTCTCTCATAGGTTCCCCGTCTTCCCGTTCATCCTCAGGACAAATTGCAACCTGTACGGAACAGGAGGTTAAAGGTGCTGATGCTCCAAGTAGGGAGATTGCTAGTAAAGTGGCTGGAATGGCGAACCCGAGCACAAGGAGATGAGAAATGAGGTGCGTTTTAGAAACCTTTCCCCATCACACGGTGTACCATCTTCTGGGTTTCTCATGCATGTTTTCGATGTAGGAAGATGCCCTTGAACCTGGAGATTTGGGACCCATGCGATGGGTAGCACGCAGTATTACTTTAAAGGGTCTGCGTTTGCTCACCCAACCTCACCAAACCTCTCAGCCCCAAGAGTGTCCACCCTTATGTCTCATCCAGCTGTGGGTCTAGATATGGTCAATCCAGGTTGCATCACAGCCCCTGAACGAATTGTGTAAGAATTTCTCTGTCTTTCCCTGTCTTTGTTTCATGGGTTTTTAAAAGTAATTTATTTTTATAATGGGGTTTAGCTGCTTTTCACGGCTGTGTTTATGCCGCTTTACACCCACTTGACACACTAACAGAGAGATATCAATACATAGGTTTTAAGATTATTACTAGTCAGATATATTCTTGTGCGGTGAATCGGGCGTGTTGAGTCCAGTTCTCTGAGCAAGGAGTAGGTCTTGTCTATTACATATTGGGTTTATGGAACGGTATCTGAGCTAATTTGAAACTCTTGTTTTATGTATCACCCCACCTCACCTTTCCCGTTAAGCAGCCATAGTGTGTTTTCTGCATGTGTGACTCTGTTCTGTTTTGTAATTCAGTTCAAGTGTAACGGTTTTTACATTCCCTCTATAAGTGACACCTTATGAGAAGTGTCCTTTTCTGTGTGACTTATTTCACTTAGAATCGTCTTACCTAAATCCACTCATCATGCTGCTACTAGCCTTATGACATTGATTTCATGGCTGAGTGATATTCCATTGTACATAAGGACCACAACTTTTTTATCCATTTTTCGCTCTCCTGGGATATTTAAGGTGGAATGAAGTGGAGGTCTTTGTCAACAGAGCAGCCCTAAACTTTGGGGTGCTTGTGTCTTGCTGATTTTCAATTTTCCCACTTTATCCCCCCATGAGTGGAAGTGCCCTATGCTCTCTAAGCTGTGTTTTTTAGATGTTTCAGGACACACCGTACACTTCTCCAGAGTGGCTGTTGGTGATTTACATCCCGCCCATCAGTGTAGCAAGGCTCCCATTTCTCCATGGCCTGTCCTGCATTTCTGGTTTTGACACTTTTTTCAGCATGGCCCTTTTGACCGATGGGAAGCGAGACTTCTTTGTAGCGCTGATTTGCCTTTCCAGGTTGCTTGGTTGGCCAAAAAGGGCGTATGCGTTTTTTCCTGAATATATTCAGGAAAAAACGCATACGCCCTTTTTGGCCAAGGGCATCATTGTCAACGTTTTGCCGCTTTTCATGTGCTTTAAAGGCGATTCGAATCTACCTCCTGAAATCTGTTTCCTGCAATTCTGCCTTGATTTCAAATCCTCTTCTTTGCCTTCCCTCAATATATTTGTGGACGAGAGTTATCATTTATAACTCTGCAGGTTTGTGAATTGCAGTGCCCTGAAGCTCCATTTTACAAGTCGCTTTTTTGGGAGCTGGCCGCAAAAGCGCAGGATGGCTTCAGGCCCTGTTCTGGTTCCGGGGGGCAGGCTGAGCCTGTGGTTAATTCTTCTTCCTGATGGGAAAATAGAGTGACCTGTGCCTGTCCCAACACCAAGAGCTAGTCTCTCATTGGTTCCCCGTCTTCCCGTTCATCCTCAGGACAAATTGCAACCTGTACGGAACAGGAGGTTAAAGGTGCTGATGCTCCAAGTAGGGAGATTGCTAGTAAAGTGGCTGGAATGGCGAACCCGAGCACAAGGAGATGAGAAATGAGGTGCGTTTTAGAAACCTTTCCCCATCACACGGTGTACCATCTTCTGGGTTTCTCATGCATGTTTTCGATGTAGGAAGATGCCCATGAACCTGGAGATTTGGGACCCATGCGATGGGTAGCACGCAGTATTACTTTAAAGGGTCTGCGTTTGCTCACCCAACCTCACCAAACCTCTCAGCCCCAAGAGTGTCCACCCTTATGTCTCATCCAGCTGTGGGTCTAGATATGGTCAATCCAGGTTGCATCACAGCCCCTGAACGAATTGTGTAAGAATTTCTCTGTCTTTCCCTGTCTTTGTTTCATGGGTTTTTAAAAGTAATTTATTTTTATTATGGGGTTTAGCTGCTTTTCACGGCTGTGTTTATGCCGCTTTACACCCACTTGACACACTAACAGAGAGATATCAATACATAGGTTTTAAGATTATTATTAGTCAGATATATTCTTGTGCGGTGAATCGGGCGTGTTGAGTCCAGTTCTCTGAGCAAGGAGTAGGTCTTGTCTATTACATATTGGGTTTATGGAACGGTATCTGAGCTAATTTGAAACTCTTGTTTTATGTATCACCCCACCTCACCTTTCCCGTTAAGCAGCCATAGTGTGTTTTCTGCATGTGTGACTCTGTTCTGTTTTGTAATTCAATTCAAGTGTAAAGGTTTTTACATTCCCTCTATAAGTGACACCTTATGAGAAGTGTCCTTTTCTGTGTGACTTATTTCACTTAGAATCGTCTTACCTAAATCCACTCATCATGCTGCTACTAGCCTTATGACATTGATTTCATGGCTGAGTGATATTCCATTGTACATAAGGACCACAACTTTTTTATCCATTTTTCGCTTTCCTGGGATATTTAAGGTGGAATGAAGTGGAGGTCCTTGTCAACAGAGCAGCCCTAAACTTTGGGGTGCTTGTGTCTTGCTGATTTTCAATTTTCCCACCTTATCCCCCCATGCGTGGAAGTGCCCTATGCTCTCTAAGCTGTGTTTTTTAGATGTTTCAGGACACACCGTACACTTCTCCAGAGTGGCTGTTGGCGATTTACATCCCGCCCATCAGTGTAGCAAGGCTCCGATTCCTCCATGGCCTGTCCTGCATTTCTGGTTTTGACACTTTTTTCAGCAGGGCCCTTTTGACCGATGGGAAGCGAGACTTCTTTGTAGCGCTGATTTGCCTTTCCAGGTTGCTTGGTTGGCCAAAAAGGGCGTATGCGTTTTTTCCTGAATATATTCAGGAAAAAACGCATACGCCCTTTTTGGCCAAGGGCATCATTGTCAACGTTTTGCCGCTTTTCATGTGCTTTAAAGGCGATTCGAATCTACCTCCTGAAATCTGTTTCCTGCAATTCTGCCTTGATTTCAAATCCTCTTCTTTGCCTTCCCTCAATATATTTGTGGACGAGAGTTATCATTTATAACTCTGCAGGTTTGTGAATTGCAGTGCCCTGAAGCTCCATTTTACAAGTCGCTTTTTTGGGAGCTGGCCGCAAAAGCGCAGGATGGCTTCAGGCCCTGTTCTGGTTCCGGGGGGCAGGCTGAGCCTGTGGTTAATTCTTCTTCCTGATGGGAAAATAGAGTGACCTGTGCCTGTCCCAACACCAAGAGCTAGTCTCTCATTGGTTCCCCGTCTTCCCGTGCATCCTCAGGACAAATTGCAACCTGTACGGAACAGGAGGTTAAAGGTGCTGATGCTCCAAGTAGGGAGATTGCTAGTAAAGTGGCTGGAATGGCGAACCCGAGCACAAGGAGATGAGAAATGAGGTGCGTTTTAGAAACCTTTCCCCATCACACGGTGTACCATCTTCTGGGTTTCTCATGCATGTTTTCGATGTAGGAAGATGCCCTTGAACCTGGAGATTTGGGACCCATGCGATGGGTAGCACGCAGTATTACTTTAAAGGGTCTGCGTTTGCTCACCCAACCTCACCAAACCTCTCAGCCCCAAGAGTGTCCACCCTTATGTCTCATCCAGCTGTGGGTCTAGATATGGTCAATCCAGGTTGCATCACAGCCCCTGAACGAATTGTGTAAGAATTTCTCTGTCTTTCCCTGTCTTTGTTTCATGGGTTTTTAAAAGTAATTTATTTTTATAATGGGGTTTAGCTGCTTTTCACGGCTGTGTTTATGCCGCTTTACACCCACTTGACACACTAACAGAGAGATATCAATACATAGGTTTTAAGATTATTACTAGTCAGATATATTCTTGTGCGGTGAATCGGGCGTGTTGAGTCCAGTTCTCTGAGCAAGGAGTAGGTCTTGTCTATTACATATTGGGTTTATGGAACGGTATCTGAGCTAATTTGAAACTCTTGTTTTATGTATCACCCCACCTCACCTTTCCCGTTAAGCAGCCATAGTGTGTTTTCTGCATGTGTGACTCTGTTCTGTTTTGTAATTCAGTTCAAGTGTAACGGTTTTTACATTCCCTCTATAAGTGACACCTTATGAGAAGTGTCCTTTTCTGTGTGACTTATTTCACTTAGAATCGTCTTACCTAAATCCACTCATCATGCTGCTACTAGCCTTATGACATTGATTTCATGGCTGAGTGATATTCCATTGTACATAAGGACCACAACTTTTTTATCCATTTTTCGCTTTCCTGGGATATTTAAGGTGGAATGAAGTGGAGGTCCTTGTCAACAGAGCAGCCCTAAACTTTGGGGTGCTTGTGTCTTGCTGATTTTCAATTTTCCCACCTTATCCCCCCATGCGTGGAAGTGCCCTATGCTCTCTAAGCTGTGTTTCTTAGATGTTTCAGGACACACCGTACACTTCTCCAGAGTGGCTGTTGGCGATTTACATCCCGCCCATCAGTGTAGCAAGGCTCCGATTCCTCCATGGCCTGTCCTGCATTTCTGGTTTTGACACTTTTTTCAGCATGGCCCTTTTGACCGATGGGAAGCGAGACTTCTTTGTAGCGCTGATTTGCCTTTCCAGGTTGCTTGGTTGGCCAAAAAGGGCGTATGCGTTTTTTCCTGAATATAATCAGGAAAAAACGCATACGCCCTTTTTGGCCAAGGGCATCATTGTCAACATTTTGCCGCTTTTCATGTGCTTTAAAGGCGATTCGAATCTACCTCCTGAAATCTGTTTCCTGCAATTCTGCCTTGATTTCAAATCCTCTTCTTTGCCTTCCCTCAATATATTTGTGGACGAGAGTTATCATTTATAACTCTGCAGGTTTGTGAATTGCAGTGCCCTGAGGCTCCATTTTACAAGTCGCTTTTTTGGGAGCTGGCCGCAAAAGCGCAGGATGGCTTCAGGCCCTGTTCTGGTTCCGGGGGGCAGGCTGAGCCTGTGGTTAATTCTTCTTCCTGATGGGAAAATAGAGTGACCTGTGCCTGTCCCAACACCAAGAGCTAGTCTCTCATTGGTTCCCCGTCTTCCCGTTCATCCTCAGGACAAATTGCAACCTGTACGGAACAGGAGGTTAAAGATGCTGATGCTCCAGTTAGGGAGATTGCTAGTAAAGTGGCTGGAATGGCGAACCTGAGCACAAGGAGATGAGAAATGAGGTGCGTTTTAGAAACCTTTCCCCATCACACGGTGTACCATCTTCTGGGTTTCTCATGCATGTTTTCGATGTAGGAAGATGCCCTTGAACCTGGAGATTTGGGACCCATGCGATGGGTAGCACGCAGTATTACTTTAAAGGGTCTGCGTTTGCTCACCCAACCTCACCAAACCTCTCAGCCCCAAGAGTGTCCACCCTTATGTCTCATCCAGCTGTGGGTCTAGATATGGTCAATCCAGGTTGCATCACAGCCCCTGAACGAATTGTGTAAGAATTTCTCTGTCTTTCCCTGTCTTTGTTTCATGGGTTTTTAAAAGTAATTTATTTTTATAATGGGGTTTAGCTGCTTTTCACGGCTGTGTTTATGCCGCTTTACACCCACTTGACACACTAACAGAGAGATATCAATACATAGGTTTTAAGATTATTACTAGTCAGATATATTCTTGTGCGGTGAATCGGGCGTGTTGAGTCCAGTTCTCTGAGCAAGGAGTAGGTCTTGTCTATTACATATTGGGTTTATGGAACGGTATCTGAGCTAATTTGAAACTCTTGTTTTATGTATCACCCCACCTCACCTTTCCCGTTAAGCAGCCATAGTGTGTTTTCTGCATGTGTGACTCTGTTCTGTTTTGTAATTCAGTTCAAGTGTAACGGTTTTTACATTCCCTCTATAAGTGACACCTTATGAGAAGTGTCCTTTTCTGTGTGACTTATTTCACTTAGAATCGTCTTACCTAAATCCACTCATCATGCTGCTACTAGCCTTATGACATTGATTTCATGGCTGAGTGATATTCCATTGTACCTAAGGACCACAACTTTTTTATCCATTTTTCGCTCTCCTGGGATATTTAAGGTGGAATGAAGTGGAGGTCTTTGTCAACAGAGCAGCCCTAAACTTTGGGGTGCTTGTGTCTTGCTGATTTTCAATTTTCCCACTTTATCCCCCCATGAGTGGAAGTGCCCTATGCTCTCTAAGCTGTGTTTTTTAGATGTTTCAGGACACACCGTACACTTCTCCAGAGTGGCTGTTGGTGATTTACATCCCGCCCATCAGTGTAGCAAGGCTCCCATTTCTCCATGGCCTGTCCTGCATTTCTGGTTTTGACACTTTTTTCAGCATGGCCCTTTTGACCGATGGGAAGCGAGACTTCTTTGTAGCGCTGATTTGCCTTTCCAGGTTGCTTGGTTGGCCAAAAAGGGCGTATGCGTTTTTTCCTGAATATATTCAGGAAAAAACGCATACGCCCTTTTTGGCCAAGGGCATCATTGTCAACGTTTTGCCGCTTTTCATGTGCTTTAAAGGCGATTCGAATCTACCTCCTGAAATCTGTTTCCTGCAATTCTGCCTTGATTTCAAATCCTCTTCTTTGCCTTCCCTCAATATATTTGTGGACGAGAGTTATCATTTATAACTCTGCAGGTTTGTGAATTGCAGTGCCCTGAAGCTCCATTTTACAAGTCGCTTTTTTGGGAGCTGGCCGCAAAAGCGCAGGATGGCTTCAGGCCCTGTTCTGGTTCCGGGGAGCAGGCTGAGCCTGTGGTTAATTCTTCTTCCTGATGGGAAAATAGAGTGACCTGTGCCTGTCCCAACACCAAGAGCTAGTCTCTCATTGGTTCCCCATCTTCCCGTTCATCCTCAGGACAAATTGCAACCTGTACGGAACAGGAGGTTAAAGGTGCTGATGCTCCAAGTAGGGAGATTGCTAGTAAAGTGGCTGGAATGGCGAACCCGAGCACAAGGAGATGAGAAATGAGGTGCGTTTTAGAAACCTTTCCCCATCACACGGTGTACCATCTTCTGGGTTTCTCATGCATGTTTTCGATGTAGGAAGATGCCCTTGAACCTGGAGATTTGGGACCCATGCGATGGGTAGCACGCAGTATTACTTTAAAGGGTCTGCGTTTGCTCACCCAACCTCACCAAACCTCTCAGCCCCAAGAGTGTCCACCCTTATGTCTCATCCAGCTGTGGGTCTAGATATGGTCAATCCAGGTTGCATCACAGCCCCTGAACGAATTGTGTAAGAATTTCTCTGTCTTTCCCTGTCTTTGTTTCATGGGTTTTTAAAAGTAATTTATTTTTATTATGGGGTTTAGCTGCTTTTCACGGCTGTGTTTATGCCGCTTTACACCCACTTGACACACTAACAGAGAGATATCAATACATAGGTTTTAAGATTATTACTAGTCAGATATATTCTTGTGCGGTGAATCGGGCGTGTTGAGTCCAGTTCTCTGAGCAAGGAGTAGGTCTTGTCTATTACATATTGGGTTTATGGAACGGTATCTGAGCTAATTTGAAACTCTTGTTTTATGTATCACCCCACCTCACCTTTCCCGTTAAGCAGCCATAGTGTGTTTTCTGCATGTGTGACTCTGTTCTGTTTTGTAATTCAGTTCAAGTGTAAAGGTTTTTACATTCCCTCTATAAGTGACACCTTATGAGAAGTGTCCTTTTCTGTGTGACTTATTTCACTTAGAATCGTCTTACCTAAATCCACTCATCATGCTGCTACTAGCCTTATGACATTGATTTCATGGCTGAGTGATATTCCATTGTACATAAGGACCACAACTTTTTTATCCATTTTTCGCTTTCCTGGGATATTTAAGGTGGAATGAAGTGGAGGTCCTTGTCAACAGAGCAGCCCTAAACTTTGGGGTGCTTGTGTCTTGCTGATTTTCAATTTTCCCACCTTATCCCCCCATGCGTGGAAGTGCCCTATGCTCTCTAAGCTGTGTTTTTTAGATGTTTCAGGACACACCGTACCCTTCTCCAGAGTGGCTGTTGGCGATTTACATCCCGCCCATCAGTGTAGCAAGGCTCCGATTCCTCCATGGCCTGTCCTGCATTTCTGGTTTTGACACTTTTTTCAGCATGGCCCTTTTGACCGATGGGAAGCGAGACTTCTTTGTAGCGCTGATTTGCCTTTCCAGGTTGCTTGGTTGGCCAAAAAGGGCGTATGCGTTTTTTCCTGAATATATTCAGGAAAAAACGCATACGCCCTTTTTGGCCAAGGGCATCATTGTCAACGTTTTGCCGCTTTTCATGTGCTTTAAAGGCGATTCGAATCTACCTCCTGAAATCTGTTTCCTGCAATTCTGCCTTGATTTCAAATCCTCTTCTTTGCCTTCCCTCAATATATTTGTGGACGAGAGTTATCATTTATAACTCTGCAGGTTTGTGAATTGCAGTGCCCTGAGGCTCCATTTTACAAGTCGCTTTGTTGGGAGCTGGCCGCAAAAGCGCAGGATGGCTTCAGGCCCTGTTCTGGTTCCGGGGGGCAGGCTGAGCCTGTGGTTAATTCTTCTTCCTGATGGGAAAATAGAGTGACCTGTGCCTGTCCCAACACCAAGAGCTAGTCTCTCATAGGTTCCCCGTCTTCCCGTTCATCCTCAGGACAAATTGCAACCTGTACGGAACAGGAGGTTAAAGGTGCTGATGCTCCAAGTAGGGAGATTGCTAGTAAAGTGGCTGGAATGGCGAACCCGAGCACAAGGAGATGAGAAATGAGGTGCGTTTTAGAAACCTTTCCCCATCACACGGTGTACCATCTTCTGGGTTTCTCATGCATGTTTTCGATGTAGGAAGATGCCCTTGAACCTGGAGATTTGGGACCCATGCGATGGGTAGCACGCAGTATTACTTTAAAGGGTCTGCGTTTGCTCACCCAACCTCACCAAACCTCTCAGCCCCAAGAGTGTCCACCCTTATGTCTCATCCAGCTGTGGGTCTAGATATGGTCAATCCAGGTTGCATCACAGCCCCTAAACGAATTGTGTAAGAATTTCTCTGTCTTTCCCTGTCTTTGTTTCATGGGTTTTTAAAAGTAATTTATTTTTATAATGGGGTTTAGCTGCTTTTCACGGCTGTGTTTATGCCGCTTTACACCCACTTGACACACTAACAGAGAGATATCAATACATAGGTTTTAAGATTATTACTAGTCAGATATATTCTTGTGCGGTGAATCGGGCGTGTTG
The DNA here is from genome assembly GCF_965194825.1 of Balaenoptera physalus. Taxonomy (NCBI): domain Eukaryota; kingdom Metazoa; phylum Chordata; class Mammalia; order Artiodactyla; family Balaenopteridae; genus Balaenoptera; species Balaenoptera physalus. The sequence goes on along the minus strand of NW_028126247.1, from coordinate 427,625 downwards.
AGTCCAGTTCTCTGAGCAAGGAGTAGGTCTTGTCTATTACATATTGGGTTTATGGAACGGTATCTGAGCTAATTTGAAACTCTTGTTTTATGTATCACCCCACCTCACCTTTCCCGTTAAGCAGCCATAGTGTGTTTTCTGCATGTGTGACTCTGTTCTGTTTTGTAATTCAGTTCAAGTGTAAAGGTTTTTACATTCCCTCTATAAGTGACACCTTATGAGAAGTGTCCTTTTCTGTGTGACTTATTTCACTTAGAATCGTCTTACCTAAATCCACTCATCATGCTGCTACTAGCCTTATGACATTGATTTCATGGCTGAGTGATATTCCATTGTACATAAGGACCACAACTTTTTTATCCATTTTTCGCTTTCCTGGGATATTTAAGGTGGAATGAAGTGGAGGTCCTTGTCAACAGAGCAGCCCTAAACTTTGGGGTGCTTGTGTCTTGCTGATTTTCAGTTTTCCCACCTTATCCCCCCATGCGTGGAAGTGCCCTATGCTCTCTAAGCTGTGTTTTTTAGATGTTTCAGGACACACCGTACACTTCTCCAGAGTGGCTGTTGGCGATTTACATCCCGCCCATCAGTGTAGCAAGGCTCCGATTCCTCCATGGCCTGTCCTGCATTTCTGGTTTTGACACTTTTTTCAGCAGGGCCCTTTTGACCGATGGGAAGCGAGACTTCTTTGTAGCGCTGATTTGCCTTTCCAGGTTGCTTGGTTGGCCAAAAAGGGCGTATGCGTTTTTTCCTGAATATATTCAGGTAAAAACGCATACGCCCTTTTTGGCCAAGGGCATCATTGTCAACGTTTTGCCGCTTTTCATGTGCTTTAAAGGCGATTCGAATCTACCTCCTGAAATCTGTTTCCTGCAATTCTGCCTTGATTTCAAATCCTCTTCTTTGCCTTCCCTCAATATATTTGTGGACGAGAGTTATCATTTATAACTCTGCAGGTTTGTGAATTGCAGTGCCCTGAGGCTCCATTTTACAAGTCGCTTTGTTGGGAGCTGGCCGCAAAAGCGCAGGATGGCTTCAGGCCCTGTTCTGGTTCCGGGGGGCAGGCTGAGCCTGTGGTTAATTCTTCTTCCTGATGGGAAAATAGAGTGACCTGTGCCTGTCCCAACACCAAGAGCTAGTCTCTCATAGGTTCCCCGTCTTCCCGTTCATCCTCAGGACAAATTGCAACCTGTACGGAACAGGAGGTTAAAGGTGCTGATGCTCCAAGTAGGGAGATTGCTAGTAAAGTGGCTGGAATGGCGAACCCGAGCACAAGGAGATGAGAAATGAGGTGCGTTTTAGAAACCTTTCCCCATCACACGGTGTACCATCTTCTGGGTTTCTCATGCATGTTTTCGATGTAGGAAGATGCCCTTGAACCTGGAGATTTGGGACCCATGCGATGGGTAGCACGCAGTATTACTTTAAAGGGTCTGCGTTTGCTCACCCAACCTCACCAAACCTCTCAGCCCCAAGAGTGTCCACCCTTATGTCTCATCCAGCTGTGGGTCTAGATATGGTCAATCCAGGTTGCATCACAGCCCCTGAACGAATTGTGTAAGAATTTCTCTGTCTTTCCCTGTCTTTGTTTCATGGGTTTTTAAAAGTAATTTATTTTTATTATGGGGTTTAGCTGCTTTTCACGGCTGTGTTTATGCCGCTTTACACCCACTTGACACACTAACAGAGAGATATCAATACATAGGTTTTAAGATTATTACTAGTCAGATATATTCTTGTGCAGTGAATCGGGCGTGTTGAGTCCAGTTCTCTGAGCAAGGAGTAGGTCTTGTCTATTACATATTGGGTTTATGGAACGGTATCTGAGCTAATTTGAAACTCTTGTTTTATGTATCACCCCACCTCACCTTTCCCGTTAAGCAGCCATAGTGTGTTTTCTGCATGTGTGACTCTGTTCTGTTTTGTAATTCAGTTCAAGTGTAAAGGTTTTTACATTCCCTCTATAAGTGACACCTTATGAGAAGTGTCCTTTTCTGTGTGACTTATTTCACTTAGAATCGTCTTACCTAAATCCACTCATCATGCTGCTACTAGCCTTATGACATTGATTTCATGGCTGAGTGATATTCCATTGTACATAAGGACCACAACTTTTTTATCCATTTTTCGCTTTCCTGGGATATTTAAGGTGGAATGAAGTGGAGGTCCTTGTCAACAGAGCAGCCCTAAACTTTGGGGTGCTTGTGTCTTGCTGATTTTCCATTTTCCCACCTTATCCCCCCATGCGTGGAAGTGCCCTATGCTCTCTAAGCTGTGTTTTTTAGATGTTTCAGGACACACCGTACACTTCTCCAGAGTGGCTGTTGGCGATTTACATCCCGCCCATCAGTGTAGCAAGGCTCCGATTCCTCCATGGCCTGTCCTGCATTTCTGGTTTTGACACTTTTTTCAGCAGGGCCCTTTTGACCGATGGGAAGCGAGACTTCTTTGTAGCGCTGATTTGCCTTTCCAGGTTGCTTGGTTGGCCAAAAAGGGCGTATGCGTTTTTTCCTGAATATATTCAGGAAAAAACGCATACGCCCTTTTTGGCCAAGGGCATCATTGTCAACGTTTTGCCGCTTTTCATGTGCTTTAAAGGCGATTCGAATCTACCTCCTGAAATCTGTTTCCTGCAATTCTGCCTTGATTTCAAATCCTCTTCTTTGCCTTCCCTCAATATATTTGTGGACGAGAGTTATCATTTATAACTCTGCAGGTTTGTGAATTGCAGTGCCCTGAGGCTCCATTTTACAAGTCGCTTTGTTGGGAGCTGGCCGCAAAAGCGCAGGATGGCTTCAGGCCCTGTTCTGGTTCCGGGGGGCAGGCTGAGCCTGTGGTTAATTCTTCTTCCTGATGGGAAAATAGAGTGACCTGTGCCTGTCCCAACACCAAGAGCTAGTCTCTCATAGGTTCCCCGTCTTCCCGTTCATCCTCAGGACAAATTGCAACCTATACGGAACAGGAGGTTAAAGGTGCTGATGCTCCAAGTAGGGAGATTGCTAGTAAAGTGGCTGGAATGGCGAACCCGAGCACAAGGAGATGAGAAATGAGGTGCGTTTTAGAAACCTTTCCCCATCACACGGTGTACCATCTTCTGGGTTTCTCATGCATGTTTTCGATGTAGGAAGATGCCCTTGAACCTGGAGATTTGGGACCCATGCGATGGGTAGCACGCAGTATTACTTTAAAGGGTCTGCGTTTGCTCACCCAACCTCACCAAACCTCTCAGCCCCAAGAGTGTCCACCCTTATGTCTCATCCAGCTGTGGGTCTAGATATGGTCAATCCAGGTTGCATCACAGCCCCTGAACGAATTGTGTAAGAATTTCTCTGTCTTTCCCTGTCTTTGTTTCATGGGTTTTTAAAAGTAATTTATTTTTATTATGGGGTTTAGCTGCTTTTCACGGCTGTGTTTATGCCGCTTTACACCCACTTGACACACTAACAGAGAGATATCAATACATAGGTTTTAAGATTATTACTAGTCAGATATATTCTTGTGCGGTGAATCGGGCGTGTTGAGTCCAGTTCTCTGAGCAAGGAGTAGGTCTTGTCTATTACATATTGGGTTTATGGAACGGTATCTGAGCTAATTTGAAACTCTTGTTTTATGTATCACCCCACCTCACCTTTCCCGTTAAGCAGCCATAGTGTGTTTTCTGCATGTGTGACTCTGTTCTGTTTTGTAATTCAGTTCAAGTGTAAAGGTTTTTACATTCCCTCTATAAGTGACACCTTATGAGAAGTGTCCTTTTCTGTGTGACTTATTTCACTTAGAATCGTCTTACCTAAATCCACTCATCATGCTGCTACTAGCCTTATGACATTGATTTCATGGCTGAGTGATATTCCATTGTACATAAGGACCACAACTTTTTTATCCATTTTTCGCTTTCCTGGGATATTTAAGGTGGAATGAAGTGGAGGTCCTTGTCAACAGAGCAGCCCTAAACTTTGGGGTGCTTGTGTCTTGCTGATTTTCAATTTTCCCACCTTATCCCCCCATGCGTGGAAGTGCCCTATGCTCTCTAAGCTGTGTTTTTTAGATGTTTCAGGACACACCGTACACTTCTCCAGAGTGGCTGTTGGCGATTTACATCCCGCCCATCAGTGTAGCAAGGCTCCGATTCCTCCATGGCCTGTCCTGCATTTCTGGTTTTGACACTTTTTTCAGCAGGGCCCTTTTGACCGATGGGAAGCGAGACTTCTTTGTAGCGCTGATTTGCCTTTCCAGGTTGCTTGGTTGGCCAAAAAGGGCGTATGCGTTTTTTCCTGAATATATTCAGGAAAAAACGCATACGCACTTTTTGGCCAATGGCATCATTGTCAACGTTTTGCCGCTTTTCATGTGCTTTAAAGGAGATTCGAATCTACCTCCTGAAATCTGTTTCCTGCAATTCTGCCTTGATTTCAAATCCTCTTCTTTGCCTTCCCTCAATATATTTGTGGACGAGAGTTATCATTTATAACTCTGCAGGTTTGTGAATTGCAGTGCCCTGAAGCTCCATTTTACAAGTCGCTTTTTTGGGAGCTGGCCGCAAAAGCGCAGGATGGCTTCAGGCCCTGTTCTGGTTCCGGGGGGCAGGCTGAGCCTGTGGTTAATTCTTCTTCCTGATGGGAAAATAGAGTGACCTGTGCCTGTCCCAACACCAAGAGCTAGTCTCTCATTGGTTCCCCGTCTTCCCGTTCATCCTCAGGACAAATTGCAACCTGTACGGAACAGGAGGTTAAAGGTGCTGATGCTCCAAGTAGGGAGATTGCTAGTAAAGTGGCTGGAATGGCGAACCCGAGCACAAGGAGATGAGAAATGAGGTGCGTTTTAGAAACCTTTCCCCATCACACGGTGTACCATCTTCTGGGTTTCTCATGCATGTTTTCGATGTAGGAAGATGCCCTTGAACCTGGAGATTTGGGACCCATGCGATGGGTAGCACGCAGTATTACTTTAAAGGGTCTGCGTTTGCTCACCCAACCTCACCAAACCTCTCAGCCCCAAGAGTGTCCACCCTTATGTCTCATCCAGCTGTGGGTCTAGATATGGTCAATCCAGGTTGCATCACAGCCCCTGAACGAATTGTGTAAGAATTTCTCTGTCTTTCCCTGTCTTTGTTTCATGGGTTTTTAAAAGTAATTTATTTTTATTATGGGGTTTAGCTGCTTTTCACGGCTGTGTTTATGCCGCTTTACACCCACTTGACACACTAACAGAGAGATATCAATACATAGGTTTTAAGATTATTACTAGTCAGATATATTCTTGTGCGGTGAATCGGGCGTGTTGAGTCCAGTTCTCTGAGCAAGGAGTAGGTCTTGTCTATTACATATTGGGTTTATGGAACGGTATCTGAGCTAATTTGAAACTCTTGTTTTATGTATCACCCCACCTCACCTTTCCCGTTAAGCAGCCATAGTGTGTTTTCTGCATGTGTGACTCTGTTCTGTTTTGTAATTCAGTTCAAGTGTAAAGGTTTTTACATTCCCTCTATAAGTGACACCTTATGAGAAGTGTCCTTTTCTGTGTGACTTATTTCACTTAGAATCGTCTTACCTAAATCCACTCATCATGCTGCTACTAGCCTTATGACATTGATTTCATGGCTGAGTGATATTCCATTGTACATAAGGACCACAACTTTTTTATCCATTTTTCGCTTTCCTGGGATATTTAAGGTGGAATGAAGTGGAGGTCCTTGTCAACAGAGCAGCCCTAAACTTTGGGGTGCTTGTGTCTTGCTGATTTTCAATTTTCCCACCTTATCCCCCCATGCGTGGAAGTGCCCTATGCTCTCTAAGCTGTGTTTTTTAGATGTTTCAGGACACACCGTACACTTCTCCAGAGTGGCTGTTGGCGATTTACATCCCGCCCATCAGTGTAGCAAGGCTCCGATTCCTCCATGGCCTGTCCTGCATTTCTGGTTTTGACACTTTTTTCAGCAGGGCCCTTTTGACCGATGGGAAGCGAGACTTCTTTGTAGCGCTGATTTGCCTTTCCAGGTTGCTTGGTTGGCCAAAAAGGGCGTATGCGTTTTTTCCTGAATATATTCAGGAAAAAACGCATACGCACTTTTTGGCCAATGGCATCATTGTCAACGTTTTGCCGCTTTTCATGTGCTTTAAAGGCGATTCGAATCTACCTCCTGAAATCTGTTTCCTGCAATTCTGCCTTGATTTCAAATCCTCTTCTTTGCCTTCCCTCAATATATTTGTGGACGAGAGTTATCATTTATAACTCTGCAGGTTTGTGAATTGCAGTGCCCTGAAGCTCCATTTTACAAGTCGCTTTTTTGGGAGCTGGCCGCAAAAGCGCAGGATGGCTTCAGGCCCTGTTCTGGTTCCGGGGGGCAGGCTGAGCCTGTGGTTAATTCTTCTTCCTGATGGGAAAATAGAGTGACCTGTGCCTGTCCCAACACCAAGAGCTAGTCTCTCATTGGTTCCCCGTCTTCCCGTTCATCCTCAGGACAAATTGCAACCTGTACGGAACAGGAGGTTAAAGGTGCTGATGCTCCAAGTAGGGAGATTGCTAGTAAAGTGGCTGAAATGGCGAACCCGAGCACAAGGAGATGAGAAATGAGGTGCGTTTTAGAAACCTTTCCCCATCACACGGTGTACCATCTTCTGGGTTTCTCATGCATGTTTTCGATGTAGGAAGATGCCCTTGAACCTGGAGATTTGGGACCCATGCGATGGGTAGCACGCAGTATTACTTTAAAGGGTCTGCGTTTGCTCACCCAACCTCACCAAACCTCTCAGCCCCAAGAGTGTCCACCCTTATGTCTCATCCAGCTGTGGGTCTAGATATGGTCAATCCAGGTTGCATCACAGCCCCTGAACGAATTGTGTAAGAATTTCTCTGTCTTTCCCTGTCTTTGTTTCATGGGTTTTTAAAAGTAATTTATTTTTATTATGGGGTTTAGCTGCTTTTCACGGCTGTGTTTATGCCGCTTTACACACACTTGACACACTAACAGAGAGATATCAATACATAGGTTTTAAGATTATTACTAGTCAGATATATTCTTGTGCGGTGAATCGGGCGTGTTGAGTCCAGTTCTCTGAGCAAGGAGTAGGTCTTGTCTATTACATATTGGGTTTATGGAACGGTATCTGAGCTAATTTGAAACTCTTGTTTTATGTATCACCCCACCTCACCTTTCCCGTTAAGCAGCCATAGTGTGTTTTCTGCATGTGTGACTCTGTTCTGTTTTGTAATTCAGTTCAAGTGTAAAGGTTTTTACATTCCCTCTATAAGTGACACCTTATGAGAAGTGTCCTTTTCTGTGTGACTTATTTCACTTAGAATCGTCTTACCTAAATCCACTCATCATGCTGCTAGTAGCCTTATGACATTGATTTCATGGCTGAGTGATATTCCATTGTACATAAGGACCACAACTTTTTTATCCATTTTTCGCTTTCCTGGGATATTTAAGGTGGAATGAAGTGGAGGTCTTTGTCAACAGAGCAGCCCTAAACTTTGGGGTGCTTGTGTCTTGCTGATTTTCAATTTTCCCACCTTATCCCCCCATGCGTGGAAGTGCCCTATGCTCTCTAAGCTGTGTTTTTTAGATGTTTCAGGACACACCGTACACTTCTCCAGAGTGGCTGTTGGCGATTTACATCCCGCCCATCAGTGTAGCAAGGCTCCGATTCCTCCATGGCCTGTCCTGCATTTCTGGTTTTGACACTTTTTTCAGCAGGGCCCTTTTGACCGATGGGAAGCGAGACTTCTTTGTAGCGCTGATTTGCCTTTCCAGGTTGCTTGGTTGGCCAAAAAGGGCGTATGCGTTTTTTCCTGAATATATTCAGGAAAAAACGCATACGCCCTTTTTGGCCAAGGGCATCATTGTCAACATTTTGCCGCTTTTCATGTGCTTTAAAGGCGATTCGAATCTACCTCCTGAAATCTGTTTCCTGCAATTCTGCCTTGATTTCAAATCCTCTTCTTTGCCTTCCCTCAATATATTTGTGGACGAGAGTTATCATTTATAACTCTGCAGGTTTGTGAATTGCAGTGCCCTGAGGCTCCATTTTACAAGTCGCTTTTTTGGGAGCTGGCCGCAAAAGCGCAGGATGGCTTCAGGCCCTGTTCTGGTTCCGGGGGGCAGGCTGAGCCTGTGGTTAATTCTTCTTCCTGATGGGAAAATAGAGTGACCTGTGCCTGTCCCAACACCAAGAGCTAGTCTCTCATTGGTTCCCCGTCTTCCCGTTCATCCTCAGGACAAATTGCAACCTGTACGGAACAGGAGGTTAAAGGTGCTGATGCTCCAATTAGGGAGATTGCTAGTAAAGTGGCTGGAATGGCGAACCTGAGCACAAGGAGATGAGCAATGAGGTGCGTTTTAGAAACCTTTCCCCATCACACGGTGTACCATCTTCTGGGTTTCTCATGCATGTTTTCGATGTAGGAAGATGCCCTTGAACCTGGAGATTTGGGACCCATGCGATGGGTAGCACGCAGTATTACTTTAAAGGGTCTGCGTTTGCTCACCCAACCTCACCAAACCTCTCAGCCCCAAGAGTGTCCACCCTTATGTCTCATCCAGCTGTGGGTCTAGATATGGTCAATCCAGGTTGCATCACAGCCCCTGAACGAATTGTGGAAGAATTTCTCTGTCTTTCCCTGTCTTTGTTTCATGGGTTTTTAAAAGTAATTTATTTTTATAATGGGGTTTAGCTGCTTTTCACGGCTGTGTTTATGCCGCTTTACACCCACTTGACACACTAACAGAGAGATATCAATACATAGGTTTTAAGATTATTACTAGTCAGATATATTCTTGTGCGGTGAATCGGGCGTGTTGAGTCCAGTTCTCTGAGCAAGGAGTAGGTCTTGTCTATTACATATTGGGTTTATGGAACGGTATCTGAGCTAATTTGAAACTCTTGTTTTATGTATCACCCCACCTCACCTTTCCCGTTAAGCAGCCATAGTGTGTTTTCTGCATGTGTGACTCTGTTCTGTTTTGTAATTCAGTTCAAGTGTAACGGTTTTTACATTCCCTCTATAAGTGACACCTTATGAGAAGTGTCCTTTTCTGTGTGACTTATTTCACTTAGAATCGTCTTACCTAAATCCACTCATCATGCTGCTACTAGCCTTATGACATTGATTTCATGGCTGAGTGATATTCCATTGTACATAAGGACCACAACTTTTTTATCCATTTTTCGCTCTCCTGGGATATTTAAGGTGGAATGAAGTGGAGGTCTTTGTCAACAGAGCAGCCCTAAACTTTGGGGTGCTTGTGTCTTGCTGATTTTCAATTTTCCCACCTTATCCCCCCATGAGTGGAAGTGCCCTATGCTCTCTAAGCTGTGTTTTTTAGATGTTTCAGGACACACCGTACACTTCTCCAGAGTGGCTGTTGGCGATTTACATCCCGCCCATCAGTGTAGCAAGGCTCCCATTTCTCCATGGCCTGTCCTGCATTTCTGGTTTTGACACTTTTTTCAGCATGGCCCTTTTGACCGATGGGAAGCGAGACTTCTTTGTAGCGCTGATTTGCCTTTCCAGGTTGCTTGGTTGGCCAAAAAGGGCGTATGCCTTTTTTCCTGAATATATTCAGGAAAAAACGCATACGCCCTTTTTGGCCAAGGGCATCATTGTCAACGTTTTGCCGCTTTTCATGTGCTTTAAAGGCGATTCGAATCTACCTCCTGAAATCTGTTTCCTGCAATTCTGCCTTGATTTCAAATCCTCTTCTTTGCCTTCCCTCAATATATTTGTGGACGAGAGTTATCATTTATAACTCTGCAGGTTTGTGAATTGCAGTGCCCTAAGGCTCCATTTTACAAGTCGCTTTTTTGGGAGCTGGCCGCAAAAGCGCAGGATGGCTTCAGGCCCTGTTCTGGTTCCGGGGGGCAGGCTGAGCCTGTGGTTAATTCTTCTTCCTGATGGGAAAATAGAGTGACCTGTGCCTGTCCCAACACCAAGAGCTAGTCTCTCATAGGTTCCCCGTCTTCCCGTTCATCCTCAGGACAAATTGCAACCTGTACGGAACAGGAGGTTAAAGGTGCTGATGCTCCAAGTAGGGAGATTGCTAGTAAAGTGGCTGGAATGGCGAACCCGAGCACAAGGAGATGAGAAATGAGGTGCGTTTTAGAAACCTTTCCCCATCACACGGTGTACCATCTTCTGGGTTTCTCATGCATGTTTTCGATGTAGGAAGATGCCCTTGAACCTGGAGATTTGGGACCCATGCGATGGGTAGCACGCAGTATTACTTTAAAGGGTCTGCGTTTGCTCACCCAACCTCACCAAACCTCTCAGCCCCAAGAGTGTCCACCCTTATGTCTCATCCAGCTGTGGGTCTAGATATGGTCAATCCAGGTTGCATCACAGCCCCTGAACGAATTGTGTAAGAATTTCTCTGTCTTTCCCTGTCTTTGTTTCATGGGTTTTTAAAAGTAATTTATTTTTATTATGGGGTTTAGCTGCTTTTCACGGCTGTGTTTATGCCGCTTTACACACACTTGACACACTAACAGAGAGATATCAATACATAGGTTTTAAGATTATTACTAGTCAGATATATTCTTGTGCGGTGAATCGGGCGTGTTGAGTCCAGTTCTCTGAGCAAGGAGTAGGTCTTGTCTATTACATATTGGGTTTATGGAACGGTATCTGAGCTAATTTGAAACTCTTGTTTTATGTATCACCCCACCTCACCTTTCCCGTTAAGCAGCCATAGTGTGTTTTCTGCATGTGTGACTCTGTTCTGTTTTGTAATTCAGTTCAAGTGTAAAGGTTTTTACATTCCCTCTATAAGTGACACCTTATGAGAAGTGTCCTTTTCTGTGTGACTTATTTCACTTAGAATCGTCTTACCTAAATCCACTCATCATGCTGCTACTAGCCTTATGACATTGATTTCATGGCTGAGTGATATTCCATTGTACATAAGGACCACAACTTTTTTATCCATTTTTCGCTTTCCTGGGATATTTAAGGTGGAATGAAGTGGAGGTCCTTGTCAACAGAGCAGCCCTAAACTTTGGGGTGCTTGTGTCTTGCTGATTTTCAATTTTCCCACCTTATCCCCCCATGCGTGGAAGTGCCCTATGCTCTCTAAGCTGTGTTTTTTAGATGTTTCAGGACACACCGTACACTTCTCCAGAGTGGCTGTTGGCGATTTACATCCCGCCCATCAGTGTAGCAAGGCTCCGATTCCTCCATGGCCTGTCCTGCATTTCTGGTTTTGACACTTTTTTCAGCAGGGCCCTTTTGACCGATGGGAAGCGAGACTTCTTTGTAGCGCTGATTTGCCTTTCCAGGTTGCTTGGTTGGCCAAAAAGGGCGTATGCGTTTTTTCCTGAATATATTCAGGAAAAAACGCATACGCCCTTTTTGGCCAAGGGCATCATTGTCAACATTTTGCCGCTTTTCATGTGCTTTAAAGGCGATTCGAATCTACCTCCTGAAATCTGTTTCCTGCAATTCTGCCTTGATTTCAAATCCTCTTCTTTGCCTTCCCTCAATATATTTGTGGACGAGAGTTATCATTTATAACTCTGCAGGTTTGTGAATTGCAGTGCCCTGAGGCTCCATTTTACAAGTCGCTTTTTTGGGAGCTGGCCGCAAAAGCGCAGGATGGCTTCAGGCCCTGTTCTGGTTCCGGGGGGCAGGCTGAGCCTGTGGTTAATTCTTCTTCCTGATGGGAAAATAGAGTGACCTGTGCCTGTCCCAACACCAAGAGCTAGTCTCTCATTGGTTCCCCGTCTTCCCGTTCATCCTCAGGACAAATTGCAACCTGTACGGAACAGGAGGTTAAAGGTGCTGATGCTCCAATTAGGGAGATTGCTAGTAAAGTGGCTGGAATGGCGAACCTGAGCACAAGGAGATGAGCAATGAGGTGCGTTTTAGAAACCTTTCCCCATCACACGGTGTACCATCTTCTGGGTTTCTCATGCATGTTTTCGATGTAGGAAGATGCCCTTGAACCTGGAGATTTGGGACCCATGCGATGGGTAGCACGCAGTATTACTTTAAAGGGTCTGCGTTTGCTCACCCAACCTCACCAAACCTCTCAGCCCCAAGAGTGTCCACCCTTATGTCTCATCCAGCTGTGGGTCTAGATATGGTCAATCCAGGTTGCATCACAGCCCCTGAACGAATTGTGGAAGAATTTCTCTGTCTTTCCCTGTCTTTGTTTCATGGGTTTTTAAAAGTAATTTATTTTTATAATGGGGTTTAGCTGCTTTTCACGGCTGTGTTTATGCCGCTTTACACCCACTTGACACACTAACAGAGAGATATCAATACATAGGTTTTAAGATTATTACTAGTCAGATATATTCTTGTGCGGTGAATCGGGCGTGTTGAGTCCAGTTCTCTGAGCAAGGAGTAGGTCTTGTCTATTACATATTGGGTTTATGGAACGGTATCTGAGCTAATTTGAAACTCTTGTTTTATGTATCACCCCACCTCACCTTTCCCGTTAAGCAGCCATAGTGTGTTTTCTGCATGTGTGACTCTGTTCTGTTTTGTAATTCAGTTCAAGTGTAACGGTTTTTACATTCCCTCTATAAGTGACACCTTATGAGAAGTGTCCTTTTCTGTGTGACTTATTTCACTTAGAATCGTCTTACCTAAATCCACTCATCATGCTGCTACTAGCCTTATGACATTGATTTCATGGCTGAGTGATATTCCATTGTACATAAGGACCACAACTTTTTTATCCATTTTTCGCTCTCCTGGGATATTTAAGGTGGAATGAAGTGGAGGTCTTTGTCAACAGAGCAGCCCTAAACTTTGGGGTGCTTGTGTCTTGCTGATTTTCAATTTTCCCACCTTATCCCCCCATGAGTGGAAGTGCCCTATGCTCTCTAAGCTGTGTTTTTTAGATGTTTCAGGACACACCGTACACTTCTCCAGAGTGGCTGTTGGCGATTTACATCCCGCCCATCAGTGTAGCAAGGCTCCCATTTCTCCATGGCCTGTCCTGCATTTCTGGTTTTGACACTTTTTTCAGCATGGCCCTTTTGACCGATGGGAAGCGAGACTTCTTTGTAGCGCTGATTTGCCTTTCCAGGTTGCTTGGTTGGCCAAAAAGGGCGTATGCCTTTTTTCCTGAATATATTCAGGAAAAAACGCATACGCCCTTTTTGGCCAAGGGCATCATTGTCAACGTTTTGCCGCTTTTCATGTGCTTTAAAGGCGATTCGAATCTACCTCCTGAAATCTGTTTCCTGCAATTCTGCCTTGATTTCAAATCCTCTTCTTTGCCTTCCCTCAATATATTTGTGGACGAGAGTTATCATTTATAACTCTGCAGGTTTGTGAATTGCAGTGCCCTGAAGCTCCATTTTACAAGTCGCTTTTTTGGGAGCTGGCCGCAAAAGCGCAGGATGGCTTCAGGCCCTGTTCTGGTTCCGGGGGGCAGGCTGAGCCTGTGGTTAATTCTTCTTCCTGATGGGAAAATAGAGTGACCTGTGCCTGTCCCAACACCAAGAGCTAGTCTCTCATAGGTTCCCCGTCTTCCCGTTCATCCTCAGGACAAATTGCAACCTGTACGGAACAGGAGGTTAAAGGTGCTGATGCTCCAAGTAGGGAGATTGCTAGTAAAGTGGCTGGAATGGCGAACCCGAGCACAAGGAGATGAGAAATGAGGTGCGTTTTAGAAACCTTTCCCCATCACACGGTGTACCATCTTCTGGGTTTCTCATGCATGTTTTCGATGTAGGAAGATGCCCTTGAACCTGCAGATTTGGGACCCATGCGATGGGTAGCACGCAGTATTACTTTAAAGGGTCTGCGTTTGCTCACCCAACCTCACCAAACCTCTCAGCCCCAAGAGTGTCCACCCTTATGTCTCATCCAGCTGTGGGTCTAGATATGGTCAATCCAGGTTGCATCACAGCCCCTGAACGAATTGTGTAAGAATTTCTCTGTCTTTCCCTGTCTTTGTTTCATGGGTTTTTAAAAGTAATTTATTTTTATTATGGGGTTTAGCTGCTTTTCACCGCTGTGTTTATGCCGCTTTACACCCACTTGACACACTAACAGAGAGATATCAATACATAGGTTTTAAGATTATTACTAGTCAGATATATTCTTGTGCGGTGAATCGGGCGTGTTGAGTCCAGTTCTCTGAGCAAGGAGTAGGTCTTGTCTATTACATATTGGGTTTATGGAACGGTATCTGAGCTAATTTGAAACTCTTGTTTTATGTATCACCCCACCTCACCTTTCCCGTTAAGCAGCCATAGTGTGTTTTCTGCATGTGTGACTCTGTTCTGTTTTGTAATTCAGTTCAAGTGTAAAGGTTTTTACATTCCCTCTATAAGTGACACCTTATGAGAAGTGTCCTTTTCTGTGTGACTTATTTCACTTAGAATCGTCTTACCTAAATCCACTCATCATGCTGCTACTAGCCTTATGACATTGATTTCATGGCTGAGTGATATTCCATTGTACATAAGGACCACAACTTTTTTATCCATTTTTCGCTTTCCTGGGATATTTAAGGTGGAATGAAGTGGAGGTCCTTGTCAACAGAGCAGCCCTAAACTTTGGGGTGCTTGTGTCTTGCTGATTTTCAATTTTCCCACCTTATCCCCCCATGCGTGGAAGTGCCCTATGCTCTCTAAGCTGTGTTTTTTAGATGTTTCAGGACACACCGTACACTTCTCCAGAGTGGCTGTTGGCGATTTACATCCCGCCCATCAGTGTAGCAAGGCTCCGATTCCTCCATGGCCTGTCCTGCATTTCTGGTTTTGACACTTTTTTCAGCAGGGCCCTTTTGACCGATGGGAAGCGAGACTTCTTTGTAGCGCTGATTTGCCTTTCCAGGTTGCTTGGTTGGCCAAAAAGGGCGTATGCGTTTTTTCCTGAATATATTCAGGAAAAAACGCATACGCCCTTTTTGGCCAAGGGCATCATTGTCAACGTTTTGCCGCTTTTCATGTGCTTTAAAGGCGATTCGAATCTACCTCCTGAAATCTGTTTCCTGCAATTCTGCCTTGATTTCAAATCCTCTTCTTTGCCTTCCCTCAATATATTTGTGGACGAGAGTTATCATTTATAACTCTGCAGGTTTGTGAATTGCAGTGCCCTGAAGCTCCATTTTACAAGTCGCTTTTTTGGGAGCTGGCCGCAAAAGCGCAGGATGGCTTCAGGCCCTGTTCTGGTTCCGGGGGGCAGGCTGAGCCTGTGGTTAATTCTTCTTCCTGATGGGAAAATAGAGTGACCTGTGCCTGTCCCAACACCAAGAGCTAGTCTCTCATTGGTTCCCCATCTTCCCGTTCATCCTCAGGACAAATTGCAACCTGTACGGAACAGGAGGTTAAAGGTGCTGATGCTCCAAGTAGGGAGATTGCTAGTAAAGTGGCTGGAATGGCGAACCCGAGCACAAGGAGATGAGAAATGAGGTGCGTTTTAGAAACCTTTCCCCATCACACGGTGTACCATCTTCTGGGTTTCTCATGCATGTTTTCGATGTAGGAAGATGCCCTTGAACCTGGAGATTTGGGACCCATGCGATGGGTAGCACGCAGTATTACTTTAAAGGGTCTGCGTTTGCTCACCCAACCTCACCAAACCTCTCAGCCCCAAGAGTGTCCACCCTTATGTCTCATCCAGCTGTGGGTCTAGATATGGTCAATCCAGGTTGCATCACAGCCCCTGAACGAATTGTGTAAGAATTTCTCTGTCTTTCCCTGTCTTTGTTTCATGGGTTTTTAAAAGTAATTTATTTTTATTATGGGGTTTAGCTGCTTTTCACGGCTGTGTTTATGCCGCTTTACACCCACTTGACACATTAACAGAGAGATATCAATACATAGGTTTTAAGATTATTACTACTCAGATATATTCTTGTGCGGTGAATCGGGCGTGTTGAGTCCAGTTCTCTGAGCAAGGAGTAGGTCTTGTCTATTACATATTGGGTTTATGGAACGGTATCTGAGCTAATTTGAAACTCTTGTTTTATGTATCACCCCACCTCACCTTTCCCGTTAAGCAGCCATAGTGTGTTTTCTGCATGTGTGACTCTGTTCTGTTTTGTAATTCAGTTCAAGTGTAAAGGTTTTTACATTCCCTCTATAAGTGACACCTTATGAGAAGTGTCCTTTTCTGTGTGACTTATTTCACTTAGAATCGTCTTACCTAAATCCACTCATCATGCTGCTACTAGCCTTATGACATTGATTTCATGGCTGAGTGATATTCCATTGTACATAATGACCACAACTTTTTTATCCATTTTTCGCTTTCCTGGGATATTTAAGGTGGAATGAAGTGGAGGTCCTTGTCAACAGAGCAGCCCTAAACTTTGGGGTGCTTGTGTCTTGCTGATTTTCAATTTTCCCACCTTATCCCCCCATGCGTGGAAGTGCCCTATGCTCTCTAAGCTGTGTTTTTTAGATGTTTCAGGACACACCGTACACTTCTCCAGAGTGGCTGTTGGCGATTTACATCCCGCCCATCAGTGTAGCAAGGCTCCGATTCCTCCATGGCCTGTCCTGCATTTCTGGTTTTGACACTTTTTTCAGCAGGGCCCTTTTGACCGATGGGAAGCGAGACTTCTTTGTAGCGCTGATTTGCCTTTCCAGGTTGCTTGGTTGGCCAAAAAGGGCGTATGCGTTTTTTCCTGAATATATTCAGGAAAAAACGCATACGCCCTTTTTGGCCAAGGGCATCATTGTCAACGTTTTGCCGCTTTTCATGTGCTTTAAAGGCGATTCGAATCTACCTCCTGAAATCTGTTTCCTGCAATTCTGCCTTGATTTCAAATCCTCTTCTTTGCCTTCCCTCAATATATTTGTGGACGAGAGTTATCATTTATAACTCTGCAGGTTTGTGAATTGCAGTGCCCTGAGGCTCCATTTTACAAGTCGCTTTTTTGGGAGCTGGCCGCAAAAGCGCAGGATGGCTTCAGGCCCTGTTCTGGTTCCGGGGGGCAGGCTGAGCCTGTGGTTAATTCTTCTTCCTGATGGGAAAATAGAGTGACCTGTTCCTGTCCCAACACCAAGAGCTAGTCTCTCATTGGTTCCCCATCTTCCCGTTCATCCTCAGGACAAATTGCAACCTGTACGGAACAGGAGGTTAAAGGTGCTGATGCTCCAAGTAGGGAGATTGCTAGTAAAGTGGCTGGAATGGCGAACCCGAGCACAAGGAGATGAGAAATGAGGTGCGTTTTAGAAACCTTTCCCCATCACACGGTGTACCATCTTCTGGGTTTCTCATGCATGTTTTCGATGTAGGAAGATGCCCTTGAACCTGGAGATTTGGGACCCATGCGATGGGTAGCACGCAGTATTACTTTAAAGGGTCTGCGTTTGCTCACCCAACCTCACCAAACCTCTCAGCCCCAAGAGTGTCCACCCTTATGTCTCATCCAGCTGTGGGTCTAGATATGGTCAATCCAGGTTGCATCACAGCCCCTGAACGAATTGTGTAAGAATTTCTCTGTCTTTCCCTGTCTTTGTTTCATGGGTTTTTAAAAGTAATTTATTTTTATAATGGGGTTTAGCTGCTTTTCACGGCTGTGTTTATGCCGCTTTACACCCACTTGACACACTAACAGAGAGATATCAATACATAGGTTTTAAGATTATTACTAGTCAGATATATTCTTGTGCGGTGAATCGGGCGTGTTGAGTCCAGTTCTCTGAGCAAGGAGTAGGTCTTGTCTATTACATATTGGGTTTATGGAACGGTATCTGAGCTAATTTGAAACTCTTGTTTTATGTATCACCCCACCTCACCTTTCCCGTTAAGCAGCCATAGTGTGTTTTCTGCATGTGTGACTCTGTTCTGTTTTGTAATTCAGTTCAAGTGTAACGGTTTTTACATTCCCTCTATAAGTGACACCTTATGAGAAGTGTCCTTTTCTGTGTGACTTATTTCACTTAGAATCGTCTTACCTAAATCCACTCATCATGCTGCTACTAGCCTTATGACATTGATTTCATGGCTGAGTGATATTCCATTGTACATAAGGACCACAACTTTTTTATCCATTTTTCGCTTTCCTGGGATATTTAAGGTGGAATGAAGTGGAGGTCCTTGTCAACAGAGCAGCCCTAAACTTTGGGGTGCTTGTGTCTTGCTGATTTTCAATTTTCCCACCTTATCCCCCCATGCGTGGAAGTGCCCTATGCTCTCTAAGCTGTGTTTTTTAGATGTTTCAGGACACACCGTACACTTCTCCAGAGTGGCTGTTGGCGATTTACATCCCGCCCATCAGTGTAGCAAGGCTCCGATTCCTCCATGGCCTGTCCTGCATTTCTGGTTTTGACACTTTTTTCAGCATGGCCCTTTTGACCGATGGGAAGCGAGACTTCTTTGTAGCGCTGATTTGCCTTTCCAGGTTGCTTGGTTGGCCAAAAAGGGCGTATGCCTTTTTTCCTGAATATATTCAGGAAAAAACGCATACGCCCTTTTTGGCCAAGGGCATCATTGTCAACGTTTTGCCGCTTTTCATGTGCTTTAAAGGCGATTCGAATCTACCTCCTGAAATCTGTTTCCTGCAATTCTGCCTTGATTTCAAATCCTCTTCTTTGCCTTCCCTCAATATATTTGTGGACGAGAGTTATCATTTATAACTCTGCAGGTTTGTGAATTGCAGTGCCCTGAGGCTCCATTTTACAAGTCGCTTTTTTGGGAGCTGGCCGCAAAAGCGCAGGATGGCTTCAGGCCCTGTTCTGGTTCCGGGGGGCAGGCTGAGCCTGTGGTTAATTCTTCTTCCTGATGGGAAAATAGAGTGACCTGTGCCTGTCCCAACACCAAGAGCTAGTCTCTCATAGGTTCCCCGTCTTCCCGTTCATCCTCAGGACAAATTGCAACCTGTACGGAACAGGAGGTTAAAGGTGCTGATGCTCCAAGTAGGGAGATTGCTAGTAAAGTGGCTGGAATGGCGAACCCGAGCACAAGGAGATGAGAAATGAGGTGCGTTTTAGAAACCTTTCCCCATCACACGGTGTACCATCTTCTGGGTTTCTCATGCATGTTTTCGATGTAGGAAGATGCCCTTGAACCTGCAGATTTGGGACCCATGCGATGGGTAGCACGCAGTATTACTTTAAAGGGTCTGCGTTTGCTCACCCAACCTCACCAAACCTCTCAGCCCCAAGAGTGTCCACCCTTATGTCTCATCCAGCTGTGGGTCTAGATATGGTCAATCCAGGTTGCATCACAGCCCCTGAACGAATTGTGTAAGAATTTCTCTGTCTTTCCCTGTCTTTGTTTCATGGGTTTTTAAAAGTAATTTATTTTTATTATGGGGTTTAGCTGCTTTTCACCGCTGTGTTTATGCCGCTTTACACCCACTTGACACACTAACAGAGAGATATCAATACATAGGTTTTAAGATTATTACTAGTCAGATATATTCTTGTGCGGTGAATCGGGCGTGTTGAGTCCAGTTCTCTGAGCAAGGAGTAGGTCTTGTCTATTACATATTGGGTTTATGGAACGGTATCTGAGCTAATTTGAAACTCTTGTTTTATGTATCACCCCACCTCACCTTTCCCGTTAAGCAGCCATAGTGTGTTTTCTGCATGTGTGACTCTGTTCTGTTTTGTAATTCAGTTCAAGTGTAAAGGTTTTTACATTCCCTCTATAAGTGACACCTTATGAGAAGTGTCCTTTTCTGTGTGACTTATTTCACTTAGAATCGTCTTACCTAAATCCACTCATCATGCTGCTACTAGCCTTATGACATTGATTTCATGGCTGAGTGATATTCCATTGTACATAAGGACCACAACTTTTTTATCCATTTTTCGCTTTCCTGGGATATTTAAGGTGGAATGAAGTGGAGGTCCTTGTCAACAGAGCAGCCCTAAACTTTGGGGTGCTTGTGTCTTGCTGATTTTCAATTTTCCCACCTTATCCCCCCATGCGTGGAAGTGCCCTATGCTCTCTAAGCTGTGTTTTTTAGATGTTTCAGGACACACCGTACACTTCTCCAGAGTGGCTGTTGGCGATTTACATCCCGCCCATCAGTGTAGCAAGGCTCCGATTCCTCCATGGCCTGTCCTGCATTTCTGGTTTTGACACTTTTTTCAGCAGGGCCCTTTTGACCGATGGGAAGCGAGACTTCTTTGTAGCGCTGATTTGCCTTTCCAGGTTGCTTGGTTGGCCAAAAAGGGCGTATGCGTTTTTTCCTGAATATATTCAGGAAAAAACGCATACGCCCTTTTTGGCCAAGGGCATCATTGTCAACGTTTTGCCGCTTTTCATGTGCTTTAAAGGCGATTCGAATCTACCTCCTGAAATCTGTTTCCTGCAATTCTGCCTTGATTTCAAATCCTCTTCTTTGCCTTCCCTCAATATATTTGTGGACGAGAGTTATCATTTATAACTCTGCAGGTTTGTGAATTGCAGTGCCCTGAAGCTCCATTTTACAAGTCGCTTTTTTGGGAGCTGGCCGCAAAAGCGCAGGATGGCTTCAGGCCCTGTTCTGGTTCCGGGGGGCAGGCTGAGCCTGTGGTTAATTCTTCTTCCTGATGGGAAAATAGAGTGACCTGTGCCTGTCCCAACACCAAGAGCTAGTCTCTCATTGGTTCCCCATCTTCCCGTTCATCCTCAGGACAAATTGCAACCTGTACGGAACAGGAGGTTAAAGGTGCTGATGCTCCAAGTAGGGAGATTGCTAGTAAAGTGGCTGGAATGGCGAACCCGAGCACAAGGAGATGAGAAATGAGGTGCGTTTTAGAAACCTTTCCCCATCACACGGTGTACCATCTTCTGGGTTTCTCATGCATGTTTTCGATGTAGGAAGATGCCCTTGAACCTGGAGATTTGGGACCCATGCGATGGGTAGCACGCAGTATTACTTTAAAGGGTCTGCGTTTGCTCACCCAACCTCACCAAACCTCTCAGCCCCAAGAGTGTCCACCCTTATGTCTCATCCAGCTGTGGGTCTAGATATGGTCAATCCAGGTTGCATCACAGCCCCTGAACGAATTGTGTAAGAATTTCTCTGTCTTTCCCTGTCTTTGTTTCATGGGTTTTTAAAAGTAATTTATTTTTATTATGGGGTTTAGCTGCTTTTCACGGCTGTGTTTATGCCGCTTTACACCCACTTGACACACTAACAGAGAGATATCAATACATAGGTTTTAAGATTATTACTACTCAGATATATTCTTGTGCGGTGAATCGGGCGTGTTGAGTCCAGTTCTCTGAGCAAGGAGTAGGTCTTGTCTATTACATATTGGGTTTATGGAACGGTATCTGAGCTAATTTGAAACTCTTGTTTTATGTATCACCCCACCTCACCTTTCCCGTTAAGCAGCCATAGTGTGTTTTCTGCATGTGTGACTCTGTTCTGTTTTGTAATTCAGTTCAAGTGTAAAGGTTTTTACATTCCCTCTATAAGTGACACCTTATGAGAAGTGTCCTTTTCTGTGTGACTTATTTCACTTAGAATCGTCTTACCTAAATCCACTCATCATGCTGCTACTAGCCTTATGACATTGATTTCATGGCTGAGTGATATTCCATTGTACATAAGGACCACAACTTTTTTATCCATTTTTCGCTTTCCTGGGATATTTAAGGTGGAATGAAGTGGAGGTCCTTGTCAACAGAGCAGCCCTAAACTTTGGGGTGCTTGTGTCTTGCTGATTTTCAATTTTCCCACCTTATCCCCCCATGCGTGGAAGTGCCCTATGCTCTCTAAGCTGTGTTTTTTAGATGTTTCAGGACACACCGTACACTTCTCCAGAGTGGCTGTTGGCGATTTACATCCCGCCCATCAGTGTAGCAAGGCTCCGATTCCTCCATGGCCTGTCCTGCATTTCTGGTTTTGACACTTTTTTCAGCAGGGCCCTTTTGACCGATGGGAAGCGAGACTTCTTTGTAGCGCTGATTTGCCTTTCCAGGTTGCTTGGTTGGCCAAAAAGGGCGTATGCGTTTTTTCCTGAATATATTCAGGAAAAAACGCATACGCCCTTTTTGGCCAAGGGCATCATTGTCAACGTTTTGCCGCTTTTCATGTGCTTTAAAGGCGATTCGAATCTACCTCCTGAAATCTGTTTCCTGCAATTCTGCCTTGATTTCAAATCCTCTTCTTTGCCTTCCCTCAATATATTTGTGGACGAGAGTTATCATTTATAACTCTGCAGGTTTGTGAATTGCAGTGCCCTGAGGCTCCATTTTACAAGTCGCTTTTTTGGGAGCTGGCCGCAAAAGCGCAGGATGGCTTCAGGCCCTGTTCTGGTTCCGGGGGGCAGGCTGAGCCTGTGGTTAATTCTTCTTCCTGATGGGAAAATAGAGTGACCTGTGCCTGTCCCAACACCAAGAGCTAGTCTCTCATTGGTTCCCCATCTTCCCGTTCATCCTCAGGACAAATTGCAACCTGTACGGAACAGGAGGTTAAAGGTGCTGATGCTCCAAGTAGGGAGATTGCTAGTAAAGTGGCTGGAATGGCGAACCCGAGCACAAGGAGATGAGAAATGAGGTGCGTTTTAGAAACCTTTCCCCATCACACGGTGTACCATCTTCTGGGTTTCTCATGCATGTTTTCGATGTAGGAAGATGCCCTTGAACCTGGAGATTTGGGACCCATGCGATGGGTAGCACGCAGTATTACTTTAAAGGGTCTGCGTTTGCTCACCCAACCTCACCAAACCTCTCAGCCCCAAGAGTGTCCACCCTTATGTCTCATCCAGCTGTGGGTCTAGATATGGTCAATCCAGGTTGCATCACAGCCCCTGAACGAATTGTGTAAGAATTTCTCTGTCTTTCCCTGTCTTTGTTTCATGGGTTTTTAAAAGTAATTTATTTTTATAATGGGGTTTAGCTGCTTTTCACGGCTGTGTTTATGCCGCTTTACACCCACTTGACACACTAACAGAGAGATATCAATACATAGGTTTTAAGATTATTACTAGTCAGATATATTCTTGTGCGGTGAATCGGGCGTGTTGAGTCCAGTTCTCTGAGCAAGGAGTAGGTCTTGTCTATTACATATTGGGTTTATGGAACGGTATCTGAGCTAATTTGAAACTCTTGTTTTATGTATCACCCCACCTCACCTTTCCCGTTAAGCAGCCATAGTGTGTTTTCTGCATGTGTGACTCTGTTCTGTTTTGTAATTCAGTTCAAGTGTAACGGTTTTTACATTCCCTCTATAAGTGACACCTTATGAGAAGTGTCCTTTTCTGTGTGACTTATTTCACTTAGAATCGTCTTACCTAAATCCACTCATCATGCTGCTACTAGCCTTATGACATTGATTTCATGGCTGAGTGATATTCCATTGTACATAAGGACCACAACTTTTTTATCCATTTTTCGCTTTCCTGGGATATTTAAGGTGGAATGAAGTGGAGGTCCTTGTCAACAGAGCAGCCCTAAACTTTGGGGTGCTTGTGTCTTGCTGATTTTCAATTTTCCCACCTTATCCCCCCATGCGTGGAAGTGCCCTATGCTCTCTAAGCTGTGTTTTTTAGATGTTTCAGGACACACCGTACACTTCTCCAGAGTGGCTGTTGGCGATTTACATCCCGCCCATCAGTGTAGCAAGGCTCCGATTCCTCCATGGCCTGTCCTGCATTTCTGGTTTTGACACTTTTTTCAGCATGGCCCTTTTGACCGATGGGAAGCGAGACTTCTTTGTAGCGCTGATTTGCCTTTCCAGGTTGCTTGGTTGGCCAAAAAGGGCGTATGCGTTTTTTCCTGAATATATTCAGGAAAAAACGCATACGCCCTTTTTGGCCAAGGGCATCATTGTCAACGTTTTGCCGCTTTTTATGTGCTTTAAAGGCGATTCGAATCTACCTCCTGAAATCTGTTTCCTCCAATTCTGCCTTGATTTCAAATCCTCTTCTTTGCCTTCCCTCAATATATTTGTGGACGAGAGTTATCATTTATAACTCTGCAGGTTTGTGAATTGCAGTGCCCTGAGGCTCCATTTTACAAGTCGCTTTTTTGGGAGCTGGCCGCAAAAGCGCAGGATGGCTTCAGGCCCTGTTCTGGTTCCGGGGGCAGGCTGAGCCTGTGGTTAATTCTTCTTCCTGATGGGAAAATAGAGTGACCTGTGCCTGTCCCAACACCAAGAGCTAGTCTCTCATTGGTTCCCCGTCTTCCCGTTCATCCTCAGGACAAATTGCAACCTGTACGGAACAGGAGGTTAAAGGTGCTGATGCTCCAATTAGGGAGATTGCTAGTAAAGTGGCTGGAATGGCGAACCTGAGCACAAGGAGATGAGAAATGAGGTGCGTTTTAGAAACCTTTCCCCATCACACGGTGTACCATCTTCTGGGTTTCTCATGCATGTTTTCGATGTAGGAAGATGCCCTTGAACCTGGAGATTTGGGACCCATGCGATGGGTAGCACGCAGTATTACTTTAAAGGGTCTGCGTTTGCTCACCCAACCTCACCAAACCTCTCAGCCCCAAGAGTGTCCACCCTTATGTCTCATCCAGCTGTGGGTCTAGATATGGTCAATCCAGGTTGCATCACAGCCCCTGAACGAATTGTGTAAGAATTTCTCTGTCTTTCCCTGTCTTTGTTTCATGGGTTTTTAAAAGTAATTTATTTTTATAATGGGGTTTAGCTGCTTTTCACGGCTGTGTTTATGCCGCTTTACACCCACTTGACACACTAACAGAGAGATATCAATACATAGGTTTTAAGATTATTACTAGTCAGATATATTCTTGTGCGGTGAATCGGGCGTGTTGAGTCCAGTTCTCTGAGCAAGGAGTAGGTCTTGTCTATTACATATTGGGTTTATGGAACGGTATCTGAGCTAATTTGAAACTCTTGTTTTATGTATCACCCCACCTCACCTTTCCCGTTAAGCAGCCATAGTGTGTTTTCTGCATGTGTGACTCTGTTCTGTTTTGTAATTCAGTTCAAGTGTAACGGTTTTTACATTCCCTCTATAAGTGACACCTTATGATAAGTGTCCTTTTCTGTGTGACTTATTTCACTTAGAATCGTCTTACCTAAATCCACTCATCATGCTGCTACTAGCCTTATGACATTGATTTCATGGCTGAGTGATATTCCATTGTACATAAGGACCACAACTTTTTTATCCATTTTTCGCTCTCCTGGGATATTTAAGGTGGAATGAAGTGGAGGTCTTTGTCAACAGAGCAGCCCTAAACTTTGGGGTGCTTGTGTCTTGCTGATTTTCAATTTTCCCACTTTATCCCCCCATGAGTGGAAGTGCCCTATGCTCTCTAAGCTGTGTTTTTTAGATGTTTCAGGACACACCGTACACTTCTCCAGAGTGGCTGTTGGTGATTTACATCCCGCCCATCAGTGTAGCAAGGCTCCCATTTCTCCATGGCCTGTCCTGCATTTCTGGTTTTGACACTTTTTTCAGCATGGCCCTTTTGACCGATGGGAAGCGAGACTTCTTTGTAGCGCTGATTTGCCTTTCCAGGTTGCTTGGTTGGCCAAAAAGGGCGTATGCGTTTTTTCCTGAATATATTCAGGAAAAAACGCATACGCCCTTTTTGGCCAAGGGCATCATTGTCAACGTTTTGCCGCTTTTCATGTGCTTTAAAGGCGATTCGAATCTACCTCCTGAAATCTGTTTCCTGCAATTCTGCCTTGATTTCAAATCCTCTTCTTTGCCTTCCCTCAATATATTTGTGGACGAGAGTTATCATTTATAACTCTGCAGGTTTGTGAATTGCAGTGCCCTGAGGCTCCATTTTACAAGTCGCTTTTTTGGGAGCTGGCCGCAAAAGCGCAGGATGGCTTCAGGCCCTGTTCTGGTTCCGGGGGGCAGGCTGAGCCTGTGGTTAATTCTTCTTCCTGACGGGAAAATAGAGTGACCTGTGCCTGTCCCAACACCAAGAGCTAGTCTCTCATAGGTTCCCCGTCTTCCCGTTCATCCTCAGGACAAATTGCAACCTGTACGGAACAGGAGGTTAAAGGTGCTGATGCTCCAAGTAGGGAGATTGCTAGTAAAGTGGCTGGAATGGCGAACCCGAGCACAAGGAGATGAGAAATGAGGTGCGTTTTAGAAACCTTTCCCCATCACACGGTGTACCATCTTCTGGGTTTCTCATGCATGTTTTCGATGTAGGAAGATGCCCTTGAACCTGGAGATTTGGGACCCATGCGATGGGTAGCACGCAGTATTACTTTAAAGGGTCTGCGTTTGCTCACCCAACCTCACCAAACCTCTCAGCCCCAAGAGTGTCCACCCTTATGTCTCATCCAGCTGTGGGTCTAGATATGGTCAATCCAGGTTGCATCACAGCCCCTGAACGAATTGTGTAAGAATTTCTCTGTCTTTCCCTGTCTTTGTTTCATGGGTTTTTAAAAGTAATTTATTTTTATTATGGGGTTTAGCTGCTTTTCACGGCTGTGTTTATGCCGCTTTACACCCACTTGACACACTAACAGAGAGATATCAATACATAGGTTTTAAGATTATTACTAGTCAGATATATTCTTGTGCGGTGAATCGGGCGTGTTGAGTCCAGTTCTCTGAGCAAGGAGTAGGTCTTGTCTATTACATATTGGGTTTATGGAACGGTATCTGAGCTAATTTGAAACTCTTGTTTTATGTATCACCCCACCTCACCTTTCCCGTTAAGCAGCCATAGTGTGTTTTCTGCATGTGTGACTCTGTTCTGTTTTGTAATTCAGTTCAAGTGTAAAGGTTTTTACATTCCCTCTATAAGTGACACCTTATGAGAAGTGTCCTTTTCTGTGTGACTTATTTCACTTAGAATCGTCTTACCTAAATCCACTCATCATGCTGCTACTAGCCTTATGACATTGATTTCATGGCTGAGTGATATTCCATTGTACATAAGGACCACAACTTTTTTATCCATTTTTCGCTTTCCTGGGATATTTAAGGTGGAATGAAGTGGAGGTCCTTGTCAACAGAGCAGCCCTAAACTTTGGGGTGCTTGTGTCTTGCTGATTTTCAATTTTCCCACCTTAACCCCCATGCGTGGAAGTGCCCTATGCTCTCTAAGCTGTGTTTTTTAGATGTTTCAGGACACACCGTACACTTCTCCAGAGTGGCTGTTGGCGATTTACATCCCGCCCATCAGTGTAGCAAGGCTCCGATTCCTCCATGGCCTGTCCTGCAATTCTGGTTTTGAAACTTTTTTCAGCAGGGCCCTTTTGACCGATGGGAAGCGAGACTTCTTTGTAGCGCTGATTTGCCTTTCCAGGTTGCTTGGTTGGCCAAAAAGGGCGTATGCGTTTTTTCCTGAATATATTCAGGAAAAAACGCATACGCCCTTTTTGGCCAAGGGCATCATTGTCAACGTTTTGCCGCTTTTCATGTGCTTTAAAGGCGATTCGAATCTACCTCCTGAAATCTGTTTCCTGCAATTCTGCCTTGATTTCAAATCCTCTTCTTTGCCTTCCCTCAATATATTTGTGGACGAGAGTTATCATTTATAACTCTGCAGGTTTGTGAATAGCAGTGCCCTGAAGCTCCATTTTACAAGTCGCTTTTTTGGGAGCTGGCCGCAAAAGCGCAGGATGGCTTCAGGCCCTGTTCTGGTTCCGGGGGGCAGGCTGAGCCTGTGGTTAATTCTTCTTCCTGATGGGAAAATAGAGTGACCTGTGCCTGTCCCAACACCAAGAGCTAGTCTCTCATTGGTTCCCCGTCTTCCCGTTCATCCTCAGGACAAATTGCAACCTGTACGGAACAGGAGGTTAAAGGTGCTGATGCTCCAATTAGGGAGATTGCTAGTAAAGTGGCTGGAATGGCGAACCTGAGCACAAGGAGATGAGAAATGAGGTGCGTTTTAGAAACCTTTCCCCATCACACGGTGTACCATCTTCTGGGTTTCTCATGCATGTTTTCGATGTAGGAAGATGCCCTTGAACCTGGAGATTTGGGACCCATGCGATGGGTAGCACGCAGTATTACTTTAAAGGGTCTGCGTTTGCTCACCCAACCTCACCAAACCTCTCAGCCCCAAGAGTGTCCACCCTTATGTCTCATCCAGCTGTGGGTCTAGATATGGTCAATCCAGGTTGCATCACAGCCCCTGAACGAATTGTGTAAGAATTTCTCTGTCTTTCCCTGTCTTTGTTTCATGGGTTTTTAAAAGTAATTTATTTTTATTATGGGGTTTAGCTGCTTTTCACGGCTGTGTTTATGCCGCTTTACACCCACTTGACACACTAACAGAGAGATATCAATACATAGGTTTTAAGATTATTACTAGTCAGATATATTCTTGTGCAGTGAATCGGGCGTGTTGAGTCCAGTTCTCTGAGCAAGGAGTAGGTCTTGTCTATTACATATTGGGTTTATGGAACGGTATCTGAGCTAATTTGAAACTCTTGTTTTATGTATCACCCCACCTCACCTTTCCCGTTAAGCAGCCATAGTGTGTTTTCTGCATGTGTGACTCTGTTCTGTTTTGTAATTCAGTTCAAGTGTAACGGTTTTTACATTCCCTCTATAAGTGACACCTTATGAGAAGTGTCCTTTTCTGTGTGACTTATTTCACTTAGAATCGTCTTACCTAAATCCACTCATCATGCTGCTACTAGCCTTATGACATTGATTTCATGGCTGAGTGATATTCCATTGTACATAAGGACCACAACTTTTTTATCCATTTTTCGCTCTCCTGGGATATTTAAGGTGGAATGAAGTGGAGGTCTTTGTCAACAGAGCAGCCCTAAACTTTGGGGTGCTTGTGTCTTGCTGATTTTCAATTTTCCCACTTTATCCCCCCATGAGTGGAAGTGCCCTATGCTCTCTAAGCTGTGTTTTTTAGATGTTTCAGGACACACCGTACACTTCTCCAGAGTGGCTCTTGGTGATTTACATCCCGCCCATCAGTGTAGCAAGGCTCCCATTTCTCCATGGCCTGTCCTGCATTTCTGGTTTTGACACTTTTTTCAGCATGGCCCTTTTGACCGATGGGAAGCGAGACTTCTTTGTAGCGCTGATTTGCCTTTCCAGGTTGCTTGGTTGGCCAAAAAGGGCGTATGCGTTTTTTCCTGAATATATTCAGGAAAAAACGCATACGCCCTTTTTGGCCAAGGGCATCATTGTCAACGTTTTGCCGCTTTTCATGTGCTTTAAAGGCGATTCGAATCTACCTCCTGAAATCTGTTTCCTGCAATTCTGCCTTGATTTCAAATCCTCTTCTTTGCCTTCCCTCAATATATTTGTGGACGAGAGTTATCATTTATAACTCTGCAGGTTTGTGAATTGCAGTGCCCTGAGGCTCCATTTTACAAGTCGCTTTTTTGGGAGCTGGCCGCAAAAGCGCAGGATGGCTTCAGGCCCTGTTCTGCTTCCGGGGGGCAGGCTGAGCCTGTGGTTAATTCTTCTTCCTGATGGGAAAATAGAGTGACCTGTGCCTGTCCCAACACCAAGAGCTAGTCTCTCATAGGTTCCCCGTCTTCCCGTTCATCCTCAGGACAAATTGCAACCTGTACGGAACAGGAGGTTAAAGGTGCTGATGCTCCAAGTAGGGAGATTGCTAGTAAAGTGGCTGGAATGGCGAACCCGAGCACAAGGAGATGAGAAATGAGGTGCGTTTTAGAAACCTTTCCCCATCACACGGTGTACCATCTTCTGGGTTTCTCATGCATGTTTTCGATGTAGGAAGATGCCCTTGAACCTGGAGATTTGGGACCCATGCGATGGGTAGCACGCAGTATTACTTTAAAGGGTCTGCGTTTGCTCACCCAACCTCACCAAACCTCTCAGCCCCAAGAGTGTCCACCCTTATGTCTCATCCAGCTGTGGGTCTAGATATGGTCAATCCAGGTTGCATCACAGCCCCTGAACGAATTGTGTAAGAATTTCTCTGTCTTTCCCTGTCTTTGTTTCATGGGTTTTTAAAAGTAATTTATTTTTATAATGGGGTTTAGCTGCTTTTCACGGCTGTGTTTATGCCGCTTTACACCCACTTGACACACTAACAGAGAGATATCAATACATAGGTTTTAAGATTATTACTAGTCAGATATATTCTTGTGCGGTGAATCGGGCGTGTTGAGTCCAGTTCTCTGAGCAAGGAGTAGGTCTTGTCTATTACATATTGGGTTTATGGAACGGTATCTGAGCTAATTTGAAACTCTTGTTTTATGTATCACCCCACCTCACCTTTCCCGTTAAGCAGCCATAGTGTGTTTTCTGCATGTGTGACTCTGTTCTGTTTTGTAATTCAGTTCAAGTGTAACGGTTTTTACATTCCCTCTATAAGTGACACCTTAGGAGAAGTGTCCTTTTCTGTGTGACTTATTTCACTTAGAATCGTCTTACCTAAATCCACTCATCATGCTGCTACTAGCCTTATGACATTGATTTCATGGCTGAGTGATATTCCATTGTACATAAGGACCACAACTTTTTGATCCATTTTTCGCTTTCCTGGGATATTTAAGGTGGAATGAAGTGGAGGTCCTTGTCAACAGAGCAGCCCTAAACTTTGGGGTGCTTGTGTCTTGCTGATTTTCAATTTTCCCACTTTATCCCCCCATGCGTGGAAGTGCCCTATGCTCTCTAAGCTGTTTTTTTTAGATGTTTCAGGACACACCGTACACTTCTCCAGAGTGGCTGTTGGCGATTTACATCCCGCCCATCAGTGTAGCAAGGCTCCCATTCCTCCATGGCCTGTCCTGCATTTCTGGTTTTGACACTTTTTTCACCATGGCCCTTTTGACCGATGGGAAGCGAGACTTCTTTGTAGCGCTGATTTGCCTTTCCAGGTTGCTTGGTTGGCCAAAAAGGGCGTATGCGTTTTTTCCTGAATATATTCAGGAAAAAACGCATACGCCCTTTTTGGCCAAGGGCATCATTGTCAACGTTTTGCCGCTTTTCATGTGCTTTAAAGGCGATTCGAATCTACCTCCTGAAATCTGTTTCCTGCAATTCTGCCTTGATTTCAAATCCTCTTCTTTGCCTTCCCTCAATATATTTGTGGACGAGAGTTATCATTTATAACTCTGCAGGTTTGTGAATTGCAGTTCCCTGAAGCTCCATTTTACAAGTCGCTTTTTTGGGAGCTGGCCGCAAAAGCGCAGGATGGCTTCAGGCCCTGTTCTGGTTCCGGGGGGCAGGCTGAGCCTGTGGTTAATTCTTCTTCCTGATGGGAAAATAGAGTGACCTGTGCCTGTCCCAACACCAAGAGCTAGTCTCTCATTGGTTCCCCGTCTTCCCGTTCATCCTCAGGACAAATTGCAACCTGTACGGAACAGGAGGTTAAAGGTGCTGAGTCTCCAAGTAGGGAGATTGCTAGTAAAGTGGCTGGAATGGCGAACCCGAGCACAAGGAGATGAGAAATGAGGTGCGTTTTAGAAACCTTTCCCCATCACACGGTGTACCATCTTCTGGGTTTCTCATGCATGTTTTCGATGTAGGAAGATGCCCTTGAACCTGGAGATTTGGGACCCATGCGATGGGTAGCACGCAGTATTAATTTAAAGGGTCTGCGTTTGCTCACCCAACCTCACCAAACCTATCAGCCCCAAGAGTGTCCACCCTTATGTCTCATCCAGCTGTGGGTCTAGATATGGTCAATCCAGGTTGCATCACAGCCCCTGAACGAATTGTGTAAGAATTTCTCTGTCTTTCCCTGTCTTTGTTTCATGGGTTTTTAAAAGTAATTTATTTTTATAATGGGGTTTAGCTGCTTTTCACGGCTGTGTTTATGCCGCTTTACACCCACTTGACACACTAACAGAGAGATATCAATACATAGGTTTTAAGATTATTACTAGTCAGATATATTCTTGTGCGGTGAATCGGGCGTGTTGAGTCCAGTTCTCTGAGCAAGGAGTAGGTCTTGTCTATTACATATTGGGTTTATGGAACGGTATCTGAGCTAATTTGAAACTCTTGTTTTATGTATCACCCCACCTCACCTTTCCCGTTAAGCAGCCATAGTGTGTTTTCTGCATGTGTGACTCTGTTCTGTTTTGTAATTCAGTTCAAGTGTAAAGGTTTTTACATTCCCTCTATAAGTGACACCTTATGAGAAGTGTCCTTTTCTGTGTGACTTATTTCACTTAGAATCGTCTTACCTAAATCCACTCATCATGCTGCTACTAGCCTTATGACATTGATTTCATGGCTGAGTGATATTCCATTGTACATAAGGACCACAACTTTTTTATCCATTTTTCGCTTTCCTGGGATATTTAAGGTGGAATGAAGTGGAGGTCCTTGTCAACAGAGCAGCCCTAAACTTTGGGGTGCTTGTGTCTTGCTGATTTTCAATTTTCCCACCTTATCCCCCCATGCGTGGAAGTGCCCTATGCTCTCTAAGCTGTGTTTTTTAGATGTTTCAGGACACACCGTACACTTCTCCAGAGTGGCTGTTGGCGATTTACATCCCGCCCATCAGTGTAGCAAGGCTCCGATTCCTCCATGGCCTGTCCTGCATTTCTGGTTTTGACACTTTTTTCAGCATGGCCCTTTTGACCGATGGGAAGCGAGACTTCTTTGTAGCGCTGATTTGCCTTTCCAGGTTGCTTGGTTGGCCAAAAAGGGCGTATGCGTTTTTTCCTGAATATATTCAGGAAAAAACGCATACGCCCTTTTTGGCCAAGGGCATCATTGTCAACGTTTTGCCGCTTTTCATGTGCTTTAAAGGCGATTCGAATCTACCTCCTGAAATCTGTTTCCTGCAATTCTGCCTTGATTTCAAATCCTCTTCTTTGCCTTCCCTCAATATATTTGTGGACGAGAGTTATCATTTATAACTCTGCAGGTTTGTGAATTGCAGTGCCCTGAAGCTCCATTTTACAAGTCGCTTTTTTGGGAGCTGGCCGCAAAAGCTCAGGATGGCTTCAGGCCCTGTTCTGGTTCCGGGGGGCAGGCTGAGCCTGTGGTTAATTCTTCTTCCTGATGGGAAAATAGAGTGACCTGTGCCTGTCCCAACACCAAGAGCTAGTCTCTCATTGGTTCCCCGTCTTCCCGTTCATCCTCAGGACAAATTGCAACCTGTACGGAACAGGAGGTTAAAGGTGCTGATGCTCCAAGTAGGGAGATTGCTAGTAAAGTGGCTGGAATGGCGAACCCGAGCACAAGGAGATGAGAAATGAGGTGCGTTTTAGAAACCTTTCCCCATCACACGGTGTACCATCTTCTGGGTTTCTCATGCATGTTTTCGATGTAGGAAGATGCCCTTGAACCTGGAGATTTGGGACCCATGCGATGGGTAGCACGCAGTATTACTTTAAAGGGTCTGCGTTTGCTCACCCAACCTCACCAAACCTCTCAGCCCCAAGAGTGTCCACCCTTATGTCTCATCCAGCTGTGGGTCTAGATATGGTCAATCCAGGTTGCATCACAGCCCCTGAACGAATTGTGTAAGAATTTCTCTGTCTTTCCCTGTCTTTGTTTCATGGGTTTTTAAAAGTAATTTATTTTTATAATGGGGTTTAGCTGCTTTTCACGGCTGTGTTTATGCCGCTTTACACCCACTTGACACACTAACAGAGAGATATCAATACATAGGTTTTAAGATTATTACTAGTCAGATATATTCTTGTGCGGTGAATCGGGCGTGTTGAGTCCAGTTCTCTGAGCAAGGAGTAGGTCTTGTCTATTACATATTGGGTTTATGGAACGGTATCTGAGCTAATTTGAAACTCTTGTTTTATGTATCACCCCACCTCACCTTTCCCGTTAAGCAGCCATAGTGTGTTTTCTGCATGTGTGACTCTGTTCTGTTTTGTAATTCAGTTCAAGTGTAACGGTTTTTACATTCCCTCTATAAGTGACACCTTATGAGAAGTGTCCTTTTCTGTGTGACTTAT
This sequence comes from Balaenoptera physalus, assembly GCF_965194825.1. NCBI lineage: Eukaryota > Metazoa > Chordata > Mammalia > Artiodactyla > Balaenopteridae > Balaenoptera > Balaenoptera physalus. The sequence goes on along the minus strand of NW_028126247.1, from coordinate 393,940 downwards.
TTCACTTAGAATCGTCTTACCTAAATCCACTCATCATGCTGCTACTAGCCTTATGACATTGATTTCATGGCTGAGTGATATTCCATTGTACATAAGGACCACAACTTTTTTATCCATTTTTCGCTTTCCTGGGATATTTTAGGTGGAATGAAGTGGAGGTCTTTGTCAACAGAGCAGCCCTAAACTTTGGGGTGCTTGTGTCTTGCTGATTTTCAATTTTCCCACTTTATCCCCCCATGAGTGGAAGTGCCCTATGCTCTCTAAGCTGTGTTTTTTAGATGTTTCAGGACACACCGTACACTTCTCCAGAGTGGCTGTTGGCGATTTACATCCCGCCCATCAGTGTAACAAGGCTCCCATTTCTCCATGGCCTGTCCTGCATTTCTGGTTTTGACACTTTTTTCAGCATGGCCCTTTTGACCGATGGGAAGCGAGACTTCTTTGTAGCGCTGATTTGCATTTCCAGGTTGCTTGGTTGGCCAAAAAGGGCGTATGCGTTTTTTCCTGAATATATTCAGGAAAAAACGCATACGCCCTTTTTGGCCAAGGGCATCATTGTCAACGTTTTGCCGCTTTTCATGTGCTTTAAAGGCGATTCGAATCTACCTCCTGAAATCTGTTTCCTGCAATTCTGTCTTGATTTCAAATCCTCTTCTTTGCCTTCCCTCAATATATTTGTGGACGAGAGTTATCATTTATAACTCTGCAGGTTTGTGAATTGCAGTGCCCTGAAGCTCCATTTTACAAGTCGCTTTTTTGGGAGCTGGCCGCAAAAGCGCAGGATGGCTTCAGGCCCTGTTCTGCTTCCGGGGGGCAGGCTGAGCCTGTGGTTAATTCTTCTTCCTGATGGGAAAATAGAGTGACCTGTGCCTGTCCCAACACCAAGAGCTAGTCTCTCATTGGTTCCCCGTCTTCCCGTTCATCCTCAGGACAAATTGCAACCTGTACGGAACAGGAGGTTAAAGGTGCTGATGCTCCAAGTAGGGAGATTGCTAGTAAAGTGGCTGGAATGGCGAACCCGAGCACAAGGAGATGAGAAATGAGGTGCGTTTTAGAAACCTTTCCCCATCACACGGTGTACCATCTTCTGGGTTTCTCATGCATGTTTTCGATGTAGGAAGATGCCCTTGAACCTGGAGATTTGGGACCCATGCGATGGGTAGCACGCAGTATTACTTTAAAGGGTCTGCGTTTGCTCACCCAACCTCACCTAACCTCTCAGCCCAAAGAGTGTCCACCCTTATGTCTGATCCAGCTGTGGGTCTAGATATGGTCAATCCAGGTTGCATCACAGCCCCTGAACGAATTGTGTAAGAATTTCTCTGTCTTTCCCTGTCTTTGTTTCATGGGTTTTTAAAAGTAATTTATTTTTATAATGGGGTTTAGCTGCTTTTCACGGCTGTGTTTATGCCGCTTTACACCCACTTGACACACTAACAGAGAGATATCAATACATAGGTTTTAAGATTATTACTAGTCAGATATATTCTTGTGCGGTGAATCGGGCGTGTTGAGTCCAGTTCTCTGAGCAAGGAGTAGGTCTTGTCTATTACATATTGGGTTTATGGAACGGTATCTGAGCTAATTTGAAACTCTTGTTTTATGTATCACCCCACCTCACCTTTCCCGTTAAGCAGCCATAGTGTGTTTTCTGCATGTGTGACTCTGTTCTGTTTCGTAATTCAGTTCAAGTGTAAAGGTTTTTACATTCAGTCTATAAGTGACACCTTATGAGAAGTGTCCTTTTCTGTGTGACTTATTTCACTTAGAATCGTCTTACCTAAATCCACTCATCATGCTGCTACTAGCCTTATGACATTGATTTCATGGCTGAGTGATATTCCATTGTACATAAGGACCACAACTTTTTTATCCATTTTTCGCTTTCCTGGGATATTTAAGGTGGAATGAAGTGGAGGTCTTTGTCAACAGAGCAGCCCTAAACTTTGGGGTGCTTCTGTCTTGCTGATTTTCAATTTTCCCACTTTATCCCCCCATGAGTGGAAGTGCCCTATGCTCTCTAAGCTGTGTTTTTTAGATGTTTCAGGACACACCGTACACTTCTCCAGAGTGGCTGTAGGCAATTTACATCCCGCCCATCAGTGTAGCAAGGCTCCCATTTCTCCATGGCCTGTCCTGCATTTCTGGTTTTGACATTTTTCAGCATGGCCCTTTTGACCGATGGGAAGCTAGACTTCTTTGTAGCGCTGATTTGCCTTTCCAGGTTGCTTGGTTGGCCAAAAAGGGCGTATGCGTTTTTTCCTGAATATATTCAGGAAAAAACGCATACGCCCTTTTTGGCCAAGGGCATCATTGTCAACGTTTTGCCGCTTTTCATGTGCTTTAAAGGCGATTCGAATCTACCTCCTGAAATCTGTTTCCTGCAATTCTGCCTTGATTTCAAATCCTCTTCTTTGCCTTCCCTCAATATATTTGTGGACGAGAGTTATCATTTATAACTCTGCAGGTTTGTGAATTGCAGTGCCCTGAAGCTCCATTTTACAAGTCGCTTTTTTGGGAGCTGGCCGCAAAAGCGCAGGATGGCTTCAGGCCCTGTTCTGCTTCCGGGGGGCAGGCTGAGCCTGTGGTTAATTCTTCTTCCTGATGGGAAAATAGAGTGACCTGTGCCTGTCCCAACACCAAGAGCTAGTCTCTCATTGGTTCCCCGTCTTCCCGTTCATCCTCAGGACAAATTGCAACCTGTACGGAACAGGAGGTTAAAGGTGCTGATGCTCCAAGTAGGGAGATTGCTAGTAAAGAAGCTTAAATAGTGAACCTGAGCACAAGGAGATGAGAAATGAGGTGCGTTTTAGAAACCTTTCCCCATCACACGGTGTACCATCTTCTGGGTTTCTCATGCATGTTTTCGATGTAGGAAGATGCCCTTGAACCTGGAGATTTGGGACCCATGCGATGGGTAGCACGCAGTATTACTTTAAAGGGTCTGCGTTTGCTCACCCAACCTCACCAAACCTCTCAGCCCCAAGTGTGTCCACCCTTATGTCTCATCCAGCTGTGGGTCTAGATATGGTCAATCCAGGTTGCATCACAGCCCCTGAACGAATTGTGTAAGAGTTTCTCTGTCTTTCCCTGTCTTTGTTTCATGGGTTTTTAAAGGTAATTTATTTTTATAATGGGGTTTAGCTGCTTTTCACGGCTGTGTTTATGCCGCTTTACACCCACTTGACACACTAACAGAGAGATATCAATACATAGGTTTTAAGATTATTACTAGTCAGATATATTCTTGTGCGGTGAATCGGGCGTGTTGAGTCCAGTTCTCTGAGCAAGGACTAGGTCTTGTCTATTACATATTGGGTTTATGGAACGGTATCTGAGCTAATTTGAAACTCTTGTTTTATGTATCACCCCACCTCACCTTTCCCGTTAAGCAGCCATAGTTTGTTTTCTGCATGTGTGACTCTGTTCTGTTTTGTAATTCAGTTCAAGTGTAAAGGTTTTTACATTCCCTCTATAAGTGACACCTTATGAGAAGTGTCCTTTTCTGTGTGACTTATTTCACTTAGAATCGTCTTACCTAAATCCACTCATCATGCTGCTACTAGCCTTATGACATTGATTTCATGGCTGAGTGATATTCCATTGTACATAAGGACCACAACTTTTTTATCCATTTTTCGCTTTCCTGGGATATTTAAGGTGGAATGAAGTGGAGGTCCTTGTCAACAGAGCAGCCCTAAACTTTGGGGTGCTTGTGTCTTGCTGATTTTCAATTTTCCCACCTTATCCCCCCATGCGTGGATGTGCCCTATGCTCTCTAAGCTGTGTTTTTTAGATGTTTCAGGACACACCGTACACTTCTCCAGAGTGGCTGTTGGCGATTTACATCCCGCCCATCAGTGTAGCAAGGCTCCGATTCCTCCATGGCCTGTCCTGCATTTCTGGTTTTGACACTTTTTTCAGCATGGCCCTTTTGACCGATGGGAAGCGAGACTTCTTTGTAGCGCTGATTTGCCTTTCCAGGTTGCTTGGTTGGCCAAAAAGGGCGTATGCGTTTTTTCCTGAATATATTCAGGAAAAAACGCATACGCCCTTTTTGGCCAAGGGCATCATTGTCAACGTTTTGCCGCTTTTCATGTGCTTTAAAGGCGATTCGAATCTACCTCCTGAAATCTGTTTCCTGCAATTCTGCCTTGATTTCAAATCCTCTTCTTTGCCTTCCCTCAATATATTTGTGGACGAGAGTTATCATTTATAACTCTGCAGGTTTGTGAATTGCAGTGCCCTGAAGCTCCATTTTACAAGTCGCTTTTTTGGGAGCTGGCCGCAAAAGCGCAGGATGGCTTCAGGCCCTGTTCTGGTTCCGGGGGGCAGGCTGAGCCTGTGGTAAATTCTTCTTCCTGATGGGAAAATAGAGTGACCTGTGCCTGTCCCAACACCAAGAGCTAGTCTCTCATTGGTTCCCCGTCTTCCCATTCATCCTCAGGACAAATTGCAACCTGTACGGAACAGGAGGTTAAAGGTGCTGATGCTCCAAGTAGGGAGATTGCTAGTAAAGTGGCTGGAATGGCGAACCCGAGCACAAGGAGATGAGAAATGAGGTGCGTTTTAGAAACCTTTCCCCATCACACGGTGTACCATCTTCTGGGTTTCTCATGCATGTTTTCGATGTAGGAAGATGCCCTTGAACCTGGAGATTTGGGACCCATGCGATGGGTAGCACGCAGTATTACTTTAAAGGGTCTGCGTTTGCTCACCCAACCTCACCAAACCTCTCAGCCCCAAGAGTGTCCACCCTTATGTCTCATCCAGCTGTGGGTCTAGATATGGTCAATCCAGGTTGCATCACAGCCCCTGAACGAATTGTGTAAGAATTTCTCTGTCTTTCCCTGTCTTTGTTTCATGGGTTTTTAAAAGTAATTTATTTTTATAATGGGGTTTAGCTGCTTTTCACGGCTGTGTTTATGCCGCTTTACACCCACTTGACACACTAACAGAGAGATATCAATACATAGGTTTTAAGATTATTACTAGTCAGATATATTCTTGTGCGGTGAATCGGGCGTGTTGAGTCCAGTTCTCTGAGCAAGGAGTAGGTCTTGTCTATTACATATTGGGTTTATGGAACGGTATCTGAGCTAATTTGAAACTCTTGTTTTATGTATCACCCCACCTCACCTTTCCCGTTAAGCAGCCATAGTGTGTTTTCTGCATGTGTGACTCTGTTCTGTTTTGTAATTCAGTTCAAGTGTAACGGTTTTTACATTCCCTCTATAAGTGACACCTTATGAGAAGTGTCCTTTTCTGTGTGACTTATTTCACTTAGAATCGTCTTACCTAAATCCACTCATCATGCTGCTACTAGCCTTATGACATTGATTTCATGGCTGAGTGATATTCCATTGTACATAAGGACCACAACTTTTTTATCCATTTTTCGCTTTCCTGGGATATTTTAGGTGGAATGAAGTGGAGGTCTTTGTCAACAGAGCAGCCCTAAACTTTGGGGTGCTTGTGTCTTGCTGATTTTCAATTTTCCCACTTTATCCCCCCATGAGTGGAAGTGCCCTATGCTCTCTAAGCTGTGTTTTTTAGATGTTTCAGGACACACCGTACACTTCTCCAGAGTGGCTGTTGGCGATTTACATCCCGCCCATCAGTGTAACAAGGCTCCCATTTCTCCATGGCCTGTCCTGCATTTCTGGTTTTGACACTTTTTTCAGCATGGCCCTTTTGACCGATGGGAAGCGAGACTTCTTTGTAGCGCTGATTTGCCTTTCCAGGTTGCTTGGTTGGCCAAAAAGGGCGTATGCGTTTTTTCCTGAATATATTCAGGAAAAAACGCATACGCCCTTTTTGGCCAAGGGCATCATTGTCAACGTTTTGCCGCTTTTCATGTGCTTTAAAGGCGATTCGAATCTACCTCCTGAAATCTGTTTCCTGCAATTCTGCCTTGATTTCAAATCCTCTTCTTTGCCTTCCCTCAATATATTTGTGGACGAGAGTTATCATTTATAACTCTGCAGGTTTGTGAATTGCAGTGCCCTGAAGCTCCATTTTACAAGTCGCTTTTTTGGGAGCTGGCCGCAAAAGCGCAGGATGGCTTCAGGCCCTGTTCTGGTTCCGGGGGGCAGGCTGAGCCTGTGGTAAATTCTTCTTCCTGATGGGAAAATAGAGTGACCTGTGCCTGTCCCAACACCAAGAGCTAGTCTCTCATTGGTTCCCCGTCTTCCCGTTCATCCTCAGGACAAATTGCAACCTGTACGGAACAGGAGGTTAAAGGTGCTGATGCTCCAAGTAGGGAGATTGCTAGTAAAGTGGCTGGAATGGCGAACCCGAGCACAAGGAGATGAGAAATGAGGTGCGTTTTAGAAACCTTTCCCCATCACACGGTGTACCATCTTCTGGGTTTCTCATGCATGTTTTCGATGTAGGAAGATGCCCTTGAACCTGGAGATTTGGGACCCATGCGATGGGTAGCACGCAGTATTACTTTAAAGGGTCTGCGTTTGCTCACCCAACCTCACCAAACCTCTCAGCCCCAAGAGTGTCCACCCTTATGTCTCATCCAGCTGTGGGTCTAGATATGGTCAATCCAGGTTGCATCACAGCCCCTGAACGAATTGTGTAAGAATTTCTCTGTCTTTCCCTGTCTTTGTTTCATGGGTTTTTAAAAGTAATTTATTTTTATAATGGGGTTTAGCTGCTTTTCACGGCTGTGTTTATGCCGCTTTACACCCACTTGACACACTAACAGAGAGATATCAATACATAGGTTTTAAGATTATTACTAGTCAGATATATTCTTGTGCGGTGAATCGGGCGTGTTGAGTCCAGTTCTCTGAGCAAGGAGTAGGTCTTGTCTATTACATATTGGGTTTATGGAACGGTATCTGAGCTAATTTGAAACTCTTGTTTTATGTATCACCCCACCTCACCTTTCCCGTTAAGCAGCCATAGTGTGTTTTCTGCATGTGTGACTCTGTTCTGTTTTGTAATTCAGTTCAAGTGTAACGGTTTTTACATTCCCTCTATAAGTGACACCTTATGAGAAGTGTCCTTTTCTGTGTGACTTATTTCACTTAGAATCGTCTTACCTAAATCCACTCATCATGCTGCTACTAGCCTTATGACATTGATTTCATGGCTGAGTGATATTCCATTGTACATAAGGACCACAACTTTTTTATCCATTTTTCGCTTTCCTGGGATATTTTAGGTGGAATGAAGTGGAGGTCTTTGTCAACAGAGCAGCCCTAAACTTTGGGGTGCTTGTGTCTTGCTGATTTTCAATTTTCCCACTTTATCCCCCCATGAGTGGAAGTGCCCTATGCTCTCTAAGCTGTGTTTTTTAGATGTTTCAGGACACACCGTACACTTCTCCAGAGTGGCTGTTGGCGATTTACATCCCGCCCATCAGTGTAACAAGGCTCCCATTTCTCCATGGCCTGTCCTGCATTTCTGGTTTTGACACTTTTTTCAGCATGGCCCTTTTGACCGATGGGAAGCGAGACTTCTTTGTAGCGCTGATTTGCATTTCCAGGTTGCTTGGTTGGCCAAAAAGGGCGTATGCGTTTTTTCCTGAATATATTCAGGAAAAAACGCATACGCCCTTTTTGGCCAAGGGCATCATTGTCAACGTTTTGCCGCTTTTCATGTGCTTTAAAGGCGATTCGAATCTACCTCCTGAAATCTGTTTCCTGCAATTCTGTCTTGATTTCAAATCCTCTTCTTTGCCTTCCCTCAATATATTTGTGGACGAGAGTTATCATTTATAACTCTGCAGGTTTGTGAATTGCAGTGCCCTGAAGCTCCATTTTACAAGTCGCTTTTTTGGGAGCTGGCCGCAAAAGCGCAGGATGGCTTCAGGCCCTGTTCTGCTTCCGGGGGGCAGGCTGAGCCTGTGGTTAATTCTTCTTCCTGATGGGAAAATAGAGTGACCTGTGCCTGTCCCAACACCAAGAGCTAGTCTCTCATTGGTTCCCCGTCTTCCCGTTCATCCTCAGGACAAATTGCAACCTGTACGGAACAGGAGGTTAAAGGTGCTGATGCTCCAAGTAGGGAGATTGCTAGTAAAGTGGCTGGAATGGCGAACCCGAGCACAAGGAGATGAGAAATGAGGTGCGTTTTAGAAACCTTTCCCCATCACACGGTGTACCATCTTCTGGGTTTCTCATGCATGTTTTCGATGTAGGAAGATGCCCTTGAACCTGGAGATTTGGGACCCATGCGATGGGTAGCACGCAGTATTACTTTAAAGGGTCTGCGTTTGCTCACCCAACCTCACCTAACCTCTCAGCCCAAAGAGTGTCCACCCTTATGTCTGATCCAGCTGTGGGTCTAGATATGGTCAATCCAGGTTGCATCACAGCCCCTGAACGAATTGTGTAAGAATTTCTCTGTCTTTCCCTGTCTTTGTTTCATGGGTTTTTAAAAGTAATTTATTTTTATAATGGGGTTTAGCTGCTTTTCACGGCTGTGTTTATGCCGCTTTACACCCACTTGACACACTAACAGAGAGATATCAATACATAGGTTTTAAGATTATTACTAGTCAGATATATTCTTGTGCGGTGAATCGGGCGTGTTGAGTCCAGTTCTCTGAGCAAGGAGTAGGTCTTGTCTATTACATATTGGGTTTATGGAACGGTATCTGAGCTAATTTGAAACTCTTGTTTTATGTATCACCCCACCTCACCTTTCCCGTTAAGCAGCCATAGTGTGTTTTCTGCATGTGTGACTCTGTTCTGTTTCGTAATTCAGTTCAAGTGTAAAGGTTTTTACATTCAGTCTATAAGTGACACCTTATGAGAAGTGTCCTTTTCTGTGTGACTTATTTCACTTAGAATCGTCTTACCTAAATCCACTCATCATGCTGCTACTAGCCTTATGACATTGATTTCATGGCTGAGTGATATTCCATTGTACATAAGGACCACAACTTTTTTATCCATTTTTCGCTTTCCTGGGATATTTAAGGTGGAATGAAGTGGAGGTCTTTGTCAACAGAGCAGCCCTAAACTTTGGGGTGCTTCTGTCTTGCTGATTTTCAATTTTCCCACTTTATCCCCCCATGAGTGGAAGTGCCCTATGCTCTCTAAGCTGTGTTTTTTAGATGTTTCAGGACACACCGTACACTTCTCCAGAGTGGCTGTAGGCAATTTACATCCCGCCCATCAGTGTAGCAAGGCTCCCATTTCTCCATGGCCTGTCCTGCATTTCTGGTTTTGACATTTTTCAGCATGGCCCTTTTGACCGATGGGAAGCTAGACTTCTTTGTAGCGCTGATTTGCCTTTCCAGGTTGCTTGGTTGGCCAAAAAGGGCGTATGCGTTTTTTCCTGAATATATTCAGGAAAAAACGCATACGCCCTTTTTGGCCAAGGGCATCATTGTCAACGTTTTGCCGCTTTTCATGTGCTTTAAAGGCGATTCGAATCTACCTCCTGAAATCTGTTTCCTGCAATTCTGCCTTGATTTCAAATCCTCTTCTTTGCCTTCCCTCAATATATTTGTGGACGAGAGTTATCATTTATAACTCTGCAGGTTTGTGAATTGCAGTGCCCTGAAGCTCCATTTTACAAGTCGCTTTTTTGGGAGCTGGCCGCAAAAGCGCAGGATGGCTTCAGGCCCTGTTCTGCTTCCGGGGGGCAGGCTGAGCCTGTGGTTAATTCTTCTTCCTGATGGGAAAATAGAGTGACCTGTGCCTGTCCCAACACCAAGAGCTAGTCTCTCATTGGTTCCCCGTCTTCCCGTTCATCCTCAGGACAAATTGCAACCTGTACGGAACAGGAGGTTAAAGGTGCTGATGCTCCAAGTAGGGAGATTGCTAGTAAAGAAGCTTAAATAGTGAACCTGAGCACAAGGAGATGAGAAATGAGGTGCGTTTTAGAAACCTTTCCCCATCACACGGTGTACCATCTTCTGGGTTTCTCATGCATGTTTTCGATGTAGGAAGATGCCCTTGAACCTGGAGATTTGGGACCCATGCGATGGGTAGCACGCAGTATTACTTTAAAGGGTCTGCGTTTGCTCACCCAACCTCACCAAACCTCTCAGCCCCAAGTGTGTCCACCCTTATGTCTCATCCAGCTGTGGGTCTAGATATGGTCAATCCAGGTTGCATCACAGCCCCTGAACGAATTGTGTAAGAGTTTCTCTGTCTTTCCCTGTCTTTGTTTCATGGGTTTTTAAAGGTAATTTATTTTTATAATGGGGTTTAGCTGCTTTTCACGGCTGTGTTTATGCCGCTTTACACCCACTTGACACACTAACAGAGAGATATCAATACATAGGTTTTAAGATTATTACTAGTCAGATATATTCTTGTGCGGTGAATCGGGCGTGTTGAGTCCAGTTCTCTGAGCAAGGACTAGGTCTTGTCTATTACATATTGGGTTTATGGAACGGTATCTGAGCTAATTTGAAACTCTTGTTTTATGTATCACCCCACCTCACCTTTCCCGTTAAGCAGCCATAGTGTGTTTTCTGCATGTGTGACTCTGTTCTGTTTTGTAATTCAGTTCAAGTGTAACGGTTTTTACATCCCCTCTATAAGTGACACCTTATGAGAAGTGTCCTTTTCTGTGTGACTTATTTCACTTAGAATCGTCTTACCTAAATCCACTCATCATGCTGCTACTAGCCTTATGACATTGATTTCATGGCTGAGTGATATTCCTTTGTACATAAGGACCACAACTTTTTTATCCATTTTTCGCTTTCCTGGGATATTTAAGGTGTAATGAAGTGGAGGTCCTTGTCAACAGAGCAGCCCTAAACTTTGGGGTGCTTGTGTCTTGCTGATTTTCAATTTTCCCACTTTATCCCCCCATGCGTGGAAGTGCCCTATGCTCTCTAAGCTGTGTTTTTTAGATGTTTCAGGACACACCGTACACTTCTCCAGAGTGGCTGTTGGCGATTTACATCCCGCCCATCAGTGTAGCAAGGCTCCGATTCCTCCATGGCCTGTCCTGCATTTCTGGTTTTGACACTTTTTTCAGCATGGCCCTTTTGACCGATGGGAAGCGAGACTTCTTTGTAGCGCTGATTTGCCTTTCCAGGTTGCTTGGTTGGCCAAAAAGGGCGTATGCGTTTTTTCCTGAATATATTCAGGAAAAAACGCATACGCCCTTTTTGGCCAAGGGCATCATTGTCAACGTTTTGCCGCTTTTCATGTGCTTTAAAGGCGATTCGAATCTACCTCCTGAAATCTGTTTCCTGCAATTCTGCCTTGATTTCAAATCCTCTTCTTTGCCTTCCCTCAATATATTTGTGGACGAGAGTTATCATTTATAACTCGCAGGTTTGTGAATTGCAGTGCCCTGAAGCTCCATTTTACAAGTCGCTTTTTTGGGAGCTGTCCGCAAAAGCGCAGGATGGCTTCAGGCCCTGTTCTGGTTCCGGGGGGCAGGCTGAGCCTGTGGTTAATTCTTCTTCCTGATGGGAAAATAGAGTGACCTGTGCCTGTCCCAACACCAAGATCTAGTCTCTCATTGGTTCCCCGTCTTCCCGTGCATCCTCAGGACAAATTACAACCTGTACGGAACAGGAGGTTAAAGGTGCTGATGCTCCAAGTAGGGAGATTGCTAGTAAAGTGGCTGGAATGGCGAACCCGAGCACAAGGAGATGAGAAATGAGGTGCGTTTTAGAAACCTTTCCCCATCACACGGTGTACCATCTTCTGGGTTTCTCATGCATGTTTTCGATGTAGGAAGATGCCCTTGAACCTGGAAATTTGGGACCCATGCGATGGGTAGCACGCAGTATTACTTTAAAGGGTCTGCGTTTGCTCACCCAACCTCACCAAACCTCTCAGCCCCAAGAGTGTCCACCCTTATGTCTCATCCAGCTGTGGGTCTAGATATGGTCAATCCAGGTTGCATCACAGCCCCTGAACGAATTGTGTAAGAATTTCTCTGTCTTTCCCTGTCTTTGTTTCATGGGTTTTTAAAAGTAATTTATTTTTATAATGGGGTTTAGCTGCTTTTCACGGCTGTGTTTATGCCGCTTTACACCCACTTGACACACTAACAGAGAGATATCAATACATAGGTTTTAAGATTCTTACTAGTCAGATATATTCTTGTGCGGTGAATCGGGCGTGTTGAGTCCAGTTCTCTGAGCAAGGACTAGGTCTTGTCTATTACATATTGGGTTTATGGAACGGTATCTGAGCTAATTTGAAACTCTTGTTTTATGTATCACCCCACCTCACCTTTCCCGTTAAGCAGCCATAGTGTGTTTTCTGCATGTGTGACTCTGTTCTGTTTTGTAATTCAGTTCAAGTGTAACGGTTTTTACATTCCCTGTATAAGTGACACCTTATGAGAAGTGTCCTTTTCTGTGTGACTTATTTCACTTAGAATCGTCTTACCTAAATCCACTCATCATGCTGCTACTAGCCTTATGACATTGATTTCATGGCTGAGTGATATTCCATTGTACATAAGGACCACAACTTTTTGATCCATTTTTCGCTTTCCTGGGATATTTAAGGTGGAATGAAGTGGAGGTCCTTGTCAACAGAGCAGCCCTAAACTTTGGGGTGCTTGTGTCTTGCTGATTTTCAATTTTCCCACTTTATCCCCCCATGCGTGGAAGTGCCCTATGCTCTCTAAGCTGTGTTTTTTAGATGTTTCAGGACACACCGTACACTTCTCCAGAGTGGCTGTTGGCGATTTACATCCCGCCCATCAGTGTAGCAAGGCTCCCATTTCTCCATGGCCTGTCCTGCACTTCTGGTTTTGACACTTTTTTCAGCATGGCCCTTTTGACCGATGGGAGGCGAGACTTCTTTGTAGCGCTGATTTGCCTTTCCAGGTTGCTTGGTTGGCCAAAAAGGGCATATGCGTTTTTTCCTGAATATATTCAGGAAAAAACGCATACGCCCTTTTTGGCCAAGGGCATCATTGTCAACGTTTTGCCGCTTTTCATGTGCTTTAAAGGCGATTCGAATCTACCTCCTGAAATCTGTTTCCTGCAATTCTGCCTTGATTTCAAATCCTCTTCTTTGCCTTCCCTCAATATATTTGTGGACGAGAGTTATCATTTATAACTCGCAGGTTTCTGAATTGCAGTGCACTGAAGCTCCATTTTACAAGACGCTTCTTTGGGAGCTGGCCGCAAAAGCGCAGGATGGCTTCAGGCCCTGTTCTGGTTCCGGGGGGCAGGCTGAGCCTGTGGTTAATTCTTCTTCCTGATGGGAAAATAGAGTGACCTGTGCCTGTCCCAACACCAAGATCTAGTCTCTCATTGGTTCCCCGTCTTCCCGTGCATCCTCAGGACAAATTGCAACCTGTACGGAACAGGAGGTTAAAGGTGCTGATGCTCCAAGTAGGGAGATTGCTAGTAAAGTGGCTGGAATGGCCAACCCGAGCACAAGGAGATGAGAAATGAGGTGCGTCTTAGAAACCTTTCCCCATCAGACGGTGTACCATCTTCTGGGTTTCTCATGCATGTTTTCGATGTAGGAAGATGCCCTTGAACCTGGAGATTTGGGACCCATGCGATGGGTAGCACGCAGTATTACTTTAAAGGGTCTGCGTTTGCTCACCCAACCTCACCACACCTCTCAGCCCCAAGAGTGTCCACCCTTATGTCTCATCCAGCTGTGGGTCTAGATATGGTCAATCCAGGTTGCATCACAGCCCCTGAACGAATTGTGTAAGAATTTCTCTGTCTTTCCCTGTCTTCGTTTCATGGGTTTTTAAAAGTAATTTATTTTTATAATGGGGTTTAGCTGCTTTTCACGGCTGTGTTTATGCCGCTTTACACCCACTTGACACACTAACAGAGAGATATCAATACATAGGTTTTAAGATTATTACTAGTCAGATATATTCTTGTGCGGTGAATCGGGCGTGTTGAGTCCAGTTCTCTGAGCAAGGACTAGGTCTTGTCTATTACATATTGGGTTTATGGAACGGTATCTGAGCTAATTTGAAACTCTTGTTTTATGTATCACCCCACCTCACCTTTCCCGTTAAGCAGCCATAGTGTGTTTTCTGCATGTGTGACTCTGTTCTGTTTTGTAATTCAGTTCAAGTGTAACGGTTTTTACATTCCGTCTATAAGTGACACCTTATGAGAAGTGTCCTTTTCTGTGTGACTTATTTCACTTAGAATCGTCTTACCTAAATCCACTCATCATGCTGCTACTAGCCTTATGACATTGATTTCATGGCTGAGTGATATTCCATTGTACATAAGGACCACAACTTTTTGATCCATTTTTCGCTTTCCTGGGATATTTAAGGTGGAATGAAGTGGAGGTCCTTGTCAACAGAGCAGCCCTAAACTTTGGGCTGCTTGTGTCTTGCTGATTTTCAATTTTCCCACTTTATCCCCCCATGCGTGGAAGTGCCCTATGCTCTCTAAGCTGTGTTTTTTAGATGTTTCAGGACACACCGTACACTTCTCCAGAGTGGCTGTTGGCGATTTACATCCCGCCCATCAGTGTAGCAAGGCTCCCATTTCTCCATGGCCTGTCCTGCATTTCTGGTTTTGACACTTTTTTCAGCATGGCCCTTTTGACCGATGGGAAGCGAGACTTCTTTGTAGCGCTGATTTGCCTTTCCAGGTTGCTTGGTTGGCCAAAAAGGGCGTATGCGTTTTTTCCTGAATATATTCAGGAAAAAACGCATACGCCCTTTTTGGCCAAGGTCATCATTGTCAACGTTTTGCTGCTTTTCATGTGCTTCAAAGGCGATTCGAATCTACCTCCTGAAATCTGTTTCCTGCAATTCTGCCTTGATTTCAAATCCTCTTCTTTTCCTTCCCTCAATATATTTGTGGACGAGAGTTATCATTTATAACTCGCAGGTTTGTGAATTGCAGTGCCCTGAAGCTCCATTTTACAAGTCGCTTTTTTGGGAGCTGTCCGCAAAAGCGCAGGATGGCTTCAGGCCCTGTTCTGGTTCCGGGGGGCAGGCTGAGCCTGTCGTTAATTCTTCTTCCTGATGGGAAAATAGAGTGACCTGTGCCTGTCCCAACACCAAGATCTAGTCTCTCATTGGTTCCCCGTCTTCCCGTGCATCCTCAGGACAAATTACAACCTGTACGGAACAGGAGGTTAAAGGTGCTGATGCTCCAAGTAGGGAGATTGCTAGTAAAGTGGCTGGAATGGCGAACCCGAGCACAAGGAGATGAGAAATGAGGTGCGTTTTAGAAACCTTTCCCCATCACACGGTGTACCATCTTCTGGGTTTCTCATGCATGTTTTCGATGTAGGAAGATGCCCTTGAACCTGGAGATTTGGGACCCATGCGATGGGTAGCACGCAGTATTACTTTAAAGGGTCTGCGTTTGCTCACCCAACCTCACCACACCTCTCAGCCCCAAGAGTGTCCACCCTTATGTCTCATCCAGCTGTGGGTCTAGATATGGTCAATCCAGGTTGCATCACAGCCCCTGAACGAATTGTGTAAGAGTTTCTCTGTCTTTCCCTGTCTTTGTTTCATGGGTTTTTAAAAGTAATTTATTTTTATAATGGGGTTTAGCTGCTTTTCACGGCTGTGTTTATGCCGCTTTACACCCACTTGACACACTAACAGAGAGATATCAATACATAGGTTTTAAGATTATTACTAGTCAGATATATTCTTGTGCGGTGAATCGGGCGTGTTGAGTCCAGTTCTCTGAGCAAGGAGTAGGTCTTGTCTATTACATATTGGGTTTATGGAACGGTATCTGAGCTAACTTGAAACTCTTGTTTTATGTATCACCCCACCTCACCTTTCCCGTTAAGCAGCCATAGTGTGTTTTCTGCATGTGTGACTCTGTTCTGTTTTGTAATTCAGTTCAAGTGTAACGGTTTTTACATTCCGTCTATAAGTGACACCTTATGAGAAGTGTCCTTTTCTGTGTGACTTATTTCACTTAGAATCGTCTTACCTAAATCCACTCATCATGCTGCTACTAGCCTTATGACATTGATTTCATGGCTGAGTGATATTCCATTGTACATAAGGACCACAACTTTTTTATCCATTTTTCGCTTTCCTGGGATATTTAAGGTGGAATGAAGTGGAGGTCCTTGTCAACAGAGCAGCCCTAAACTTTGGGGTGCTTGTGTCTTGCTGATTTTCAATTTTCCCACTTTATCCCCCCATGCGTGGAAGTGCCCTATGCTCTCTAAACTGTGTTTTTTAGATGTTTCAGGACACACCGTACACTTCTCCAGAGTGGCTGTTGGCGATTTACATCCCACCCATCAGTGTAGCAAGGCTCCCATTTCTCCATGGCCTGTGCTGCATTTCTGGTTTTGACACTTTTTTCAGCATGGCCCTTTTGACCGATGGGAAGCGAGACTTCTTTGTAGCGCTGATTTGCCTTTCCAGGTTGCTTGGTTGGCCAAAAAGGGCGTATGCGTTTTTTCCTGAATATATTCAGGAAAAAACGCATACGCCCTTTTTGGCCAAGGGCATCATTGTCAACGTTTTGCCGCTTTTCATGTGCTTTAAAGGCGATTCGAATCTACCTCCTGAAATCTGTTTCCTGCAATTCTGCCTTGATTTCAAATCCTCTTCTTTGCCTTCCTTCAATATATTTGTGGACGAGAGTTATCATTTATAACTCTGCAGGTTTGTGAATTGCAGTGCCCTGAAGCTCCATTTTACAAGTCGCTTCTTTGGGGGCTGGCCGCAAAAGCGCAGGATGGCTTCAGGCCCTGTTCTGGTTCCGGGGGGCAGGCTGAGCCTGTGGTTAATTCTTCTTCCTGATGGGAAAATAGAGTGACCTGTGCCTGTCCCAACACCAAGATCTAGTCTCTCATTGGTTCCCTGTCTTCCCGTGCATCCTCAGGACAAATTGCAACCTGTACGGAACAGGAGGTTAAAGGTGCTGATGCTCCAAGTAGGGAGATTGCTAGTAAAGTGGCTGGAATGGCCAACCCGAGCACAAGGAGATGAGAAATGAGGTGCGTCTTAGAAATCTTTCCCCATCAGACGGTGTACCATCTTCTGGGTTTCTCATGCATGTTTTCGATGTAGGAAGATGCCCTTGAACCTGGAGATTTGGGACCCATGCGATGGGTAGCACGCAGTATTACTTTAAAGGGTCTGCGTTTGCTCACCCAACCTCACCACACCTCTCAGCCCCAAGAGTGTCCACCCTTATGTCTCATCCAGCTGTGGGTCTAGATATGGTCAATCCAGGTTGCATCACAGCCCCTGAACGAATTGTGTAAGAATTTCTCTGTCTTTCCCTGTCTTCGTTTCATGGGTTTTTAAAAGTAATTTATTTTTATAATGGGGTTTAGCTGCTTTTCACGGCTGTGTTTATGCCGCTTTACACCCACTTGACACACTAACAGAGAGATATCAATACATAGGTTTTAAGATTATTACTAGTCAGATATATTCTTGTGCGGTGAATCGGGCGTGTTGAGTCCAGTTCTCTGAGCAAGGAGTAGGTCTTGTCTATTACATATTGGGTTTATGGAACGGTATCTGAGCTAATTTGAAACTCTTGTTTTATGTATCACCCCACCTCACCTTTCCCGTTAAGCAGCCATAGTGTGTTTTCTGCATGTGTGACTCTGTTCTGTTTTGTAATTCAGTTCAAGTGTAACGGTTTTTACATTCCGTCTATAAGTGACACCTTATGAGAAGTGTCCTTTTCTGTGTGACTTATTTCACTTAGAATCGTCTTACCTAAATCCACTCATCATGCTGCTACTAGCCTTATGACATTGATTTCATGGCTGAGTGATATTCCATTGTACATAAGGACCACAACTTTTTTATCCATTTTTCGCTTTCCTGGGATATTTAAGGTGGAATGAAGTGGAGGTCCTTGTCAACAGAGCAGCCCTAAACTTTGGGGTGCTTGTGTCTTGCTGATTTTCAATTTTCCCACTTTATCCCCCCATGCGTGGAAGTGCCCTATGCTCTCTAAACTGTGTTTTTTAGATGTTTCAGGACACACCGTACACTTCTCCAGAGTGGCTGTTGGCGATTTACATCCCGCCCATCAGTGTAGCAAGGCTCCCATTTCTCCATGGCCTGTCCTGCATTTCTGGTTTTGACACTTTTTTCAGCATGGCCCTTTTGACCGATGGGAAGCGAGACTTCTTTGTAGCGCTGATTTGCCTTTCCAGGTTGCTTGGTTGGCCAAAAAGGGCGTATGCGTTTTTTCCTGAATATATTCAGGAAAAAACGCATACGCCCTTTTTGGCCAAGGGCATCATTGTCAACGTTTTGCCGCTTTTCATGTGCTTTAAAGGCGATTCGAATCTACCTCCTGAAATCTGTTTCCTGCAATTCTGCCTTGATTTCAAATCCTCTTCTTTGCCTTCCTTCAATATATTTGTGGACGAGAGTTATCATTTATAACTCTGCAGGTTTGTGAATTGCAGTGCCCTGAAGCTCCATTTTACAAGTCGCTTCTTTGGGAGCTGGCCGCAAAAGCGCAGGATGGCTTCAGGCCCTGTTCTGGTTCCGGGGGGCAGGCTGAGCCTGTGGTTAATTCTTCTTCCTGATGGGAAAATAGAGTGACCTGTGCCTGTCCCAACACCAAGATCTAGTCTCTCATTGGTTCCCTGTCTTCCCGTGCATCCTCAGGACAAATTGCAACCTGTACGGAACAGGAGGTTAAAGGTGCTGATGCTCCAAGTAGGGAGATTGCTAGTAAAGTGGCTGGAATGGCCAACCCGAGCACAAGGAGATGAGAAATGAGGTGCGTCTTAGAAACCTTTCCCCATCAGACGGTGTACCATCTTCTGGGTTTCTCATGCATGTTTTCGATGTAGGAAGATGCCCTTGAACCTGGAGATTTGGGACCCATGCGATGGGTAGCACGCAGTATTACTTTAAAGGGTCTGCGTTTGCTCACCCAACCTCACCACACCTCTCAGCCCCAAGAGTGTCCACCCTTATGTCTCATCCAGCTGTGGGTCTAGATATGGTCAATCCAGGTTGCATCACAGCCCCTGAACGAATTGTGTAAGAATTTCTCTGTCTTTCCCTGTCTTCGTTTCATGGGTTTTTAAAAGTAATTTATTTTTATAATGGGGTTTAGCTGCTTTTCACGGCTGTGTTTATGCCGCTTTACACCCACTTGACACACTAACAGAGAGATATCAATACATAGGTTTTAAGATTATTACTAGTCAGATATATTCTTGTGCGGTGAATCGGGCGTGTTGAGTCCAGTTCTCTGAGCAAGGAGTAGGTCTTGTCTATTACATATTGGGTTTATGGAACGGTATCTGAGCTAATTTGAAACTCTTGTTTTATGTATCACCCCACCTCACCTTTCCCGTTAAGCAGCCATAGTGTGTTTTCTGCATGTGTGACTCTGTTCTGTTTTGTAATTCAGTTCAAGTGTAACGGTTTTTACATTCCGTCTATAAGTGACACCTTATGAGAAGTGTCCTTTTCTGTGTGACTTATTTCACTTAGAATCGTCTTACCTAAATCCACTCATCATGCTGCTACTAGCCTTATGACATTGATTTCATGGCTGAGTGATATTCCATTGTACATAAGGACCACAACTTTTTTATCCATTTTTCGCTTTCCTGGGATATTTAAGGTGGAATGAAGTGGAGGTCCTTGTCAACAGAGCAGCCCTAAACTTTGGGGTGCTTGTGTCTTGCTGATTTTCAATTTTCCCACTTTATCCCCCCATGCGTGGAAGTGCCCTATGCTCTCTAAACTGTGTTTTTTAGATGTTTCAGGACACACCGTACACTTCTCCAGAGTGGCTGTTGGCGATTTACATCCCGCCCATCAGTGTAGCAAGGCTCCCATTTCTCCATGGCCTGTCCTGCATTTCTGGTTTTGACACTTTTTTCAGCATGGCCCTTTTGACCGATGGGAAGCGAGACTTCTTTGTAGCGCTGATTTGCCTTTCCAGGTTGCTTGGTTGGCCAAAAAGGGCGTATGCGTTTTTTCCTGAATATATTCAGGAAAAAACGCATACGCCCTTTTTGGCCAAGGGCATCATTGTCAACGTTTTGCCGCTTTTCATGTGCTTTAAAGGCGATTCGAATCTACCTCCTGAAATCTGTTTCCTGCAATTCTGCCTTGATTTCAAATCCTCTTCTTTGCCTTCCCTCAATATATTTGTGGACGAGAGTTATCATTTATAACTCTGCAGGTTTGTGAATTGCAGTGCCCTGAAGCTCCATTTTACAAGTCGCTTCTTTGGGAGCTGGCCGCAAAAGCGCAGGATGGCTTCAGGCCCTGTTCTGGTTCCGGGGGGCAGGCTGAGCCTGTGGTTAATTCTTCTTCCTGATGGGAAAATAGAGTGACCTGTGCCTGACCCAACACCAAGATCTAGTCTCTCATTGGTTCCCCGTCTTCCCGTGCATCCTCAGGACAAATTGCAACCTGTACGGAACAGGAGGTTAAAGGTGCTGATGCTCCAAGTAGGGAGATTGCTAGTAAAGTGGCTGGAATGGCGAACCCGAGCACAATGAGATGAGAAATGAGGTGCGTTTTAGAAACCTTTCCCCATCACACGGTGTACCATCTTCTGGGTTTCTCATGCATGTTTTCAATGTAGGAAGATACCCTTGAACCTGGAGATTTGGGACCCATGCGATGGGTAGCACGCAGTATTACTTTACAGGGTCTGCGTTTGCTCACCCAACCTCACCAAACCTCTCAGCCCCAAGAGTGTCCACCCTTATGTCTCATCCAGCTGTGGGTCTAGATATGGTCAATCCAGGTTGCATCACAGCCCCTGAACGAATTGTGTAAGAGTTTCTCTGTCTTTCCCTGTCTTTGTTTCATGGGTTTTTAAAAGTAATTTATTTTTATAATGGGGTTTAGCTGCTTTTCACGGCTGTGTTTATGCCGCTTTACACCCACTTGACACACTAACAGAGAGATATCAATACATAGGTTTTAAGATTATTACTAGTCAGATATATTCTTGTGTGGTGAATCGGGCGTGTTGAGTCCAGTTCTCTGAGCAAGGAGTAGGTCTTGTCTATTACATATTGGGTTTATGGAACGGTATCTGAGCTAATTTGAAACTCTTGTTTTATGTATCACCCCACCTCACCTTTCCCGTTAAGCAGCCATAGTGTGTTTTCTGCATGTGTGACTCTGTTCTGTTTTGTAATTCAGTTCAAGTGTAACGGTTTTTACATTCCGTCTATAAGTGACACCTTATGAGAAGTGTCCTTTTCTGTGTGACTTATTTCACTTAGAATCGTCTTACCTAAATCCACTCATCATGCTGCTACTAGCCTTATGACATTGATTTCATGGCTGAGTGATATTCCATTGAACATAAGGACCACAACTTTTTTATCCATTTTTCGCTTTCCTGGGATATTTAAGGTGGAATGAAGTGGAGGTCCTTGTCAACAGAGCAGCCCTAAACTTTGGGGTGCTTGTGTCTTGCTGATTTTCAATTTTCCCACTTTATCCCCCCATGCGTGGAAGTGCCCTATGCTCTCTAAACTGTGTTTTTTAGATGTTTCAGGACACACCGTACACTTCTCCAGAGTGGCTGTTGGCGATTTACATCCCGCCCATCAGTGTAGCAAGGCTCCCATTTCTCCATGGCCTGTCCTGCATTTCTGGTTTTGACACTTTTTTCAGCATGGCCCTTTTGACCGATGGGAAGCGAGACTTCTTTGTAGCGCTGATTTGCCTTTCCAGGTTGCTTGGTTGGCCAAAAAGGGCGTATGCGTTTTTTCCTGAATATATTCAGGAAAAAACGCATACGCCCTTTTTGGCCAAGGGCATCATTGTCAAGGTTTTGCCGCTTTTCATGTGCTTTAAAGGCGATTCGAATCTACCTCCTGAAATCTGTTTCCTGCAATTCTGCCTTGATTTCAAATCCTCTTCTTTGCCTTCCCTCAATATATTTGTGGACGAGAGTTATCATTTATAACTCTGCAGGTTTGTGAATTGCAGTGCCCTGAAGCTCCATTTTACAAGTCGCTTCTTTGGGAGCTGGCCGCAAAAGCGCAGGATGGCTTCAGGCTCTGTTCTGGTTCCGGGGGGCAGGCTGAGCCTGTGGTTAATTCTTCTTCCTGATGGGAAAATAGAGTGACCTGTGCCTGTCCCAACACCAAGATCTAGTCTCTCATTGGTTCCCTGTCTTCCCGTGCATCCTCAGGACAAATTGCAACCTGTACGGAACAGGAGGTTAAAGGTGCTGATGCTCCAAGTAGGGAGATTGCTAGTAAAGTGGCTGGAATGGCCAACCCGAGCACAAGGAGATGAGAAATGAGGTGCGTCTTAGAAACCTTTCCCCATCAGACGGTGTACCATCTTCTGGGTTTCTCATGCATGTTTTCGATGTAGGAAGATGCCCTTGAACCTGGAGATTTGGGACCCATGCGATGGGTAGCACGCAGTATTACTTTAAAGGTTCTGCGTTTGCTCACCCAACCTCACCACACCTCTCAGCCCCAAGAGTGTCCACCCTTATGTCTCATCCAGCTGTGGGTCTAGATATGGTCAATCCAGGTTGCATCACAGCCCCTGAACAAATTGTGTAAGAATTTCTCTGTCTTTCCCTGTCTTCGTTTCATGGGTTTTTAAAAGTAATTTATTTTTATAATGGGGTTTAGCTGCTTTTCACGGCTGTGTTTATGCCGCTTTACACCCACTTGACACACTAACAGAGAGATATCAATACATAGGTTTTAAGATTATTACTAGTCAGATATATTCTTGTGCGGTGAATCGGGCGTGTTGAGTCCAGTTCTCTGAGCAAGGAGTAGGTCTTGTCTATTACATATTGGGTTTATGGAACGGTATCTGAGCTAATTTGAAACTCTTGTTTTATGTATCACCCCACCTCACCTTTCCCGTTAAGCAGCCATAGTGTGTTTTCTGCATGTGTGACTCTGTTCTGTTTTGTAATTCAGTTCAAGTGTAACGGTTTTTACATTCCCTCTATAAGTGACACCTTATGAGAAGTGTCCTTTTCTGTGTGACTTATTTCACTTAGAATCGTCTTACCTAAATCCACTCATCATGCTGCTACTAGCCTTATGACATTGATTTCATGGCTGAGTGATATTCCATTGTACATAAGGACCACAACTTTTTTATCCATTTTTCGCTTTCCTGGGATATTTAAGGTGGAATGAAGTGGAGGTCCTTGTCAACAGAGCAGCCCTAAACTTTGGGGTGCTTGTGTCTTGCTGATTTTCAATTTTCCCACTTTATCCCCCCATGCGTGGAAGTGCCCTATGCTCTCTAAACTGTGTTTTTTAGATGTTTCAGGACACACCGTACACTTCTCCAGAGTGGCTGTTGGCGATTTACATCCCGCCCATCAGTGTAGCAAGGCTCCCATTTCTCCATGGCCTGTCCTGCATTTCTGGTTTTGACACTTTTTTCAGCATGGCCCTTTTGACCGATGGGAAGCGAGACTTCTTTGTAGCGCTGATTTGCCTTTCCAGGTTGCTTGGTTGGCCAAAAAGGGCGTAGGCGTTTTTTTCTGAATATATTCAGGAAAAAACGCATACGCCCTTTTTGGCCAAGGGCATCATTGTCAACGTTTTGCCGCTTTTCATGTGCTTTAAAGGCGATTCGAATCTACCTCCTGAAATCTGTTTCCTGCAATTCTGCCTTGATTTCAAATCCTCTTCTTTGCCTTCCCTCAATATATTTGTGGACGAGAGTTATCATTTATAACTCTACAGGTTTGTGAATTGCAGTGCCCTGAAGCTCCATTTTACAAGTCGCTTCTTTGGGAGCTGGCCGCAAAAGCGCAGGATGGCTTCAGGCCCTGTTCTGGTTCCGGGGGGCAGGCTGAGCCTGTGGTTAATTCTTCTTCCTGATGGGAAAATAGAGTGACCTGTGCCTGACCCAACACCAAGATCTAGTCTCTCATTGGTTCCCCGTCTTCCCGTGCATCCTCAGGACAAATTGCAACCTGTACGGAACAGGAGGTTAAAGGTGCTGATGCTCCAAGTAGGGAGATTGCTAGTAAAGTGGCTGGAATGGCGAACCCGAGCACAAGGAGATGAGAAATGAGGTGCGTTTTAGAAACCTTTCCCCATCACACGGTGTACCATCTTCTGGGTTTCTCATGCATGTTTTCAATGTAGGAAGATACCCTTGAACCTGGAGATTTGGGACCCATGCGATGGGTAGCACGCAGTATTACTTTACAGGGTCTGCGTTTGCTCACCCAACCTCACCAAACCTCTCAGCCCCAAGAGTGTCCACCCTTATGTCTCATCCAGCTGTGGGTCTAGATATGGTCAATCCAGGTTGCATCACAGCCCCTGAACGAATTGTGTAAGAGTTTCTCTGTCTTTCCCTGTCTTTGTTTCATGGGTTTTTAAAAGTAATTTATTTTTATAATGGGGTTTAGCTGCTTTTCACGGCTGTGTTTATGCCGCTTTACACCCACTTGACACACTAACAGAGAGATATCAATACATAGGTTTTAAGATTATTACTAGTCAGATATATTCTTGTGTGGTGAATCGGGCGTGTTGAGTCCAGTTCTCTGAGCAAGGAGTAGGTCTTGTCTATTACATATTGGGTTTATGGAACGGTATCTGAGCTAATTTGAAACTCTTGTTTTATGTATCACCCCACCTCACCTTTCCCGATAAGCAGCCATAGTGTGTTTTCTGCATGTGTGACTCTGTTCTGTTTTGTAATTCAGTTCAAGTGTAACGGTTTTTACATTCCCTCTATAAGTGACACCTTATGAGAAGTGTCCTTTTCTGTGTGACTTATTTCACTTAGAATCGTCTTACCTAAATCCACTCATCATGCTGCTACTAGCCTTATGACATTGATTTCATGGCTGAGTGATATTCCATTGTACATAAGGACCACAACTTTTTTATCCATTTTTCGCTTTCCTGGGATATTTAAGGTGGAATGAAGTGGAGGTCCTTGTCAACAGAGCAGCCCTAAACTTTGGGGTGCTTGTGTCTTGCTGATTTTCAATTTTCCCACTTTATCCCCCCATGCGTGGAAGTGCCCTATGCTCTCTAAGCTGTGTTTTTTAGATGTTTCAGGACACACCGTACACTTCTCCAGAGTGGCTGTTGGCGATTTACATCCCGCCCATCAGTGTAGCAAGGCTCCGATTCCTCCATGGCCTGTCCTGCATTTCTGGTTTTGACACTTTTTTCAGCATGGCCCTTTTGACCGATGGGAAGCGAGACTTCTTTGTAGCGCTGATTTGCCTTTCCAGGTTGCTTGGTTGGCCAAAAAGGGCGTATGCGTTTTTTCCTGAATATATTCAGGAAAAAACGCATACGCCCTTTTTGGCCAAGGGCATCATTGTCAACGTTTTGCCGCTTTTCATGTGCTTTAAAGGCGATTCGAATCTACCTCCTGAAATCTGTTTCCTGCAATTCTGCCTTGATTTCAAATCCTCTTCTTTGCCTTCCCTCAATATATTTGTGGACGAGAGTTATCATTTATAACTCGCAGGTTTGTGAATTGCAGTGCCCTGAAGCTCCATTTTACAAGTCGCTTTTTTGGGAGCTGTCCGCAAAAGCGCAGGATGGCTTCAGGCCCTGTTCTGGTTCCGGGGGGCAGGCTGAGCCTGTGGTTAATTCTTCTTCCTGATGGGAAAATAGAGTGACCTGTGCCTGTCCCAACACCAAGATCTAGTCTCTCATTGGTTCCCCGTCTTCCCGTGCATCCTCAGGACAAATTACAACCTGTACGGAACAGGAGGTTAAAGGTGCTGATGCTCCAAGTAGGGAGATTGCTAGTAAAGTGGCTGGAATGGCGAACCCGAGCACAAGGAGATGAGAAATGAGGTGCGTTTTAGAAACCTTTCCCCATCACACGGTGTACCATCTTCTGGGTTTCTCATGCATGTTTTCGATGTAGGAAGATGCCCTTGAACCTGGAGATTTGGGACCCATGCGATGGGTAGCACGCAGTATTACTTTAAAGGGTCTGCGTTTGCTCACCCAACCTCACCACACATCTCAGCCCCAAGAGTGTCCACCCTTATGTCTCATCCAGCTGTGGGTCTAGATATGGTCAATCCAGGTTGCATCACAACCCCTGAACGAATTGTGTAAGAGTTTCTCTGTCTTTCCCTGTCTTTGTTTCATGGGTTTTTAAAAGTAATTTATTTTTATAATGGGGTTTAGCTGCTTTTCACGGCTGTGTTTATGCCGCTTTACACCCACTTGACACACTAACAGAGAGATATCAATACATAGGTTTTAAGATTATTACTAGTCAGATATATTCTTGTGTGGTGAATCGGGCGTGTTGAGTCCAGTTCTCTGAGCAAGGAGTAGGTCTTGTCTATTACATATTGGGTTTATGGAACGGTATCTGAGCTAATTTGAAACTCTTGTTTTATGTATCACCCCACCTCACCTTTCCCGATAAGCAGCCATAGTGTGTTTTCTGCATGTGTGACTCTGTTCTGTTTTGTAATTCAGTTCAAGTGTAACGGTTTTTACATTCCCTCTATAAGTGACAACTTATGAGAAGTGTCCTTTTCTGTGTGACTTATTTCACTTAGAATCGTCTTACCTAAATCCACTCATCATGCTGCTACTAGCCTTATGACATTGATTTCATGGCTGAGTGATATTCCATTGTACATAAGGACCACAACTTTTTTATCCATTTTTCGCTTTCCTGGGATATTTAAGGTGGAATGAAGTGGAGGTCCTTGTCAACAGAGCAGCCCTAAACTTTGGGGTGCTTGTGTCTTGCTGATTTTCAATTTTCCCACTTTATCCCCCCATGCGTGGAAGTGCCCTATGCTCTCTAAGCTGTGTTTTTTAGATGTTTCAGGACACACCGTACACTTCTCCAGAGTGGCTGTTGGCGATTTACATCCCGCCCATCAGTGTAGCAAGGCTCCCATTTCTCCATGGCCTGTCCTGCATTTCTGGTTTTGACACTTTTTTCAGCATGGCCCTTTTGACCGATGGGAAGCGAGACTTCTTTGTAGCGCTGATTTGCCTTTCCAGGTTGCTTGGTTGGCCAAAAAGTGCGTATGCGTTTTTTCCTGAATATATTCAGGAAAAAACGCATACGCCCTTTTTGGCCAAGGGCATCATTGTCAACGTTTTGCTGCTTTTCATGTGCTTTAAAGGCGATTCGAATCTACCTCCTGAAATCTGTTTCCTGCAATTCTGCCTTGATTTCAAATCCTCTTCTTTGCCTTCCCTCAATATATTTGTGGACGAGAGTTATCATTTATAACTCGCAGGTTTGTGAATTGCAGTGCCCTGAAGCTCCATTTTACAAGTCGCTTTTTTGGGAGCTGTCCGCAAAAGCGCAGGATGGCTTCAGGCCCTGTTCTGGTTCCGGGGGGCAGGCTGAGCCTGTGGTTAATTCTTCTTCCTGATGGGAAAATAGAGTGACCTGTGCCTGTCCCAACACCAAGATCTAGTCTCTCATTGGTTCCCCGTCTTCCCGTGCATCCTCAGGACAAATTGCAACCAGTACGGAACAGGAGGTTAAAGGTGCTGATGCTCCAAGTAGGGAGATTGCTAGTAAAGTGGCTGGAATGGCCAACCCGAGCACAAGGAGATGAGAAATGAGGTGCGTCTTAGAAACCTTTCCCCATCAGACGGTGTACCATCTTCTGGGTTTCTCATGCATGTTTTCGATGTAGGAAGATGCCCTTGAACCTGGAGATTTGGGACCCATGCGATGGGTAGCACGCAGTATTACTTTAAAGGGTCTGCGTTTGCTCACCCAACCTCACCACACCTCTCAGCCCCAAGAGTGTCCACCCTTATGTCTCATCCAGCTGTGGGTCTAGATATGGTCAATCCAGGTTGCATCACAGCCCCTGAACGAATTGTGTAAGAGTTTCTCTGTCTTTCCCTGTCTTTGTTTCATGGGTTTTTAAAAGTAATTTATTTTTATAATGGGGTTTAGCTGCTTTTCACGGCTGTGTTTATGCCGCTTTACACCCACTTGACACACTAACAGAGAGATATCAATACATAGGTTTTAAGATTATTACTAGTCAGATATATTCTTGTGCGGTGAATCGGGCGTGTTGAGTCCAGTTCTCTGAGCAAGGAGTAGGTCTTGTCTATTACATATTGGGTTTATGGAACGGTATCTGAGCTAATTTGAAACTCTTGTTTTATGTATCACCCCACCTCACCTTTCCCGTTAAGCAGCCATAGTGTGTTTTCTGCATGTGTGATTCTGTTCTGTTTTGTAATTCAGTTCAAGTGTAACGGTTTTTACATTCCGTCTATAAGTGACACCTTATGAGAAGTGTCCTTTTCTGTGTGACTTATTTCACTTAGAATCGTCTTACCTAAATCCACTCATCATGCTGCTACTAGCCTTATGACATTGATTTCATGGCTGAGTGATATTCCATTGTACATAAGGACCACAACTTTTTTATCCATTTTTCGCTTTCCTGGGATATTTAAGGTGGAATGAAGTGGAGGTCCTTGTCAACAGAGCAGCCCTAAACTTTGGGGTGCTTGTGTCTTGCTGATTTTCAATTTTCCCACTTTATCCCCCCATGCGTGGAAGTGCCCTATGCTCTCTAAACTGTGTTTTTTAGATGTTTCAGGACACACCGTACACTTCTCCAGAGTGGCTGTTGGCGATTTACATCCCGCCCATCAGTGTAGCAAGGCTCCCATTTCTCCATGGCCTGTCCTGCATTTCTGGTTTTGACACTTTTTTCAGCATGGCCCTTTTGACCGATGGGAAGCGAGACTTCTTTGTAGCGCTGATTTGCCTTTCCAGGTTGCTTGGTTGGCCAAAAAGGGCGTATGCGTTTTTTTCTGAATATATTCAGGAAAAAACGCATATGCCCTTTTTGGCCAAGGGCATCATTGTCAACGTTTTGCCGCTTTTCATGTGCTTTAAAGGCGATTCGAATCTACCTCCTGAAATCTGTTTCCTGCAATTCTGCCTTGATTTCAAATCCTCTTCTTTGCCTTCCCTCAATATATTTGTGGACGAGAGTTATCATTTATAACTCTGCAGGTTTGTGAATTGCAGTGCCCTGAAGCTCCATTTTACAAGTCGCTTCTTTGGGAGCTGGCCGCAAAAGCGCAGGATGGCTTCAGGCCCTGTTCTGGTTCCGGGGGGCAGGCTGAGCCTGTGGTTAATTCTTCTTCCTGATGGGAAAATAGAGTGACCTGTGCCTGTCCCAACACCAAGAGCTAGTCTCTCATTGGTTCCCTGTCTTCCCGTTCATCCTCAGGACAAATTGCAACCTGTACGGAACAGGAGGTTAAAGGTGCTGATGCTCCAAGTAGGGAGATTGCTAGTAAAGTGGCTGGAATGGCCAACCCGAGCACAAGGAGATGAGAAATGAGGTGCGTTTTAGAAACCTTTCCCCATCACACGGTGTACCATCTTCTGGGTTTCTCATGCATGTTTTCGATGTAGGAAGATGCCCTTGAACCTGGAGATTTGGGACCCATGCGATGGGTAGCACGCAGTATTACTTTAAAGGGTCTGCGTTTGCTCACCCAACCTCACCAAACCTCTCAGCCCCAAGAGTGTCCACCCTTATGTCTCATCCAGCTGTGGGTCTAGATATGGTCAATCCAGGTTGCATCACAGCCCCTGAACGAATTGTGTAAGAATTTCTCTGTCTTTCCCTGTCTTTGTTTCATGGGTTTTTAAAAGTAATTTATTTTTATAATGGGGTTTAGCTGCTTTTCACGGCTGTGTTTATGCCGCTTTACACCCACTTGACACACTAACAGAGAGATATCAATACATAGGTTTTAAGATTATTACTAGTCAGATATATTCTTGTGCGGTGAATCGGGCGTGTTGAGTCCAGTTCTCTGAGCAAGGAGTAGGTCTTGTCTATTACATATTGGGTTTATGGAACGGTATCTGAGCTAATTTGAAACTCTTGTTTTATGTGTCACCCCACCTCACCTTTCCCGTTAAGCAGCCATAGTGTGTTTTCTGCATGTGTGACTCTGTTCTGTTTTGTAATTCAGTTCAAGTGTAACGGTTTTTACATTCCCTCTATAAGTGACACCTTATGAGAAGTGTCCTTTTCTGTGTGACTTATTTCACTTAGAATCGTCTTACCTAAATCCACTCATCATGCTGCTACTAGCCTTATGACATTGATTTCATGGCTGAGTGATATTCCATTGTACATAAGGACCACAACTTTTTTATCCATTTTTCGCTTTCCTGGGATATTTAAGGTGGAATGAAGTGGAGGTCCTTGTCAACAGAGCAGCCCTAAACTTTGGGGTGCTTGTGTCTTGCTGATTTTCAATTTTCCCACTTTATCTCCCCATGAGTGGAAGTGCCCTATGCTCTCTAAGCTGTGTTTTTTAGATGTTTCAGGACACACCGTACACTTCTCCAGAGTGGCTGTTGGCGATTTACATCCCGCCCATCAGTGTAGCAAGGCTCCCATTTCTCCATGGCCTGTCCTGCACTTCTGGTTTTGACACTTTTTTCAGCATGGCCCTTTTGACCGATGGGAGGCGAGACTTCTTTGTAGCGCTGATTTGCCTTTCCAGGTTGCTTGGTTGGCCAAAAAGGGCATATGCGTTTTTTCCTGAATATATTCAGGAAAAAACGCATACGCCCTTTTTGGCCAAGGGCATCATTGTCAACGTTTTGCCGCTTTTCATGTGCTTTAAAGGCGATTCGAATCTACCTCCTGAAATCTGTTTCCTGCAATTCTGCCTTGATTTCAAATCCTCTTCTTTGCCTTCCCTCAATATATTTGTGGACGAGAGTTATCATTTATAACTCGCAGGTTTCTGAATTGCAGTGCACTGAAGCTCCATTTTACAAGACGCTTCTTTGGGAGCTGGCCGCAAAAGCGCAGGATGGCTTCAGGCCCTGTTCTGGTTCCGGGGGGCAGGCTGAGCCTGTGGTTAATTCTTCTTCCTGATGGGAAAATAGAGTGACCTGTGCCTGTCCCAACACCAAGATCTAGTCTCTCATTGGTTCCCCGTCTTCCCGTGCATCCTCAGGACAAATTGCAACCTGTACGGAACAGGAGGTTAAAGGTGCTGATGCTCCAAGTAGGGAGATTGCTAGTAAAGTGGCTGGAATGGCGAACCCGAGCACAAGGAGATGAGAAATGAGGTGCGTTTTAGAAACCTTTCCCCATCACACGGTGTACCATCTTCTGGGTTTCTCATGCATGTTTTCAATGTAGGAAGATACCCTTGAACCTGGAGATTTGGGACCCATGCGATGGGTAGCACGCAGTATTACTTTACAGGGTCTGCGTTTGCTCACCCAACCTCACCAAACCTCTCAGCCCCAAGAGTGTCCACCCTTATGTCTCATCCAGCTGTGGGTCTAGATATGGTCAATCCAGGTTGCATCACAGCCCCTGAACGAATTGTGTAAGAATTTCTCTGTCTTTCCCTGTCTTTGTTTCATGGGTTTTTAAAAGTAATTTATTTTTATAATGGGGTTTAGCTGCTTTTCACGGCTGTGTTTATGCCGCTTTACACCCACTTGACACACTAACAGAGAGATATCAATACATAGGTTTTAAGATTATTACTAGTCAGATATATTCTTGTGTGGTGAATCGGGCGTGTTGAGTCCAGTTCTCTGAGCAAGGAGTAGGTCTTGTCTATTACATATTGGGTTTATGGAACGGTATCTGAGCTAATTTGAAACTCTTGTTTTATGTATCACCCCACCTCACCTTTCCCGATAAGCAGCCATAGTGTGTTTTCTGCATGTGTGACTCTGTTCTGTTTTGTAATTCAGTTCAAGTGTAACGGTTTTTACATTCCCTCTATAAGTGACACCTTATGAGAAGTGTCCTTTTCTGTGTGACTTATTTCACTTAGAATCGTCTTACCTAAATCCACTCATCATGCTGCTACTAGCCTTATGACATTGATTTCATGGCTGAGTGATATTCCATTGTACATAAGGACCACAACTTTTTTATCCATTTTTCGCTTTCCTGGGATATTTAAGGTGGAATGAAGTGGAGGTCCTTGTCAACAGAGCAGCCCTAAACTTTGGGGTGCTTGTGTCTTGCTGATTTTCAATTTTCCCACTTTATCCCCCCATGCGTGGAAGTGCCCTATGCTCTCTAAGCTGTGTTTTTTAGATGTTTCAGGACACACCGTACACTTCTCCAGAGTGGCTGTTGGCGATTTACATCCCGCCCATCAGTGTAGCAAGGCTCCGATTCCTCCATGGCCTGTCCTGCATTTCTGGTTTTGACACTTTTTTCAGCATGGCCCTTTTGACCGATGGGAAGCGAGACTTCTTTGTAGCGCTGATTTGCCTTTCCAGGTTGCTTGGTTGGCCAAAAAGGGCGTATGCGTTTTTTCCTGAATATATTCAGGAAAAAACGCATACGCCCTTTTTGGCCAAGGGCATCATTGTCAACGTTTTGCCGCTTTTCATGTGCTTTAAAGGTGATTCGAATCTACCTCCTGAAATCTGTTTCCTGCAATTCTGCCTTGATTTCAAATCCTCTTCTTTGCCTTCCCTCAATATATTTGTGGACGAGAGTTATCATTTATAACTCGCAGGTTTGTGAATTGCAGTGCCCTGAAGCTCCATTTTACAAGTCGCTTTTTTGGGAGCTGGCCGCAAAAGCGCAGGATGGCTTCAGGCCCTGTTCTGGTTCCGGGGGGCAGGCTGAGCCTGTGGTTAATTCTTCTTCCTGATGGGAAAATAGAGTGACCTGTGCCTGTCCCAACACCAAGATCTAGTCTCTCATTGGTTCCCCGTCTTCCCGTGCATCCTCAGGACAAATTACAACCTGTACGGAACAGGAGGTTAAAGGTGCTGATGCTCCAAGTAGGGAGATTGCTAGTAAAGTGGCTGGAATGGTGAACCCGAGCACAAGGAGATGAGAAATGAGGTGCGTTTTAGAAACCTTTCCCCATCACACGGTGTACCATCTTCTGGGTTTCTCATGCATGTTTTCGATGTAGGAAGATGCCCTTGAACCTGGAGATTTGGGACCCATGCGATGGGTAGCACGCAGTATTACTTTAAAGGGTCTGCGTTTGCTCACCCAACCTCACCACACCTCTCAGCCCCAAGAGTGTCCACCCTTATGTCTCATCCAGCTGTGGGTCTAGATATGGTCAATCCAGGTTGCATCACAGCCCCTGAACGAATTGTGTAAGAGTTTCTCTGTCTTTCCCTGTCTTTGTTTCATGGGTTTTTAAAAGTAATTTATTTTTATAATGGGGTTTAGCTGCTTTTCACGGCTGTGTTTATGCCGCTTTACACCCACTTGACACACTAACAGAGAGATATCAATACATAGGTTTTAAGATTATTACTAGTCAGATATATTCTTGTGTGGTGAATCGGGCGTGTTGAGTCCAGTTCTCTGAGCAAGGAGTAGGTCTTGTCTATTACATATTGGGTTTATGGAACGGTATCTGAGCTAATTTGAAACTCTTGTTTTATGTATCACCCCACCTCACCTTTCCCGTTAAGCAGCCATAGTGTGTTTTCTGCATGTGTGACTCTGTTCTGTTTTGTAATTCAGTTCAAGTGTAACGGTTTTTACATTCCCTCTATAAGTGACACCTTATGAGAAGTGTCCTTTTCTGTGTGACTTATTTCACTTAGAATCGTCTTACCTAAATCCACTCATCATGCTGCTACTAGCCTTATGACATTGATTTCATGGCTGAGTGATATTCCATTGTACATAAGGACCACAACTTTTTTATCCATTTTTCGCTTTCCTGGGATATTTAAGGTGGAATGAAGTGGAGGTCCTTGTCAACAGAGCAGCCCTAAACTTTGGGGTGCTTGTGTCTTGCTGATTTTCAATTTTCCCACTTTATCCCCCCATGCGTGGAAGTGCCCTATGCTCTCTAAGCTGTGTTTTTTAGATGTTTCAGGACACACCGTACACTTCTCCAGAGTGGCTGTTGGCGATTTACATCCCGCCCATCAGTGTAGCAAGGCTCCCATTTCTCCATGGCCTGTCCTGCATTTCTGGTTTTGACACTTTTTTCAGCATGGCCCTTTTGACCGATGGGAAGCGAGACTTCTTTGTAGCGCTGATTTGCCTTTCCAGGTTGCTTGGTTGGCCAAAAAGTGCGTATGCGTTTTTTCCTGAATATATTCAGGAAAAAACGCATACGCCCTTTTTGGCCAAGGGCATCATTGTCAACGTTTTGCTGCTTTTCATGTGCTTTAAAGGCGATTCGAATCTACCTCCTGAAATCTGTTTCCTGCAATTCTGCCTTGATTTCAAATCCTCTTCTTTGCCTTCCCTCAATATATTTGTGGACGAGAGTTATCATTTATAACTCGCAGGTTTGTGAATTGCAGTGCCCTGAAGCTCCATTTTACAAGTCGCTTTTTGGGAGCTGTCCGCAAAAGCGCAGGATGGCTTCAGGCCCTGTTCTGGTTCCGGGGGGCAGGCTGAGCCTGTGGTTAATTCTTCTTCCTGATGGGAAAATAGAGTGACCTGTGCCTGTCCCAACACCAAGATCTAGTCTCTCATTGGTTCCCCGTCTTCCCGTGCATCCTCAGGATAAATTACAACCTGTACGGAACAGGAGGTTAAAGGTGCTGATGCTCCAAGTAGGGAGATTGCTAGTAAAGTGGCTGGAATGGCGAACCCGAGCACAAGGAGATGAGAAATGAGGTGCGTTTTAGAAACCTTTCCCCATCACACGGTGTACCATCTTCTGGGTTTCTCATGCATGTTTTCGATGTAGGAAGATGCCCTTGAACCTGGAGATTTGGGACCCATGCGATGGGTAGCACGCAGTATTACTTTAAAGGGTCTGCGTTTGCTCACCCAACCTCACCACACCTCTCAGCCCCAAGAGTGTCCAACCTTATGTCTCATCCAGCTGTGGGTCTAGATATGGTCAATCCAGGTTGCATCACAGCCCCTGAACAAATTGTGTAAGAATTTCTCTGTCTTTCCCTGTCTTTGTTTCATGGGTTTTTAAAAGTAATTTATTTTTATAATGGGGTTTAGCTGCTTTTCACGGCTGTGTTTATGCCGCTTTACACCCACTTGACACACTAACAGAGAGATATCAATACATAGGTTTTAAGATTATTACTAGTCAGATATATTCTTGTGCGGTGAATCGGGCGTGTTGAGTCCAGTTCTCTGAGCAAGGAGTAGGTCTTGTCTATTACATATTGGGTTTATGGAACGGTATCTGAGCTAATTTGAAACTCTTGTTTTATGTATCACCCCACCTCACCTTT
Organism: Balaenoptera physalus; assembly: GCF_965194825.1. Taxonomy (NCBI): domain Eukaryota; kingdom Metazoa; phylum Chordata; class Mammalia; order Artiodactyla; family Balaenopteridae; genus Balaenoptera; species Balaenoptera physalus. The sequence goes on along the minus strand of NW_028126247.1, from coordinate 358,888 downwards.
CCCGTTAAGCAGCCATAGTGTGTTTTCTGCATGTGTGACTCTGTTCTGTTTTGTAATTCAGTTCAAGTGTAACGGTTTTTACATTCCCTCTATAAGTGACACCTTATGAGAAGTGTCCTTTTCTGTGTGACTTATTTCACTTAGAATCGTCTTACCTAAATCCACTCATCATGCTGCTACTAGCCTTATGACATTGATTTCATGGCTGAGTGATATTCCATTGTACATAAGGACCACAACTTTTTTATCCATTTTTCGCTTTCCTGGGATATTTAAGGTGGAATGAAGTGGAGGTCCTTGTCAACAGAGCAGCCCTAAACTTTGGGGTGCTTGTGTCTTGCTGATTTTCAATTTTCCCACTTTATCTCCCCATGAGTGGAGGTGCCCTATGCTCTCTAAGCTGTGTTTTTTAGATGTTTCAGGACACACCGTACACTTCTCCAGAGTGGCTGTTGGCGATTTACATCCCGCCCATCAGTGTAGCAAGGCTCCCATTTCTCCATGGCCTGTCCTGCACTTCTGGTTTTGACACTTTTTTCAGCATGGCCCTTTTGACCGATGGGAGGCGAGACTTCTTTGTAGCGCTGATTTGCCTTTCCAGGTTGCTTGGTTGGCCAAAAAGGGCGTATGCGTTTTTTCCTGAATATATTCAGGAAAAAACGCATACGCCCTTTTTGGCCAAGGGCATCATTGTCAACGTTTTGCCGCTTTTCATGTGCTTTAAAGGCGATTCGAATCTACCTCCTGAAATCTGTTTCCTGCAATTCTGCCTTGATTTCAAATCCTCTTCTTTGCCTTCCCTCAATATATTTGTGGACGAGAGTTATCATTTATAACTCTGCAGGTTTGTGAATTGCAGTGCCCTGAAGCTCCATTTTACAAGTCGCTTCTTTGGGAGCTGGCCGCAAAAGCGCAGGATGGCTTCAGGCCCTGTTCTGGTTCCGGGGGGCAGGCTGAGCCTGTGGTTAATTCTTCTTCCTGATGGGAAAATAGAGTGACCTCTGCCTGTCCCAACACCAAGATCTAGTCTCTCATTGGTTCCCTGTCTTCCCGTGCATCCTCAGGACAAATTGCAACATGTACGGAACAGGAGGTTAAAGGTGCTGATGCTCCAAGTAGGGAGATTGCTAGTAAAGTGGCTGGAATGGCCAACCCGAGCACAAGGAGATGAGAAATGAGGTGCGTCTTAGAAACCTTTCCCCATCAGACGGTGTACCATCTTCTGGGTTTCTCATGCATGTTTTCGATGTAGGAAGATGCCCTTGAACCTGGAGATTTGGGACCCATGCGATGGGTAGCACGCAGTATTACTTTAAAGGGTCTGCGTTTGCTCACCCAACCTCGCCACACCTCTCAGCCCCAAGAGTGTCCACCCTTATGTCTCATCCAGCTGTGGGTCTAGATATGGTCAATCCAGGTTGCATCACAGCCCCTGAACGAATTGTGTAAGAATTTCTCTGTCTTTCCCTGTCTTCGTTTCATGGGTTTTTAAAAGTAATTTATTTTTATAATGGGGTTTAGCTGCTTTTCACGGCTGTGTTTATGCCGCTTTACACCCACTTGACACACTAACAGAGAGATATCAATACATAGGTTTTAAGATTATTACTAGTCAGATATATTCTTGTGCGGTGAATCGGGCGTGTTGAGTCCAGTTCTCTGAGCAAGGAGTAGGTCTTGTCTATTACATATTGGGTTTATGGAACGGTATCTGAGCTAATTTGAAACTCTTGTTTTATGTATCACCCCACCTCACCTTTCCCGTTAAGCAGCCATAGTGTGTTTTCTGCATGTGTGACTCTGTTCTGTTTTGTAATTCAGTTCAAGTGTAACGGTTTTTACATTCCGTCTATAAGTGACACCTTATGAGAAGTGTCCTTTTCTGTGTGACTTATTTCACTTAGAATCGTCTTACCTAAATCCACTCATCATGCTGCTACTAGCCTTATGACATTGATTTCATGGCTGAGTGATATTCCATTGTACATAAGGACCACAACTTTTTTATCCATTTTTCGCTTTCCTGGGATATTTAAGGTGGAATGAAGTGGAGGTCCTTGTCAACAGAGCAGCCCTAAACTTTGGGGTGCTTGTGTCTTGCTGATTTTCAATTTTCCCACTTTATCCCCCCATGCGTGGAAGTGCCCTATGCTCTCTAAACTGTGTTTTTTAGATGTTTCAGGACACACCGTACACTTCTCCAGAGTGGTTGTTGGCGATTTACATCCCGCCCATCAGTGTAGCAAGGCTCCCATTTCTCCATGGCCTGTCCTGCATTTCTGGTTTTGACACTTTTTTCAGCATGGCCCTTTTGACCGATGGGAAGCGAGACTTCTTTGTAGCGCTGATTTGCCTTTCCAGGTTGCTTGGTTGGCCAAAAAGGGCGTATGCGTTTTTTCCTGAATATATTCAGGAAAAAACGCATACGCCCTTTTTGGCCAAGGGCATCATTGTCAACGTTTTGCCGCTTTTCATGTGCTTTAAAGGTGATTCGAATCTACCTCCTGAAATCTGTTTCCTGCAATTCTGCCTTGATTTCAAATCCTCTTCTTTGCCTTCCCTCAATATATTTGTGGACGAGAGTTATCATTTATAACTCGCAGGTTTGTGAATTGCAGTGCCCTGAAGCTCCATTTTACAAGTCGCTTTTTTGGGAGCTGGCCGCAAAAGCGCAGGATGGCTTCAGGCCCTGTTCTGGTTCCGGGGGGCAGGCTGAGCCTGTGGTTAATTCTTCTTCCTGATGGGAAAATAGAGTGACCTGTGCCTGTCCCAACACCAAGATCTAGTCTCTCATTGGTTCCCCGTCTTCCCGTGCATCCTCAGGACAAATTACAACCTGTACGGAACAGGAGGTTAAAGGTGCTGATGCTCCAAGTAGGGAGATTGCTAGTAAAGTGGCTGGAATGGTGAACCCGAGCACAAGGAGATGAGAAATGAGGTGCGTTTTAGAAACCTTTCCCCATCACACGGTGTACCATCTTCTGGGTTTCTCATGCATGTTTTCGATGTAGGAAGATGCCCTTGAACCTGGAGATTTGGGACCCATGCGATGGGTAGCACGCAGTATTACTTTAAAGGGTCTGCGTTTGCTCACCCAACCTCACCACACCTCTCAGCCCCAAGAGTGTCCACCCTTATGTCTCATCCAGCTGTGGGTCTAGATATGGTCAATCCAGGTTGCATCACAGCCCCTGAACGAATTGTGTAAGAGTTTCTCTGTCTTTCCCTGTCTTTGTTTCATGGGTTTTTAAAAGTAATTTATTTTTATAATGGGGTTTAGCTGCTTTTCACGGCTGTGTTTATGCCGCTTTACACCCACTTGACACACTAACAGAGAGATATCAATACATAGGTTTTAAGATTATTACTAGTCAGATATATTCTTGTGTGGTGAATCGGGCGTGTTGAGTCCAGTTCTCTGAGCAAGGAGTAGGTCTTGTCTATTACATATTGGGTTTATGGAACGGTATCTGAGCTAATTTGAAACTCTTGTTTTATGTATCACCCCACCTCACCTTTCCCGTTAAGCAGCCATAGTGTGTTTTCTGCATGTGTGACTCTGTTCTGTTTTGTAATTCAGTTCAAGTGTAACGGTTTTTACATTCCCTCTATAAGTGACACCTTATGAGAAGTGTCCTTTTCTGTGTGACTTATTTCACTTAGAATCGTCTTACCTAAATCCACTCATCATGCTGCTACTAGCCTTATGACATTGATTTCATGGCTGAGTGATATTCCATTGTACATAAGGACCACAACTTTTTTATCCATTTTTCGCTTTCCTGGGATATTTAAGGTGGAATGAAGTGGAGGTCCTTGTCAACAGAGCAGCCCTAAACTTTGGGGTGCTTGTGTCTTGCTGATTTTCAATTTTCCCACTTTATCCCCCCATGCGTGGAAGTGCCCTATGCTCTCTAAGCTGTGTTTTTTAGATGTTTCAGGACACACCGTACACTTCTCCAGAGTGGCTGTTGGCGATTTACATCCCGCCCATCAGTGTAGCAAGGCTCCCATTTCTCCATGGCCTGTCCTGCATTTCTGGTTTTGACACTTTTTTCAGCATGGCCCTTTTGACCGATGGGAAGCGAGACTTCTTTGTAGCGCTGATTTGCCTTTCCAGGTTGCTTGGTTGGCCAAAAAGTGCGTATGCGTTTTTTCCTGAATATATTCAGGAAAAAACGCATACGCCCTTTTTGGCCAAGGGCATAATTGTCAACGTTTTGCTGCTTTTCATGTGCTTTAAAGGCGATTCGAATCTACCTCCTGAAATCTGTTTCCTGCAATTCTGCCTTGATTTCAAATCCTCTTCTTTGCCTTCCCTCAATATATTTGTGGACGAGAGTTATCATTTATAACTCGCAGGTTTGTGAATTGCAGTGCCCTGAAGCTCCATTTTACAAGTCGCTTTTTTGGGAGCTGTCCGCAAAAGCGCAGGATGGCTTCAGGCCCTGTTCTGGTTCCGGGGGGCAGGCTGAGCCTGTGGTTAATTCTTCTTCCTGATGGGAAAATAGAGTGACCTGTGCCTGTCCCAACACCAAGATCTAGTCTCTCATTGGTTCCCCGTCTTCCCGTGCATCCTCAGGACAAATTACAACCTGTACGGAACAGGAGGTTAAAGGTGCTGATGCTCCAAGTAGGGAGATTGCTAGTAAAGTGGCTGGAATGGCGAACCCGAGCACAAGGAGATGAGAAATGAGGTGCGTTTTAGAAACCTTTCCCCATCACACGGTGTACCATCTTCTGGGTTTCTCATGCATGTTTTCGATGTAGGAAGATGCCCTTGAACCTGGAGATTTGGGACCCATGCGATGGGTAGCACGCAGTATTACTTTAAAGGGTCTGCGTTTGCTCACCCAACCTCACCACACCTCTCAGCCCCAAGAGTGTCCAACCTTATGTCTCATCCAGCTGTGGGTCTAGATATGGTCAATCCAGGTTGCATCACAGCCCCTGAACAAATTGTGTAAGAATTTCTCTGTCTTTCCCTGTCTTTGTTTCATGGGTTTTTAAAAGTAATTTATTTTTATAATGGGGTTTAGCTGCTTTTCACGGCTGTGTTTATGCCGCTTTACACCCACTTGACACACTAACAGAGAGATATCAATACATAGGTTTTAAGATTATTACTAGTCAGATATATTCTTGTGCGGTGAATCGGGCGTGTTGAGTCCAGTTCTCTGAGCAAGGAGTAGGTCTTGTCTATTACATATTGGGTTTATGGAACGGTATCTGAGCTAATTTGAAACTCTTGTTTTATGTATCACCCCACCTCACCTTTCCCGTTAAGCAGCCATAGTGTGTTTTCTGCATGTGTGACTCTGTTCTGTTTTGTAATTCAGTTCAAGTGTAACGGTTTTTACATTCCCTCTATAAGTGACACCTTATGAGAAGTGTCCTTTTCTGTGTGACTTATTTCACTTAGAATCGTCTTACCTAAATCCACTCATCATGCTGCTACTAGCCTTATGACATTGATTTCATGGCTGAGTGATATTCCATTGTACATAAGGACCACAACTTTTTTATCCATTTTTCGCTTTCCTGGGATATTTAAGGTGGAATGAAGTGGAGGTCCTTGTCAACAGAGCAGCCCTAAACTTTGGGGTGCTTGTGTCTTGCTGATTTTCAATTTTCCCACTTTATCTCCCCATGAGTGGAGGTGCCCTATGCTCTCTAAGCTGTGTTTTTTAGATGTTTCAGGACACACCGTACACTTCTCCAGAGTGGCTGTTGGCGATTTACATCCCGCCCATCAGTGTAGCAAGGCTCCCATTTCTCCATGGCCTGTCCTGCACTTCTGGTTTTGACACTTTTTTCAGCATGGCCCTTTTGACCGATGGGAGGCGAGACTTCTTTGTAGCGCTGATTTGCCTTTCCAGGTTGCTTGGTTGGCCAAAAAGGGCGTATGCGTTTTTTCCTGAATATATTCAGGAAAAAACGCATACGCCCTTTTTGGCCAAGGGCATCATTGTCAACGTTTTGCCGCTTTTCATGTGCTTTAAAGGCGATTCGAATCTACCTCCTGAAATCTGTTTCCTGCAATTCTGCCTTGATTTCAAATCCTCTTCTTTGCCTTCCCTCAATATATTTGTGGACGAGAGTTATCATTTATAACTCTGCAGGTTTGTGAATTGCAGTGCCCTGAAGCTCCATTTTACAAGTCGCTTCTTTGGGAGCTGGCCGCAAAAGCGCAGGATGGCTTCAGGCCCTGTTCTGGTTCCGGGGGGCAGGCTGAGCCTGTGGTTAATTCTTCTTCCTGATGGGAAAATAGAGTGACCTCTGCCTGTCCCAACACCAAGATCTAGTCTCTCATTGGTTCCCTGTCTTCCCGTGCATCCTCAGGACAAATTGCAACATGTACGGAACAGGAGGTTAAAGGTGCTGATGCTCCAAGTAGGGAGATTGCTAGTAAAGTGGCTGGAATGGCCAACCCGAGCACAAGGAGATGAGAAATGAGGTGCGTCTTAGAAACCTTTCCCCATCAGACGGTGTACCATCTTCTGGGTTTCTCATGCATGTTTTCGATGTAGGAAGATGCCCTTGAACCTGGAGATTTGGGACCCATGCGATGGGTAGCACGCAGTATTACTTTAAAGGGTCTGCGTTTGCTCACCCAACCTCGCCACACCTCTCAGCCCCAAGAGTGTCCACCCTTATGTCTCATCCAGCTGTGGGTCTAGATATGGTCAATCCAGGTTGCATCACAGCCCCTGAACGAATTGTGTAAGAATTTCTCTGTCTTTCCCTGTCTTCGTTTCATGGGTTTTTAAAAGTAATTTATTTTTATAATGGGGTTTAGCTGCTTTTCACGGCTGTGTTTATGCCGCTTTACACCCACTTGACACACTAACAGAGAGATATCAATACATAGGTTTTAAGATTATTACTAGTCAGATATATTCTTGTGCGGTGAATCGGGCGTGTTGAGTCCAGTTCTCTGAGCAAGGAGTAGGTCTTGTCTATTACATATTGGGTTTATGGAACGGTATCTGAGCTAATTTGAAACTCTTGTTTTATGTATCACCCCACCTCACCTTTCCCGTTAAGCAGCCATAGTGTGTTTTCTGCATGTGTGACTCTGTTCTGTTTTGTAATTCAGTTCAAGTGTAACGGTTTTTACATTCCGTCTATAAGTGACACCTTATGAGAAGTGTCCTTTTCTGTGTGACTTATTTCACTTAGAATCGTCTTACCTAAATCCACTCATCATGCTGCTACTAGCCTTATGACATTGATTTCATGGCTGAGTGATATTCCATTGTACATAAGGACCACAACTTTTTTATCCATTTTTCGCTTTCCTGGGATATTTAAGGTGGAATGAAGTGGAGGTCCTTGTCAACAGAGCAGCCCTAAACTTTGGGGTGCTTGTGTCTTGCTGATTTTCAATTTTCCCACTTTATCCCCCCATGCGTGGAAGTGCCCTATGCTCTCTAAACTGTGTTTTTTAGATGTTTCAGGACACACCGTACACTTCTCCAGAGTGGCTGTTGGCGATTTACATCCCGCCCATCAGTGTAGCAAGGCTCCCATTTCTCCATGGCCTGTCCTGCATTTCTGGTTTTGACACTTTTTTCAGCATGGCCCTTTTGACCGATGGGAAGCGAGACTTCTTTGTAGCACTGATTTGCCTTTCCAGGTTGCTTGGTTGGCCAAAAAGGGCGTATGCGTTTTTTTCTGAATATATTCAGGAAAAAACGCATACGCCCTTTTTGGCCAAGGGCATCATTGTCAACGTTTTGCCGCTTTTCATGTGCTTTAAAGGCGATTCGAATCTACCTCCTGAAATCTGTTTCCTGCAATTCTGCCTTGATTTCAAATCCTCTTCTTTGCCTTCCCTCAATATATTTGTGGACGAGAGTTATCATTTATAACTCTGCAGGTTTGTGAATTGCAGTGCCCTGAAGCTCCATTTTACAAGTCGCTTCTTTGGGAGCTGGCCGCAAAAGCGCAGGATGGCTTCAGGCCCTGTTCTGGTTCCGGGGGGCAGGCTGAGCCTGTGGTTAATTCTTCTTCCTGATGGGAAAATAGAGTGACCTGTGCCTGACCCAACACCAAGATCTAGTCTCTCATTGGTTCCCCGTCTTCCCGTGCATCCTCAGGACAAATTGCAACCTGTACGGAACAGGAGGTTAAAGGTGCTGATGCTCCAAGTAGGGAGATTGCTAGTAAAGTGGCTGGAATGGCGAACCCGAGCACAAGGAGATGAGAAATGAGGTGCGTTTTAGAAACCTTTCCCCATCACACGGTGTACCATCTTCTGGGTTTCTCATGCATGTTTTCAATGTAGGAAGATACCCTTGAACCTGGAGATTTGGGACCCATGCGATGGGTAGCACGCAGTATTACTTTACAGGGTCTGCGTTTGCTCACCCAACCTCACCAAACCTCTCAGCCCCAAGAGTGTCCACCCTTATGTCTCATCCAGCTGTGGGTCTTGATATGGTCAATCCAGGTTGCATCACAGCCCCTGAACGAATTGTGTAAGAGTTTCTCTGTCTTTCCCTGTCTTTGTTTCATGGGTTTTTAAAAGTAATTTATTTTTATAATGGGGTTTAGCTGCTTTTCACGGCTGTGTTTATGCCACTTTACACCCACTTGACACACTAACAGAGAGATATCAATACATAGGTTTTAAGATTATTACTAGTCAGATATATTCTTGTGTGGTGAATCGGGCGTGTTGAGTCCAGTTCTCTGAGCAAGGAGTAGGTCTTGTCTATTACATATTGGGTTTATGGAACGGTATCTGAGCTAATTTGAAACTCTTGTTTTATGTATCACCCCACCTCACCTTTCCCGATAAGCAGCCATAGTGTGTTTTCTGCATGTGTGACTCTGTTCTGTTTTGTAATTCAGTTCAAGTGTAACGGTTTTTACATTCCCTCTATAAGTGACACCTTATGAGAAGTGTCCTTTTCTGTGTGACTTATTTCACTTAGAATCGTCTTACCTAAATCCACTCATCATGCTGCTACTAGCCTTATGACATTGATTTCATGGCTGAGTGATATTCCATTGTACATAAGGACCACAACTTTTTTATCCATTTTTCGCTTTCCTGGGATATTTAAGGTGGAATGAAGTGGAGGTCCTTGTCAACAGAGCAGCCCTAAACTTTGGGGTGCTTGTGTCTTGCTGATTTTCAATTTTCCCACTTTATCCCCCCATGCGTGGAAGTGCCCTATGCTCTCTAAGCTGTGTTTTTTAGATGTTTCAGGACACACCGTACACTTCTCCAGAGTGGCTGTTGGCGATTTACATCCCGCCCATCAGTGTAGCAAGGCTCCCATTTCTCCATGGCCTGTCCTGCACTTCTGGTTTTGACACTTTTTTCAGCATGGCCCTTTTGACCGATGGGAGGCGAGACTTCTTTGTAGCGCTGATTTGCCTTTCCAGGTTGCTTGGTTGGCCAAAAAGGGCGTATGCGTTTTTTTCTGAATATATTCAGGAAAAAACGCATACGCCCTTTTTGGCCAAGGGCATCATTGTCAACGTTTTGCCGCTTTTCATGTGCTTTAAAGGCGATTCGAATCTACCTCCTGAAATCTGTTTCCTGCAATTCTGCCTTGATTTCAAATCCTCTTCTTTGCCTTCCCTCAATATATTTGTGGACGAGAGTTATCATTTATAACTCTGCAGGTTTGTGAATTGCAGTGCCCTGAAGCTCCATTTTACAAGTCGCTTCTTTGGGAGCTGGCCGCAAAAGCGCAGGATGGCTTCAGGCCCTGTTCTGGTTCCGGGGGGCAGGCTGAGCCTGTGGTTAATTCTTCTTCCTGATGGGAAAATAGAGTGACCTGTGCCTGACCCAACACCAAGATCTAGTCTCTCATTGGTTCCCCGTCTTCCCGTGCATCCTCAGGACAAATTGCAACCTGTACGGAACAGGAGGTTAAAGGTGCTGATGCTCCAAGTAGGGAGATTGCTAGTAAAGTGGCTGGAATGGCGAACCCGAGCACAAGGAGATGAGAAATGAGGTGCGTTTTAGAAACCTTTCCCCATCACACGGTGTACCATCTTCTGGGTTTCTCATGCATGTTTTCAATGTAGGAAGATACCCTTGAACCTGGAGATTTGGGACCCATGCGATGGGTAGCACGCAGTATTACTTTACAGGGTCTGCGTTTGCTCACCCAACCTCACCAAACCTCTCAGCCCCAAGAGTGTCCACCCTTATGTCTCATCCAGCTGTGGGTCTAGATATGGTCAATCCAGGTTGCATCACAGCCCCTGAACGAATTGTGTAAGAGTTTCTCTGTCTTTCCCTGTCTTTGTTTCATGGGTTTTTAAAAGTAATTTATTTTTATAATGGGGTTTAGCTGCTTTTCACGGCTGTGTTTATGCCGCTTTACACCCACTTGACACACTAACAGAGAGATATCAATACATAGGTTTTAAGATTATTACTAGTCAGATATATTCTTGTGTGGTGAATCGGGCGTGTTGAGTCCAGTTCTCTGAGCAAGGAGTAGGTCTTGTCTATTACATATTGGGTTTATGGAACGGTATCTGAGCTAATTTGAAACTCTTGTTTTATGTATCACCCCACCTCACCTTTCCCGATAAGCAGCCATAGTGTGTTTTCTGCATGTGTGACTCTGTTCTGTTTTGTAATTCAGTTCAAGTGTAACGGTTTTTACATTCCCTCTATAAGTGACACCTTATGAGAAGTGTCCTTTTCTGTGTGACTTATTTCACTTAGAATCGTCTTACCTAAATCCACTCATCATGCTGCTACTAGCCTTATGACATTGATTTCATGGCTGAGTGATATTCCATTGTACATAAGGACCACAACTTTTTTATCCATTTTTCGCTTTCCTGGGATATTTAAGGTGGAATGAAGTGGAGGTCCTTGTCAACAGAGCAGCCCTAAACTTTGGGGTGCTTGTGTCTTGCTGATTTTCAATTTTCCCACTTTATCCCCCCATGCGTGGAAGTGCCCTATGCTCTCTAAGCTGTGTTTTTTAGATGTTTCAGGACACACCGTACACTTCTCCAGAGTGGCTGTTGGCGATTTACATCCCGCCCATCAGTGTAGCAAGGCTCCCATTTCTCCATGGCCTGTCCTGCACTTCTGGTTTTGACACTTTTTTCAGCATGGCCCTTTTGACCGATGGGAGGCGAGACTTCTTTGTAGCGCTGATTTGCCTTTCCAGGTTGCTTGGTTGGCCAAAAAGGGCGTATGCGTTTTTTCCTGAATATATTCAGGAAAAAACGCATACGCCCTTTTTGGCCAAGGGCATCATTGTCAACGTTTTGCCGCTTTTCATGTGCTTTAAAGGCGATTCGAATCTACCTCCTGAAATCTGTTTCCTGCAATTCTGCCTTGATTTCAAATCCTCTTCTTTGCCTTCCCTCAATATATTTGTGGACGAGAGTTATCATTTATAACTCGCAGGTTTCTGAATTGCAGTGCACTGAAGCTCCATTTTACAAGACGCTTCTTTGGGAGCTGGCCGCAAAAGCGCAGGATGGCTTCAGGCCCTGTTCTGGTTCCGGGGGGCAGGCTGAGCCTGTGGTTAATTCTTCTTCCTGATGGGAAAATAGAGTGACCTGTGCCTGTCCCAACACCAAGATCTAGTCTCTCATTGGTTCCCCGTCTTCCCGTGCATCCTCAGGACAAATTGCAACCTGTACGGAACAGGAGGTTAAAGGTGCTGATGCTCCAAGTAGGGAGATTGCTAGTAAAGTGGCTGGAATGGCCAACCCGAGCACAAGGAGATGAGAAATGAGGTGCGTCTTAGAAACCTTTCCCCATCAGACGGTGTACCATCTTCTGGGTTTCTCATGCATGTTTTCGATGTAGGAAGATGCCCTTGAACCTGGAGATTTGGGACCCATGCGATGGGTAGCACGCAGTATTACTTTAAAGGGTCTGCGTTTGCTCACCCAACCTCACCACACCTCTCAGCCCCAAGAGTGTCCACCCTTATGTCTCATCCAGCTGTGGGTCTAGATATGGTCAATCCAGGTTGCATCACAGCCCCTGAACGAATTGTGTAAGAATTTCTCTGTCTTTCCCTGTCTTCGTTTCATGGGTTTTTAAAAGTAATTTATTTTTATAATGGGGTTTAGCTGCTTTTCACGGCTGTGTTTATGCCGCTTTACACCCACTTGACACACTAACAGAGAGATATCAATACATAGGTTTTAAGATTATTACTAGTCAGATATATTCTTGTGCGGTGAATCGGGCGTGTTGAGTCCAGTTCTCTGAGCAAGGAGTAGGTCTTGTCTATTACATATTGGGTTTATGGAACGGTATCTGAGCTAATTTGAAACTCTTGTTTTATGTATCACCCCACCTCACCTTTCCCGTTAAGCAGCCATAGTGTGTTTTCTGCATGTGTGACTCTGTTCTGTTTTGTAATTCAGTTCAAGTGTAACGGTTTTTACATTCCGTCTATAAGTGACACCTTATGAGAAGTGTCCTTTTCTGTGTGACTTATTTCACTTAGAATCGTCTTACCTAAATCCACTCATCATGCTGCTACTAGCCTTATGACATTGATTTCATGGCTGAGTGATATTCCATTGTACATAAGGACCACAACTTTTTTATCCATTTTTCGCTTTCCTGGGATATTTAAGGTGGAATGAAGTGGAGGTCCTTGTCAACAGAGCAGCCCTAAACTTTGGGGTGCTTGTGTCTTGCTGATTTTCAATTTTCCCACTTTCCCCCCATGCGTGGAAGTGCCCTATGCTCTCTAAACTGTGTTTTTTAGATGTTTCAGGACACACCGTACACTTCTCCAGAGTGGCTGTTGGCGATTTACATCCCGCCCATCAGTGTAGCAAGGCTCCCATTTCTCCATGGCCTGTCCTGCATTTCTGGTTTTGACACTTTTTTCAGCATGGCCCTTTTGACCGATGGGAAGCGAGACTTCTTTGTAGCGCTGATTTGCCTTTCCAGGTTGCTTGGTTGGCCAAAAAGGGCGTATGCGTTTTTTTCTGAATATATTCAGGAAAAAACGCATACGCCCTTTTTGGCCAAGGGCATCATTGTCAACGTTTTGCCGCTTTTCATGTGCTTTAAAGGCGATTCGAATCTACCTCCTGAAATCTGTTTCCTGCAATTCTGCCTTGATTTCAAATCCTCTTCTTTGCCTTCCCTCAATATATTTGTGGACGAGAGTTATCATTTATAACTCTGCAGGTTTGTGAATTGCAGTGCCCTGAAGCTCCATTTTACAAGTCGCTTCTTTGGGAGCTGGCCGCAAAAGCGCAGGATGGCTTCAGGCCCTGTTCTGGTTCCGGGGGGCAGGCTGAGCCTGTGGTTAATTCTTCTTCCTGATGGGAAAATAGAGTGACCTGTGCCTGACCCAACACCAAGATCTAGTCTCTCATTGGTTCCCCGTCTTCCCGTGCATCCTCAGGACAAATTGCAACCTGTACGGAACAGGAGGTTAAAGGTGCTGATGCTCCAAGTAGGGAGATTGCTAGTAAAGTGGCTGGAATGGCGAACCCGAGCACAAGGAGATGAGAAATGAGGTGCGTTTTAGAAACCTTTCCCCATTACACGGTGTACCATCTTCTGGGTTTCTCATGCATGTTTTCGATGTAGGAAGATACCCTTGAACCTGGAGATTTGGGACCCATGCGATGGGTAGCACGCAGTATTACTTTACAGGGTCTGCGTTTGCTCACCCAACCTCACCAAACCTCTCAGCCCCAAGAGTGTCCACCCTTATGTCTCATCCAGCTGTGGGTCTAGATATGGTCAATCCAGGTTGCATCACAGCCCCTGAACGAATTGTGTAAGAATTTCTCTGTCTTTCCCTGTCTTTGTTTCATGGGTTTTTAAAAGTAATTTATTTTTATAATGGTGTTTAGCTGCTTTTCACGGCTGTGTTTATGCCGCTTTACACCCACTTGACACACTAACAGAGAGATATCAATACATAGGTTTTAAGATTATTACTAGTCAGATATATTCTTGTGTGGTGAATCGGGCGTGTTGAGTCCAGTTCTCTGAGCAAGGAGTAGGTCTTGTCTATTACATATTGGGTTTATGGAACGGTATCTGAGCTAATTTGAAACTCTTGTTTTATGTATCACCCCACCTCACCTTTCCCGATAAGCAGCCATAGTGTGTTTTCTGCATGTGTGACTCTGTTCTGTTTTGTAATTCAGTTCAAGTGTAACGGTTTTTACATTCCCTCTATAAGTGACACCTTATGAGAAGTGTCCTTTTCTGTGTGACTTATTTCACTTAGAATCGTCTTACCTAAATCCACTCATCATGCTGCTACTAGCCTTATGACATTGATTTCATGGCTGAGTGATATTCCATTGTACATAAGGACCACAACTTTTTGATCCATTTTTCGCTTTCCTGGGATATTTAAGGTGGAATGAAGTGGAGGTCCTTGTCAACAGAGCAGCCCTAAACTTTGGGGTGCTTGTGTCTTGCTGATTTTCAATTTTCCCACTTTATCCCCCCATGCGTGGAAGTGCCCTATGCTCTCTAAGCTGTGTTTTTTAGATGTTTCAGGACACACCGTACACTTCTCCAGAGTGGCTGTTGGCAATTTACATCCCGCCCATCAGTGTAGCAAGGCTCCCATTTCTCCATGGCCTGTCCTGCATTTCTGGTTTTGACACTTTTTTCAGCATGGCCCTTTTGACCGATGGGAAGCGAGACTTCTTTGTAGCGCTGATTTGCCTTTCCAGGTTGCTTGGTTGGCCAAAAAGGGCGTATGCGTTTTTTCCTGAATATATTCAGGAAAAAACGCATACGCCCTTTTTGGCCAAGGGCATCATTGTCAACGTTTTGCCGCTTTTCATGTGCTTTAAAGGCGATTCGAATCTACCTCCTGAAATCTGTTTCCTGCAATTCTGCCTTGATTTCAAATCCTCTTCTTTGCCTTCCCTCAATATATTTGTGGACGAGAGTTATCATTTATAACTCTGCAGGTTTGTGAATTGCAGTGCCCTGAAGCTCCATTTTACAAGTCGCTTTTTTGGGAGCTGGCCGCAAAAGCGCAGGATGGCTTCAGGCCCTGTTCTGGTTCCGGGGGGCAGGCTGAGCCTGTGGTTAATTCTTCTTCCTGATGGGAAAATAGAGTGACCTGTGCCTGTCCCAACACCAAGAGCTAGTCTCTCATTGGTTCCCCGTCTTCCCGTTCATCCTCAGGACAAATTGCAACCTGTACGGAACAGGAGGTTAAAGGTGCTGATGCTCCAAGTAGGGAGATTGCTAGTAAAGTGGCTGGAATGGCCAACCCGAGCACAAGGAGATGAGAAATGAGGTGCGTTTTAGAAACATTTCCCCATCACACGGTGTACCATCTTCTGGGTTTCTCATGCATGTTTTCGATGTAGGAAGATGCCCTTGAACCTGGAGATTTGGGACCCATGCGATGGGTAGCACGCAGTATTACTTTAAAGGGTCTGCGTTTGCTCACCCAACCTCACCAAACCTCTCAGCCCCAAGAGTGTCCACCCTTATGTCTCATCCAGCTGTGGGTCTAGATATGGTCAATCCAGGTTGCATCACAGCCCCTGAACGAATTGTGTAAGAATTTCTCTCTCTTTCCCTGTCTTTGTTTCATGGGTTTTTAAAAGTAATTTATTTTTATAATGGGGTTTAGCTGCTTTTCACGGCTGTGTTTATGCCGCTTTACACCCACTTGACACACTAACAGAGAGATATCAATACATAGGTTTTAAGATTATTACTAGTCAGATATATTCTTGTGCGGTGAATCGGGCGTGTTGAGTCCAGTTCTCTGAGCAAGGAGTAGGTCTTGTCTATTACATATTGGGTTTATGGAACGGTATCTGAGCTAATTTGAAACTCTTGTTTTATGTATCACCCCACCTCACCTTTCCCGTTAAGCAGCCATAGTGTGTTTTCTGCATGTGTGACTCTGTTCTGTTTTGTAATTCAGTTCAAGTGTAACGGTTTTTACATTCCCTCTATAAGTGACACCTTATGAGAAGTGTCCTTTTCTGTGTGACTTATTTCACTTAGAATCGTCTTACCTAAATCCACTCATCATGCTGCTACTAGCCTTATGACATTGATTTCATGGCTGAGTGATATTCCATTGTACATAAGGACCACAACTTTTTTATCCATTTTTCGCTTTCCTGGGATATTTAAGGTGGAATGAAGTGGAGGTCCTTGTCAACAGAGCAGCCCTAAACTTTGGGGTGCTTGTGTCTTGCTGATTTTCAATTTTCCCACTTTATCTCCCCATGAGTGGAGGTGCCCTATGCTCTCTAAGCTGTGTTTTTTAGATGTTTCAGGACACACCGTACACTTCTCCAGAGTGGCTGTTGGCGATTTACATCCCGCCCATCAGTGTAGCAAGGCTCCCATTTCTCCATGGCCTGTCCTGCACTTCTGGTTTTGACACTTTTTTCAGCATGGCCCTTTTGACCGATGGGAGGCGAGACTTCTTTGTAGCGCTGATTTGCCTTTCCAGGTTGCTTGGTTGGCCAAAAAGGGCGTATGCGTTTTTTCCTGAATATATTCAGGAAAAAACGCATACGCCCTTTTTGGCCAAGGGCATCATTGTCAACGTTTTGCCGCTTTTCATGTGCTTTAAAGGCGATTCGAATCTACCTCCTGAAATCTGTTTCCTGCAATTCTGCCTTGATTTCAAATCCTCTTCTTTGCCTTCCCTCAATATATTTGTGGACGAGAGTTATCATTTATAACTCTGCAGGTTTGTGAATTGCAGTGCCCTGAAGCTCCATTTTACAAGTCGCTTCTTTGGGAGCTGGCCGCAAAAGCGCAGGATGGCTTCAGGCCCTGTTCTGGTTCCGGGGGGCAGGCTGAGCCTGTGGTTAATTCTTCTTCCTGATGGGAAAATAGAGTGACCTCTGCCTGTCCCAACACCAAGATCTAGTCTCTCATTGGTTCCCTGTCTTCCCGTGCATCCTCAGGACAAATTGCAACATGTACGGAACAGGAGGTTAAAGGTGCTGATGCTCCAAGTAGGGAGATTGCTAGTAAAGTGGCTGGAATGGCCAACCCGAGCACAAGGAGATGAGAAATGAGGTGCGTCTTAGAAACCTTTCCCCATCAGACGGTGTACCATCTTCTGGGTTTCTCATGCATGTTTTCGATGTAGGAAGATGCCCTTGAACCTGGAGATTTGGGACCCATGCGATGGGTAGCACGCAGTATTACTTTAAAGGGTCTGCGTTTGCTCACCCAACCTCACCACACCTCTCAGCCCCAAGAGTGTCCACCCTTATGTCTCATCCAGCTGTGGGTCTAGATATGGTCAATCCAGGTTGCATCACAGCCCCTGAACGAATTGTGTAAGAATTTCTCTGTCTTTCCCTGTCTTCGTTTCATGGGTTTTTAAAAGTAATTTATTTTTATAATGGGGTTTAGCTGCTTTTCACGGCTGTGTTTATGCCGCTTTACACCCACTTGACACACTAACAGAGAGATATCAATACATAGGTTTTAAGATTATTACTAGTCAGATATATTCTTGTGCGGTGAATCGGGCGTGTTGAGTCCAGTTCTCTGAGCAAGGAGTAGGTCTTGTCTATTACATATTGGGTTTATGGAACGGTATCTGAGCTAATTTGAAACTCTTGTTTTATGTATCACCCCACCTCACCTTTCCCGTTAAGCAGCCATAGTGTGTTTTCTGCATGTGTAACTCTGTTCTGTTTTGTAATTCAGTTCAAGTGTAACGGTTTTTACATTCCGTCTATAAGTGACACCTTATGAGAAGTGTCCTTTTCTGTGTGACTTATTTCACTTAGAATCGTCTTACCTAAATCCACTCATCATGCTGCTACTAGCCTTATGACATTGATTTCATGGCTGAGTGATATTCCATTGTACATAAGGACCACAACTTTTTTATCCATTTTTCGCTTTCCTGGGATATTTAAGGTGGAATGAAGTGGAGGTCCTTGTCAACAGAGCAGCCCTAAACTTTGGGGTGCTTGTGTCTTGCTGATTTTCAATTTTCCCACTTTATCCCCCCATGCGTGGAAGTGCCCTATGCTCTCTAAACTGTGTTTTTTAGATGTTTCAGGACACACCGTACACTTCTCCAGAGTGGCTGTTGGCGATTTACATCCCGCCCATCAGTGTAGCAAGGCTCCCATTTCTCCATGGCCTGTCCTGCATTTCTGGTTTTGACACTTTTTTCAGCATGGCCCTTTTGACCGATGGGAAGCGAGACTTCTTTGTAGCGCTGATTTGCCTTTCCAGGTTGCTTGGTTGGCCAAAAAGGGCGTATGCGTTTTTTTCTGAATATATTCAGGAAAAAACGCATACGCCCTTTTTGGCCAAGGGCATCATTGTCAACGTTTTGCCGCTTTTCATGTGCTTTAAAGGCGATTCGAATCTACCTCCTGAAATCTGTTTCCTGCAATTCTGCCTTGATTTCAAATCCTCTTCTTTGCCTTCCCTCAATATATTTGTGGACGAGAGTTATCATTTATAACTCTGCAGGTTTGTGAATTGCAGTGCCCTGAAGCTCCATTTTACAAGTCGCTTCTTTGGGAGCTGGCCGCAAAAGCGCAGGATGGCTTCAGACCCTGTTCTGGTTCCGGGGGGCAGGCTGAGCCTGTGGTTAATTCTTCTTCCTGATGGGAAAATAGAGTGACCTGTGCCTGACCCAACACCAAGATCTAGTCTCTCATTGGTTCCCCGTCTTCCCGTGCATCCTCAGGACAAATTGCAACCTGTACGGAACAGGAGGTTAAAGGTGCTGATGCTCCAAGTAGGGAGATTGCTAGTAAAGTGGCTGGAATGGCGAACCCGAGCACAAGGAGATGAGAAATGAGGTGCGTTTTAGAAACCTTTCCCCATCACACGGTGTACCATCTTCTGGGTTTCTCATGCATGTTTTCAATGTAGGAAGATACCCTTGAACCTGGAGATTTGGGACCCATGCGATGGGTAGCACGCAGTATTACTTTACACGGTCTGCGTTTGCTCACCCAACCTCACCAAACCTCTCAGCCCCAAGAGTGTCCACCCTTATGTCTCATCCAGCTGTGGGTCTAGATATGGTCAATCCAGGTTGCATCACAGCCCCTGAACGAATTGTGTAAGAGTTTCTCTGTCTTTCCCTGTCTTTGTTTCATGGGTTTTTAAAAGTAATTTATTTTTATAATGGGGTTTAGCTGCTTTTCACGGCTGTGTTTATGCCGCTTTACACCCACTTGACACACTAACAGAGAGATATCAATACATAGGTTTTAAGATTATTACTAGTCAGATATATTCTTGTGTGGTGAATCGGGCGTGTTGAGTCCAGTTCTCTGAGCAAGGAGTAGGTCTTGTCTATTACATATTGGGTTTATGGAACGGTATCTGAGCTAATTTGAAACTCTTGTTTTATGTATCACCCCACCTCACCTTTCCCGTTAAGCAGCCATAGTGTGTTTTCTGCATGTGTGACTCTGTTCTGTTTTGTAATTCAGTTCAAGTGTAACGGTTTTTACATTCCCTCTATAAGTGACACCTTATGAGAAGTGTCCTTTTCTGTGTGACTTATTTCACTTAGAATCGTCTTACCTAAATCCACTCATCATGCTGCTACTAGCCTTATGACTTTGATTTCATGGCTGAGTGATATTCCATTGTACATAAGGACCACAACTTTTTTATCCATTTTTCGCTTTCCTGGGATATTTAAGGTGGAATGAAGTGGAGGTCCTTGTCAACAGAGCAGCCCTAAACTTTGGGGTGCTTGTGTCTTGCTGATTTTCAATTTTCCCACTTTATCCCCCCATGCGTGGAAGTGCCCTATGCTCTCTAAGCTGTGTTTTTTAGATGTTTCAGGACACACCGTACACTTCTCCAGAGTGGCTGTTGGCGATTTACATCCCGCCCATCAGTGTAGCAAGGCTCCCATTTCTCCATGGCCTGTCCTGCATTTCTGGTTTTGACACTTTTTTCAGCATGGCCCTTTTGACCGATGGGAAGCGAGACTTCTTTGTAGCGCTGATTTGCCTTTCCAGGTTGCTTGGTTGGCCAAAAAGCGCGTATGCGTTTTTTCCTGAATATATTCAGGAAAAAACGCATACGCGCTTTTTGGCCAAGGGCATCATTGTCAACGTTTTGCTGCTTTTCATGTGCTTTAAAGGCGATTCGAATCTACCTCCTGAAATCTGTTTCCTGCAATTCTGCCTTGATTTCAAATCCTCTTCTTTGCCTTCCCTCAATATATTTGTGGACGAGAGTTATCATTTATAACTCGCAGGTTTGTGAATTGCAGTGCCCTGAAGCTCCATTTTACAAGTCGCTTTTTTGGGAGCTGTCCGCAAAAGCGCAGGATGGCTTCAGGCCCTGTTCTGGTTCCGGGGGGCAGGCTGAGCCTGTGGTTAATTCTTCTTCCTGATGGGAAAATAGAGTGACCTGTGCCTGTCCCAACACCAAGATCTAGTCTCTCATTGGTTCCCCGTCTTCCCGTGCATCCTCAGGACAAATTACAACCTGTACGGAACAGGAGGTTAAAGGTGCTGATGCTCCAAGTAGGGAGATTGCTAGTAAAGTGGCTGGAATGGCGAACCCGAGCACAAGGAGATGAGAAATGAGGTGCGTTTTAGAAACCTTTCCCCATCACACGGTGTACCATCTTCTGGGTTTCTCATGCATGTTTTCGATGTAGGAAGATGCCCTTGAACCTGGAGATTTGGGACCCATGCGATGGGTAGCACGCAGTATTACTTTAAAGGGTCTGCGTTTGCTCACCCAACCTCACCACACCTCTCAGCCCCAAGAGTGTCCAACCTTATGTCTCATCCAGCTGTGGGTCTAGATATGGTCAATCCAGGTTGCATCACAGCCCCTGAACGAATTGTGTAAGAATTTCTCTGTCTTTCCCTGTCTTCGTTTCATGGGTTTTTAAAAGTAATTTATTTTTATAATGGGGTTTAGCTGCTTTTCACGGCTGTGTTTATGCCGCTTTACACCCACTTGACACACTAACAGAGAGATATCAATACATAGGTTTTAAGATTATTACTAGTCAGATATATTCTTGTGCGGTGAATCGGGCGTGTTGAGTCCAGTTCTCTGAGCAAGGAGTAGGTCTTGTCTATTACATATTGGGTTTATGGAACGGTATCTGAGCTAATTTGAAACTCTTGTTTTATGTATCACCCCACCTCACCTTTCCCGTTAAGCAGCCATAGTGTGTTTTCTGCATGTGTAACTCTGTTCTGTTTTGTAATTCAGTTCAAGTGTAACGGTTTTTACATTCCGTCTATAAGTGACACCTTATGAGAAGTGTCCTTTTCTGTGTGACTTATTTCACTTAGAATCGTCTTACCTAAATCCACTCATCATGCTGCTACTAGCCTTATGACATTGATTTCATGGCTGAGTGATATTCCATTGTACATAAGGACCACAACTTTTTTATCCATTTTTCGCTTTCCTGGGATATTTAAGGTGGAATGAAGTGGAGGTCCTTGTCAACAGAGCAGCCCTAAACTTTGGGGTGCTTGTGTCTTGCTGATTTTCAATTTTCCCACTTTATCCCCCCATGCGTGGAAGTGCCCTATGCTCTCTAAACTGTGTTTTTTAGATGTTTCAGGACACACCGTACACTTCTCCAGAGTGGCTGTTGGCGATTTACATCCCGCCCATCAGTGTAGCAAGGCTCCCATTTCTCCATGGCCTGTCCTGCATTTCTGGTTTTGACACTTTTTTCAGCATGGCCCTTTTGACCGATGGGAAGCGAGACTTCTTTGTAGCGCTGATTTGCCTTTCCAGGTTGCTTGGTTGGCCAAAAAGGGCGTATGCGTTTTTTTCTGAATATATTCAGGAAAAAACGCATACGCCCTTTTTGGCCAAGGGCATCATTGTCAACGTTTTGCCGCTTTTCATGTGCTTTAAAGGCGATTCGAATCTACCTCCTGAAATCTGTTTCCTGCAATTCTGCCTTGATTTCAAATCCTCTTCTTTGCCTTCCCTCAATATATTTGTGGACGAGAGTTATCATTTATAACTCTGCAGGTTTGTGAATTGCAGTGCCCTGAAGCTCCATTTTACAAGTCGCTTCTTTGGGAGCTGGCCGCAAAAGCGCAGGATGGCTTCAGGCCCTGTTCTGGTTCCGGGGGGCAGGCTGAGCCTGTGGTTAATTCTTCTTCCTGATGGGAAAATAGAGTGACCTGTGCCTGACCCAACACCAAGATCTAGTCTCTCATTGGTTCCCCGTCTTCCCGTGCATCCTCAGGACAAATTGCAACCTGTACGGAACAGGAGGTTAAAGGTGCTGATGCTCCAAGTAGGGAGATTGCTAGTAAAGTGGCTGGAATGGCGAACCCGAGCACAAGGAGATGAGAAATGAGGTGCGTTTTAGAAACCTTTCCCCATCACACGGTGTACCATCTTCTGGGTTTCTCATGCATGTTTTCAATGTAGGAAGATACCCTTGAACCTGGAGATTTGGGACCCATGCGATGGGTAGCACGCAGTATTACTTTACAGGGTCTGCGTTTGCTCACCCAACCTCACCAAACCTCTCAGCCCCAAGAGTGTCCACCCTTATGTCTCATCCAGCTGTGGGTCTAGATATGGTCAATCCAGGTTGCATCACAGCCCCTGAACGAATTGTGTAAGAGTTTCTCTGTCTTTCCCTGTCTTTGTTTCATGGGTTTTTAAAAGTAATTTATTTTTATAATGGGGTTTAGCTGCTTTTCACGGCTGTGTTTATGCCGCTTTACACCCACTTGACACACTAACAGAGAGATATCAATACATAGGTTTTAAGATTATTACTAGTCAGATATATTCTTGTGTGGTGAATCGGGCGTGTTGAGTCCAGTTCTCTGAGCAAGGAGTAGGTCTTGTCTATTACATATTGGGTTTATGGAACGGTATCTGAGCTAATTTGAAACTCTTGTTTTATGTATCACCCCACCTCACCTTTCCCGATAAGCAGCCATAGTGTGTTTTCTGCATGTGTGACTCTGTTCTGTTTTGTAATTCAGTTCAAGTGTAACGGTTTTTACATTCCCTCTATAAGTGACACCTTATGAGAAGTGTCCTTTTCTGTGTGACTTATTTCACTTAGAATCGTCTTACCTAAATCCACTCATCATGCTGCTACTAGCCTTATGACATTGATTTCATGGCTGAGTGATATTCCATTGTACATAAGGACCACAACTTTTTTATCCATTTTTCGCTTTCCTGGGATATTTAAGGTGGAATGAAGTGGAGGTCCTTGTCAACAGAGCAGCCCTAAACTTTGGGGTGCTTGTGTCTTGCTGATTTTCAATTTTCCCACTTTATCCCCCCATGCGTGGAAGTGCCCTATGCTCTCTAAGCTGTGTTTTTTAGATGTTTCAGGACACACCGTACACTTCTCCAGAGTGGCTGTTGGCGATTTACATCCCGCCCATCAGTGTAGCAAGGCTCCCATTTCTCCATGGCCTGTCCTGCACTTCTGGTTTTGACACTTTTTTCAGCATGGCCCTTTTGACCGATGGGAGGCGAGACTTCTTTGTAGTGCTGATTTGCCTTTCCAGGTTGCTTGGTTGGCCAAAAAGGGCGTATGCGTTTTTTCCTGAATATATTCAGGAAAAAACGCATACGCCCTTTTTGGCCAAGGGCATCATTGTCAACGTTTTGCCGCTTTTCATGTGCTTTAAAGGCGATTCGAATCTACCTCCTGAAATCTGTTTCCTGCAATTCTGCCTTGATTTCAAATCCTCTTCTTTGCCTTCCCTCAATATATTTGTGGACGAGAGTTATCATTTATAACTCTGCAGGTTTGTGAATTGCAGTGCCCTGAAGCTCCATTTTACAAGTCGCTTCTTTGGGAGCTGGCCGCAAAAGCGCAGGATGGCTTCAGGCCCTGTTCTGGTTCCGGGGGGCAGGCTGAGCCTGTGGTTAATTCTTCTTCCTGATGGGAAAATAGAGTGACCTGTGCCTGTCCCAACACCAAGATCTAGTCTCTCATTGGTTCCCTGTCTTCCCGTGCATCCTCAGGACAAATTGCAACCTGTACGGAACAGGAGGTTAAAGGTGCTGATGCTCCAAGTAGGGAGATTGCTAGTAAAGTGGCTGGAATGGCCAACCCGAGCACAAGGAGATGAGAAATGAGGTGCGTCTTAGAAACCTTTCCCCATCAGACGGTGTACCATCTTCTGGGTTTCTCATGCATGTTTTCGATGTAGGAAGATGCCCTTGAACCTGGAGATTTGGGACCCATGCGATGGGTAGCACGCAGTATTACTTTAAAGGGTCTGCGTTTGCTCACCCAACCTCACCACACCTCTCAGCCCCAAGAGTGTCCACCCTTATGTCTCATCCAGCTGTGGGTCTAGATATGGTCAATCCAGGTTGCATCACAGCCCCTGAACGAATTGTGTAAGAATTTCTCTGTCTTTCCCTGTCTTCGTTTCATGGGTTTTTAAAAGTAATTTATTTTTATAATGGGGTTTAGCTGCTTTTCACGGCTGTGTTTATGCCGCTTTACACCCACTTGACACACTAACAGAGAGATATCAATACATAGGTTTTAAGATTATTACTAGTCAGATATATTCTTGTGCGGTGAATCGGGCGTGTTGAGTCCAGTTCTCTGAGCAAGGAGTAGGTCTTGTCTATTACATATTGGGTTTATGGAACGGTATCTGAGCTAATTTGAAACTCTTGTTTTATGTATCACCCCACCTCACCTTTCCCGTTAAGCAGCCATAGTGTGTTTTCTGCATGTGTAACTCTGTTCTGTTTTGTAATTCAGTTCAAGTGTAACGGTTTTTACATTCCGTCTATAAGTGACACCTTATGAGAAGTGTCCTTTTCTGTGTGACTTATTTCACTTAGAATCGTCTTACCTAAATCCACTCATCATGCTGCTACTAGCCTTATGACATTGATTTCATGGCTGAGTGATATTCCATTGTACATAAGGACCACAACTTTTTTATCCATTTTTCGCTTTCCTGGGATATTTAAGGTGGAATGAAGTGGAGGTCCTTGTCAACAGAGCAGCCCTAAACTTTGGGGTGCTTGTGTCTTGCTGATTTTCAATTTTCCCACTTTATCCCCCCATGCGTGGAAGTGCCCTATGCTCTCTAAACTGTGTTTTTTAGATGTTTCAGGACACACCGTACACTTCTCCAGAGTGGCTGTTGGCGATTTACATCCCGCCCATCAGTGTAGCAAGGCTCCCATTTCTCCATGGCCTGTCCTGCATTTCTGGTTTTGACACTTTTTTCAGCATGGCCCTTTTGACCGATGGGAAGCGAGACTTCTTTGTAGCGCTGATTTGCCTTTCCAGGTTGCTTGGTTGGCCAAAAAGGGCGTATGCGTTTTTTTCTGAATATATTCAGGAAAAAACGCATACGCCCTTTTTGGCCAAGGGCATCATTGTCAACGTTTTGCCGCTTTTCATGTGCTTTAAAGGCGATTCGAATCTACCTCCTGAAATCTGTTTCCTGCAATTCTGCCTTGATTTCAAATCCTCTTCTTTGCCTTCCCTCAATATATTTGTGGACGAGAGTTATCATTTATAACTCTGCAGGTTTGTGAATTGCAGTGCCCTGAAGCTCCATTTTACAAGTCGCTTCTTTGGGAGCTGGCCGCAAAAGCGCAGGATGGCTTCAGGCCCTGTTCTGGTTCCGGGGGGCAGGCTGAGCCTGTGGTTAATTCTTCTTCCTGATGGGAAAATAGAGTGACCTGTGCCTGACCCAACACCAAGATCTAGTCTCTCATTGGTTCCCCGTCTTCCCGTGCATCCTCAGGACAAATTGCAACCTGTACGGAACAGGAGGTTAAAGGTGCTGATGCTCCAAGTAGGGAGATTGCTAGTAAAGTGGCTGGAATGGCGAACCCGAGCACAAGGAGATGAGAAATGAGGTGCGTTTTAGAAACCTTTCCCCATCACACGGTGTACCATCTTCTGGGTTTCTCATGCATGTTTTCAATGTAGGAAGATACCCTTGAACCTGGAGATTTGGGACCCATGCGATGGGTAGCACGCAGTATTACTTTACAGGGTCTGCGTTTGCTCACCCAACCTCACCAAACCTCTCAGCCCCAAGAGTGTCCACCCTTATGTCTCATCCAGCTGTGGGTCTAGATATGGTCAATCCAGGTTGCATCACAGCCCCTGAACGAATTGTGTAAGAGTTTCTCTGTCTTTCCCTGTCTTTGTTTCATGGGTTTTTAAAAGTAATTTATTTTTATAATGGGGTTTAGCTGCTTTTCACGGCTGTGTTTATGCCGCTTTACACCCACTTGACACACTAACAGAGAGATATCAATACATAGGTTTTAAGATTATTACTAGTCAGATATATTCTTGTGTGGTGAATCGGGCGTGTTGAGTCCAGTTCTCTGAGCAAGGAGTAGGTCTTGTCTATTACATATTGGGTTTATGGAACGGTATCTGAGCTAATTTGAAACTCTTGTTTTATGTATCACCCCACCTCACCTTTCCCGATAAGCAGCCATAGTGTGTTTTCTGCATGTGTGACTCTGTTCTGTTTTGTAATTCAGTTCAAGTGTAACGGTTTTTACATTCCCTCTATAAGTGACACCTTATGAGAAGTGTCCTTTTCTGTGTGACTTATTTCACTTAGAATCGTCTTACCTAAATCCACTCATCATGCTGCTACTAGCCTTATGACATTGATTTCATGGCTGAGTGATATTCCATTGTACATAAGGACCACAACTTTTTTATCCATTTTTCGCTTTCCTGGGATATTTAAGGTGGAATGAAGTGGAGGTCCTTGTCAACAGAGCAGCCCTAAACTTTGGGGTGCTTGTGTCTTGCTGATTTTCAATTTTCCCACTTTATCCCCCCATGCGTGGAAGTGCCCTATGCTCTCTAAGCTGTGTTTTTTAGATGTTTCAGGACACACCGTACACTTCTCCAGAGTGGCTGTTGGCGATTTACATCCCGCCCATCAGTGTAGCAAGGCTCCCATTTCTCCATGGCCTGTCCTGCACTTCTGGTTTTGACACTTTTTTCAGCATGGCCCTTTTGACCGATGGGAGGCGAGACTTCTTTGTAGCGCTGATTTGCCTTTCCAGGTTGCTTGGTTGGCCAAAAAGGGCGTATGCGTTTTTTCCTGAATATATTCAGGAAAAAACGCATACGCCCTTTTTGGCCAAGGGCATCATTGTCAACGTTTTGCCGCTTTTCATGTGCTTTAAAGGCGATTCGAATCTACCTCCTGAAATCTGTTTCCTGCAATTCTGCCTTGATTTCAAATCCTCTTCTTTGCCTTCCCTCAATATATTTGTGGACGAGAGTTATCATTTATAACTCTGCAGGTTTGTGAATTGCAGTGCCCTGAAGCTCCATTTTACAAGTCGCTTCTTTGGGAGCTGGCCGCAAAAGCGCAGGATGGCTTCAGGCCCTGTTCTGGTTCCGGGGGGCAGGCTGAGCCTGTGGTTAATTCTTCTTCCTGATGGGAAAATAGAGTGACCTGTGCCTGTCCCAACACCAAGATCTAGTCTCTCATTGGTTCCCTGTCTTCCCGTGCATCCTCAGGACAAATTGCAACATGTACGGAACAGGAGGTTAAAGGTGCTGATGCTCCAAGTAGGGAGATTGCTAGTAAAGTGGCTGGAATGGCCAACCCGAGCACAAGGAGATGAGAAATGAGGTGCGTCTTAGAAACCTTTCCCCATCAGACGGTGTACCATCTTCTGGGTTTCTCATGCATGTTTTCGATGTAGGAAGATGCCCTTGAACCTGGAGATTTGGGACCCATGCGATGGGTAGCACGCAGTATTACTTTAAAGGGTCTGCGTTTGCTCACCCAACCTCACCACACCTCTCAGCCCCAAGAGTGTCCACCCTTATGTCTCATCCAGCTGTGGGTCTAGATATGGTCAATCCAGGTTGCATCACAGCCCCTGAACGAATTGTGTAAGAATTTCTCTGTCTTTCCCTGTCTTCGTTTCATGGGTTTTTAAAAGTAATTTATTTTTATAATGGGGTTTAGCTGCTTTTCACGGCTGTGTTTATGCCGCTTTACACCCACTTGACACACTAACAGAGAGATATCAATACATAGGTTTTAAGATTATTACTAGTCAGATATATTCTTGTGCGGTGAATCGGGCGTGTTGAGTCCAGTTCTCTGAGCAAGGAGTAGGTCTTGTCTATTACATATTGGGTTTATGGAACGGTATCTGAGCTAATTTGAAACTCTTGTTTTATGTATCACCCCACCTCACCTTTCCCGTTAAGCAGCCATAGTGTGTTTTCTGCATGTGTAACTCTGTTCTGTTTTGTAATTCAGTTCAAGTGTAACGGTTTTTACATTCCGTCTATAAGTGACACCTTATGAGAAGTGTCCTTTTCTGTGTGACTTATTTCACTTAGAATCGTCTTACCTAAATCCACTCATCATGCTGCTACTAGCCTTATGACATTGATTTCATGGCTGAGTGATATTCCATTGTACATAAGGACCACAACTTTTTTATCCATTTTTCGCTTTCCTGGGATATTTAAGGTGGAATGAAGTGGAGGTCCTTGTCAACAGAGCAGCCCTAAACTTTGGGGTGCTTGTGTCTTGCTGATTTTCAATTTTCCCACTTTATCCCCCCATGCGTGGAAGTGCCCTATGCTCTCTAAACTGTGTTTTTTAGATGTTTCAGGACACACCGTACACTTCTCCAGAGTGGCTGTTGGCGATTTACATCCCGCCCATCAGTGTAGCAAGGCTCCCATTTCTCCATGGCCTGTCCTGCATTTCTGGTTTTGACACTTTTTTCAGCATGGCCCTTTTGACCGATGGGAAGCGAGACTTCTTTGTAGCGCTGATTTGCCTTTCCAGGTTGCTTGGTTGGCCAAAAAGGGCGTATGCGTTTTTTTCTGAATATATTCAGGAAAAAACGCATACGCCCTTTTTGGCCAAGGGCATCATTGTCAACGTTTTGCCGCTTTTCATGTGCTTTAAAGGCGATTCGAATCTACCTCCTGAAATCTGTTTCCTGCAATTCTGCCTTGATTTCAAATCCTCTTCTTTGCCTTCCCTCAATATATTTGTGGACGAGAGTTATCATTTATACCTCTGCAGGTTTGTGAATTGCAGTGCCCTGAAGCTCCATTTTACAAGTCGCTTCTTTGGGAGCTGGCCGCAAAAGCGCAGGATGGCTTCAGGCCCTGTTCTGGTTCCGGGGGGCAGGCTGAGCCTGTGGTTAATTCTTCTTCCTGATGGGAAAATAGAGTGACCTGTGCCTGACCCAACACCAAGATCTAGTCTCTCATTGGTTCCCCGTCTTCCCGTGCATCCTCAGGACAAATTGCAACCTGTACGGAACAGGAGGTTAAAGGTGCTGATGCTCCAAGTAGGGAGATTGCTAGTAAAGTGGCTGGAATGGCGAACCCGAGCACAAGGAGATGAGAAATGAGGTGCGTTTTAGAAACCTTTCCCCATCACACGGTGTACCATCTTCTGGGTTTCTCATGCATGTTTTCAATGTAGGAAGATACCCTTGAACCTGGAGATTTGGGACCCATGCGATGGGTAGCACGCAGTATTACTTTACAGGGTCTGCGTTTGCTCACCCAACCTCACCAAACCTCTCAGCCCCAAGAGTGTCCACCCTTATGTCTCATCCAGCTGTGGGTCTAGATATGGTCAATCCAGGTTGCATCACAGCCCCTGAACGAATTGTGTAAGAGTTTCTCTGTCTTTCCCTGTCTTTGTTTCATGGGTTTTTAAAAGTAATTTATTTTTATAATGGGGTTTAGCTGCTTTTCACGGCTGTGTTTATGCCGCTTTACACCCACTTGACACACTAACAGAGAGATATCAATACATAGGTTTTAAGATTATTACTAGTCAGATATATTCTTGTGTGGTGAATCGGGCGTGTTGAGTCCAGTTCTCTGAGCAAGGAGTAGGTCTTGTCTATTACATATTGGGTTTATGGAACGGTATCTGAGCTAATTTGAAACTCTTGTTTTATGTATCACCCCACCTCACCTTTCCCGTTAAGCAGCCATAGTGTGTTTTCTGCATGTGTGACTCTGTTCTGTTTTGTAATTCAGTTCAAGTGTAACGGTTTTTACATTCCCTCTATAAGTGACACCTTATGAGAAGTGTCCTTTTCTGTGTGACTTATTTCACTTAGAATCGTCTTACCTAAATCCACTCATCATGCTGCTACTAGCCTTATGACATTGATTTCATGGCTGAGTGATATTCCATTGTACATAAGGACCACAACTTTTTTATCCATTTTTCGCTTTCCTGGGATATTTAAGGTGGAATGAAGTGGAGGTCCTTGTCAACAGAGCAGCCCTAAACTTTGGGGTGCTTGTGTCTTGCTGATTTTCAATTTTCCCACTTTATCCCCCCATGCGTGGAAGTGCCCTATGCTCTCTAAGCTGTGTTTTTTAGATGTTTCAGGACACACCGTACACTTCTCCAGAGTGGCTGTTGGCGATTTACATCCCGCCCATCAGTGTAGCAAGGCTCCCATTTCTCCATGGCCTGTCCTGCATTTCTGGTTTTGACACTTTTTTCAGCATGGCCCTTTTGACCGATGGGAAGCGAGACTTCTTTGTAGCGCTGATTTGCCTTTCCAGGTTGCTTGGTTGGCCAAAAAGTGCGTATGCGTTTTTTCCTGAATATATTCAGGAAAAAACGCATACGCCCTTTTTGGCCAAGGGCATCATTGTCAACGTTTTGCTGCTTTTCATGTGCTTTAAAGGCGATTCGAATCTACCTCCTGAAATCTGTTTCCTGCAATTCTGCCTTGATTTCAAATCCTCTTCTTTGCCTTCCCTCAATATATTTGTGGACGAGAGTTATCATTTATAACTCGCAGGTTTGTGAATTGCAGTGCCCTGAAGCTCCATTTTACAAGTCGCTTTTTTGGGAGCTGTCCGCAAAAGCGCAGGATGGCTTCAGGCCCTGTTCTGGTTCCGGGGGGCAGGCTGAGCCTGTGGTTAATTCTTCTTCCTGATGGGAAAATAGAGTGACCTGTGCCTGTCCCAACACCAAGATCTAGTCTCTCATTGGTTCCCCGTCTTCCCGTGCATCCTCAGGACAAATTACAACCTGTACGGAACAGGAGGTTAAAGGTGCTGATGCTCCAAGTAGGGAGATTGCTAGTAAAGTGGCTGGAATGGCGAACCCGAGCACAAGGAGATGAGAAATGAGGTGCGTTTTAGAAACCTTTCCCCATCACACGGTGTACCATCTTCTGGGTTTCTCATGCATGTTTTCGATGTAGGAAGATGCCCTTGAACCTGGAGATTTGGGACCCATGCGATGGGTAGCACGCAGTATTACTTTAAAGGGTCTGCGTTTGCTCACCCAACCTCACCACACCTCTCAGCCCCAAGAGTGTCCAACCTTATGTCTCATCCAGCTGTGGGTCTAGATATGGTCAATCCAGGTTGCATCACAGCCCCTGAACGAATTGTGTAAGAATTTCTCTGTCTTTCCCTGTCTTCGTTTCATGGGTTTTTAAAAGTAATTTATTTTTATAATGGGGTTTAGCTGCTTTTCACGGCTGTGTTTATGCCGCTTTACACCCACTTGACACACTAACAGAGAGATATCAATACATAGGTTTTAAGATTATTACTAGTCAGATATATTCTTGTGCGGTGAATCGGGCGTGTTGAGTCCAGTTCTCTGAGCAAGGAGTAGGTCTTGTCTATTACATATTGGGTTTATGGAACGGTATCTGAGCTAATTTGAAACTCTTGTTTTATGTATCACCCCACCTCACCTTTCCCGTTAAGCAGCCATAGTGTGTTTTCTGCATGTGTAACTCTGTTCTGTTTTGTAATTCAGTTCAAGTGTAACGGTTTTTACATTCCGTCTATAAGTGACACCTTATGAGAAGTGTCCTTTTCTGTGTGACTTATTTCACTTAGAATCGTCTTACCTAAATCCACTCATCATGCTGCTACTAGCCTTATGACATTGATTTCATGGCTGAGTGATATTCCATTGTACATAAGGACCACAACTTTTTTATCCATTTTTCGCTTTCCTGGGATATTTAAGGTGGAATGAAGTGGAGGTCCTTGTCAACAGAGCAGCCCTAAACTTTGGGGTGCTTGTGTCTTGCTGATTTTCAATTTTCCCACTTTATCCCCCCATGCGTGGAAGTGCCCTATGCTCTCTAAACTGTGTTTTTTAGATGTTTCAGGACACACCGTACACTTCTCCAGAGTGGCTGTTGGCGATTTACATCCCGCCCATCAGTGTAGCAAGGCTCCCATTTCTCCATGGCCTGTCCTGCATTTCTGGTTTTGACACTTTTTTCAGCATGGCCCTTTTGACCGATGGGAAGCGAGACTTCTTTGTAGCGCTGATTTGCCTTTCCAGGTTGCTTGGTTGGCCAAAAAGGGCGTATGCGTTTTTTTCTGAATATATTCAGGAAAAAACGCATACGCCCTTTTTGGCCAAGGGCATCATTGTCAACGTTTTGCCGCTTTTCATGTGCTTTAAAGGCGATTCGAATCTACCTCCTGAAATCTGTTTCCTGCAATTCTGCCTTGATTTCAAATCCTCTTCTTTGCCTTCCCTCAATATATTTGTGGACGAGAGTTATCATTTATAACTCTGCAGGTTTGTGAATTGCAGTGCCCTGAAGCTCCATTTTACAAGTCGCTTCTTTGGGAGCTGGCCGCAAAAGCGCAGGATGGCTTCAGGCCCTGTTCTGGTTCCGGGGGGCAGGCTGAGCCTGTGGTTAATTCTTCTTCCTGATGGGAAAATAGAGTGACCTGTGCCTGACCCAACACCAAGATCTAGTCTCTCATTGGTTCCCCGTCTTCCCGTGCATCCTCAGGACAAATTGCAACCTGTACGGAACAGGAGGTTAAAGGTGCTGATGCTCCAAGTAGGGAGATTGCTAGTAAAGTGGCTGGAATGGCGAACCCGAGCACAAGGAGATGAGAAATGAGGTGCGTTTTAGAAACCTTTCCCCATCACACGGTGTACCATCTTCTGGGTTTCTCATGCATGTTTTCAATGTAGGAAGATACCCTTGAACCTGGAGATTTGGGACCCATGCGATGGGTAGCACGCAGTATTACTTTACAGGGTCTGCGTTTGCTCCCCCAACCTCACCAAACCTCTCAGCCCCAAGAGTGTCCACCCTTATGTCTCATCCAGCTGTGGGTCTAGATATGGTCAATCCAGGTTGCATCACAGCCCCTGAACGAATTGTGTAAGAGTTTCTCTGTCTTTCCCTGTCTTTGTTTCATGGGTTTTTAAAAGTAATTTATTTTTATAATGGGGTTTAGCTGCTTTTCACGGCTGTGTTTATGCCGCTTTACACCCACTTGACACACTAACAGAGAGATATCAATACATAGGTTTTAAGATTATTACTAGTCAGATATATTCTTGTGTGGTGAATCGGGCGTGTTGAGTCCAGTTCTCTGAGCAAGGAGTAGGTCTTGTCTATTACATATTGGGTTTATGGAACGGTATCTGAGCTAATTTGAAACTCTTGTTTTATGTATCACCCCACCTCACCTTTCCCGATAAGCAGCCATAGTGTGTTTTCTGCATGTGTGACTCTGTTCTGTTTTGTAATTCAGTTCAAGTGTAACGGTTTTTACATTCCCTCTATAAGTGACACCTTATGAGAAGTGTCCTTTTCTGTGTGACTTATTTCACTTAGAATCGTCTTACCTAAATCCACTCATCATGCTGCTACTAGCCTTATGACATTGATTTCATGGCTGAGTGATATTCCATTGTACATAAGGACCACAACTTTTTTATCCATTTTTCGCTTTCCTGGGATATTTAAGGTGGAATGAAGTGGAGGTCCTTGTCAACAGAGCAGCCCTAAACTTTGGGGTGCTTGTGTCTTGCTGATTTTCAATTTTCCCACTTTATCCCCCCATGCGTGGAAGTGCCCTATGCTCTCTAAGCTGTGTTTTTTAGATGTTTCAGGACACACCGTACACTTCTCCAGAGTGGCTGTTGGCGATTTACATCCCGCCCATCAGTGTAGCAAGGCTCCCATTTCTCCATGGCCTGTCCTGCACTTCTGGTTTTGACACTTTTTTCAGCATGGCCCTTTTGACCGATGGGAGGCGAGACTTCTTTGTAGCGCTGATTTGCCTTTCCAGGTTGCTTGGTTGGCCAAAAAGGGCGTATGCGTTTTTTCCTGAATATATTAAGGAAAAAACGCATACGCCCTTTTTGGCCAAGGGCATCATTGTCAACGTTTTGCCGCTTTTCATGTGCTTTAAAGGCGATTCGAATCTACCTCCTGAAATCTGTTTCCTGCAATTCTGCCTTGATTTCAAATCCTCTTCTTTGCCTTCCCTCAATATATTTGTGGACGAGAGTTATCATTTATAACTCGCAGGTTTCTGAATTGCAGTGCACTGAAGCTCCATTTTACAAGACGCTTCTTTGGGAGCTGGCCGCAAAAGCGCAAGATGGCTTCAGGCCCTGTTCTGGTTCCGGGGGGCAGGCTGAGCCTGTGGTTAATTCTTCTTCCTGATGGGAAAATAGAGTGACCTGTGCCTGTCCCAACACCAAGATCTAGTCTCTCATTGGTTCCCCGTCTTCCCGTGCATCCTCAGGACAAATTGCAACCTGTACGGAACAGGAGGTTAAAGGTGCTGATGCTCCAAGTAGGGAGATTGCTAGTAAAGTGGCTGGAATGGTGAACCCGAGCACAAGGAGATGAGAAATGAGGTGCGTTTTAGAAACCTTTCCCCATCACACGGTGTACCATCTTCTGGGTTTCTCATGCATGTTTTCGATGTAGGAAGATGCCCTTGAACCTGGAGATTTGGGACCCATGCGATGGGTAGCACGCAGTATTACTTTAAAGGGTCTGCGTTTGCTCACCCAACCTCACCACACCTCTCAGCCCCAAGAGTGTCCACCCTTATGTCTCATCCAGCTGTGGGTCTAGATATGGTCAATCCAGGTTGCATCACAGCCCCTGAACGAATTGTGTAAGAGTTTCTCTGTCTTTCCCTGTCTTTGTTTCATGGGTTTTTAAAAGTAATTTATTTTTATAATGGGGTTTAGCTGCTTTTCACGGCTGTGTTTATGCCGCTTTACACCCACTTGACACACTAACAGAGAGATATCAATACATAGGTTTTAAGATTATTACTAGTCAGATATATTCTTGTGTGGTGAATCGGGCGTGTTGAGTCCAGTTCTCTGAGCAAGGAGTAGGTCTTGTCTATTACATATTGGGTTTATGGAACGGTATCTGAGCTAATTTGAAACTCTTGTTTTATGTATCACCCCACCTCACCTTTCCCGTTAAGCAGCCATAGTGTGTTTTCTGCATGTGTGACTCTGTTCTGTTTTGTAATTCAGTTCAAGTGTAACGGTTTTTACATTCCCTCTATAAGTGACACCTTATGAGAAGTGTCCTTTTCTGTGTGACTTATTTCACTTAGAATCGTCTTACCTAAATCCACTCATCATGCTGCTACTAGCCTTATGACATTGATTTCATGGCTGAGTGATATTCCATTGTACATAAGGACCACAACTTTTTTATCCATTTTTCGCTTTCCTGGGATATTTAAGGTGGAATGAAGTGGAGGTCCTTGTCAACAGAGCAGCCCTAAACTTTGGGGTGCTTGTGTCTTGCTGATTTTCAATTTTCCCACTTTATCCCCCCATGCGTGGAAGTGCCCTATGCTCTCTAAGCTGTGTTTTTTAGATGTTTCAGGACACACCGTACACTTCTCCAGAGTGGCTGTTGGCGATTTACATCCCGCCCATCAGTGTAGCAAGGCTCCCATTTCTCCATGGCCTGTCCTGCATTTCTGGTTTTGACACTTTTTTCAGCATGGCCCTTTTGACCGATGGGAAGCGAGACTTCTTTGTAGCGCTGATTTGCCTTTCCAGGTTGCTTGGTTGGCCAAAAAGTGCGTATGCGTTTTTTCCTGAATATATTCAGGAAAAAACGCATACGCCCTTTTTGGCCAAGGGCATCATTGTCAACGTTTTGCTGCTTTTCATGTGCTTTAAAGGCGATTCGAATCTACCTCCTGAAATCTGTTTCCTGCAATTCTGCCTTGATTTCAAATCCTCTTCTTTGCCTTCCCTCAATATA
The DNA here is from genome assembly GCF_965194825.1 of Balaenoptera physalus. NCBI lineage: Eukaryota > Metazoa > Chordata > Mammalia > Artiodactyla > Balaenopteridae > Balaenoptera > Balaenoptera physalus. The sequence goes on along the minus strand of NW_028126247.1, from coordinate 322,887 downwards.
TTTGTGGACGAGAGTTATCATTTATAACTCGCAGGTTTGTGAATTGCAGTGCCCTGAAGCTCCATTTTACAAGTCGCTTTTTTGGGAGCTGTCCGCAAAAGCGCAGGATGGCTTCAGGCCCTGTTCTGGTTCCGGGGGGCAGGCTGAGCCTGTGGTTAATTCTTCTTCCTGATGGGAAAATAGAGTGACCTGTGCCTGTCCCAACACCACGATCTAGTCTCTCATTGGTTCCCCGTCTTCCCGTGCATCCTCAGGACAAATTACAACCTGTACGGAACAGGAGGTTAAAGGTGCTGATGCTCCAAGTAGGGAGATTGCTAGTAAAGTGGCTGGAATGGCGAACCCGAGCACAAGGAGATGAGAAATGAGGTGCGTTTTAGAAACCTTTCCCCATCACACGGTGTACCATCTTCTGGGTTTCTCATGCATGTTTTCGATGTAGGAAGATGCCCTTGAACCTGGAGATTTGGGACCCATGCGATGGGTAGCACGCAGTATTACTTTAAAGGGTCTGCGTTTGCTCACCCAACCTCACCACACCTCTCAGCCCCAAGAGTGTCCAACCTTATGTCTCATCCAGCTGTGGGTCTAGATATGGTCAATCCAGGTTGCATCACAGCCCCTGAACAAATTGTGTAAGAATTTCTCTGTCTTTCCCTGTCTTTGTTTCATGGGTTTTTAAAAGTAATTTATTTTTATAATGGGGTTTAGCTGCTTTTCACGGCTGTGTTTATGCCGCTTTACACCCACTTGACACACTAACAGAGAGATATCAATACATAGGTTTTAAGATTATTACTAGTCAGATATATTCTTGTGCGGTGAATCGGGCGTGTTGAGTCCAGTTCTCTGAGCAAGGAGTAGGTCTTGTCTATTACATATTGGGTTTATGGAACGGTATCTGAGCTAATTTGAAACTCTTGTTTTATGTATCACCCCACCTCACCTTTCCCGTTAAGCAGCCATAGTGTGTTTTCTGCATGTGTGACTCTGTTCTGTTTTGTAATTCAGTTCAAGTGTAACGGTTTTTACATTCCCTCTATAAGTGACACCTTATGAGAAGTGTCCTTTTCTGTGTGACTTATTTCACTTAGAATCGTCTTACCTAAATCCACTCATCATGCTGCTACTAGCCTTATGACATTGATTTCATGGCTGAGTGATATTCCATTGTACATAAGGACCACAACTTTTTTATCCATTTTTCGCTTTCCTGGGATATTTAAGGTGGAATGAAGTGGAGGTCCTTGTCAACAGAGCAGCCCTAAACTTTGGGGTGCTTGTGTCTTGCTGATTTTCAATTTTCCCACTTTATCTCCCCATGAGTGGAGGTGCCCTATGCTCTCTAAGCTGTGTTTTTTAGATGTTTCAGGACACACCGTACACTTCTCCAGAGTGGCTGTTGGCGATTTACATCCCGCCCATCAGTGTAGCAAGGCTCCCATTTCTCCATGGCCTGTCCTGCACTTCTGGTTTTGACACTTTTTTCAGCATGGCCCTTTTGACCGATGGGAGGCGAGACTTCTTTGTAGCGCTGATTTGCCTTTCCAGGTTGCTTGGTTGGCCAAAAAGGGCGTATGCGTTTTTTCCTGAATATATTCAGGAAAAAACGCATACGCCCTTTTTGGCCAAGGGCATCATTGTCAACGTTTTGCCGCTTTTCATGTGCTTTAAAGGCGATTCGAATCTACCTCCTGAAATCTGTTTCCTGCAATTCTGCCTTGATTTCAAATCCTCTTCTTTGCCTTCCCTCAATATATTTGTGGACGAGAGTTATCATTTATAACTCTGCAGGTTTGTGAATTGCAGTGCCCTGAAGCTCCATTTTACAAGTCGCTTCTTTGGGAGCTGGCCGCAAAAGCGCAGGATGGCTTCAGGCCCTGTTCTGGTTCCGGGGGGCAGGCTGAGCCTGTGGTTAATTCTTCTTCCTGATGGGAAAATAGAGTGACCTCTGCCTGTCCCAACACCAAGATCTAGTCTCTCATTGGTTCCCTGTCTTCCCGTGCATCCTCAGGACAAATTGCAACATGTACGGAACAGGAGGTTAAAGGTGCTGATGCTCCAAGTAGGGAGATTGCTAGTAAAGTGGCTGGAATGGCCAACCCGAGCACAAGGAGATGAGAAATGAGGTGCGTCTTAGAAACCTTTCCCCATCAGACGGTGTACCATCTTCTGGGTTTCTCATGCATGTTTTCGATGTAGGAAGATGCCCTTGAACCTGGAGATTTGGGACCCATGCGATGGGTAGCACGCAGTATTACTTTAAAGGGTCTGCGTTTGCTCACCCAACCTCGCCACACCTCTCAGCCCCAAGAGTGTCCACCCTTATGTCTCATCCAGCTGTGGGTCTAGATATGGTCAATCCAGGTTGCATCACAGCCCCTGAACGAATTGTGTAAGAATTTCTCTGTCTTTCCCTGTCTTCGTTTCATGGGTTTTTAAAAGTAATTTATTTTTATAATGGGGTTTAGCTGCTTTTCACGGCTGTGTTTATGCCGCTTTACACCCACTTGACACACTAACAGAGAGATATCAATACATAGGTTTTAAGATTATTACTAGTCAGATATATTCTTGTGCGGTGAATCGGGCGTGTTGAGTCCAGTTCTCTGAGCAAGGAGTAGGTCTTGTCTATTACATATTGGGTTTATGGAACGGTATCTGAGCTAATTTGAAACTCTTGTTTTATGTATCACCCCACCTCACCTTTCCCGTTAAGCAGCCATAGTGTGTTTTCTGCATGTGTGACTCTGTTCTGTTTTGTAATTCAGTTCAAGTGTAACGGTTTTTACATTCCGTCTATAAGTGACACCTTATGAGAAGTGTCCTTTTCTGTGTGACTTATTTCACTTAGAATCGTCTTACCTAAATCCACTCATCATGCTGCTACTAGCCTTATGACATTGATTTCATGGCTGAGTGATATTCCATTGTACATAAGGACCACAACTTTTTTATCCATTTTTCGCTTTCCTGGGATATTTAAGGTGGAATGAAGTGGAGGTCCTTGTCAACAGAGCAGCCCTAAACTTTGGGGTGCTTGTGTCTTGCTGATTTTCAATTTTCCCACTTTATCCCCCCATGCGTGGAAGTGCCCTATGCTCTCTAAACTGTGTTTTTTAGATGTTTCAGGACACACCGTACACTTCTCCAGAGTGGCTGTTGGCGATTTACATCCCGCCCATCAGTGTAGCAAGGCTCCCATTTCTCCATGGCCTGTCCTGCATTTCTGGTTTTGACACTTTTTTCAGCATGGCCCTTTTGACCGATGGGAAGCAAGACTTCTTTGTAGCACTGATTTGCCTTTCCAGGTTGCTTGGTTGGCCAAAAAGGGCGTATGCGTTTTTTTCTGAATATATTCAGGAAAAAACGCATACGCCCTTTTTGGCCAAGGGCATCATTGTCAACGTTTTGCCGCTTTTCATGTGCTTTAAAGGCGATTCGAATCTACCTCCTGAAATCTGTTTCCTGCAATTCTGCCTTGATTTCAAATCCTCTTCTTTGCCTTCCCTCAATATATTTGTGGACGAGAGTTATCATTTATAACTCTGCAGGTTTGTGAATTGCAGTGCCCTGAAGCTCCATTTTACAAGTCGCTTCTTTGGGAGCTGGCCGCAAAAGCGCAGGATGGCTTCAGGCCCTGTTCTGGTTCCGGGGGGCAGGCTGAGCCTGTGGTTAATTCTTCTTCCTGATGGGAAAATAGAGTGACCTGTGCCTGACCCAACACCAAGATCTAGTCTCTCATTGGTTCCCCGTCTTCCCGTGCATCCTCAGGACAAATTGCAACCTGTACGGAACAGGAGGTTAAAGGTGCTGATGCTCCAAGTAGGGAGATTGCTAGTAAAGTGGCTGGAATGGCGAACCCGAGCACAAGGAGATGAGAAATGAGGTGCGTTTTAGAAACCTTTCCCCATCACACGGTGTACCATCTTCTGGGTTTCTCATGCATGTTTTCAATGTAGGAAGATACCCTTGAACCTGGAGATTTGGGACCCATGCGATGGGTAGCACGCAGTATTACTTTACAGGGTCTGCGTTTGCTCACCCAACCTCACCAAACCTCTCAGCCCCAAGAGTGTCCACCCTTATGTCTCATCCAGCTGTGGGTCTAGATATGGTCAATCCAGGTTGCATCACAGCCCCTGAACGAATTGTGTAAGAGTTTCTCTGTCTTTCCCTGTCTTTGTTTCATGGGTTTTTAAAAGTAATTTATTTTTATAATGGGGTTTAGCTGCTTTTCACGGCTGTGTTTATGCCACTTTACACCCACTTGACACACTAACAGAGAGATATCAATACATAGGTTTTAAGATTATTACTAGTCAGATATATTCTTGTGTGGTGAATCGGGCGTGTTGAGTCCAGTTCTCTGAGCAAGGAGTAGGTCTTGTCTATTACATATTGGGTTTATGGAACGGTATCTGAGCTAATTTGAAACTCTTGTTTTATGTATCACCCCACCTCACCTTTCCCGATAAGCAGCCATAGTGTGTTTTCTGCATGTGTGACTCTGTTCTGTTTTGTAATTCAGTTCAAGTGTAACGGTTTTTACATTCCCTCTATAAGTGACACCTTATGAGAAGTGTCCTTTTCTGTGTGACTTATTTCACTTAGAATCGTCTTACCTAAATCCACTCATCATGCTGCTACTAGCCTTATGACATTGATTTCATGGCTGAGTGATATTCCATTGTACATAAGGACCACAACTTTTTTATCCATTTTTCGCTTTCCTGGGATATTTAAGGTGGAATGAAGTGGAGGTCCTTGTCAACAGAGCAGCCCTAAACTTTGGGGTGCTTGTGTCTTGCTGATTTTCAATTTTCCCACTTTATCCCCCCATGCGTGGAAGTGCCCTATGCTCTCTAAGCTGTGTTTTTTAGATGTTTCAGGACACACCGTACACTTCTCCAGAGTGGCTGTTGGCGATTTACATCCCGCCCATCAGTGTAGCAAGGCTCCCATTTCTCCATGGCCTGTCCTGCACTTCTGGTTTTGACACTTTTTTCAGCATGGCCCTTTTGACCGATGGGAGGCGAGACTTCTTTGTAGCGCTGATTTGCCTTTCCAGGTTGCTTGGTTGGCCAAAAAGGGCGTATGCGTTTTTTCCTGAATATATTCAGGAAAAAACGCATACGCCCTTTTTGGCCAAGGGCATCATTGTCAACGTTTTGCCGCTTTTCATGTGCTTTAAAGGCGATTCGAATCTACCTCCTGAAATCTGTTTCCTGCAATTCTGCCTTGATTTCAAATCCTCTTCTTTGCCTTCCCTCAATATATTTGTGGACGAGAGTTATCATTTATAACTCTGCAGGTTTGTGAATTGCAGTGCCCTGAAGCTCCATTTTACAAGTCGCTTCTTTGGGAGCTGGCCGCAAAAGCGCAGGATGGCTTCAGGCCCTGTTCTGGTTCCGGGGGGCAGGCTGAGCCTGTGGTTAATTCTTCTTCCTGATGGGAAAATAGAGTGACCTCTGCCTGTCCCAACACCAAGATCTAGTCTCTCATTGGTTCCCTGTCTTCCCGTGCATCCTCAGGACAAATTGCAACATGTACGGAACAGGAGGTTAAAGGTGCTGATGCTCCAAGTAGGGAGATTGCTAGTAAAGTGGCTGGAATGGCCAACCCGAGCACAAGGAGATGAGAAATGAGGTGCGTCTTAGAAACCTTTCCCCATCAGACGGTGTACCATCTTCTGGGTTTCTCATGCATGTTTTCGATGTAGGAAGATGCCCTTGAACCTGGAGATTTGGGACCCATGCGATGGGTAGCACGCAGTATTACTTTAAAGGGTCTGCGTTTGCTCACCCAACCTCGCCACACCTCTCAGCCCCAAGAGTGTCCACCCTTATGTCTCATCCAGCTGTGGGTCTAGATATGGTCAATCCAGGTTGCATCACAGCCCCTGAACGAATTGTGTAAGAATTTCTCTGTCTTTCCCTGTCTTCGTTTCATGGGTTTTTAAAAGTAATTTATTTTTATAATGGGGTTTAGCTGCTTTTCACGGCTGTGTTTATGCCGCTTTACACCCACTTGACACACTAACAGAGAGATATCAATACATAGGTTTTAAGATTATTACTAGTCAGATATATTCTTGTGCGGTGAATCGGGCGTGTTGAGTCCAGTTCTCTGAGCAAGGAGTAGGTCTTGTCTATTACATATTGGGTTTATGGAACGGTATCTGAGCTAATTTGAAACTCTTGTTTTATGTATCACCCCACCTCACCTTTCCCGTTAAGCAGCCATAGTGTGTTTTCTGCATGTGTGACTCTGTTCTGTTTTGTAATTCAGTTCAAGTGTAACGGTTTTTACATTCCGTCTATAAGTGACACCTTATGAGAAGTGTCCTTTTCTGTGTGACTTATTTCACTTAGAATCGTCTTACCTAAATCCACTCATCATGCTGCTACTAGCCTTATGACATTGATTTCATGGCTGAGTGATATTCCATTGTACATAAGGACCACAACTTTTTTATCCATTTTTCGCTTTCCTGGGATATTTAAGGTGGAATGAAGTGGAGGTCCTTGTCAACAGAGCAGCCCTAAACTTTGGGGTGCTTGTGTCTTGCTGATTTTCAATTTTCCCACTTTATCCCCCCATGCGTGGAAGTGCCCTATGCTCTCTAAACTGTGTTTTTTAGATGTTTCAGGACACACCGTACACTTCTCCAGAGTGGCTGTTGGCGATTTACATCCCGCCCATCAGTGTAGCAAGGCTCCCATTTCTCCATGGCCTGTCCTGCATTTCTGGTTTTGACACTTTTTTCAGCATGGCCCTTTTGACCGATGGGAAGCGAGACTTCTTTGTAGCGCTGATTTGCCTTTCCAGGTTGCTTGGTTGGCCAAAAAGGGCGTATGCGTTTTTTTCTGAATATATTCAGGAAAAAACGCATACGCCCTTTTTGGCCAAGGGCATCATTGTCAACGTTTTGCCGCTTTTCATGTGCTTTAAAGGCGATTCGAATCTACCTCCTGAAATCTGTTTCCTGCAATTCTGCCTTGATTTCAAATCCTCTTCTTTGCCTTCCCTCAATATATTTGTGGACGAGAGTTATCATTTATAACTCTGCAGGTTTGTGAATTGCAGTGCCCTGAAGCTCCATTTTACAAGTCGCTTCTTTGGGAGCTGGCCGCAAAAGCGCAGGATGGCTTCAGGCCCTGTTCTGGTTCCTGGGGGCAGGCTGAGCCTGTGGTTAATTCTTCTTCCTGATGGGAAAATAGAGTGACCTGTGCCTGACCCAACACCAAGATCTAGTCTCTCATTGGTTCCCCGTCTTCCCGTGCATCCTCAGGACAAATTGCAACCTGTACGGAACAGGAGGTTAAAGGTGCTGATGCTCCAAGTAGGGAGATTGCTAGTAAAGTGGCTGGAATGGCGAACCCGAGCACAAGGAGATGAGAAATGAGGTGCGTCTTAGAAACCTTTCCCCATCACACGGTGTACCATCTTCTGGGTTTCTCATGCATGTTTTCAATGTAGGAAGATACCCTTGAACCTGGAGATTTGGGACCCATGCGATGGGTAGCACGCAGTATTACTTTACAGGGTCTGCGTTTGCTCACCCAACCTCACCAAACCTCTCAGCCCCAAGAGTGTCCACCCTTATGTCTCATCCAGCTGTGGGTCTAGATATGGTCAATCCAGGTTGCATCACAGCCCCTGAACGAATTGTGTAAGAGTTTCTCTGTCTTTCCCTGTCTTTGTTTCATGGGTTTTTAAAAGTAATTTATTTTTATAATGGGGTTTAGCTGCTTTTCACGGCTGTGTTTATGCCGCTTTACACCCACTTGACACACTAACAGAGAGATATCAATACATAGGTTTTAAGATTATTACTAGTCAGATATATTCTTGTGTGGTGAATCGGGCGTGTTGAGTCCAGTTCTCTGAGCAAGGAGTAGGTCTTGTCTATTACATATTGGGTTTATGGAACGGTATCTGAGCTAATTTGAAACTCTTGTTTTATGTATCACCCCACCTCACCTTTCCCGATAAGCAGCCATAGTGTGTTTTCTGCATGTGTGACTCTGTTCTGTTTTGTAATTCAGTTCAAGTGTAACGGTTTTTACATTCCCTCTATAAGTGACACCTTATGAGAAGTGTCCTTTTCTGTGTGACTTATTTCACTTAGAATCGTCTTACCTAAATCCACTCATCATGCTGCTACTAGCCTTATGACATTGATTTCATGGCTGAGTGATATTCCATTGTACATAAGGACCACAACTTTTTTATCCATTTTTCGCTTTCCTGGGATATTTAAGGTGGAATGAAGTGGAGGTCCTTGTCAACAGAGCAGCCCTAAACTTTGGGGTGCTTGTGTCTTGCTGATTTTCAATTTTCCCACTTTATCCCCCCATGCGTGGAAGTGCCCTATGCTCTCTAAGCTGTGTTTTTTAGATGTTTCAGGACACACCGTACACTTCTCCAGAGTGGCTGTTGGCGATTTACATCCCGCCCATCAGTGTAGCAAGGCTCCCATTTCTCCATGGCCTGTCCTGCACTTCTGGTTTTGACACTTTTTTCAGCATGGCCCTTTTGACCGATGGGAGGCGAGACTTCTTTGTAGCGCTGATTTGCCTTTCCAGGTTGCTTGGTTGGCCAAAAAGGGCGTATGCGTTTTTTCCTGAATATATTAAGGAAAAAACGCATACGCCCTTTTTGGCCAAGGGCATCATTGTCAACGTTTTGCCGCTTTTCATGTGCTTTAAAGGCGATTCGAATCTACCTCCTGAAATCTGTTTCCTGCAATTCTGCCTTGATTTCAAATCCTCTTCTTTGCCTTCCCTCAATATATTTGTGGACGAGAGTTATCATTTATACCTCTGCAGGTTTGTGAATTGCAGTGCCCTGAAGCTCCATTTTACAAGTCGCTTCTTTGGGAGCTGGCCGCAAAAGCGCAGGATGGCTTCAGGCCCTGTTCTGGTTCCGGGGGGCAGGCTGAGCCTGTGGTTAATTCTTCTTCCTGATGGGAAAATAGAGTGACCTGTGCCTGACCCAACACCAAGATCTAGTCTCTCATTGGTTCCCCGTCTTCCCGTGCATCCTCAGGACAAATTGCAACCTGTACGGAACAGGAGGTTAAAGGTGCTGATGCTCCAAGTAGGGAGATTGCTAGTAAAGTGGCTGGAATGGCGAACCCGAGCACAAGGAGATGAGAAATGAGGTGCGTTTTAGAAACCTTTCCCCATCACACGGTGTACCATCTTCTGGGTTTCTCATGCATGTTTTCAATGTAGGAAGATACCCTTGAACCTGGAGATTTGGGACCCATGCGATGGGTAGCACGCAGTATTACTTTACAGGGTCTGCGTTTGCTCACCCAACCTCACCAAACCTCTCAGCCCCAAGAGTGTCCACCCTTATGTCTCATCCAGCTGTGGGTCTAGATATGGTCAATCCAGGTTGCATCACAGCCCCTGAACGAATTGTGTAAGAGTTTCTCTGTCTTTCCCTGTCTTTGTTTCATGGGTTTTTAAAAGTAATTTATTTTTATAATGGGGTTTAGCTGCTTTTCACGGCTGTGTTTATGCCGCTTTACACCCACTTGACACACTAACAGAGAGATATCAATACATAGGTTTTAAGATTATTACTAGTCAGATATATTCTTGTGTGGTGAATCGGGCGTGTTGAGTCCAGTTCTCTGAGCAAGGAGTAGGTCTTGTCTATTACATATTGGGTTTATGGAACGGTATCTGAGCTAATTTGAAACTCTTGTTTTATGTATCACCCCACCTCACCTTTCCCGTTAAGCAGCCATAGTGTGTTTTCTGCATGTGTGACTCTGTTCTGTTTTGTAATTCAGTTCAAGTGTAACGGTTTTTACATTCCCTCTATAAGTGACACCTTATGAGAAGTGTCCTTTTCTGTGTGACTTATTTCACTTAGAATCGTCTTACCTAAATCCACTCATCATGCTGCTACTAGCCTTATGACATTGATTTCATGGCTGAGTGATATTCCATTGTACATAAGGACCACAACTTTTTTATCCATTTTTCGCTTTCCTGGGATATTTAAGGTGGAATGAAGTGGAGGTCCTTGTCAACAGAGCAGCCCTAAACTTTGGGGTGCTTGTGTCTTGCTGATTTTCAATTTTCCCACTTTATCCCCCCATGCGTGGAAGTGCCCTATGCTCTCTAAGCTGTGTTTTTTAGATGTTTCAGGACACACCGTACACTTCTCCAGAGTGGCTGTTGGCGATTTACATCCCGCCCATCAGTGTAGCAAGGCTCCCATTTCTCCATGGCCTGTCCTGCATTTCTGGTTTTGACACTTTTTTCAGCATGGCCCTTTTGACCGATGGGAAGCGAGACTTCTTTGTAGCGCTGATTTGCCTTTCCAGGTTGCTTGGTTGGCCAAAAAGGGCGTATGCGTTTTTTCCTGAATATATTCAGGAAAAAACGCATACGCCCTTTTTGGCCAAGGGCATCATTGTCAACGTTTTGCTGCTTTTCATGTGCTTTAAAGGCGATTCGAATCTACCTCCTGAAATCTGTTTCCTGCAATTCTGCCTTGATTTCAAATCCTCTTCTTTGCCTTCCCTCAATATATTTGTGGACGAGAGTTATCATTTATAACTCGCAGGTTTGTGAATTGCAGTGCCCTGAAGCTCCATTTTACAAGTCGCTTTTTTGGGAGCTGTCCGCAAAAGCGCAGGATGGCTTCAGGCCCTGTTCTGGTTCCGGGGGGCAGGCTGAGCCTGTGGTTAATTCTTCTTCCTGATGGGAAAATAGAGTGACCTGTGCCTGTCCCAACACCAAGATCTAGTCTCTCATTGGTTCCCCGTCTTCCCGTGCATCCTCAGGACAAATTACAACCTGTACGGAACAGGAGGTTAAAGGTGCTGATGCTCCAAGTAGGGAGATTGCTAGTAAAGTGGCTGGAATGGCGAACCCGAGCACAAGGAGATGAGAAATGAGGTGCGTTTTAGAAACCTTTCCCCATCACACGGTGTACCATCTGCTGGGTTTCTCATGCATGTTTTCGATGTAGGAAGATGCCCTTGAACCTGGAGATTTGGGACCCATGCGATGGGTAGCACGCAGTATTACTTTAAAGGGTCTGCGTTTGCTCACCCAACCTCACCACACCTCTCAGCCCCAAGAGTGTCCAACCTTATGTCTCATCCAGCTGTGGGTCTAGATATGGTCAATCCAGGTTGCATCACAGCCCCTGAACGAATTGTGTAAGAATTTCTCTGTCTTTCCCTGTCTTCGTTTCATGGGTTTTTAAAAGTAATTTATTTTTATAATGGGGTTTAGCTGCTTTTCACGGCTGTGTTTATGCCGCTTTACACCCACTTGACACACTAACAGAGAGATATCAATACATAGGTTTTAAGATTATTACTAGTCAGATATATTCTTGTGCGGTGAATCGGGCGTGTTGAGTCCAGTTCTCTGAGCAAGGAGTAGGTCTTGTCTATTACATATTGGGTTTATGGAACGGTATCTGAGCTAATTTGAAACTCTTGTTTTATGTATCACCCCACCTCACCTTTCCCGTTAAGCAGCCATAGTGTGTTTTCTGCATGTGTAACTCTGTTCTGTTTTGTAATTCAGTTCAAGTGTAACGGTTTTTACATTCCGTCTATAAGTGACACCTTATGAGAAGTGTCCTTTTCTGTGTGACTTATTTCACTTAGAATCGTCTTACCTAAATCCACTCATCATGCTGCTACTAGCCTTATGACATTGATTTCATGGCTGAGTGATATTCCATTGTACATAAGGACCACAACTTTTTTATCCATTTTTCGCTTTCCTGGGATATTTAAGGTGGAATGAAGTGGAGGTCCTTGTCAACAGAGCAGCCCTAAACTTTGGGGTGCTTGTGTCTTGCTGATTTTCAATTTTCCCACTTTATCCCCCCATGCGTGGAAGTGCCCTATGCTCTCTAAACTGTGTTTTTTAGATGTTTCAGGACACACCGTACACTTCTCCAGAGTGGCTGTTGGCGATTTACATCCCGCCCATCAGTGTAGCAAGGCTCCCATTTCTCCATGGCCTGTCCTGCATTTCTGGTTTTGACACTTTTTTCAGCATGGCCCTTTTGACCGATGGGAAGCGAGACTTCTTTGTAGCGCTGATTTGCCTTTCCAGGTTGCTTGGTTGGCCAAAAAGGGCGTATGCGTTTTTTTCTGAATATATTCAGGAAAAAACGCATACGCCCTTTTTGGCCAAGGGCATCATTGTCAACGTTTTGCCGCTTTTCATGTGCTTTAAAGGCGATTCGAATCTACCTCCTGAAATCTGTTTCCTGCAATTCTGCCTTGATTTCAAATCCTCTTCTTTGCCTTCCCTCAATATATTTGTGGACGAGAGTTATCATTTATAACTCTGCAGGTTTGTGAATTGCAGTGCCCTGAAGCTCCATTTTACAAGTCGCTTCTTTGGGAGCTGGCCGCAAAAGCGCAGGATGGCTTCAGGCCCTGTTCTGGTTCCGGGGGGCAGGCTGAGCCTGTGGTTAATTCTTCTTCCTGATGGGAAAATAGAGTGACCTGTGCCTGACCCAACACCAAGATCTAGTCTCTCATTGGTTCCCCGTCTTCCCGTGCATCCTCAGGACAAATTGCAACCTGTACGGAACAGGAGGTTAAAGGTGCTGATGCTCCAAGTAGGGAGATTGCTAGTAAAGTGGCTGGAATGGCGAACCCGAGCACAAGGAGATGAGAAATGAGGTGCGTTTTAGAAACCTTTCCCCATCACACGGTGTACCATCTTCTGGGTTTCTCATGCATGTTTTCAATGTAGGAAGATACCCTTGAACCTGGAGATTTGGGACCCATGCGATGGGTAGCACGCAGTATTACTTTACAGGGTCTGCGTTTGCTCCCCCAACCTCACCAAACCTCTCAGCCCCAAGAGTGTCCACCCTTATGTCTCATCCAGCTGTGGGTCTAGATATGGTCAATCCAGGTTGCATCACAGCCCCTGAACGAATTGTGTAAGAGTTTCTCTGTCTTTCCCTGTCTTTGTTTCATGGGTTTTTAAAAGTAATTTATTTTTATAATGGGGTTTAGCTGCTTTTCACGGCTGTGTTTATGCCGCTTTACACCCACTTGACACACTAACAGAGAGATATCAATACATAGGTTTTAAGATTATTACTAGTCAGATATATTCTTGTGTGGTGAATCGGGCGTGTTGAGTCCAGTTCTCTGAGCAAGGAGTAGGTCTTGTCTATTACATATTGGGTTTATGGAACGGTATCTGAGCTAATTTGAAACTCTTGTTTTATGTATCACCCCACCTCACCTTTCCCGATAAGCAGCCATAGTGTGTTTTCTGCATGTGTGACTCTGTTCTGTTTTGTAATTCAGTTCAAGTGTAACGGTTTTTACATTCCCTCTATAAGTGACACCTTATGAGAAGTGTCCTTTTCTGTGTGACTTATTTCACTTAGAATCGTCTTACCTAAATCCACTCATCATGCTGCTACTAGCCTTATGACATTGATTTCATGGCTGAGTGATATTCCATTGTACATAAGGACCACAACTTTTTTATCCATTTTTCGCTTTCCTGGGATATTTAAGGTGGAATGAAGTGGAGGTCCTTGTCAACAGAGCAGCCCTAAACTTTGGGGTGCTTGTGTCTTGCTGATTTTCAATTTTCCCACTTTATCCCCCCATGCGTGGAAGTGCCCTATGCTCTCTAAGCTGTGTTTTTTAGATGTTTCAGGACACACCGTACACTTCTCCAGAGTGGCTGTTGGCGATTTACATCCCGCCCATCAGTGTAGCAAGGCTCCCATTTCTCCATGGCCTGTCCTGCACTTCTGGTTTTGACACTTTTTTCAGCATGGCCCTTTTGACCGATGGGAGGCGAGACTTCTTTGTAGCGCTGATTTGCCTTTCCAGGTTGCTTGGTTGGCCAAAAAGGGCGTATGCGTTTTTTCCTGAATATATTAAGGAAAAAACGCATACGCCCTTTTTGGCCAAGGGCATCATTGTCAACGTTTTGCCGCTTTTCATGTGCTTTAAAGGCGATTCGAATCTACCTCCTGAAATCTGTTTCCTGCAATTCTGCCTTGATTTCAAATCCTCTTCTTTGCCTTCCCTCAATATATTTGTGGACGAGAGTTATCATTTATAACTCGCAGGTTTCTGAATTGCAGTGCACTGAAGCTCCATTTTACAAGACGCTTCTTTGGGAGCTGGCCGCAAAAGCGCAAGATGGCTTCAGGCCCTGTTCTGGTTCCGGGGGGCAGGCTGAGCCTGTGGTTAATTCTTCTTCCTGATGGGAAAATAGAGTGACCTGTGCCTGTCCCAACACCAAGATCTAGTCTCTCATTGGTTCCCCGTCTTCCCGTGCATCCTCAGGACAAATTGCAACCTGTACGGAACAGGAGGTTAAAGGTGCTGATGCTCCAAGTAGGGAGATTGCTAGTAAAGTGGCTGGAATGGTGAACCCGAGCACAAGGAGATGAGAAATGAGGTGCGTTTTAGAAACCTTTCCCCATCACACGGTGTACCATCTTCTGGGTTTCTCATGCATGTTTTCGATGTAGGAAGATGCCCTTGAACCTGGAGATTTGGGACCCATGCGATGGGTAGCACGCAGTATTACTTTAAAGGGTCTGCGTTTGCTCACCCAACCTCACCACACCTCTCAGCCCCAAGAGTGTCCACCCTTATGTCTCATCCAGCTGTGGGTCTAGATATGGTCAATCCAGGTTGCATCACAGCCCCTGAACGAATTGTGTAAGAGTTTCTCTGTCTTTCCCTGTCTTTGTTTCATGGGTTTTTAAAAGTAATTTATTTTTATAATGGGGTTTAGCTGCTTTTCACGGCTGTGTTTATGCCGCTTTACACCCACTTGACACACTAACAGAGAGATATCAATACATAGGTTTTAAGATTCTTACTAGTCAGATATATTCTTGTGCGGTGAATCGGGCGTGTTGAGTCCAGTTCTCTGAGCAAGGAGTAGGTCTTGTCTATTACATATTGGGTTTATGGAACGGTATCTGAGCTAATTTGAAACTCTTGTTTTATGTATCACCCCACCTCACCTTTCCCGTTAAGCAGCCATAGTGTGTTTTCTGCATGTGTAACTCTGTTCTGTTTTGTAATTCAGTTCAAGTGTAACGGTTTTTACATTCCCTCTATAAGTGACACCTTATGAGAAGTGTCCTTTTCTGTGTGACTTATTTCACTTAGAATCGTCTTACCTAAATCCACTCATCATGCTGCTACTAGCCTTATGACATTGATTTCATGGCTGAGTGATATTCCATTGTACATAAGGACCACAACTTTTTGATCCATTTTTCGCTTTCCTGGGATATTTAAGGTGGAATGAAGTGGAGGTCCTTGTCAACAGAGCAGCCCTAAAGTTTGGGGTGCTTGTGTCTTGCTGATTTTCAATTTTCCCACTTTATCCCCCCATGCGTGGAAGTGCCCTATGCTCTCTAAGCTGTGTTTTTTAGATGTTTCAGGACACACCGTACACTTCTCCAGAGTGGCTGTTGGCGATTTACATCCCGCCCATCAGTGTAGCAAGGCTCCCATTTCTCCATGGCCTGTCCTGCACTTCTGGTTTTGACACTTTTTTCAGCATGGCCCTTTTGACCGATGGGAAGCGAGACTTCTTTGTAGCGCTGATTTGCCTTTCCAGGTTGCTTGGTTGGCCAAAAAGGGCGTATGCGTTTTTTCCTGAATATATTCAGGAAAAAACGCATACGCCCTTTTTGGCCAAGGGCATCATTGTCAACGTTTTGCCGCTTTTCATGTGCTTTAAAGGCGATTCGAATCTACCTCCTGAAATCTGTTTCCTGCAATTCTGCCTTGATTTCAAATCCTCTTCTTTGCCTTCCCTCAATATATTTGTGGACGAGAGTTATCATTTATAACTCTGCAGGTTTGTGAATTGCAGTGCCCTGAAGCTCCATTTTACAAGTCGCTTCTTTGGGAGCTGGCCGCAAAAGCGCAGGATGGCTTCAGGCCCTGTTCTGGTTCCGGGGGGCAGGCTGAGCCTGTGGTTAATTCTTCTTCCTGATGGGAAAATAGAGTGACCTGTGCCTGACCCAACACCAAGATCTAGTCTCTCATTGGTTCCCCGTCTTCCCGTGCATCCTCAGGACAAATTGCAACCTGTACGGAACAGGAGGTTAAAGGTGCTGATGCTCCAAGTAGGGAGATTGCTAGTAAAGTGGCTGGAATGGCGAACCCGAGCACAAGGAGATGAGAAATGAGGTGCGTTTTAGAAACCTTTCCCCATCACACGGTGTACCATCTTCTGGGTTTCTCATGCATGTTTTCGATGTAGGAAGATACCCTTGAACCTGGAGATTTGGGACCCATGCGATGGGTAGCACGCAGTATTACTTTACAGGGTCTGCGTTTGCTCACCCAACCTCACCAAACCTCTCAGCCCCAAGAGTGTCCACCCTTATGTCTCATCCAGCTGTGGGTCTAGATATGGTCAATCCAGGTTGCATCACAGCCCCTGAACGAATTGTGTAAGAATTTCTCTGTCTTTCCCTGTCTTTGTTTCATGGGTTTTTAAAAGTAATTTATTTTTATAATGGGGTTTAGCTGCTTTTCACGGCTGTGTTTATGCCGCTTTACACCCACTTGACACACTAACAGAGAGATATCAATACATAGGTTTTAAGATTATTACTAGTCAGATATATTCTTGTGTGGTGAATCGGGCGTGTTGAGTCCAGTTCTCTGAGCAAGGAGTAGGTCTTGTCTATTACATATTGGGTTTATGGAACGGTATCTGAGCTAATTTGAAACTCTTGTTTTATGTATCACCCCACCTCACCTTTCCCGATAAGCAGCCATAGTGTGTTTTCTGCATGTGTGACTCTGTTCTGTTTTGTAATTCAGTTCAAGTGTAACGGTTTTTACATTCCCTCTATAAGTGACACCTTATGAGAAGTGTCCTTTTCTGTGTGACTTATTTCACTTAGAATCGTCTTACCTAAATCCACTCATCATGCTGCTACTAGCCTTATGACATTGATTTCATGGCTGAGTGATATTCCATTGTACATAAGGACCACAACTTTTTTATCCATTTTTCGCTTTCCTGGGATATTTAAGGTGGAATGAAGTGGAGGTCCTTGTCAACAGAGCAGCCCTAAACTTTGGGGTGCTTGTGTCTTGCTGATTTTCAATTTTCCCACTTTATCCCCCCATGCGTGGAAGTGCCCTATGCTCTCTAAGCTGTGTTTTTTAGATGTTTCAGGACACACCGTACACTTCTCCAGAGTGGCTGTTGGCGATTTACATCCCGCCCATCAGTGTAGCAAGGCTCCGATTCCTCCATGGCCTGTCCTGCATTTCTGGTTTTGACACTTTTTTCAGCATGGCCCTTTTGACCGATGGGAAGCGAGACTTCTTTGTAGCGCTGATTTGCCTTTCCAGGTTGCTTGGTTGGCCAAAAAGGGCGTATGCGTTTTTTCCTGAATATATTAAGGAAAAAACGCATACGCCCTTTTTGGCCAAGGGCATCATTGTCAACGTTTTGCCGCTTTTCATGTGCTTTAAAGGTGATTCGAATCTACCTCCTGAAATCTGTTTCCTGCAATTCTGCCTTGATTTCAAATCCTCTTCTTTGCCTTCCCTCAATATATTTGTGGACGAGAGTTATCATTTATAACTCGCAGGTTTCTGAATTGCAGTGCCCTGAAGCTCCATTTTACAAGTCGCTTTTTTGGGAGCTGGCCGCAAAAGCGCAGGATGGCTTCAGGCCCTGTTCTGGTTCCGGGTGGCAGGCTGAGCCTGTGGTTAATTCTTCTTCCTGATGGGAAAATAGAGTGACCTGTGCCTGTCCCAACACCAAGATCTAGTCTCTCATTGGTTCCCCGTCTTCCCGTGCATCCTCAGGACAAATTACAACCTGTACGGAACAGGAGGTTAAAGGTGCTGATGCTCCAAGTAGGGAGATTGCTAGTAAAGTGGCTGGAATGGTGAACCCGAGCACAAGGAGATGAGAAATGAGGTGCGTTTTAGAAACCTTTCCCCATCACACGGTGTACCATCTTCTGGGTTTCTCATGCATGTTTTCGATGTAGGAAGATGCCCTTGAACCTGGAGATTTGGGACCCATGCGATGGGTAGCACGCAGTATTACTTTAAAGGGTCTGCGTTTGCTCACCCAACCTCACCACACCTCTCAGCCCCAAGAGTGTCCACCCTTATGTCTCATCCAGCTGTGGGTCTAGATATGGTCAATCCAGGTTGCATCACAGCCCCTGAACGAATTGTGTAAGAGTTTCTCTGTCTTTCCCTGTCTTTGTTTCATGGGTTTTTAAAAGTAATTTATTTTTATAATGGGGTTTAGCTGCTTTTCACGGCTGTGTTTATGCCGCTTTACACCCACTTGACACACTAACAGAGAGATATCAATACATAGGTTTTAAGATTATTACTAGTCAGATATATTCTTGTGTGGTGAATCGGGCGTGTTGAGTCCAGTTCTCTGAGCAAGGAGTAGGTCTTGTCTATTACATATTGGGTTTATGGAACGGTATCTGAGCTAATTTGAAACTCTTGTTTTATGTATCACCCCACCTCACCTTTCCCGTTAAGCAGCCATCGTGTGTTTTCTGCATGTGTGACTCTGTTCTGTTTTGTAATTCAGTTCAAGTGTAACGGTTTTTACATTCCCTCTATAAGTGACACCTTATGAGAAGTGTCCTTTTCTGTGTGACTTATTTCACTTAGAATCGTCTTACCTAAATCCACTCATCATGCTGCTACTAGCCTTATGACATTGATTTCATGGCTGAGTGATATTCCATTGTACATAAGGACCACAACTTTTTTATCCATTTTTCGCTTTCCTGGGATATTTAAGGTGGAATGAAGTGGAGGTCCTTGTCAACAGAGCAGCCCTAAACTTTGGGGTGCTTGTGTCTTGCTGATTTTCAATTTTCCCACTTTATCCCCCCATGCGTGGAAGTGCCCTATGCTCTCTAAACTGTGTTTTTTAGATGTTTCAGGACACACCGTACACTTCTCCAGAGTGGCTGTTGGCGATTTACATCCCGCCCATCAGTGTAGCAAGGCTCCCATTTCTCCATGGCCTGTCCTGCATTTCTGGTTTTGACACTTTTTTCAGCATGGCCCTTTTGACCGATGGGAAGCGAGACTTCTTTGTAGCGCTGATTTGCCTTTCCAGGTTGCTTGGTTGGCCAAAAAGGGCGTATGCGTTTTTTTCTGAATATATTCAGGAAAAAACGCATACGCCCTTTTTGGCCAAGGGCATCATTGTCAACGTTTTGCCGCTTTTCATGTGCTTTAAAGGCGATTCGAATCTACCTCCTGAAATCTGTTTCCTGCAATTCTGCCTTGATTTCAAATCCTCTTCTTTGCCTTCCCTCAATATATTTGTGGACGAGAGTTATCATTTATAACTCTGCAGGTTTGTGAATTGCAGTGCCCTGAAGCTCCATTTTACAAGTCGCTTCTTTGGGAGCTGGCCGCAAAAGCGCAGGATGGCTTCAGGCCCTGTTCTGGTTCCGGGGGGCAGGCTGAGCCTGTGGTTAATTCTTCTTCCTGATGGGAAAATAGAGTGACCTGTGCCTGACCCAACACCAAGATCTAGTCTCTCATTGGTTCCCCGTCTTCCCGTGCATCCTCAGGACAAATTGCAACCTGTACGGAACAGGAGGTTAAAGGTGCTGATGCTCCAAGTAGGGAGATTGCTAGTAAAGTGGCTGGAATGGCGAACCCGAGCACAAGGAGATGAGAAATGAGGTGCGTTTTAGAAACCTTTCCCCATCACACGGTGTACCATCTTCTGGGTTTCTCATGCATGTTTTCAATGTAGGAAGATACCCTTGAACCTGGAGATTTGGGACCCATGCGATGGGTAGCACGCAGTATTACTTTACAGGGTCTGCGTTTGCTCACCCAACCTCACCAAACCTCTCAGCCCCAAGAGTGTCCACCCTTATGTCTCATCCAGCTGTGGGTCTAGATATGGTCAATCCAGGTTGCATCACAGCCCCTGAACGAATTGTGTAAGAGTTTCTCTGTCTTTCCCTGTCTTTGTTTCATGGGTTTTTAAAAGTAATTTATTTTTATAATGGGGTTTAGCTGCTTTTCACGGCTGTGTTTATGCCGCTTTACACCCACTTGACACACTAACAGAGAGATATCAATACATAGGTTTTAAGATTATTACTAGTCAGATATATTCTTGTGCGGTGAATCGGGCGTGTTGAGTCCAGTTCTCTGAGCAAGGAGTAGGTCTTGTCTATTACATATTGGGTTTATGGAACGGTATCTGAGCTAATTTGAAACTCTTGTTTTATGTATCACCCCACCTCACCTTTCCCGTTAAGCAGCCATAGTGTGTTTTCTGCATGTGTGACTCTGTTCTGTTTTGTAATTCAGTTCAAGTGTAACGGTTTTTACATTCCCTGTATAAGTGACACCTTAGGAGAAGTGTCCTTTTCTGTGTGACTTATTTCACTTAGAATCGTCTTACCTAAATCCACTCATCATGCTGCTACTAGCCTTATGACATTGATTTCATGGCTGAGTGATATTCCATTGTACATAAGGACCACAACTTTTTGATCCATTTTTCGCTTTCCTGGGATATTTAAGGTGGAATGAAGTGGAGGTCCTTGTCAACAGAGCAGCCCTAAACTTTGGGGTGCTTGTGTCTTGCTGATTTTCAATTTTCCCACTTTATCCCCCCATGCGTGGAAGTGCCCTATGCTCTCTAAGCTGTGTTTTTTAGATGTTTCAGGACACACCGTACACTTCTCCAGAGTGGCTGTTGGCAATTTACATCCCGCCCATCAGTGTAGCAAGGCTCCCATTTCTCCATGGCCTGTCCTGCATTTCTGGTTTTGACACTTTTTTCAGCATGGCCCTTTTGACCGATGGGAAGCGAGACTTCTTTGTAGCGCTGATTTGCCTTTCCAGGTTGCTTGGTTGGCCAAAAAGGGCGTATGCGTTTTTTCCTGAATATATTCAGGAAAAAACGCATACGCCCTTTTTGGCCAAGGGCATCATTGTCAACGTTTTGCCGCTTTTCATGTGCTTTAAAGGCGATTCGAATCTACCTCCTGAAATCTGTTTCCTGCAATTCTGCCTTGATTTCAAATCCTCTTCTTTGCCTTCCCTCAATATATTTGTGGACGAGAGTTATCATTTATAACTCTGCAGGTTTGTGAATTGCAGTGCCCTGAAGCTCCATTTTACAAGTCGCTTCTTTGGGAGCTGGCCGCAAAAGCGCAGGATGGCTTCAGGCCCTGTTCTGGTTCCGGGGGGCAGGCTGAGCCTGTGGTTAATTCTTCTTCCTGATGGGAAAATAGAGTGACCTGTGCCTGACCCAACACCAAGATCTAGTCTCTCATTGGTTCCCCGTCTTCCCGTGCATCCTCAGGACAAATTGCAACCTGTACGGAACAGGAGGTTAAAGGTGCTGATGCTCCAAGTAGGGAGATTGCTAGTAAAGTGGCTGGAATGGCGAACCCGAGCACAAGGAGATGAGAAATGAGGTGCGTTTTAGAAACCTTTCCCCATCACACGGTGTACCATCTTCTGGGTTTCTCATGCATGTTTTCAATGTAGGAAGATACCCTTGAACCTGGAGATTTGGGACCCATGCGATGGGTAGCACGCAGTATTACTTTACAGGGTCTGCGTTTGCTCACCCAACCTCACCAAACCTCTCAGCCCCAAGAGTGTCCACCCTTATGTCTCATCCAGCTGTGGGTCTAGATATGGTCAATCCAGGTTGCATCACAGCCCCTGAACGAATTGTGTAAGAATTTCTCTGTCTTTCCCTGTCTTTGTTTCATGGGTTTTTAAAAGTAATTTATTTTTATAATGGGGTTTAGCTGCTTTTCACGGCTGTGTTTATGCCGCTTTACACCCACTTGACACACTAACAGAGAGATATCAATACATAGGTTTTAAGATTATTACTAGTCAGATATATTCTTGTGTGGTGAATCGGGCGTGTTGAGTCCAGTTCTCTGAGCAAGGAGTAGGTCTTGTCTATTACATATTGGGTTTATGGAACGGTATCTGAGCTAATTTGAAACTCTTGTTTTATGTATCACCCCACCTCACCTTTCCCGTTAAGCAGCCATAGTGTGTTTTCTGCATGTGTGACTCTGTTCTGTTTTGTAATTCAGTTCAAGTGTAACGGTTTTTACATTCCCTCTATAAGTGACACCTTATGAGAAGTGTCCTTTTCTGTGTGACTTATTTCACTTAGAATCGTCTTACCTAAATCCACTCATCATGCTGCTACTAGCCTTATGACATTGATTTCATGGCTGAGTGATATTCCATTGTACATAAGGACCACAACTTTTTTATCCATTTTTCGCTTTCCTGGGATATTTAAGGTGGAATGAAGTGGAGGTCCTTGTCAACAGAGCAGCCCTAAACTTTGGGGTGCTTGTGTCTTGCTGATTTTCAATTTTCCCACTTTATCCCCCCATGCGTGGAAGTGCCCTATGCTCTCTAAGCTGTGTTTTTTAGATGTTTCAGGACACACCGTACACTTCTCCAGAGTGGCTGTTGGCGATTTACATCCCGCCCATCAGTGTAGCAAGGCTCCGATTCCTCCATGGCCTGTCCTGCATTTCTGGTTTTGACACTTTTTTCAGCATGGCCCTTTTGACCGATGGGAAGCGAGACTTCTTTGTAGCGCTGATTTGCCTTTCCAGGTTGCTTGGTTGGCCAAAAAGGGCGTATGCGTTTTTTCCTGAATATATTCAGGAAAAAACGCATACGCCCTTTTTGGCCAAGGGCATCATTGTCAACGTTTTGCCGCTTTTCATGTGCTTTAAAGGCGATTCGAATCTACCTCCTGAAATCTGTTTCCTGCAATTCTGCCTTGATTTCAAATCCTCTTCTTTGCCTTCCCTCAATATATTTGTGGACGAGAGTTATCATTTATAACTCGCAGGTTTGTGAATTGCAGTGCCCTGAAGCTCCATTTTACAAGTCGCTTTTTTGGGAGCTGGCCGCAAAAGCGCAGGATGGCTTCAGGCCCTGTTCTGGTTCCGGGAGGCAGGCTGAGCCTGTGGTTAATTCTTCTTCCTGATGGGAAAATAGAGTGACCTGTGCCTGTCCCAACACCAAGATCTAGTCTCTCATTGGTTCCCCGTCTTCCCGTGCATCCTCAGGACAAATTACAACCTGTACGGAACAGGAGGTTAAAGGTGCTGATGCTCCAAGTAGGGAGATTGCTAGTAAAGTGGCTGGAATGGCGAACCCGAGCACAAGGAGATGAGAAATGAGGTGCGTTTTAGAAACCTTTCCCCATCACACGGTGTACCATCTTCTGGGTTTCTCATGCATGTTTTCGATGTAGGAAGATACCCTTGAACCTGGAGATTTGGGACCCATGCGATGGGTAGCACGCAGTATTACTTTAAAGGGTCTGCGTTTGCTCACCCAACCTCACCACACCTCTCAGCCCCAAGAGTGTCCACCCTTATGTCTCATCCAGCTGTGGGTCTAGATATGGTCAATCCAGGTTGCATCACAGCCCCTGAACGAATTGTGTAAGAGTTTCTCTGTCTTTCCCTGTCTTTGTTTCATGGGTTTTTAAAAGTAATTTATTTTTATAATGGGGTTTAGCTGCTTTTCACGGCTGTGTTTATGCCGCTTTACACCCACTTGACACACTAACAGAGAGATATCAATACATAGGTTTTAAGATTATTACTAGTCAGATATATTCTTGTGTGGTGAATCGGGCGTGTTGAGTCCAGTTCTCTGAGCAAGGAGTAGGTCTTGTCTATTACATATTGGGTTTATGGAACGGTATCTGAGCTAATTTGAAACTCTTGTTTTATGTATCACCCCACCTCACCTTTCCCGTTAAGCAGCCATAGTGTGTTTTCTGCATGTGTGACTCTGTTCTGTTTTGTAATTCAGTTCAAGTGTAACGGTTTTTACATTCCCTCTATAAGTGACACCTTATGAGAAGTGTCCTTTTCTGTGTGACTTATTTCACTTAGAATCGTCTTACCTAAATCCACTCATCATGCTGCTACTAGCCTTATGACATTGATTTCATGGCTGAGTGATATTCCATTGTACATAAGGACCACAACTTTTTTATCCATTTTTCGCTTTCCTGGGATATTTAAGGTGGAATGAAGTGGAGGTCCTTGTCAACAGAGCAGCCCTAAACTTTGGGGTGCTTGTGTCTTGCTGATTTTCAATTTTCCCACTTTATCCCCCCATGCGTGGAAGTGCCCTATGCTCTCTAAGCTGTGTTTTTTAGATGTTTCAGGACACACCGTACACTTCTCCAGAGTGGCTGTTGGCGATTTACATCCCGCCCATCAGTGTAGCAAGGCTCCCATTTCTCCATGGCCTGTCCTGCATTTCTGGTTTTGACACTTTTTTCAGCATGGCCCTTTTGACCGATGGGAAGCGAGACTTCTTTGTAGCGCTGATTTGCCTTTCCAGGTTGCTTGGTTGGCCAAAAAGTGCGTATGCGTTTTTTCCTGAATATATTCAGGAAAAAACGCATACGCCCTTTTTGGCCAAGGGCATCATTGTCAACGTTTTCTGCTTTTCATGTGCTTTAAAGGCGATTCGAATCTACCTCCTGAAATCTGTTTCCTGCAATTCTGCCTTGATTTCAAATCCTCTTCTTTGCCTTCCCTCAATATATTTGTGGACGAGAGTTATCATTTATAACTCGCAGGTTTGTGAATTGCAGTGCCCTGAAGCTCCATTTTACAAGTCGCTTTTTTGGGAGCTGGCCGCAAAAGCGCAGGATGGCTTCAGGCCCTGTTCTGGTTCCGGGGGGCAGGCTGAGCCTGTGGTTAATTCTTCTTCCTGATGGGAAAATAGAGTGACCTGTGCCTGTCCCAACACCAAGATCTAGTCTCTCATTGGTTCCCCGTCTTCCCGTGCATCCTCAGGACAAATTACAACCTGTACGGAACAGGAGGTTAAAGGTGCTGATGCTCCAAGTAGGGAGATTGCTAGTAAAGTGGCTGGAATGGCGAACCCGAGCACAAGGAGATGAGAAATGAGGTGCGTTTTAGAAACCTTTCCCCATCACACGGTGTACCATCTTCTGGGTTTCTCATGCATGTTTTCGATGTAGGAAGATGCCCTTGAACCTGGAGATTTGGGACCCATGCGATGGGTAGCACGCAGTATTACTTTAAAGGGTCTGCGTTTGCTCACCCAACCTCACCACACCTCTCAGCCCCAAGAGTGTCCACCCTTATGTCTCATCCAGCTGTGGGTCTAGATATGGTCAATCCAGGTTGCATCACAGCCCCTGAACGAATTGTGTAAGAGTTTCTCTGTCTTTCCCAGTCTTTGTTTCATGGGTTTTTAAAAGTAATTTATTTTTATAATGGGGTTTAGCTGCTTTTCACGGCTGTGTTTATGCCGCTTTACACCCACTTGACACACTAACAGAGAGATATCAATACATAGGTTTTAAGATTATTACTAGTCAGATATATTCTTGTGTGGTGAATCGGGCGTGTTGAGTCCAGTTCTCTGAGCAAGGAGTAGGTCTTGTCTATTACATATTGGGTTTATGGAACGGTATCTGAGCTAATTTGAAACTCTTGTTTTATGTATCACCCCACCTCACCTTTCCCGTTAAGCAGCCATAGTGTGTTTTCTGCATGTGTGACTCTGTTCTGTTTTGTAATTCAGTTCAAGTGTAACGGTTTTTACATTCCCTCTATAAGTGACACCTTATGAGAAGTGTCCTTTTCTGTGTGACTTATTTCACTTAGAATCGTCTTACCTAAATCCACTCATCATGCTGCTACTAGCCTTATGACATTGATTTCATGGCTGAGTGATATTCCATTGTACATAAGGACCACAACTTTTTTATCCATTTTTCGCTTTCCTGGGATATTTAAGGTGGAATGAAGTGGAGGTCCTTGTCAACAGAGCAGCCCTAAACTTTGGGGTGCTTGTGTCTTGCTGATTTTCAATTTTCCCACTTTATCCCCCCATGCGTGGAAGTGCCCTATGCTCTCTAAGCTGTGTTTTTTAGATGTTTCAGGACACACCGTACACTTCTCCAGAGTGGCTGTTGGCGATTTACATCCCGCCCATCAGTGTAGCAAGGCTCCCATTTCTCCATGGCCTGTCCTGCATTTCTGGTTTTGACACTTTTTTCAGCATGGCCCTTTTGACCGATGGGAAGCGAGACTTCTTTGTAGCGCTGATTTGCCTTTCCAGGTTGCTTGGTTGGCCAAAAAGTGCGTATGCGTTTTTTCCTGAATATATTCAGGAAAAAACGCATACGCCCTTTTTGGCCAAGGGCATCATTGTCAACGTTTTCTGCTTTTCATGTGCTTTAAAGGCGATTCGAATCTACCTCCTGAAATCTGTTTCCTGCAATTCTGCCTTGATTTCAAATCCTCTTCTTTGCCTTCCCTCAATATATTTGTGGACGAGAGTTATCATTTATAACTCGCAGGTTTGTGAATTGCAGTGCCCTGAAGCTCCATTTTACAAGTCGCTTTTTTGGGAGCTGTCCGCAAAAGCGCAGGATGGCTTCAGGCCCTTTTCTGGTTCCGGGGGGCAGGCTGAGCCTGTGGTTAATTCTTCTTCCTGATGGGAAAATAGAGTGACCTGTGCCTGTCCCAACACCAAGATCTAGTCTCTCATTGGTTCCCCGTCTTCCCGTGCATCCTCAGGACAAATTACAACCTGTACGGAACAGGAGGTTAAAGGTGCTGATGCTCCAAGTAGGGAGATTGCTAGTAAAGTGGCTGGAATGGCGAACCCGAGCACAAGGAGATGAGAAATGAGGTGCGTTTTAGAAACCTTTCCCCATCACACGGTGTACCATCTTCTGGGTTTCTCATGCATGTTTTCGATGTAGGAAGATGCCCTTGAACCTGGAGATTTGGGACCCATGCGATGGGTAGCACGCAGTATTACTTTAAAGGGTCTGCGTTTGCTCACCCAACCTCACCACACCTCTCAGCCCCAAGAGTGTCCACCCTTATGTCTCATCCAGCTGTGGGTCTAGATATGGTCAATCCAGGTTGCATCACAGCCCCTGAACGAATTGTGTAAGAGTTTCTCTGTCTTTCCCTGTCTTTGTTTCATGGGTTTTTAAAAGTAATTTATTTTTATAATGGGGTTTAGCTGCTTTTCACGGCTGTGTTTATGCCGCTTTACACCCACTTGACACACTAACAGAGAGATATCAATACATAGGTTTTAAGATTATTACTAGTCAGATATATTCTTGTGTGGTGAATCGGGCGTGTTGAGTCCAGTTCTCTGAGCAAGGAGTAGGTCTTGTCTATTACATATTGGGTTTATGGAACGGTATCTGAGCTAATTTGAAACTCTTGTTTTATGTATCACCCCACCTCACCTTTCCCGTTAAGCAGCCATAGTGTGTTTTCTGCATGTGTGACTCTGTTCTGTTTTGTAATTCAGTTCAAGTGTAACGGTTTTTACATTCCCTCTATAAGTGACACCTTATGAGAAGTGTCCTTTTATGTGTGACTTATTTCACTTAGAATCGTCTTACCTAAATCCACTCATCATGCTGCTACTAGACTTATGACATTGATTTCATGGCTGAGTGATATTCCATTGTACATAAGGACCACAACTTTTTTATCCATTTTTCGCTTTCCTGGGATATTTAAGGTGGAATGAAGTGGAGGTCCTTGTCAACAGAGCAGCCCTAAACTTTGGGGTGCTTGTGTCTTGCTGATTTTCAATTTTCCCACTTTATCCCCCCATGCGTGGAAGTGCCCTATGCTCTCTAAGCTGTGTTTTTTAGATGTTTCAGGACACACCGTACACTTCTCCAGAGTGGCTGTTGGCGATTTACATCCCGCCCATCAGTGTAGCAAGGCTCCCATTTCTCCATGGCCTGTCCTGCATTTCTGGTTTTGACACTTTTTTCAGCATGGCCCTTTTGACCGATGGGAAGCGAGACTTCTTTGTAGCGCTGATTTGCCTTTCCAGGTTGCTTGGTTGGCCAAAAAGTGCGTATGCGTTTTTTCCTGAATATATTCAGGAAAAAACGCATACGCCCTTTTTGGCCAAGGGCATCATTGTCAACGTTTTGCTGCTTTTCATGTGCTTTAAAGGCGATTCGAATCTACCTCCTGAAATCTGTTTCCTGCAATTCTGCCTTGATTTCAAATCCTTTTCTTTGCCTTCCCTCAATATATTTGTGGACGAGAGTTATCATTTATAACTCGCAGGTTTGTGAATTGCAGTGCCCTGAAGCTCCATTTTACAAGTCGCTTCTTTGGGAGCTGGCCGCAAAAGCACAGGATGGCTTCAGGCCCTGTTCTGGTTCCGGGGGGCAGGCTGAGCCTGTGGTTAATTCTTCTTCCTGATGGGAAAATAGAGTGACCTGTGCCTGTCCCAACACCAAGATCTAGTCTCTCATTGGTTCCCCGTCTTCCCGTGCATCCTCAGGACAAATTGCAACCTGTACGGAACAGGAGGTTAAAGGTGCTGATGCTCCAAGTAGGGAGATTGCTAGTAAAGTGGCTGGAATTTCGAACCCGAGCACAAGGAGATGAGAAATGAGGTGCGTTTTAGAAACCTTTCCCCATCACACGGTGTACCATCTTCTGGGTTTCTCATGCATGTTTTCGATGTAGGAAGATGCCCTTGAACCTGGAGATTTGGGACCCATGCGATGGGTAGCACGCAGTATTACTTTAAAGGGTCTGCGTTTGCTCACCCAACCTCACCACACCTCTCAGCCCCAAGAGTGTCCACCCTTATGTCTCATCCAGCTGTGGGTCTAGATATGGTCAATCCAGGTTGCATCACAGCCCCTGAACGAATTGTGTAAGAGTTTCTCTCTCTTTCCCTGTCTTTGTTTCATGGGTTTTTAAAAGTAATTTATTTTTATAATGGGGTTTAGCTGCTTTTCACGGCTGTGTTTATGCCGCTTTACACCCACTTGACACACTAACAGAGAGATATCAATACATAGGTTTTAAGATTATTACTAGTCAGATATATTCTTGTGAGGTGAATCGGGCGTGTTGAGTCCAGTTCTCTGAGCAAGGAGTAGGTCTTGTCTATTACATATTGGGTTTATGGAACGGTATCTGAGCTAATTTGAAACTCTTGTTTTATGTATCACCCCACCTCACCTTTCCCGTTAAGCAGCCATAGTGTGTTTTCTGCATGTGTGACTCTGTTCTGTTTTGTAATTCAGTTCAAGTGTAAATGTTTTTACATTCCCACTATAAGTGACACCTTATGAGAAGTGTCCTTTTCTGTGTGACTTATTTCACTTAGAATCGTCTTACCTAAATCCACTCATCATGCTGCTACTAGCCTTATGACATTGATTTCATGGCTGAGTGATATTCCATTGTACATAAGGACCACAACTTTTTTATCCATTTTTCGCTTTCCTGGGATATTTAAGGTGGAATGAAGTGGAGGTCCTTGTCAACAGAGCAGCCCTAAACTTTGGGGTGCTTGTGTCTTGCTGATTTTCAATTTTCCCACTTTATCCCCCCATGCGTGGAAGTGCCCTATGCTCTCTAAGCTGTGTTTTTTAGATGTTTCAGGACACACCGTACACTTCTCCAGAGTGGCTGTTGGCAATTTACATCCCGCCCATCAGTGTAGCAAGGCTCCCATTTCTCCATGGCCTGTCCTGCATTTCTGGTTTTGACACTTTTTTCAGCATGGCCCTTTTGACCGATGGGAAGCGAGACTTCTTTGTAGCGCTGATTTGCCTTTCCAGGTTGCTTGGTTGGCCAAAAAGGGCGTATGCGTTTTTTCCTGAATATATTCAGGAAAAAACGCATACGCCCTTTTTGGCCAAGGGCATCATTGTCAACGTTTTGCCGCTTTTCATGTGCTTTAAAGGCGATTCGAATCTACCTCCTGAAATCTGTTTCCTGCAATTCTGCCTTGATTTCAAATCCTCTTCTTTGCCTTCCCTCAATATATTTGTGGACGAGAGTTATCATTTATAACTCTGCAGGTTTGTGAATTGCAGTGCCCTGAAGCTCCATTTTACAAGTCGCTTTTTTGGGAGCTGGCCGCAAAAGCGCAGGATGGCTTCAGGCCCTGTTCTGGTTCCGGGGGGCAGGCTGAGCCTGTGGTTAATTCTTCTTCCTGATGGGAAAATAGAGTGACCTGTGCCTGTCCCAACACCAAGAGCTAGTCTCTCATTGGTTCCCCGTCTTCCCGTTCATCCTCAGGACAAATTGCAACCTGTACGGAACAGGAGGTTAAAGGTGCTGATGCTCCAAGTAGGGAGATTGCTAGTAAAGTGGCTGGAATGGCCAACCCGAGCACAAGGAGATGAGAAATGAGGTGCGTTTTAGAAACCTTTCCCCATCACACGGTGTACCATCTTCTGGGTTTCTCATGCATGTTTTCGATGTAGGAAGATGCCCTTGAACCTGGAGATTTGGGACCCATGCGATGGGTAGCACGCAGTATTACTTTAAAGGGTCTGCGTTTGCTCACCCAACCTCACCAAACCTCTCAGCCCCAAGAGTGTCCACCCTTATGTCTCATCCAGCTGTGGGTCTAGATATGGTCAATCCAGGTTGCATCACAGCCCCTGAACGAATTGTGTAAGAGTTTCTCTGTCTTTCCCTGTCTTTGTTTCATGGGTTTTTAAAAGTAATTTATTTTTATAATGGGGTTTAGCTGCTTTTCACGGCTGTGTTTATGCCGCTTTACACCCACTTGACACACTAACAGAGAGATATCAATACATAGGTTTTAAGATTATTACTAGTCAGATATATTCTTGTGCGGTGAATCGGGCGTGTTGAGTCCAGTTCTCTGAGCAAGGAGTAGGTCTTGTCTATTACATATTGGGTTTATGGAACGGTATCTGAGCTAATTTGAAACTCTTGTTTTATGTATCACCCCACCTCACCTTTCCCGTTAAGCAGCCATAGTGTGTTTTCTGCATGTGTGACTCTGTTCTGTTTTGTAATTCAGTTCAAGTGTAACGGTTTTTACATTCCCTCTATAAGTGACACCTTATGAGAAGTGTCCTTTTCTGTGTGACTTATTTCACTTAGAATCGTCTTACCTAAATCCACTCATCATGCTGCTACTAGCCTTATGACATTGATTTCATGGCTGAGTGATATTCCATTGTACATAAGGACCACAACTTTTTTATCCATTTTTCGCTTTCCTGGGATATTTAAGGTGGAATGAAGTGGAGGTCCTTGTCAACAGAGCAGCCCTAAACTTTGGGGTGCTTGTGTCTTGCTGATTTTCAATTTTCCCACTTTATCTCCCCATGAGTGGAAGTGCCCTATGCTCTCTAAGCTGTGTTTTTTAGATGTTTCAGGACACACCGTACACTTCTCTAGAGTGGCTGTTGGCGATTTACATCCCGCCCATCAGTGTAGCAAGGCTCCCATTTCTCCATGGCCTGTCCTGCACTTCTGGTTTTGACACTTTTTTCAGCATGGCCCTTTTGACCGATGGGAGGCGAGACTTCTTTGTAGCGCTGATTTGTCTTTCCAGGTTGCTTGGTTGGCCAAAAAGGGCGTATGCGTTTTTTCCTGAATATATTCAGGAAAAAACGCATACGCCCTTTTTGGCCAAGGGCATCATTGTCAACGTTTTGCCACTTTTCATGTGCTTTAAAGGCGATTCGAATCTACCTCCTGAAATCTGTTTCCTGCAATTCTGCCTTGATTTCAAATCCTCTTCTTTGCCTTCCCTCAATATATTTGTGGACGAGAGTTATCATTTATAACTCGCAGGTTTCTGAATTGCAGTGCACTGAAGCTCCATTTTACAAGACGCTTCTTTGGGAGCTGGCCGCAAAAGCGCAGGATGGCTTCAGGCCCTGTTCTGGTTCCTGGGGGCAGGCTGAGCCTGTGGTTAATTCTTCTTCCTGATGGGAAAATAGAGTGACCTGTGCCTGTCCCAACACCAAGATCTAGTCTCTCATTGGTTCCCCGTCTTCCCGTGCATCCTCAGGACAAATTGCAACCTGTACGGAACAGGAGGTTAAAGGTGCTGATGCTCCAAGTAGGGAGATTGCTAGTAAAGTGGCTGGAATGGCCAACCCGAGCACAAGGAGATGAGAAATGAGGTGCGTCTTAGAAACCTTTCCCCATCAGACGGTGTACCATCTTCTGGGTTTCTCATGCATGTTTTCGATGTAGGAAGATGCCCTTGAACCTGGAGATTTGGGACCCATGCGATGGGTAGCACGCAGTATTACTTTAAAGGGTCTGCGTTTGCTCACCCAACCTCACCACACCTCTCAGCCCCAAGAGTGTCCACCCTTATGTCTCATCCAGCTGTGGGTCTAGATATGGTCAATCCAGGTTGCATCACAGCCCCTGAACGAATTGTGTAAGAATTTCTCTGTCTTTCCCTGTCTTCGTTTCATGGGTTTTTAAAAGTAATTTATTTTTATAATGGGGTTTAGCTGCTTTTCACGGCTGTGTTTATGCCGCTTTACACCCACTTGACACACTAACAGAGAGATATCAATACATAGGTTTTAAGATTATTACTAGTCAGATATATTCTTGTGCGGTGAATCGGGCGTGTTGAGTCCAGTTCTCTGAGAAAGGAGTAGGTCTTGTCTATTACATATTGGGTTTATGGAACGGTATCTGAGCTAATTTGAAACTCTTGTTTTATGTATCACCCCACCTCACCTTTCCCGTTAAGCAGCCATAGTGTGTTTTCTGCATGTGTGACTCTGTTCTGTTTTGTAATTCAGTTCAAGTGTAACGGTTTTTACATTCCGTCTATAAGTGACACCTTATGAGAAGTGTCCTTTTCTGTGTGACTTATTTCACTTAGAATCGTCTTACCTAAATCCACTCATCATGCTGCTACTAGCCTTATGACATTGATTTCATGGCTGAGTGATATTCCATTGTACATAAGGACCACAACTTTTTGATCCATTTTTCGCTTTCCTGGGATATTTAAGGTGGAATGAAGTGGAGGTCCTTGTCAACAGAGCAGCCCTAAACTTTGGGGTGCTTGTGTCTTGCTGATTTTCAATTTTCCCACTTTATCCCCCCATGCGTGGAAGTGCCCTATGCTCTCTAAACTGTGTTTTTTAGATGTTTCAGGACACACCGTACACTTCTCCAGAGTGGCTGTTGGCGATTTACATCCCGCCCATCAGTGTAGCAAGGCTCCCATTTCTCCATGGCCTGTCCTGCA
The DNA here is from genome assembly GCF_965194825.1 of Balaenoptera physalus. Taxonomy (NCBI): domain Eukaryota; kingdom Metazoa; phylum Chordata; class Mammalia; order Artiodactyla; family Balaenopteridae; genus Balaenoptera; species Balaenoptera physalus. The sequence continues at coordinate 289,751 of NW_028126247.1, read as the reverse complement.
TTTCTGGTTTTGACACTTTTTTCAGCATGGCCCTTTTGACCGATGGGAAGCGAGACTTCTTTGTAGCGCTGATTTGCTTTCCAGGTTGCTTGGTTGGCCAAAAAGGGCGTATGCGTTTTTTTCTGAATATATTCAGGAAAAAACGCATACGCCCTTTTTGGCCAAGGGCATCATTGTCAACGTTTTGCCGCTTTTCATGTGCTTTAAAGGCGATTCGAATCTACCTCCTGAAATCTGTTTCCTGCAATTCTGCCTTGATTTCAAATCCTCTTCTTTGCCTTCCCTCAATATATTTGTGGACGAGAGTTATCATTTATAACTCTGCAGGTTTGTGAATTGCAGTGCCCTGAAGCTCCATTTTACAAGTCGCTTCTTTGGGAGCTGGCCGCAAAAGCGCAGGATGGCTTCAGGCCCTGTTCTGGTTCCGGGGGGCAGGCTGAGCCTGTGGTTAATTCTTCTTCCTGATGGGAAAATAGAGTGACCTGTGCCTGACCCAACACCAAGATCTAGTCTCTCATTGGTTCCCCGTCTTCCCGTGCATCCTCAGGACAAATTGCAACCTGTACGGAACAGGAGGTTAAAGGTGCTGATGCTCCAAGTAGGGAGATTGCTAGTAAAGTGGCTGGAATGGCGAACCCGAGCACAAGGAGATGAGAAATGAGGTGCGTTTTAGAAACCTTTCCCCATCACACGGTGTACCATCTTCTGGGTTTCTCATGCATGTTTTCAATGTAGGAAGATACCCTTGAACCTGGAGATTTGGGACCCATGCGATGGGTAGCACGCAGTATTACTTTACAGGGTCTGCGTTTGCTCACCCAACCTCACCAAACCTCTCAGCCCCAAGAGTGTCCACCCTTATGTCTCATCCAGCTGTGGGTCTAGATATGGTCAATCCAGGTTGCATCACAGCCCCTGAACGAATTGTGTAAGAATTTCTCTGTCTTTCCCTGTCTTTGTTTCATGGGTTTTTAAAAGTAATTTATTTTTATAATGGGGTTTAGCTGCTTTTCACGGCTGTGTTTATGCCGCTTTACACCCACTTGACACACTAACAGAGAGATATCAATACATAGGTTTTAAGATTATTACTAGTCAGATATATTCTTGTGTGGTGAATCGGGCGTGTTGAGTCCAGTTCTCTGAGCAAGGAGTAGGTCTTGTCTATTACATATTGGGTTTATGGAACGGTATCTGAGCTAATTTGAAACTCTTGTTTTATGTATCACCCCACCTCACCTTTCCCGATAAGCAGCCATAGTGTGTTTTCTGCATGTGTGACTCTGTTCTGTTTTGTAATTCAGTTCAAGTGTAACGGTTTTTACATTCCCTCTATAAGTGACACCTTATGAGAAGTGTCCTTTTCTGTGTGACTTATTTCACTTAGAATCGTCTTACCTAAATCCACTCATCATGCTGCTACTAGCCTTATGACATTGATTTCATGGCTGAGTGATATTCCATTGTACATAAGGACCACAACTTTTTTATCCATTTTTCGCTTTCCTGGGATATTTAAGGTGGAATGAAGTGGAGGTCCTTGTCAACAGAGCAGCCCTAAACTTTGGGGTGCTTGTGTCTTGCTGATTTTCAATTTTCCCACTTTATCCCCCCATGCGTGGAAGTGCCCTATGCTCTCTAAGCTGTGTTTTTTAGATGTTTCAGGACACACCGTACACTTCTCCAGAGTGGCTGTTGGCGATTTACATCCCGCCCATCAGTGTAGCAAGGCTCCGATTCCTCCATGGCCTGTCCTGCATTTCTGGTTTTGACACTTTTTTCAGCATGGCCCTTTTGACCGATGGGAAGCGAGACTTCTTTGTAGCGCTGATTTGCCTTTCCAGGTTGCTTGGTTGGCCAAAAAGGGCGTATGCGTTTTTTCCTGAATATATTCAGGAAAAAACGCATACGCCCTTTTTGGCCAAGGGCATCATTGTCAACGTTTTGCCGCTTTTCATGTGCTTTAAAGGCGATTCGAATCTACCTCCTGAAATCTGTTTCCTGCAATTCTGCCTTGATTTCAAATCCTCTTCTTTGCCTTCCCTCAATATATTTGTGGACGAGAGTTATCATTTATAACTCGCAGGTTTGTGAATTGCAGTGCCCTGAAGCTCCATTTTACAAGTCGCTTTTTTGGGAGCTGGCCGCAAAAGCGCAGGATGGCTTCAGGCCCTGTTCTGGTTCCGGGGGGCAGGCTGAGCCTGTGGTTAATTCTTCTTCCTGATGGGAAAATAGAGTGACCTGTGCCTGTCCCAACACCAAGATCTAGTCTCTCATTGGTTCCCCGTCTTCCCGTGCATCCTCAGGACAAATTACAACCTGTACGGAACAGGAGGTTAAAGGTGCTGATGCTCCAAGTAGGGAGATTGCTAGTAAAGTGGCTGGAATGGCGAACCCGAGCACAAGGAGATGAGAAATGAGGTGCGTTTTAGAAACCTTTCCCCATCACACGGTGTACCATCTTCTGGGTTTCTCATGCATGTTTTCGATGTAGGAAGATGCCCTTGAACCTGGAGATTTGGGACCCATGCGATGGGTAGCACGCAGTATTACTTTAAAGGGTCTGCGTTTGCTCACCCAACCTCACCACACCTCTCAGCCCCAAGAGTGTCCACCCTTATGTCTCATCCAGCTGTGGGTCTAGATATGGTCAATCCAGGTTGCATCACAGCCCCTGAACGAATTGTGTAAGAGTTTCTCTGTCTTTCCCTGTCTTTGTTTCATGGGTTTTTAAAAGTAATTTATTTTTATAATGGGGTTTAGCTGCTTTTCACGGCTGTGTTTATGCCGCTTTACACCCACTTGACACACTAACAGAGAGATATCAATACATAGGTTTTAAGATTATTACTAGTCAGATATATTCTTGTGTGGTGAATCGGGCGTGTTGAGTCCAGTTCTCTGAGCAAGGAGTAGGTCTTGTCTATTACATATTGGGTTTATGGAACGGTATCTGAGCTAATTTGAAACTCTTGTTTTATGTATCACCCCACCTCACCCTTCCCGTTAAGCAGCCATAGTGTGTTTTCTGCATGTGTGACTCTGTTCTGTTTTGTAATTCAGTTCAAGTGTAACGGTTTTTACATTCCCTCTATAAGTGACACCTTATGAGAAGTGTCCTTTTCTGTGTGACTTATTTCACTTAGAATCGTCTTACCTAAATCCACTCATCATGCTGCTACTAGCCTTATGACATTGATTTCATGGCTGAGTGATATTCCATTGTACATAAGGACCACAACTTTTTTATCCATTTTTCGCTTTCCTGGGATATTTAAGGTGGAATGAAGTGGAGGTCCTTGTCAACAGAGCAGCCCTAAACTTTGGGGTGCTTGTGTCTTGCTGATTTTCAATTTTCCCACTTTATCCCCCCATGCGTGGAAGTGCCCTATGCTCTCTAAGCTGTGTTTTTTAGATGTTTCAGGACACACCGTACACTTCTCCAGAGTGGCTGTTGGCGATTTACATCCCGCCCATCAGTGTAGCAAGGCTCCCATTTCTCCATGGCCTGTCCTGCATTTCTGGTTTTGACACTTTTTTCAGCATGGCCCTTTTGACCGATGGGAAGCGAGACTTCTTTGTAGCGCTGATTTGCCTTTCCAGGTTGCTTGGTTGGCCAAAAAGTGCGTATGCGTTTTTTCCTGAATATATTCAGGAAAAAACGCATACGCCCTTTTTGGCCAAGGGCATCATTGTCAACGTTTTCTGCTTTTCATGTGCTTTAAAGGCGATTCGAATCTACCTCCTGAAATCTGTTTCCTGCAATTCTGCCTTGATTTCAAATCCTCTTCTTTGCCTTCCCTCAATATATTTGTGGACGAGAGTTATCATTTATAACTCGCAGGTTTGTGAATTGCAGTGCCCTGAAGCTCCATTTTACAAGTCGCTTTTTTGGGAGCTGGCCGCAAAAGCGCAGGATGGCTTCAGGCCCTGTTCTGGTTCCGGGGGGCAGGCTGAGCCTGTGGTTAATTCTTCTTCCTGATGGGAAAATAGAGTGACCTGTGCCTGTCCCAACACCAAGATCTAGTCTCTCATTGGTTCCCCGTCTTCCCGTGCATCCTCAGGACAAATTACAACCTGTACGGAACAGGAGGTTAAAGGTGCTGATGCTCCAAGTAGGGAGATTGCTAGTAAAGTGGCTGGAATGGCGAACCCGAGCACAAGGAGATGAGAAATGAGGTGCGTTTTAGAAACCTTTCCCCATCACACGGTGTACCATCTTCTGGGTTTCTCATGCATGTTTTCGATGTAGGAAGATGCCCTTGAACCTGGAGATTTGGGACCCATGCGATGGGTAGCACGCAGTATTACTTTAAAGGGTCTGCGTTTGCTCACCCAACCTCACCACACCTCTCAGCCCCAAGAGTGTCCAACCTTATGTCTCATCCAGCTGTGGGTCTAGATATGGTCAATCCAGGTTGCATCACAGCCCCTGAACGAATTGTGTAAGAGTTTCTCTGTCTTTCCCTGTCTTTGTTTCATGGGTTTTTAAAAGTAATTTATTTTTATAATGGGGTTTAGCTGCTTTTCACGGCTGTGTTTATGCCGCTTTACACCCACTTGACACACTAACAGAGAGATATCAATACATAGGTTTTAAGATTATTACTAGTCAGATATATTCTTGTGCGGTGAATCGGGCGTGTTGAGTCCAGTTCTCTGAGCAAGGAGTAGGTCTTGTCTATTACATATTGGGTTTATGGAACGGTATCTGAGCTAACTTGAAACTCTTGTTTTATGTATCACCCCACCTCACCTTTCCCGTTAAGCAGCCATAGTGTGTTTTCTGCATGTGTGACTCTGTTCTGTTTTGTAATTCAGTTCAAGTGTAAATGTTTTTACATTCCCTCTATAAGTGACACCTTATGAGAAGTGTCCTTTTCTGTGTGACTTATTTCACTTAGAATCGTCTTACCTAAATCCACTCATCATGCTGCTACTAGCCTTATGACATTGATTTCATGGCTGAGTGATATTCCATTGTACATAAGGACCACAACTTTTTTATCCATTTTTCGCTTTCCTGGGATATTTAAGGTGGAATGAAGTGGAGGTCCTTGTCAACAGAGCAGCCCTAAACTTTGGGGTGCTTGTGTCTTGCTGATTTTCAATTTTCCCACTTTATCCCCCCATGCGTGGAAGTGCCCTATGCTCTCTAAGCTGTGTTTTTTAGATGTTTCAGGACACACCGTACACTTCTCCAGAGTGGCTGTTGGCGATTTACATCCCGCCCATCAGTGTAGCAAGGCTCCGATTCCTCCATGGCCTGTCCTGCATTTCTGGTTTTGACACTTTTTTCAGCATGGCCCTTTTGACCGATGGGAAGCGAGACTTCTTTGTAGCGCTGATTTGCCTTTCCAGGTTGCTTGGTTGGCCAAAAAGGGCGTATGCGTTTTTTCCTGAATATATTCAGGAAAAAACGCATACGCCCTTTTTGGCCAAGGGCATCATTGTCAACGTTTTGCCGCTTTTCATGTGCTTTAAAGGCGATTCGAATCTACCTCCTGAAATCTGTTTCCTGCAATTCTGCCTTGATTTCAAATCCTCTTCTTTGCCTTCCCTCAATATATTTGTGGACGAGAGTTATCATTTATAACTCGCAGGTTTGTGAATTGCAGTGCCCTGAAGCTCCATTTTACAAGTCGCTTTTCTGGGAGCTGGCCGCAAAAGCGCAGGATGGCTTCAGGCCCTGTTCTGGTTCCGGGGGGCAGGCTGAGCCTGTGGTTAATTCTTCTTCCTGATGGGAAAATAGAGTGACCTGTGCCTGTCCCAACACCAAGATCTAGTCTCTCATTGGTTCCCCGTCTTCCCGTGCATCCTCAGGACAAATTACAACCTGTACGGAACAGGAGGTTAAAGGTGCTGATGCTCCAAGTAGGGAGATTGCTAGTAAAGTGGCTGGAATGGCGAACCCGAGCACAAGGAGATGAGAAATGAGGTGCGTTTTAGAAACCTTTCCCCATCACACGGTGTACCATCTTCTGGGTTTCTCATGCATGTTTTCGATGTAGGAAGATGCCCTTGAACCTGGAGATTTGGGACCCATGCGATGGGTAGCACGCAGTATTACTTTAAAGGGTCTGCGTTTGCTCACCCAACCTCACCACACCTCTCAGCCCCAAGAGTGTCCACCCTTATGTCTCATCCAGCTGTGGGTCTAGATATGGTCAATCCAGGTTGCATCACAGCCCCTGAACGAATTGTGTAAGAGTTTCTCTGTCTTTCCCTGTCTTTGTTTCATGGGTTTTTAAAAGTAATTTATTTTTATAATGGGGTTTAGCTGCTTTTCACGGCTGTGTTTATGCCGCTTTACACCCACTTGACACACTAACAGAGAGATATCAATACATAGGTTTTAAGATTATTACTAGTCAGATATATTCTTGTGTGGTGAATCGGGCGTGTTGAGTCCAGTTCTCTGAGCAAGGAGTAGGTCTTGTCTATTACATATTGGGTTTATGGAACGGTATCTGAGCTAATTTGAAACTCTTGTTTTATGTATCACCCCACCTCACCTTTCCCGTTAAGCAGCCATAGTGTGTTTTCTGCATGTGTGACTCTGTTCTGTTTTGTAATTCAGTTCAAGTGTAACGGTTTTTACATTCCCTCTATAAGTGACACCTTATGAGAAGTGTCCTTTTCTGTGTGACTTATTTCACTTAGAATCGTCTTACCTAAATCCACTCATCATGCTGCTACTAGCCTTATGACATTGATTTCATGGCTGAGTGATATTCCATTGTACATAAGGACCACAACTTTTTTATCCATTTTTCGCTTTCCTGGGATATTTAAGGTGGAATGAAGTGGAGGTCCTTGTCAACAGAGCAGCCCTAAACTTTGGGGTGCTTGTGTCTTGCTGATTTTCAATTTTCCCACTTTATCCCCCCATGCGTGGAAGTGCCCTATGCTCTCTAAGCTGTGTTTTTTAGATGTTTCAGGACACACCGTACACTTCTCCAGAGTGGCTGTTGGCGATTTACATCCCGCCCATCAGTGTAGCAAGGCTCCCATTTCTCCATGGCCTGTCCTGCATTTCTGGTTTTGACACTTTTTTCAGCATGGCCCTTTTGACCGATGGGAAGCGAGACTTCTTTGTAGCGCTGATTTGCCTTTCCAGGTTGCTTGGTTGGCCAAAAAGTGCGTATGCGTTTTTTCCTGAATATATTCAGGAAAAAACGCATACGCCCTTTTTGGCCAAGGGCATCATTGTCAACGTTTTCTGCTTTTCATGTGCTTTAAAGGCGATTCGAATCTACCTCCTGAAATCTGTTTCCTGCAATTCTGCCTTGATTTCAAATCCTCTTCTTTGCCTTCCCTCAATATATTTGTGGACGAGAGTTATCATTTATAACTCGCAGGTTTGTGAATTGCAGTGCCCTGAAGCTCCATTTTACAAGTCGCTTTTTTGGGAGCTGGCCGCAAAAGCGCAGGATGGCTTCAGGCCCTGTTCTGGTTCCGGGGGGCAGGCTGAGCCTGTGGTTAATTCTTCTTCCTGATGGGAAAATAGAGTGACCTGTGCCTGTCCCAACACCAAGATCTAGTCTCTCATTGGTTCCCCGTCTTCCCGTGCATCCTCAGGACAAATTACAACCTGTACGGAACAGGAGGTTAAAGGTGCTGATGCTCCAAGTAGGGAGATTGCTAGTAAAGTGGCTGGAATGGCGAACCCGAGCACAAGGAGATGAGAAATGAGGTGCGTTTTAGAAACCTTTCCCCATCACACGGTGTACCATCTTCTGGGTTTCTCATGCATGTTTTCGATGTAGGAAGATGCCCTTGAACCTGGAGATTTGGGACCCATGCGATGGGTAGCACGCAGTATTACTTTAAAGGGTCTGCGTTTGCTCACCCAACCTCACCACACCTCTCAGCCCCAAGAGTGTCCAACCTTATGTCTCATCCAGCTGTGGGTCTAGATATGGTCAATCCAGGTTGCATCACAGCCCCTGAACGAATTGTGTAAGAGTTTCTCTGTCTTTCCCTGTCTTTGTTTCATGGGTTTTTAAAAGTAATTTATTTTTATAATGGGGTTTAGCTGCTTTTCACGGCTGTGTTTATGCCGCTTTACACCCACTTGACACACTAACAGAGAGATATCAATACATAGGTTTTAAGATTATTACTAGTCAGATATATTCTTGTGCGGTGAATCGGGCGTGTTGAGTCCAGTTCTCTGAGCAAGGAGTAGGTCTTGTCTATTACATATTGGGTTTATGGAACGGTATCTGAGCTAACTTGAAACTCTTGTTTTATGTATCACCCCACCTCACCTTTCCCGTTAAGCAGCCATAGTGTGTTTTCTGCATGTGTGACTCTGTTCTGTTTTGTAATTCAGTTCAAGTGTAAATGTTTTTACATTCCCTCTATAAGTGACACCTTATGAGAAGTGTCCTTTTCTGTGTGACTTATTTCACTTAGAATCGTCTTACCTAAATCCACTCATCATGCTGCTACTAGCCTTATGACATTGATTTCATGGCTGAGTGATATTCCATTGTACATAAGGACCACAACTTTTTTATCCATTTTTCGCTTTCCTGGGATATTTAAGGTGGAATGAAGTGGAGGTCCTTGTCAACAGAGCAGCCCTAAACTTTGGGGTGCTTGTGTCTTGCTGATTTTCAATTTTCCCACTTTATCCCCCCATGCGTGGAAGTGCCCTATGCTCTCTAAGCTGTGTTTTTTAGATGTTTCAGGACACACCGTCCACTTCTCCAGAGTGGCTGTTGGCGATTTACATCCCGCCCATCAGTGTAGCAAGGCTCCCATTTCTCCATGGCCTGTCCTGCATTTCTGGTTTTGACACTTTTTTCAGCATGGCCCTTTTGACCGATGGGAAGCGAGACTTCTTTGTAGCGCTGATTTGCCTTTCCAGGTTGCTTGGTTGGCCAAAAAGTGCGTATGCGTTTTTTCCTGAATATATTCAGGAAAAAACGCATACGCCCTTTTTGGCCAAGGGCATCATTGTCAACGTTTTCTGCTTTTCATGTGCTTTAAAGGCGATTCGAATCTACCTCCTGAAATCTGTTTCCTGCAATTCTGCCTTGATTTCAAATCCTCTTCTTTGCCTTCCCTCAATATATTTGTGGACGAGAGTTATCATTTATAACTCGCAGGTTTGTGAATTGCAGTGCCCTGAAGCTCCATTTTACAAGTCGCTTTTTTGGGAGCTGTCCGCAAAAGCGCAGGATGGCTTCAGGCCCTGTTCTGGTTCCGGGGGGCAGGCTGAGCCTGTGGTTAATTCTTCTTCCTGATGGGAAAATAGAGTGACCTGTGCCTGTCCCAACACCAAGATCTAGTCTCTCATTGGTTCCCCGTCTTCCCGTGCATCCTCAGGACAAATTACAACCTGTACGGAACAGGAGGTTAAAGGTGCTGATGCTCCAAGTAGGGAGATTGCTAGTAAAGTGGCTGGAATGGCGAACCCGAGCACAAGGAGATGAGAAATGAGGTGCGTTTTAGAAACCTTTCCCCATCACACGGTGTACCATCTTCTGGGTTTCTCATGCATGTTTTCGATGTAGGAAGATGCCCTTGAACCTGGAGATTTGGGACCCATGCGATGGGTAGCACGCAGTATTACTTTAAAGGGTCTGCGTTTGCTCACCCAACCTCACCACACCTCTCAGCCCCAAGAGTGTCCAACCTTATGTCTCATCCAGCTGTGGGTCTAGATATGGTCAATCCAGGTTGCATCACAGCCCCTGAACGAATTGTGTAAGAGTTTCTCTGTCTTTCCCTGTCTTTGTTTCATGGGTTTTTAAAAGTAATTTATTTTTATAATGGGGTTTAGCTGCTTTTCACGGCTGTGTTTATGCCGCTTTACACCCACTTGACACACTAACAGAGAGATATCAATACATAGGTTTTAAGATTATTACTAGTCAGATATATTCTTGTGCGGTGAATCGGGCGTGTTGAGTCCAGTTCTCTGAGCAAGGAGTAGGTCTTGTCTATTACATATTGGGTTTATGGAACGGTATCTGAGCTAACTTGAAACTCTTGTTTTATGTATCACCCCACCTCACCTTTCCCGTTAAGCAGCCATAGTGTGTTTTCTGCATGTGTGACTCTGTTCTGTTTTGTAATTCAGTTCAAGTGTAAATGTTTTTACATTCCCTCTATAAGTGACACCTTATGAGAAGTGTCCTTTTCTGTGTGACTTATTTCACTTAGAATCGTCTTACCTAAATCCACTCATCATGCTGCTACTAGCCTTATGACATTGATTTCATGGCTGAGTGATATTCCATTGTACATAAGGACCACAACTTTTTTATCCATTTTTCGCTTTCCTGGGATATTTAAGGTGGAATGAAGTGGAGGTCCTTGTCAACAGAGCAGCCCTAAACTTTGGGGTGCTTGTGTCTTGCTGATTTTCAATTTTCCCACTTTATCCCCCCATGCGTGGAAGTGCCCTATGCTCTCTAAGCTGTGTTTTTTAGATGTTTCAGGACACACCGTACACTTCTCCAGAGTGGCTGTTGGCGATTTACATCCCGCCCATCAGTGTAGCAAGGCTCCCATTTCTCCATGGCCTGTCCTGCATTTCTGGTTTTGACACTTTTTTCAGCATGGCCCTTTTGACTGATGGGAAGCGAGACTTCTTTGTAGCGCTGATTTGCCTTTCCAGGTTGCTTGGTTGGCCAAAAAGGGCGTATGCGTTTTTTCCTGAATATATTCAGGAAAAAACGCATACGCCCTTTTTGGCCAAGGGCATCATTGTCAACGTTTTGCCGCTTTTCATGTGCTTTAAAGGCGATTCGAATCTACCTCCTGAAATCTGTTTCCTGCAATTCTGCCTTGATTTCAAATCCTCTTCTTTGCCTTCCCTCAATATATTTGTGGACGAGAGTTATCATTTATAACTCGCAGGTTTGTGAATTGCAGTGCCCTGAAGCTCCATTTTACAAGTCGCTTTTTTGGGAGCTGGCCGCAAAAGCGCAGGATGGCTTCAGGCCCTGTTCTGGTTCCGGGGGGCAGGCTGAGCCTGTGGTTAATTCTTCTTCCTGATGGGAAAATAGAGTGACCTGTGCCTGTCCCAACACCAAGATCTAGTCTCTCATTGGTTCCCCGTCTTCCCGTGCATCCTCAGGACAAATTACAACCTGTACGGAACAGGAGGTTAAAGGTGCTGATGCTCCAAGTAGGGAGATTGCTAGTAAAGTGGCTGGAATGGCGAACCCGAGCACAAGGAGATGAGAAATGAGGTGCGTTTTAGAAACCTTTCCCCATCACACGGTGTACCATCTTCTGGGTTTCTCATGCATGTTTTCGATGTAGGAAGATGCCCTTGAACCTGGAGATTTGGGACCCATGCGATGGGTAGCACGCAGTATTACTTTAAAGGGTCTGCGTTTGCTCACCCAACCTCACCACACCTCTCAGCCCCAAGAGTGTCCACCCTTATGTCTCATCCAGCTGTGGGTCTAGATATGGTCAATCCAGGTTGCATCACAGCCCCTGAACGAATTGTGTAAGAGTTTCTCTGTCTTTCCCTGTCTTTGTTTCATGGGTTTTTAAAAGTAATTTATTTTTATAATGGGGTTTAGCTGCTTTTCACGGCTGTGTTTATGCCGCTTTACACCCACTTGACACACTAACAGAGAGATATCAATACATAGGTTTTAAGATTATTACTAGTCAGATATATTCTTGTGTGGTGAATCGGGCGTGTTGAGTCCAGTTCTCTGAGCAAGGAGTAGGTCTTGTCTATTACATATTGGGTTTATGGAACGGTATCTGAGCTAATTTGAAACTCTTGTTTTATGTATCACCCCACCTCACCTTTCCCGTTAAGCAGCCATAGTGTGTTTTCTGCATGTGTGACTCTGTTCTGTTTTGTAATTCAGTTCAAGTGTAACGGTTTTTACATTCCCTCTATAAGTGACACCTTATGAGAAGTGTCCTTTTCTGTGTGACTTATTTCACTTAGAATCGTCTTACCTAAATCCACTCATCATGCTGCTACTAGCCTTATGACATTGATTTCATGGCTGAGTGATATTCCATTGTACATAAGGACCACAACTTTTTTATCCATTTTTCGCTTTCCTGGGATATTTAAGGTGGAATGAAGTGGAGGTCCTTGTCAACAGAGCAGCCCTAAACTTTGGGGTGCTTGTGTCTTGCTGATTTTCAATTTTCCCACTTTATCCCCCCATGCGTGGAAGTGCCCTATGCTCTCTAAGCTGTGTTTTTTAGATGTTTCAGGACACACCGTACACTTCTCCAGAGTGGCTGTTGGCGATTTACATCCCGCCCATCAGTGTAGCAAGGCTCCCATTTCTCCATGGCCTGTCCTGCATTTCTGGTTTTGACACTTTTTTCAGCATGGCCCTTTTGACCGATGGGAAGCGAGACTTCTTTGTAGCGCTGATTTGCCTTTCCAGGTTGCTTGGTTGGCCAAAAAGGGCGTATGCGTTTTTTCCTGAATATATTCAGGAAAAAACGCATACGCCCTTTTTGGCCAAGGGCATCATTGTCAACGTTTTCTGCTTTTCATGTGCTTTAAAGGCGATTCGAATCTACCTCCTGAAATCTGTTTCCTGCAATTCTGCCTTGATTTCAAATCCTCTTCTTTGCCTTCCCTCAATATATTTGTGGACGAGAGTTATCATTTATAACTCGCAGGTTTGTGAATTGCAGTGCCCTGAAGCTCCATTTTACAAGTCGCTTTTTTGGGAGCTGTCCGCAAAAGCGCAGGATGGCTTCAGGCCCTGTTCTGGTTCCGGGGGGCAGGCTGAGCCTGTGGTTAATTCTTCTTCCTGATGGGAAAATAGAGTGACCTGTGCCTGTCCCAACACCAAGATCTAGTCTCTCATTGGTTCCCCGTCTTCCCGTGCATCCTCAGGACAAATTACAACCTGTACGGAACAGGAGGTTAAAGGTGCTGATGCTCCAAGTAGGGAGATTGCTAGTAAAGTGGCTGGAATGGCGAACCCGAGCACAAGGAGATGAGAAATGAGGTGCGTTTTAGAAACCTTTCCCCATCACACGGTGTACCATCTTCTGGGTTTCTCATGCATGTTTTCGATGTAGGAAGATGCCCTTGAACCTGGAGATTTGGGACCCATGCGATGGGTAGCACGCAGTATTACTTTAAAGGGTCTGCGTTTGCTCACCCAACCTCACCACACCTCTCAGCCCCAAGAGTGTCCACCCTTATGTCTCATCCAGCTGTGGGTCTAGATATGGTCAATCCAGGTTGCATCACAGCCCCTGAACGAATTGTGTAAGAGTTTCTCTGTCTTTCCCTGTCTTTGTTTCATGGGTTTTTAAAAGTAATTTATTTTTATAATGGGGTTTAGCTGCTTTTCACGGCTGTGTTTATGCCGCTTTACACCCACTTGACACACTAACAGAGAGATATCAATACATAGGTTTTAAGATTATTACTAGTCAGATATATTCTTGTGCGGTGAATCGGGCGTGTTGAGTCCAGTTCTCTGAGCAAGGAGTAGGTCTTGTCTATTACATATTGGGTTTATGGAACGGTATCTGAGCTAACTTGAAACTCTTGTTTTATGTATCACCCCACCTCACCTTTCCCGTTAAGCAGCCATAGTGTGTTTTCTGCATGTGTGACTCTGTTCTGTTTTGTAATTCAGTTCAAGTGTAAATGTTTTTACATTCCCTCTATAAGTGACACCTTATGAGAAGTGTCCTTTTCTGTGTGACTTATTTCACTTAGAATCGTCTTACCTAAATCCACTCATCATGCTGCTACTAGCCTTATGACATTGATTTCATGGCTGAGTGATATTCCATTGTACATAAGGACCACAACTTTTTTATCCATTTTTCGCTTTCCTGGGATATTTAAGGTGGAATGAAGTGGAGGTCCTTGTCAACAGAGCAGCCCTAAACTTTGGGGTGCTTGTGTCTTGCTGATTTTCAATTTTCCCACTTTATCCCCCCATGCGTGGAAGTGCCCTATGCTCTCTAAGCTGTGTTTTTTAGATGTTTCAGGACACACCGTACACTTCTCCAGAGTGGCTGTTGGCGATTTACATCCCGCCCATCAGTGTAGCAAGGCTCCCATTTCTCCATGGCCTGTCCTGCATTTCTGGTTTTGACACTTTTTTCAGCATGGCCCTTTTGACCGATGGGAAGCGAGACTTCTTTGTAGCGCTGATTTGCCTTTCCAGGTTGCTTGGTTGGCCAAAAAGGGCGTATGCGTTTTTTCCTGAATATATTCAGGAAAAAACGCATACGCCCTTTTTGGCCAAGGGCATCATTGTCAACGTTTTGCCGCTTTTCATGTGCTTTAAAGGCGATTCGAATCTACCTCCTGAAATCTGTTTCCTGCAATTCTGCCTTGATTTCAAATCCTCTTCTTTGCCTTCCCTCAATATATTTGTGGACGAGAGTTATCATTTATAACTCTGCAGGTTTGTGAATTGCAGTGCCCTGAAGCTCCATTTTACAAGTCGCTTCTTTGGGAGCTGGCCGCAAAAGCACAGGATGGCTTCAGGCCCTGTTCTGGTTCCGGGGGGCAGGCTGAGCCTGTGGTTAATTCTTCTTCCTGATGGGAAAATAGAGTAACCTGTGCCTGTCCCAACACCAAGATCTAGTCTCTCATTGGTTCCCCGTCTTCCCGTGCATCCTCAGGACAAATTGCAACCTGTACGGAACAGGAGGTTAAAGGTGCTGATGCTCCAAGTAGGGAGATTGCTAGTAAAGTGGCTGGAATTTCGAACCCGAGCACAAGGAGATGAGAAATGAGGTGCGTTTTAGAAACCTTTCCCCATCACACGGTGTACCATCTTCTGGGTTTCTCATGCATGTTTTCGATGTAGGAAGATGCCCTTGAACCTGGAGATTTGGGACCCATGCGATGGGTAGCACGCAGTATTACTTTAAAGGGTCTGCGTTTGCTCACCCAACCTCACCACACCTCTCAGCCCCAAGAGTGTCCACCCTTATGTCTCATCCAGCTGTGGGTCTAGATATGGTCAATCCAGGTTGCATCACAGCCCCTGAACGAATTGTGTAAGAATTTCTCTCTCTTTCCCTGTCTTTGTTTCATGGGTTTTTAAAAGTAATTTATTTTTATAATGGGGTTTAGCTGCTTTTCACGGCTGTGTTTATGCCGCTTTACACCCACTTGACACACTAACAGAGAGATATCAATACATAGGTTTTAAGATTATTACTAGTCAGATATATTCTTGTGAGGTGAATCGGGCGTGTTGAGTCCAGTTCTCTGAGCAAGGAGTAGGTCTTGTCTATTACATATTGGGTTTATGGAACGGTATCTGAGCTAATTTGAAACTCTTGTTTTATGTATCACCCCACCTCACCTTTCCCGTTAAGCAGCCATAGTGTGTTTTCTGCATGTGTGACTCTGTTCTGTTTTGTAATTCAGTTCAAGTGTAACGGTTTTTACATTCCCTCTATAAGTGACACCTTATGAGAAGTGTCCTTTTCTGTGTGACTTATTTCACTTAGAATCGTCTTACCTAAATCCACTCATCATGCTGCTACTAGCCTTATGACATTGATTTCATGGCTGAGTGATATTCCATTGTACATAAGGACCACAACTTTTTTATCCATTTTTCGCTTTCCTGGGATATTTAAGGTGGAATGAAGTGGAGGTCCTTGTCAACAGAGCAGCCCTAAACTTTGGGGTGCTTG
Organism: Balaenoptera physalus; assembly: GCF_965194825.1. Classification (NCBI taxonomy): domain Eukaryota; kingdom Metazoa; phylum Chordata; class Mammalia; order Artiodactyla; family Balaenopteridae; genus Balaenoptera; species Balaenoptera physalus. Next base: position 274,106 of record NW_028126247.1, on the reverse strand, counting down.
TGTCTTGCTGATTTTCAATTTTCCCACTTTATCCCCCCATGCGTGGAAGTGCCCTATGCTCTCTAAGCTGTGTTTTTTAGATGTTTCAGGACACACCGTACACTTCTCCAGAGTGGCTGTTGGCGATTTACATCCCGCCCATCAGTGTAGCAAGGCTCCCATTTCTCCATGGCCTGTCCTGCATTTCTGGTTTTGACACTTTTTTCAGCATGGCCCTTTTGACCGATGGGAAGCGAGACTTCTTTGTAGCGCTGATTTGCCTTTCCAGGTTGCTTGGTTGGCCAAAAAGGGCGTATGCGTTTTTTCCTGAATATATTCAGGAAAAAACGCATACGCCCTTTTTGGCCAAGGGCATCATTGTCAACGTTTTCTGCTTTTCATGTGCTTTAAAGGCGATTCGAATCTACCTCCTGAAATCTGTTTCCTGCAATTCTGCCTTGATTTCAAATCCTCTTCTTTGCCTTCCCTCAATATATTTGTGGACGAGAGTTATCATTTATAACTCGCAGGTTTGTGAATTGCAGTGCCCTGAAGCTCCATTTTACAAGTCGCTTTTTTGGGAGCTGTCCGCAAAAGCGCAGGATGGCTTCAGGCCCTGTTCTGGTTCCGGGGGGCAGGCTGAGCCTGTGGTTAATTCTTCTTCCTGATGGGAAAATAGAGTGACCTGTGCCTGTCCCAACACCAAGATCTAGTCTCTCATTGGTTCCCCGTCTTCCCGTGCATCCTCAGGACAAATTACAACCTGTACGGAACAGGAGGTTAAAGGTGCTGATGCTCCAAGTAGGGAGATTGCTAGTAAAGTGGCTGGAATGGCGAACCCGAGCACAAGGAGATGAGAAATGAGGTGCGTTTTAGAAACCTTTCCCCATCACACGGTGTACCATCTTCTGGGTTTCTCATGCATGTTTTCGATGTAGGAAGATGCCCTTGAACCTGGAGATTTGGGACCCATGCGATGGGTAGCACGCAGTATTACTTTAAAGGGTCTGCGTTTGCTCACCCAACCTCACCACACCTCTCAGCCCCAAGAGTGTCCAACCTTATGTCTCATCCAGCTGTGGGTCTAGATATGGTCAATCCAGGTTGCATCACAGCCCCTGAACGAATTGTGTAAGAGTTTCTCTGTCTTTCCCTGTCTTTGTTTCATGGGTTTTTAAAAGTAATTTATTTTTATAATGGGGTTTAGCTGCTTTTCACGGCTGTGTTTATGCCGCTTTACACCCACTTGACACACTAACAGAGAGATATCAATACATAGGTTTTAAGATTATTACTAGTCAGATATATTCTTGTGCGGTGAATCGGGCGTGTTGAGTCCAGTTCTCTGAGCAAGGAGTAGGTCTTGTCTATTACATATTGGGTTTATGGAACGGTATCTGAGCTAACTTGAAACTCTTGTTTTATGTATCACCCCACCTCACCTTTCCCGTTAAGCAGCCATAGTGTGTTTTCTGCATGTGTGACTCTGTTCTGTTTTGTAATTCAGTTCAAGTGTAAATGTTTTTACATTCCCTCTATAAGTGACACCTTATGAGAAGTGTCCTTTTCTGTGTGACTTATTTCACTTAGAATCGTCTTACCTAAATCCACTCATCATGCTGCTACTAGCCTTATGACATTGATTTCATGGCTGAGTGATATTCCATTGTACATAAGGACCACAACTTTTTTATCCATTTTTCGCTTTCCTGGGATATTTAAGGTGGAATGAAGTGGAGGTCCTTGTCAACAGAGCAGCCCTAAACTTTGGGGTGCTTGTGTCTTGCTGATTTTCAATTTTCCCACTTTATCCCCCCATGCGTGGAAGTGCCCTATGCTCTCTAAGCTGTGTTTTTTAGATGTTTCAGGACACACCGTACACTTCTCCAGAGTGGCTGTTGGCGATTTACATCCCGCCCATCAGTGTAGCAAGGCTCCCATTTCTCCATGGCCTGTCCTGCATTTCTGGTTTTGACACTTTTTTCAGCATGGCCCTTTTGACCGATGGGAAGCGAGACTTCTTTGTAGCGCTGATTTGCCTTTCCAGGTTGCTTGGTTGGCCAAAAAGGGCGTATGCGTTTTTTCCTGAATATATTCAGGAAAAAACGCATACGCCCTTTTTGGCCAAGGGCATCATTGTCAACGTTTTGCCGCTTTTCATGTGCTTTAAAGGCGATTCGAATCTACCTCCTGAAATCTGTTTCCTGCAATTCTGCCTTGATTTCAAATCCTCTTCTTTGCCTTCCCTCAATATATTTGTGGACGAGAGTTATCATTTATAACTCTGCAGGTTTGTGAATTGCAGTGCCCTGAAGCTCCATTTTACAAGTCGCTTTTTTGGGAGCTGGCCGCAAAAGCGCAGGATGGCTTCAGGCCCTGTTCTGGTTCCGGGGGGCAGGCTGAGCCTGTGGTTAATTCTTCTTCCTGATGGGAAAATAGAGTGACCTGTGCCTGTCCCAACACCAAGAGCTAGTCTCTCATTGGTTCCCCGTCTTCCCGTTCATCCTCAGGACAAATTGCAACCTGTACGGAACAGGAGGTTAAAGGTGCTGATGCTCCAAGTAGGGAGATTGCTAGTAAAGTGGCTGGAATGGCCAACCCGAGCACAAGGAGATGAGAAATGAGGTGCGTTTTAGAAACCTTTCCCCATCACACGGTGTACCATCTTCTGGGTTTCTCATGCATGTTTTCGATGTATGAAGATGCCCTTGAACCTGGAGATTTGGGACCCATGCGATGGGTAGCACGCAGTATTACTTTAAAGGGTCTGCGTTTGCTCACCCAACCTCACCAAACCTCTCAGCCCCAAGAGTGTCCACCCTTATGTCTCATCCAGCTGTGGGTCTAGATATGGTCAATCCAGGTTGCATCACAGCCCCTGAACGAATTGTGTAAGAATTTCTCTGTCTTTCCCTGTCTTTGTTTCATGGGTTTTTAAAAGTAATTTATTTTTATAATGGGGTTTAGCTGCTTTTCACGGCTGTGTTTATGCCGCTTTACACCCACTTGACACACTAACAGAGAGATATCAATACATAGGTTTTAAGATTATTACTAGTCAGATATATTCTTGTGCGGTGAATCGGGCGTGTTGAGTCCAGTTCTCTGAGCAAGGAGTAGGTCTTGTCTATTACATATTGGGTTTATGGAACGGTATCTGAGCTAATTTGAAACTCTTGTTTTATGTATCACCCCACCTCACCTTTCCCGTTAAGCAGCCATAGTGTGTTTTCTGCATGTGTGACTCTGTTCTGTTTTGTAATTCAGTTCAAGTGTAACGGTTTTTACATTCCCTCTATAAGTGACACCTTATGAGAAGTGTCCTTTTCTGTGTGACTTATTTCACTTAGAATCGTCTTACCTAAATCCACTCATCATGCTGCTACTAGCCTTATGACATTGATTTCATGGCTGAGTGATATTCCATTGTACATAAGGACCACAACTTTTTTATCCATTTTTCGCTTTCCTGGGATATTTAAGGTGGAATGAAGTGGAGGTCCTTGTCAACAGAGCAGCCCTAAACTTTGGGGTGCTTGTGTCTTGCTGATTTTCAATTTTCCCACTTTATCCCCCCATGCGTGGAAGTGCCCTATGCTCTCTAAGCTGTGTTTTTTAGATGTTTCAGGACACACCGTACACTTCTCCAGAGTGGCTGTTGGCGATTTACATCCCGCCCATCAGTGTAGCAAGGCTCCGATTCCTCCATGGCCTGTCCTGCATTTCTGGTTTTGACACTTTTTTCAGCATGGCCCTTTTGACCGATGGGAAGCGAGACTTCTTTGTAGCGCTGATTTGCCTTTCCAGGTTGCTTGGTTGGCCAAAAAGGGCGTATGCGTTTTTTCCTGAATATATTCAGGAAAAAACGCATACGCCCTTTTTGGCCAAGGGCATCATTGTCAACGTTTTGCCGCTTTTCATGTGCTTTAAAGGCGATTCGAATCTACCTCCTGAAATCTGTTTCCTGCAATTCTGCCTTGATTTCAAATCCTCTTCTTTGCCTTCCCTCAATATATTTGTGGACGAGAGTTATCATTTATAACTCGCAGGTTTGTGAATTGCAGTGCCCTGAAGCTCCATTTTACAAGTCGCTTTTTTGGGAGCTGTCCGCAAAAGCGCAGGATGGCTTCAGGCCCTGTTCTGGTTCCGGGGGGCAGGCTGAGCCTGTGGTTAATTCTTCTTCCTGATGGGAAAATAGAGTGACCTGTGCCTGTCCCAACACCAAGATCTAGTCTCTCATTGGTTCCCCGTCTTCCCGTGCATCCTCAGGACAAATTACAACCTGTACGGAACAGGAGGTTAAAGGTGCTGATGCTCCAAGTAGGGAGATTGCTAGTAAAGTGGCTGGAATGGCGAACCCGAGCACAAGGAGATGAGAAATGAGGTGCGTTTTAGAAACCTTTCCCCATCACACGGTGTACCATCTTCTGGGTTTCTCATGCATGTTTTCGATGTAGGAAGATGCCCTTGAACCTGGAGATTTGGGACCCATGCGATGGGTAGCACGCAGTATTACTTTAAAGGGTCTGTGTTTGCTCACCCAACCTCACCACACCTCTCAGCCCCAAGAGTGTCCACCCTTATGTCTCATCCAGCTGTGGGTCTAGATATGGTCAATCCAGGTTGCATCACAGCCCCTGAACGAATTGTGTAAGAGTTTCTCTGTCTTTCCCTGTCTTTGTTTCATGGGTTTTTTAAAGTAATTTATTTTTATAATGGGGTTTAGCTGCTTTTCACGGCTGTGTTTATGCCGCTTTACACCCACTTGACACACTAACAGAGAGATATCAATACATAGGTTTTAAGATTATTACTAGTCAGATATATTCTTGTGCGGTGAATCGGGCGTGTTGAGTCCAGTTCTCTGAGCAAGGAGTAGGTCTTGTCTATTACATATTGGGTTTATGGAACGGTATCTGAGCTAACTTGAAACTCTTGTTTTATGTATCACCCCACCTCACCTTTCCCGTTAAGCAGCCATAGTGTGTTTTCTGCATGTGTGACTCTGTTCTGTTTTGTAATTCAGTTCAAGTGTAAATGTTTTTACATTCCCTCTATAAGTGACACCTTATGAGAAGTGTCCTTTTCTGTGTGACTTATTTCACTTAGAATCGTCTTACCTAAATCCACTCATCATGCTGCTACTAGCCTTATGACATTGATTTCATGGCTGAGTGATATTCCATTGTACATAAGGACCACAACTTTTTTATCCATTTTTCGCTTTCCTGGGATATTTAAGGTGGAATGAAGTGGAGGTCCTTGTCAACAGAGCAGCCCTAAACTTTGGGGTGCTTGTGTCTTGCTGATTTTCAATTTTCCCACTTTATCCCCCCATGCGTGGAAGTGCCCTATGCTCTCTAAGCTGTGTTTTTTAGATGTTTCAGGACACACCGTACACTTCTCCAGAGTGGCTGTTGGCAATTTACATCCCGCCCATCAGTGTAGCAAGGCTCCCATTTCTCCATGGCCTGTCCTGCACTTCTGGTTTTGACACTTTTTTCAGCATGGCCCTTTTGACCGATGGGAAGCGAGACTTCTTTGTAGCGCTGATTTGCCTTTCCAGGTTGCTTGGTTGGCCAAAAAGGGCGTATGCGTTTTTTCCTGAATATATTCAGGAAAAAACGCATACGCCCTTTTTGGCCAAGGGCATCATTGTCAACGTTTTGCCGCTTTTCATGTGCTTTAAAGGCGATTCGAATCTACCTCCTGAAATCTGTTTCCTGCAATTCTGCCTTGATTTCAAATCCTCTTCTTTGCCTTCCCTCAATATATTTGTGGACGAGAGTTATCATTTATAACTCGCAGGTTTCTGAATTGCAGTGCCCTGAAGCTCCATTTTACAAGACGCTTCTTTGGGAGCTGGCCGCAAAAGCGCAGGATGGCTTCAGGTCCTGTTCTGGTTCTGGGGGGCAGGCTGAGCCTGTGGTTAATTCTTCTTCCTGATGGGAAAATAGAGTGACCTGTGCCTGTCCCAACACCAAGAGCTAGTCTCTCATTGGTTCCCCGTCTTCCCGTGCATCCTCAGGACAAATTGCAACCTGTACGGAACAGGAGGTTAAAGGTGCTGATGCTCCAAGTAGGGAGATTGCTAGTAAAGTGGCTGGAATGGCCAACCCGAGCACAAGGAGATGAGAAATGAGGTGCGTCTTAGAAACCTTTCCCCATCAGACGGTGTACCATCTTCTGGGTTTCTCATGCATGTTTTCGATGTAGGAAGATGCCCTTGAACCTGGAGATTTGGGACCCATGCGATGGGTAGCACGCAGTATTACTTTAAAGGGTCTGCGTTTGCTCACCCAACCTCACCACACCTCTCAGCCCCAAGAGTGTCCACCCTTATGTCTCATCCAGCTGTGGGTCTAGATATGGTCAATCCAGGTTGCATCACAGCCCCTGAACGAATTGTGTAAGAATTTCTCTGTCTTTCCCTGTCTTTGTTTCATGGGTTTTTTAAAGTAATTTATTTTTATAATGGGGTTTAGCTGCTTTTCACGGCTGTGTTTATGCCGCTTTACACCCACTTGACACACTAACAGAGAGATATCAATACATAGGTTTTAAGATTATTACTAGTCAGATATATTCTTGTGCGGTGAATCGGGCGTGTTGAGTCCAGTTTTCTGAGCAAGGAGTAGGTCTTGTCTATTACATATTGGGTTTATGGAACGGTATCTGAGCTAATTTGAAACTCTTGTTTTATGTATCACCCCTCCTCACCTTTCCCGTTAAGCAGCCATAGTGTGTTTTCTGCATGTGTGACTCTGTTCTGTTTTGTAATTCAGTTCAAGTGTAACGGTTTTTACATTCCGTCTATAAGTGACACCTTATGAGAAGTGTCCTTTTCTGTGTGACTTATTTCACTTAGAATCGTCTTACCTAAATCCACTCATCATGCTGCTACTAGCCTTATGACATTGATTTCATGGCTGTATGATATTCCATTGTACATAAGGACCACAATTTTTTTATCCATTTTTCGCTTTCCTGGGATATTTAAGGTGGAATGAAGTGGAGGTCCTTGTCAACAGAGCAGCCCTAAACTTTGGGGTGCTTGTGTCTTGCTGATTTTCAATTTTCCCACTTTATCCCCCCATGCGTGGAAGTGCCCTATGCTCTCTAAACTGTGTTTTTTAGATGTTTCAGGACACACCGTACACTTCTCCAGAGTGGCTGTTGGCGATTTACATCCCGCCCATCAGTGTAGCAAGGCTCCCATTTCTCCATGGCCTGTCCTGCATTTCTGGTTTTGACACTTTTTTCAGCATGGCCCTTTTGACCGATGGGAAGCGAGACTTCTTTGTAGCGCTGATTTGCCTTTACAGGTTGCTTGGTTGGCCAAAAAGGGCGTATGCGTTTTTTCCTGAATATATTCAGGAAAAAACGCATACGCCCTTTTTGGCCAAGGGCATCATTGTCAACGTTTTGCCGCTTTTCATGTGCTTTAAAGGCGATTCGAATCTACCTCCTGAAATCTGTTTCCTGCAATTCTGCCTTGATTTCAAATCCTCTTCTTTGCCTTCCCTCAATATATTTGTGGACGAGAGTTATCATTTATAACTCGCAGGTTTCTGAATTGCAGTGCCCTGAAGCTCCATTTTACAAGACGCTTCTTTGGGAGCTGGCCGCAAAAGCGCAGGATGGCTTCAGGCCCTGTTCTGGTTCCGGGGGGCAGGCTGAGCCTGTGGTTAATTCTTCTTCCTGATGGGAAAATAGAGTGACCTGTGCCTGTCCCAACACCAAGATCTAGTCTCTCATTGGTTCCCCGTCTTCCCGTGCATCCTCAGGACAAATTGCAACCTGTACGGAACAGGAGGTTAAAGGTGCTGATGCTCCAAGTAGGGAGATTGCTAGTAAAGTGGCTGGAATGGCCAACCCGAGCACAAGGAGATGAGAAATGAGGTGCGTCTTAGAAACCTTTCCCCATCAGACGGTGTACCATCTTCTGGGTTTCTCATGCATGTTTTCGATGTAGGAAGATGCCCTTGAACCTGGAGATTTGGGACCCATGCGATGGGTAGCACGCAGTATTACTTTAAAGGGTCTGCGTTTGCTCACCCAACCTCACCACACCTCTCAGCCCCAAGAGTGTCCACCCTTATGTCTCATCCAGCTGTGGGTCTAGATATGGTCAATCCAGGTTGCATCACAGCCCCTGAACGAATTGTGTAAGAATTTCTCTGTCTTTCCCTGTCTTTGTTTCATGGGTTTTTTAAAGTAATTTATTTTTATAATGGGGTTTAGCTGCTTTTCACGGCTGTGTTTATGCCGCTTTACACCCACTTGACACACTAACAGAGAGATATCAATACATAGGTTTTAAGATTATTACTAGTCAGATATATTCTTGTGCGGTGAATCGGGCGTGTTGAGTCCAGTTCTCTGAGCAAGGAGTAGGTCTTGTCTATTACATATTGGGTTTATGGAACGGTATCTGAGCTAATTTGAAACTCTTGTTTTATGTATCACCCCACCTCACCTTTCCCGTTAAGCAGCCATAGTGTGTTTTCTGCATGTGTGACTCTGTTCTGTTTTGTAATTCAGTTCAAGTGTAACGGTTTTTACATTCCGTCTATAAGTGACACCTTATGAGAAGTGTCCTTTTCTGTGTGACTTATTTCACTTAGAATCGTCTTACCTAAATCCACTCATCATGCTGCTACTAGCCTTATGACATTGATTTCATGGCTGAATGATATTCCATTGTACATAAGGACCACAACTTTTTTATCCATTTTTCGCTTTCCTGGGATATTTAAGGTGGAATGAAGTGGAGGTCCTTGTCAACAAAGCAGCCCTAAACTTTGGGGTGCTTGTGTCTTGCTGATTTTCAATTTTCCCACTTTATCCCCCCATGCGTGGAAGTGCCCTATGCTCTCTAAACTGTGTTTTTTAGATGTTTCAGGACACACCGTACACTTCTCCAGAGTGGCTGTTGGCGATTTACATCCCGCCCATCAGTGTAGCAAGGCTCCCATTTCTCCATGGCCTGTCCTGCATTTCTGGTTTTGACACTTTTTTCAGCATGGCCCTTTTGACCGATGGGAAGCGAGACTTCTTTGTAGCGCTGATTTGCCTTTCCAGGTTGCTTGGTTGGCCAAAAAGGGCGTATGCGTTTTTTCCTGAATATATTCAGGAAAAAACGCATACGCCCTTTTTGGCCAAGGGCATCATTGTCAACGTTTTGCCGCTTTTCATGTGCTTTAAAGGCGATTCGAATCTACCTCCTGAAATCTGTTTCCTGCAATTCTGCCTTGATTTCAAATCCTCTTCTTTGCCTTCCCTCAATATATTTGTGGACGAGAGTTATCATTTATAACTCTGCAGGTTTGTGAATTGCAGTGCCCTGAAGCTCCATTTTACAAGTCGCTTCTTTGGGAGCTGGCCGCAAAAGCGCAGGATGGCTTCAGGCCCTGTTCTGGTTCCGGGGGGCAGGCTGAGCCTGTGGTTAATTCTTCTTCCTGATGGGAAAATAGAGTGACCTGTGCCTGTCCCAACACCAAGATCTAGTCTCTCATTGGTTCCCCGTCTTCCCGTGCATCCTCAGGACAAATTGCAACCTGTACGGAACAGGAGGTTAAAGGTGCTGATGCTCCAAGTAGGGAGATTGCTAGTAAAGTGGCTGGAATTTCGAACCCGAGCACAAGGAGATGAGAAATGAGGTGCGTTTTAGAAACCTTTCCCCATCACACGGTGTACCATCTTCTGGGTTTTTCATGCATGTTTTCGATGTAGGAAGATGCCCTTGAACCTGGAGATTTGGGACCCATGCGATGGGTAGCACGCAGTATTACTTTAAAGGGTCTGCGTTTGCTCACCCAACCTCACCACACCTCTCAGCCCCAAGAGTGTCCACCCTTATGTCTCATCCAGCTGTGGGTCTAGATATGGTCAATCCAGGTTGCATCACAGCCCCTGAACGAATTGTGTAAGAATTTCTCTCTCTTTCCCTGTCTTTGTTTCATGGGTTTTTAAAAGTAATTTATTTTTATAATGGGGTTTAGCTGCTTTTCACGGCTGTGTTTATGCCGCTTTACACCCACGTGACACACTAACAGAGAGATATCAATACATAGGTTTTAAGATTATTACTAGTCAGATATATTCTTGTGAGGTGAATCGGGCGTGTTGAGTCCAGTTCTCTGAGCAAGGAGTAGGTCTTGTCTATTACATATTGGGTTTATGGAACGGTATCTGAGCTAATTTGAAACTCTTGTTTTATGTATCACCCCACCTCACCTTTCCCGTTAAGCAGCCATAGTGTGTTTTCTGCATGTGTGACTCTGTTCTGTTTTGTAATTCAGTTCAAGTGTAAATGTTTTTACATTCCCACTATAAGTGACACCTTATGAGAAGTGTCCTTTTCTGTGTGACTTATTTCACTTAGAATCGTCTTACCTAAATCCACTCATCATGCTGCTACTAGCCTTATGACATTGATTTCATGGCTGAGTGATATTCCATTGTACATAAGGACCACAACTTTTTTATCCATTTTTCGCTTTCCTGGGATATTTAAGGTGGAATGAAGTGGAGGTCCTTGTCAACAGAGCAGCCCTAAACTTTGGGGTGCTTGTGTCTTGCTGATTTTCAATTTTCCCACTTTATCCCCCCATGCGTGGAAGTGCCCTATGCTCTCTAAGCTGTGTTTTTTAGATGTTTCAGGACACACCGTACACTTCTCCAGAGTGGCTGTTGGCAATTTACATCCCGCCCATCAGTGTAGCAAGGCTCCCATTTCTCCATGGCCTGTCCTGCATTTCTGGTTTTGACACTTTTTTCAGCATGGCCCTTTTGACCGATGGGAAGCGAGACTTCTTTGTAGCGCTGATTTGCCTTTCCAGGTTGCTTGGTTGGCCAAAAAGGGCGTATGCGTTTTTTCCTGAATATATTCAGGAAAAAACGCATACGCCCTTTTTGGCCAAGGGCATCATTGTCAACGTTTTGCCGCTTTTCATGTGCTTTAAAGGCGATTCGAATCTACCTCCTGAAATCTGTTTCCTGCAATTCTGCCTTGATTTCAAATCCTCTTCTTTGCCTTCCCTCAATATATTTGTGGACGAGAGTTATCATTTATAACTCTGCAGGTTTGTGAATTGCAGTGCCCTGAAGCTCCATTTTACAAGTCGCTTTTTTGGGAGCTGGCCGCAAAAGCGCAGGATGGCTTCAGGCCCTGTTCTGGTTCCGGGGGGCAGGCTGAGCCTGTGGTTAATTCTTCTTCCTGATGGGAAAATAGAGTGACCTGTGCCTGTCCCAACACCAAGATCTAGTCTCTCATTGGTTCCCCGTCTTCCCGTGCATCCTCAGGACAAATTGCAACCTGTACGGAACAGGAGGTTAAAGGTGCTGATGCTCCAAGTAGGGAGATTGCTAGTAAAGTGGCTGGAATGGCCAACCCGAGCACAAGGAGATGAGAAATGAGGTGCGTTTTAGAAACCTTTCCCCATCACACGGTGTACCATCTTCTGGGTTTCTCATGCATGTTTTCGATGTAGGAAGATGCCCTTGAACCTGGAGATTTGGGACCCATGCGATGGGTAGCACGCAGTATTACTTTAAAGGGTCTGCGTTTGCTCACCCAACCTCACCACACCTCTCAGCCCCAAGAGTGTCCACCCTTATGTCTCATCCAGCTGTGGGTCTAGATATGGTCAATCCAGGTTGCATCACAGCCCCTGAACGAATTGTGTAAGAGTTTCTCTGTCTTTCCCTGTCTTTGTTTCATGGGTTTTTTAAAGTAATTTATTTTTATAATGGGGTTTAGCTGCTTTTCACGGCTGTGTTTATGCCGCTTTACACCCACTTGACACACTAACAGAGAGATATCAATACATAGGTTTTAAGATTATTACTAGTCAGATATGTTCTTGTGCGGTGAATCGGGCGTGTTGAGTCCAGTTCTCTGAGCAAGGAGTAGGTCTTGTCTATTACATATTGGGTTTATGGAACGGTATCTGAGCTAACTTGAAACTCTTGTTTTATGTATCACCCCACCTCACCTTTCCCGTTAAGCAGCCATAGTGTGTTTTCTGCATGTGTGACTCTGTTCTGTTTTGTAATTCAGTTCAAGTGTAAATGTTTTTACATTCCCTCTATAAGTGACACCTTATGAGAAGTGTCCTTTTCTGTGTGACTTATTTCACTTAGAATCGTCTTACCTAAATCCACTCATCATGCTGCTACTAGAATTATGACATTGATTTCATGGCTGAGTGATATTCCATTGTACATAAGGACCACAACTTTTTGATCCATTTTTCGCTTTCCTGGGATATTTAAGGTGGAATGAAGTGGAGGTCCTTGTCAACAGAGCAGCCCTAAACTTTGGGGTGCTTGTGTCTTGCTGATTTTCAATTTTCCCACTTTATCCCCCCATGCGTGGAAGTGCCCTATGCTCTCTAAGCTGTGTTTTTTAGATGTTTCAGGACACACCGTACACTTCTCCAGAGTGGCTGTTGGCGATTTACATCCCGCCCATCAGTGTAGCAAGGCTCCCATTTCTCCATGGCCTGTCCTGCACTTCTGGTTTTGACACTTTTTTCAGCATGGCCCTTTTGACCGATGGGAAGCGAGACTTCTTTGTAGCGCTGATTTGCCTTTCCAGGTTGCTTGGTTGGCCAAAAAGGGCGTATGCGTTTTTTCCTGAATATATTCAGGAAAAAACGCATACGCCCTTTTTGGCCAAGGGCATCATTGTCAACGTTTTGCCGCTTTTCATGTGCTTTAAAGGCGATTCGAATCTACCTCCTGAAATCTGTTTCCTGCAATTCTGCCTTGATTTCAAATCCTCTTCTTTGCCTTCCCTCAATATATTTGTGGACGAGAGTTATCATTTATAACTCTGCAGGTTTGTGAATTGCAGTGCCCTGAAGCTCCATTTTACAAGTCGCTTCTTTGGGAGCTGGCCGCAAAAGCGCAGGATGGCTTCAGGCCCTGTTCTGGTTCCGGGGGGCAGGCTGAGCCTGTGGTTAATTCTTCTTCCTGATGGGAAAATAGAGTGACCTGTGCCTGTCCCAACACCAAGAGCTAGTCTCTCATTGGTTCCCCGTCTTCCCGTGCATCCTCAGGACAAATTGCAACCTGTACGGAACAGGAGGTTAAAGGTGCTGATGCTCCAAGTAGGGAGATTGCTAGTAAAGTGGCTGGAATGGCCAACCCGAGCACAAGGAGATGAGAAATGAGGTGCGTCTTAGAAACCTTTCCCCATCAGACGGTGTACCATCTTCTGGGTTTCTCATGCATGTTTTCGATGTAGGAAGATGCCCTTGAACCTGGAGATTTGGGACCCATGCGATGGGTAGCACGCAGTATTACTTTAAAGGGTCTGCGTTTGCTCACCCAACCTCACCACACCTCTCAGCCCCAAGAGTGTCCACCCTTATGTCTCATCCAGCTGTGGGTCTAGATATGGTCAATCCAGGTTGCATCACAGCCCCTGAACGAATTGTGTAAGAATTTCTCTCTCTTTCCCTGTCTTTGTTTCATGGGTTTTTAAAAGTAATTTATTTTTATAATGGGGTTTAGCTGCTTTTCACGGCTGTGTTTATGCCGCTTTACACCCACTTGACACACTAACAGAGAGATATCAATACATAGGTTTTAAGATTATTACTAGTCAGATATATTCTTGTGCGGTGAATCGGGCGTGTTGAGTCCAGTTCTCTGAGCAAGGAGTAGGTCTTGTCTATTACATATTGGGTTTATGGAACGGTATCTGAGCTAATTTGAAACTCTTGTTTTATGTATCACCCCACCTCACCTTTCCCGTTAAGCAGCCATAGTGTGTTTTCTGCATGTGTGACTCTGTTCTGTTTTGTAATTCAGTTCAAGTGTAACGGTTTTTACATTCCGTCTATAAGTGACACCTTATGAGAAGTGTCCTTTTCTGTGTGACTTATTTCACTTAGAATCGTCTTACCTAAATCCACTCATCATGCTGCTACTAGCCTTATGACATTGATTTCATGGCTGAATGATATTCCATTGTACAAAAGGACCACAACTTTTTTATCCATTTTTCGCTTTCCTGGGATATTTAAGGTGGAATGAAGTGGAGGTCCTTGTCAACAGAGCAGCCCTAAACTTTGGGGTGCTTGTGTCTTGCTGATTTTCAATTTTCCCACTTTATCCCCCCATGCGTGGAAGTGCCCTATGCTCTCTAAACTGTGTTTTTTAGATGTTTCAGGACACACCGTACACTTCTCCAGAGTGGCTGTTGGCGATTTACATCCCGCCCATCAGTGTAGCAAGGCTCCCATTTCTCCATGGCCTGTCCTGCATTTCTGGTTTTGACACTTTTTTCAGCATGGCCCTTTTGACCGATGGGAAGCGAGACTTCTTTGTAGCGCTGATTTGCCTTTCCAGGTTGCTTGGTTGGCCAAAAAGGGCGTATGCGTTTTTTCCTGAATATATTCAGGAAAAAACGCATACGCCCTTTTTGGCCAAGGGCATCATTGTCAACGTTTTGCCGCTTTTCATGTGCTTTAAAGGCGATTCGAATCTACCTCCTGAAATCTGTTTCCTGCAATTCTGCCTTGATTTCAAATCCTCTTCTTTGCCTTCCCTCAATATATTTGTGGACGAGAGTTATCATTTATAACTCTGCAGGTTTGTGAATTGCAGTGCCCTGAAGCTCCATTTTACAAGTCGCTTCTTTGGGAGCTGGCCGCAAAAGCGCAGGATGGCTTCAGGCCCTGTTCTGGTTCCGGGGGGCAGGCTGAGCCTGTGGTTAATTCTTCTTCCTGATGGGAAAATAGAGTGACCTGTGCCTGTCCCAACACCAAGATCTAGTCTCTCATTGGTTCCCCGTCTTCCCGTGCATCCTCAGGACAAATTGCAACCTGTACGGAACAGGAGGTTAAAGGTGCTGATGCTCCAAGTAGGGAGATTGCTAGTAAAGTGGCTGGAATGGCGAACCCGAGCACAAGGAGATGAGAAATGAGGTGCGTTTTAGAAACCTTTCCCCATCACACGGTGTACCATCTTCTGGGTTTCTCATGCATGTTTTCGATGTAGGAAGATGCCCTTGAACCTGGAGATTTGGGACCCATGCGATGGGTAGCACGCAGTATTACTTTAAAGGGTCTGCGTTTGCTCACCCAACCTCACCACACCTCTCAGCCCCAAGAGTGTCCACCCTTATGTCTCATCCAGCTGTGGGTCTAGATATGGTCAATCCAGGTTGCATCACAGCCCCTGAACGAATTGTGTAAGAATTTCTCTCTCTTTCCCTGTCTTTGTTTCATGGGTTTTTAAAAGTAATTTATTTTTATAATGGGGTTTAGCTGCTTTTCACGGCTGTGTTTATGCCGCTTTACACCCACTTGACACACTAACAGAGAGATATCAATACATAGGTTTTAAGATTATTACTAGTCAGATATATTCTTGTGAGGTGAATCGGGCGTGTTGAGTCCAGTTCTCTGAGCAAGGAGTAGGTCTTGTCTATTACATATTGGGTTTATGGAACGGTATCTGAGCTAATTTGAAACTCTTGTTTTATGTATCACCCCACCTCACCTTTCCCGTTAAGCAGCCATAGTGTGTTTTCTGCATGTGTGACTCTGTTCTGTTTTGTAATTCAGTTCAAGTGTAAATGTTTTTACATTCCCACTATAAGTGACACCTTATGAGAAGTGTCCTTTTCTGTGTGACTTATTTCACTTAGAATCGTCTTACCTAAATCCACTCATCATGCTGCTACTAGCCTTATGACATTGATTTCATGGCTGAGTGATATTCCATTGTACATAAGGACCACAACTTTTTTATCCATTTTTCGCTTTCCTGGGATATTTAAGGTGGAATGAAGTGGAGGTCCTTGTCAACAGAGCAGCCCTAAACTTTGGGGTGCTTGTGTCTTGCTGATTTTCAATTTTCCCACTTTATCCCCCCATGCGTGGAAGTGCCCTATGCTCTCTAAGCTGTGTTTTTTAGATGTTTCAGGACACACCGTACACTTCTCCAGAGTGGCTGTTGGCGATTTACATCCCGCCCATCAGTGTAGCAAGGCTCCCATTTCTCCATGGCCTGTCCTGCATTTCTGGTTTTGACACTTTTTTCAGCATGGCCCTTTTGACTGATGGGAAGCGAGACTTCTTTGTAGCGCTGATTTGCCTTTCCAGGTTGCTTGGTTGGCCAAAAAGGGCGTATGCGTTTTTTCCTGAATATATTCAGGAAAAAACGCATACGCCCTTTTTGGCCAAGGGCATCATTGTCAACGTTTTGCCGCTTTTCATGTGCTTTAAAGGCGATTCGAATCTACCTCCTGAAATCTGTTTCCTGCAATTCTGCCTTGATTTCAAATCCTCTTCTTTGCCTTCCCTCAATATATTTGTGGACGAGAGTTATCATTTATAACTCGCAGGTTTGTGAATTGCAGTGCCCTGAAGCTCCATTTTACAAGTCGCTTTTTTGGGAGCTGGCCGCAAAAGCGCAGGATGGCTTCAGGCCCTGTTCTGGTTCCGGGGGGCAGGCTGAGCCTGTGGTTAATTCTTCTTCCTGATGGGAAAATAGAGTGACCTGTGCCTGTCCCAACACCAAGATCTATTCTCTCATTGGTTCCCCGTCTTCCCGTGCATCCTCAGGACAAATTACAACCTGTACGGAACAGGAGGTTAAAGGTGCTGATGCTCCAAGTAGGGAGATTGCTAGTAAAGTGGCTGGAATGGCGAACCCGAGCACAAGGAGATGAGAAATGAGGTGCGTTTTAGAAACCTTTCCCCATCACACGGTGTACCATCTTCTGGGTTTCTCATGCATGTTTTCGATGTAGGAAGATGCCCTTGAACCTGGAGATTTGGGACCCATGCGATGGGTAGCACGCAGTATTACTTTAAAGGGTCTGCGTTTGCTCACCCAACCTCACCACACCTCTCAGCCCCAAGAGTGTCCACCCTTATGTCTCATCCAGCTGTGGGTCTAGATATGGTCAATCCAGGTTGCATCACAGCCCCTGAACGAATTGTGTAAGAGTTTCTCTGTCTTTCCCAGTCTTTGTTTCATGGGTTTTTAAAAGTAATTTATTTTTATAATGGGGTTTAGCTGCTTTTCACGGCTGTGTTTATGCCGCTTTACACCCACTTGACACACTAACAGAGAGATATCAATACATAGGTTTTAAGATTATTACTAGTCAGATATATTCTTGTGTGGTGAATCGGGCGTGTTGAGTCCAGTTCTCTGAGCAAGGAGTAGGTCTTGTCTATTACATATTGGGTTTATGGAACGGTATCTGAGCTAATTTGAAACTCTTGTTTTATGTATCACCCCACCTCACCTTTCCCGTTAAGCAGCCATAGTGTGTTTTCTGCATGTGTGACTCTGTTCTGTTTTGTAATTCAGTTCAAGTGTAACGGTTTTTACATTCCCTCTATAAGTGACACCTTATGAGAAGTGTCCTTTTCTGTGTGACTTATTTCACTTAGAATCGTCTTACCTAAATCCACTCATCATGCTGCTACTAGCCTTATGACATTGATTTCATGGCTGAGTGATATTCCATTGTACATAAGGACCACAACTTTTTTATCCATTTTTCGCTTTCCTGGGATATTTAAGGTGGAATGAAGTGGAGGTCCTTGTCAACAGAGCAGCCCTAAACTTTGGGGTGCTTGTGTCTTGCTGATTTTCAATTTTCCCACTTTATCCCCCCATGCGTGGAAGTGCCCTATGCTCTCTAAGCTGTGTTTTTTAGATGTTTCAGGACACACCGTCCACTTCTCCAGAGTGGCTGTTGGCGATTTACATCCCGCCCATCAGTGTAGCAAGGCTCCCATTTCTCCATGGCCTGTCCTGCATTTCTGGTTTTGACACTTTTTTCAGCATGGCCCTTTTGACCGATGGGAAGCGAGACTTCTTTGTAGCGCTGATTTGCCTTTCCAGGTTGCTTGGTTGGCCAAAAAGTGCGTATGCGTTTTTTCCTGAATATATTCAGGAAAAAACGCATACGCCCTTTTTGGCCAAGGGCATCATTGTCAACGTTTTCTGCTTTTCATGTGCTTTAAAGGCGATTCGAATCTACCTCCTGAAATCTGTTTCCTGCAATTCTGCCTTGATTTCAAATCCTCTTCTTTGCCTTCCCTCAATATATTTGTGGACGAGAGTTATCATTTATAACTCGCAGGTTTGTGAATTGCAGTGCCCTGAAGCTCCATTTTACAAGTCGCTTTTTTGGGAGCTGTCCGCAAAAGCGCAGGATGGCTTCAGGCCCTGTTCTGGTTCCGGGGGGCAGGCTGAGCCTGTGGTTAATTCTTCTTCCTGATGGGAAAATAGAGTGACCTGTGCCTGTCCCAACACCAAGATCTAGTCTCTCATTGGTTCCCCGTCTTCCCGTGCATCCTCAGGACAAATTACAACCTGTACGGAACAGGAGGTTAAAGGTGCTGATGCTCCAAGTAGGGAGATTGCTAGTAAAGTGGCTGGAATGGCGAACCCGAGCACAAGGAGATGAGAAATGAGGTGCGTTTTAGAAACCTTTCCCCATCACACGGTGTACCATCTTCTGGGTTTCTCATGCATGTTTTCGATGTAGGAAGATGCCCTTGAACCTGGAGATTTGGGACCCATGCGATGGGTAGCACGCAGTATTACTTTAAAGGGTCTGCGTTTGCTCACCCAACCTCACCACACCTCTCAGCCCCAAGAGTGTCCAACCTTATGTCTCATCCAGCTGTGGGTCTAGATATGGTCAATCCAGGTTGCATCACAGCCCCTGAACGAATTGTGTAAGAGTTTCTCTGTCTTTCCCTGTCTTTGTTTCATGGGTTTTTAAAAGTAATTTATTTTTATAATGGGGTTTAGCTGCTTTTCACGGCTGTGTTTATGCCGCTTTACACCCACTTGACACACTAACAGAGAGATATCAATACATAGGTTTTAAGATTATTACTAGTCAGATATATTCTTGTGCGGTGAATCGGGCGTGTTGAGTCCAGTTCTCTGAGCAAGGAGTAGGTCTTGTCTATTACATATTGGGTTTATGGAACGGTATCTGAGCTAATTTGAAACTCTTGTTTTATGTATCACCCCACCTCACCTTTCCCGTTAAGCAGCCATAGTGTGTTTTCTGCATGTGTGACTCTGTTCTGTTTTGTAATTCAGTTCAAGGGTAACGGTTTTTACATACCCTCTATAAGTGACACCTTATGAGAAGTGTCCTTTTCTGTGTGACTTATTTCACTTAGAATCGTCTTACCTAAATCCACTCATCATGCTGCTACTAGCCTTATGACATTGATTTCATGGCTGAGTGATATTCCATTGTACATAAGGACCACAAGTTTTTGATCCATTTTTCGCTTTCCTGGGATATTTAAGGTGGAATGAAGTGGAGGTCCTTGTCAACAGAGCAGCCCTAAACTTTGGGGTGCTTGTGTCTTGCTGATTTTCAATTTTCCCACTTTATCTCCCCATGAGTGGAAGTGCCCTATGCTCTCTAAGCTGTGTTTTTTAGATGTTTCAGGACACACCGTACACTTCTCCAGAGTGGCTGTTGGCGATTTACATCCCGCCCATCAGTGTAGCAAGGCTCCCATTTCTCCATGGCCTGTCCTGCATTTCTGGTTTTGACACTTTTTTCAGCATGGCCCTTTTGACCGATGGGAAGCGAGACTTCTTTGTAGCGCTGATTTGCCTTTCCAGGTTGCTTGGTTGGCCAAAAAGGGCGTATGCGTTTTTTCCTGAATATATTCAGGAAAAAACGCATACGCCCTTTTTGGCCAAGGGCATCATTGTCAACGTTTTGCCGCTTTTCATGTGCTTTAAAGGCGATTCGAATCTACCTCCTGAAATCTGTTTCCTGCAATTCTGCCTTGATTTCAAATCCTCTTCTTTGCCTTCCCTCAATATATTTGTGGACGAGAGTTATCATTTATAACTCTGCAGGTTTGTGAATTGCAGTGCCCTGAAGCTCCATTTTACAAGTCGCTTTTTTGGGAGCTGGCCGCAAAAGCGCAGGATGGCTTCAGGCCCTGTTCTGCTTCCGGGGGGCAGGCTGAGCCTCTGGTTAATTCTTCTTCCTGATGGGAAAAAAGAGTGACCTGTGCCTGTCCCAACACCAAGAGCTAGTGTCTCATTGGTTCCCCGTCTTCCCGTTCATCCTCAGGACAAATTGCAACCTGTACGGAACAGGAGGTTAAAGGTGCTGATGCTCCAAGTAGGGAGATTGCTAGTGAAGTGGCTGGAATGGCGAACCCGAGCACAAGGAGATGAGAAATGAGGTGCGTTTTAGAAACCTTTCCCCATCACACGGTGTACCATCTTCTGGGTTTCTCATGCATGTTTTCGATGTAGGAAGATGCCCTTGAACCTGGAGATTTGGGACCCATGCGATGGTTAGCACGCAGTATTACTTTAAAGGGTCTGCGTTTGCTCACCCAACCTCACCAAACCTCTCAGCCCCAAGAGTGTCCACCCTTATGTCTCATCCAGCTGTGGGTCTAGATATGGTCAATCCAGGTTGCATCACAGCCCCTGAACGAATTGTGTAAGAATTTCTCTGTCTTTCCCTGTCTTTGTTTCATGGGTTTTTAAAAGTAATTTATTTTTATAATGGGGTTTAGCTGCTTTTCACGGCTGTGTTTATGCCGCTTTACACCCACTTGACACACTAACAGAGAGATATCAATACATAGGTTTTAAGATTATTACTAGTCAGATATATTCTTGTGCGGTGAATCGGGCGTGTTGAGTCCAGTTCTCTGAGCAAGGAGTAGGTCTTGTCTATTACATATTGGGTTTATGGAACGGTATCTGAGCTAATTTGAAACTCTTGTTTTATGTATCACCCCACCTCACCTTTCCCGTTAAGCAGCCATAGTGTGTTTTCTGCATGTGTGACTCTGTTCTGTTTTGTAATTCAGTTCAAGTGTAACTGTTTTTACATTCCCTCTATAAGTGACACCTTATGAGAAGTGTCCTTTTCTGTGTGACTTATTTCACTTAGAATCGTCTTACCTAAATCCACTCATCATGCTGCTACTAGCCTTATGACATTGATTTCATGGCTGAGTGATATTCCATTGTACATAAGGACCACAACTTTTTGATCCATTTTTCGCTTTCCTGGGATATTTAAGGTGGAATGAAGTGGAGGTCCTTGTCAACAGAGCAGCCCTAAAGTTTGGGGTGCTTGTGTCTTGCTGATTTTCAATTTTCCCACTTTATCCCCCCATGCGTGGAAGTGCCCTATGCTCTCTAAGCTGTGTTTTTTAGATGTTTCAGGACACACCGTACACTTCTCCAGAGTGGCTGTTGGCGATTTACATCCCGCCCATCAGTGTAGCAAGGCTCCCATTTCTCCATGGCCTGTCCTGCACTTCTGGTTTTGACACTTTTTTCAGCATGGCCCTTTTGACCGATGGGAAGCGAGACTTCTTTGTAGCGCTGATTTGCCTTTCCAGGTTGCTTGGTTGGCCAAAAAGGGCGTATGCGTTTTTTCCTGAATATATTCAGGAAAAAACGCATACGCCCTTTTTGGCCAAGGGCATCATTGTCAACGTTTTGCCGCTTTTCATGTGCTTTAAAGGTGATTCGAATCTACCTCCTGAAATCTGTTTCCTGCAATTCTGCCTTGATTTCAAATCCTCTTCTTTGCCTTCCCTCAATATATTTGTGGACGAGAGTTATCATTTATAACTCGCAGGTTTGTGAATTGCAGTGCCCTGAAGCTCCATTTTACAAGTCGCTTTTTTGGGAGCTGGCCGCAAAAGCGCAGGATGGCTTCAGGCCCTGTTCTGGTTCCGGGGGGCAGGCTGAGCCTGTGGTTAATTCTTCTTCCTGATGGGAAAATAGAGTGACCTGTGCCTGTCCCAACACCAAGAGCTAGTCTCTCATTGGTTCCCTGTCTTCCCGTGCATCCTCAGGACAAATTGCAACCTGTACGGAACAGGAGGTTAAAGGTGCTGATGCTCCAAGTAGGGAGATTGCTAGTAAAGTGGCTGGAATGGCGAACCCGAGCACAAGGAGATGAGAAATGAGGTGCGTTTTAGAAACCTTTCCCCATCACACGGTGTACCATCTTCTGGGTTTCTCATGCATGTTTTCGATGTAGGAAGATGCCCTTGAACCTGGAGATTTGGGACCCATGCGATGGGTAGCACGCAGTATTACTTTAAAGGGTCTGCGTTTGCTCACCCAACCTCACCAAACCTCTCAGCCCCAAGAGTGTCCACCCTTATGTCTCATCCAGCTGTGGGTCTAGATATGGTCAATCCAGGTTGCATCACAGCCCCTGAACGAATTGTGTAAGAGTTTCTCTGTCTTTCCCTGTCTTTGTTTCATGGGTTTTTAAAAGTAATTTATTTTTATAATGGGGTTTAGCTGCTTTTCACGGCTGTGTTTATGCCGCTTTACACCCACTTGACACACTAACAGAGAGATATCAATACATAGGTTTTAAGATTATTACTAGTCAGATATATTCTTGTGCGGTGAATCGGGCGTGTTGAGTCCAGTTCTCTGAGCAAGGAGTAGGTCTTGTCTATTACATATTGGGTTTATGGAACGGTATCTGAGCTAATTTGAAACTCTTGTTTTATGTATCACCCCACCTCACCTTTCCCGTTAAGCAGCCATAGTGTGTTTTCTGCATGTGTGACTCTGTTCTGTTTTGTAATTCAGTTCACGGGTAACGGTTTTTACATACCCTCTATAAGTGACACCTTATGAGAAGTGTCCTTTTCTGTGTGACTTATTTCACTTAGAATCGTCTTACCTAAATCCACTCATCATGCTGCTACTAGCCTTATGACATTGATTTCATGGCTGAGTGATATTCCATTGTACATAAGGACCACAACTTTTTGATCCATTTTTCGCTTTCCTGGGATATTTAAGGTGGAATGAAGTGGAGGTCCTTGTCAACAGAGCAGCCCTAAAGTTTGGGGTGCTTGTGTCTTGCTGATTTTCAATTTTCCCACTTTATCCCCCCATGCGTGGAAGTGCCCTATGCTCTCTAAGCTGTGTTTTTTAGATGTTTCAGGACACACCGTACACTTCTCCAGAGTGGCTGTTGGCGATTTACATCCCGCCCATCAGTGTAGCAAGGCTCCCATTTCTCCATGGCCTGTCCTGCACTTCTGGTTTTGACACTTTTTTCAGCATGGCCCTTTTGACCGATGGGAAGCGAGACTTCTTTGTAGCGCTGATTTGCCTTTCCAGGTTGCTTGGTTGGCCAAAAAGGGCGTATGCGTTTTTTCCTGAATATATTCAGGAAAAAACGCATACGCCCTTTTTGGCCAAGGGCATCATTGTCAACGTTTTGCCGCTTTTCATGTGCTTTAAAGGCGATTCGAATCTACCTCCTGAAATCTGTTTCCTGCAATTCTGCCTTGATTTCAAATCCTCTTCTTTGCCTTCCCTCAATATATTTGTGGACGAGAGTTATCATTTATAACTCACAGGTTTGTGAATTGCAGTGCCCTGAAGCTCCATTTTACAAGTCGCTTTTTTGGGAGCTGGCCGCAAAAGCGCAGGATGGCTTCAGGCCCTGTTCTGGTTCCGGGGGGCAGGCTGAGCCTGTGGTTAATTCTTCTTCCTGATGGGAAAATAGAGTGACCTGTGCCTGTCCCAACACCAAGAGCTAGTCTCTCATTGGTTCCCCGTCTTCCCGTGCATCCTCAGGACAAATTGCAACCTGTACGGAACAGGAGGTTAAAGGTGCTGATGCTCCAAGTAGGGAGATTGCTAGTAAAGTGGCTGGAATGGCGAACCCGAGCACAAGGAGATGAGAAATGAGGTGCGTTTTAGAAACCTTTCCCCATCACACGGTGTACCATCTTCTGGGTTTCTCATGCATGTTTTCGATGTAGGAAGATGCCCTTGAACCTGGAGATTTGGGACCCATGCGATGGGTAGCACGCAGTATTACTTTAAAGGGTCTGCGTTTGCTCACCCAACCTCACCAAACCTCTCAGCCCCAAGAGTGTCCACCCTTATGTCTCATCCAGCTGTGGGTCTAGATATGGTCAATCCAGGTTGCATCACAGCCCCTGAACGAATTGTGTAAGAGTTTCTCTGTCTTTCCCTGTCTTTGTTTCATGGGTTTTTGAAAGTAATTTATTTTTATAATGGGGTTTAGCTGCTTTTCACGGCTGTGTTTATGCCGCTTTACACCCACTTGACACACTAACAGAGAGATATCAATACATAGGTTTTAAGATTATTACTAGTCAGATATATTCTTGTGCGGTGAATCGGGCGTGTTGAGTCCAGTTCTCTGAGCAAGGAGTAGGTCTTGTCTATTACATATTGGGTTTATGGAACGGTATCTGAGCTAATTTGAAACTCTTGTTTTATGTATCACCCCACCTCACCTTTCCCGTTAAGCAGCCATAGTGTGTTTTCTGCATGTGTGACTCTGTTCTGTTTTGTAATTCAGTTCACGGGTAACGGTTTTTACATACCCTCTATAAGTGACACCTTATGAGAAGTGTCCTTTTCTGTGTGACTTATTTCACTTAGAATCGTCTTACCTAAATCCACTCATCATGCTGCTACTAGCCTTATGACATTGATTTCATGGCTGAGTGATATTCCATTGTACATAAGGACCACAAGTTTTTGATCCATTTTTCGCTTTCCTGGGATATTTAAGGTGGAATGAAGTGGAGGTCCTTGTCAACAGAGCAGCCCTAAACTTTGGGGTGCTTGTGTCTTGCTGATTTTCAATTTTCCCACTTTATCCCCCCATGCGTGGAAGTGCCCTATGCTCTCTAAACTGTGTTTTTTAGATGTTTCAGGACACACCGTACACTTCTCCAGAGTGGCTGTTGGCGATTTACATCCCGCCCATCAGTGTAGCAAGGCTCCCATTTCTCCATGGCCTGTCCTGCATTTCTGGTTTTGACACTTTTTTCAGCATGGCCCTTTTGACCGATGGGAAGCGAGACTTCTTTGTAGCGCTGATTTGCCTTTCCAGGTTGCTTGGTTGGCCAAAAAGGGCGTATGCGTTTTTTCCTGAATATATTCAGGAAAAAACGCATACGCCCTTTTTGGCCAAGGGCATCATTGTCAACGTTTTGCCGCTTTTCATGTGCTTTAAAGGCGATTCGAATCTACCTCCTGAAATCTGTTTCCTGCAATTCTGCCTTGATTTCAAATCCTCTTCTTTGCCTTCCCTCAATATATTTGTGGACGAGAGTTATCATTTATAACTCTGCAGGTTTGTGAATTGCAGTGCCCTGAAGCTCCATTTTACAAGTCGCTTCTTTGGGAGCTGGCCGCAAAAGCGCAGGATGGCTTCAGGCCCTGTTCTGGTTCCGGGGGGCAGGCTGAGCCTGTGGTTAATTCTTCTTCCTGATGGGAAAATAGAGTGACCTGTGCCTGTCCCAACACCAAGATCTAGTCTCTCATTGGTTCCCCGTCTTCCCGTGCATCCTCAGGACAAATTGCAACCTGTACGGAACAGGAGGTTAAAGGTGCTGATGCTCCAAGTAGGGAGATTGCTAGTAAAGTGGCTGGAATTTCGAACCCGAGCACAAGGAGATGAGAAATGAGGTGCGTTTTAGAAACCTTTCCCCATCACACGGTGTACCATCTTCTGGGTTTCTCATGCATGTTTTCGATGTAGGAAGATGCCCTTGAACCTGGAGATTTGGGACCCATGCGATGGGTAGCACGCAGTATTACTTTAAAGGGTCTGCGTTTGCTCACCCAACCTCACCACACCTCTCAGCCCCAAGAGTGTCCACCCTTATGTCTCATCCAGCTGTGGGTCTAGATATGGTCAATCCAGGTTGCATCACAGCCCCTGAACGAATTGTGTAAGAATTTCTCTCTCTTTCCCTGTCTTTGTTTCATGGGTTTTTAAAAGTAATTTATTTTTATAATGGGGTTTAGCTGCTTTTCACGGCTGTGTTTATGCCGCTTTACACCCACTTGACACACTAACAGAGAGATATCAATACATAGGTTTTAAGATTATTACTAGTCAGATATATTCTTGTGAGGTGAATCGGGCGTGTTGAGTCCAGTTCTCTGAGCAAGGAGTAGGTCTTGTCTATTACATATTGGGTTTATGGAACGGTATCTGAGCTAATTTGAAACTCTTGTTTTATGTATCACCCCACCTCACCTTTCCCGTTAAGCAGCCATAGTGTGTTTTCTGCATGTGTGACTCTGTTCTGTTTTGTAATTCAGTTCAAGTGTAAATGTTTTTACATTCCCTCTATAAGTGACACCTTATGAGAAGTGTCCTTTTCTGTGTGACTTATTTCACTTAGAATCGTCTTACCTAAACCCACTCATCATGCTGCTACTAGCCTTATGACATTGATTTCATGGCTGAGTGATATTCCATTGTACATAAGGACCACAACTTTTTTATCCATTTTTCGCTTTCCTGGGATATTTAAGGTGGAATGAAGTGGAGGTCCTTGTCAACAGAGCAGCCCTAAACTTTGGGGTGCTTGTGTCTTGCTGATTTTCAATTTTCCCACTTTATCCCCCCATGCGTGGAAGTGCCCTATGCTCTCTAAGCTGTGTTTTTTAGATGTTTCAGGACACACCGTACACTTCTCCAGAGTGGCTGTTGGCAATTTACATCCCGCCCATCAGTGTAGCAAGGCTCCCATTTCTCCATGGCCTGTCCTGCATTTCTGGTTTTGACACTTTTTTCAGCATGGCCCTTTTGACCGATGGGAAGCGAGACTTCTTTGTAGCGCTGATTTGCCTTTCCAGGTTGCTTGGTTGGCCAAAAAGGGCGTATGCGTTTTTTCCTGAATATATTCAGGAAAAAACGCATACGCCCTTTTTGGCCAAGGGCATCATTGTCAACGTTTTGCCGCTTTTCATGTGCTTTAAAGGCGATTCGAATCTACCTCCTGAAATCTGTTTCCTGCAATTCTGCCTTGATTTCAAATCCTCTTCTTTGCCTTCCCTCAATATATTTGTGGACGAGAGTTATCATTTATAACTTTGCAGGTTTCTGAATTGCAGTGCCCTGAAGCTCCATTTTACAAGTCGCTTTTTTGGGAGCTGGCCGCAAAAGCGCAGGATGGCTTCAGGCCCTGTTCTGGTTCCGGGGGGCAGGCTGAGCCTGTGGTTAATTCTTCTTCCTGATGGGAAAATAGAGTGACCTGTGCCTGTCCCAACACCAAGATCTAGTCTCTCATTGGTTCCCCGTCTTCCCGTGCATCCTCAGGACAAATTGCAACCTGTACGGAACAGGAGGTTAAAGGTGCTGATGCTCCAAGTAGGGAGATTGCTAGTAAAGTGGCTGGAATGGCCAACCCGAGCACAAGGAGATGAGAAATGAGGTGCGTTTTAGAAACCTTTCCCCATCACACGGTGTACCATCTTCTGGGTTTCTCATGCATGTTTTCGATGTAGGAAGATGCCCTTGAACCTGGAGATTTGGGACCCATGCGATGGGTAGCACGCAGTATTACTTTAAAGGGTCTGCGTTTGCTCACCCAACCTCACCACACCTCTCAGCCCCAAGAGTGTCCACCCTTATGTCTCATCCAGCTGTGGGTCTAGATATGGTCAATCCAGGTTGCATCACAGCCCCTGAACGAATTGTGTAAGAGTTTCTCTGTCTTTCCCTGTCTTTGTTTCATGGGTTTTTTAAAGTAATTTATTTTTATAATGGGGTTTAGCTGCTTTTCACGGCTGTGTTTATGCCGCTTTACACCCACTTGACACACTAACAGAGAGATATCAATACATAGGTTTTAAGATTATTACTAGTCAGATATATTCTTGTGCGGTGAATCGGGCGTGTTGAGTCCAGTTCTCTGAGCAAGGAGTAGGTCTTGTCTATTACATATTGGGTTTATGGAACGGTATCTGAGCTAACTTGAAACTCTTGTTTTATGTATCACCCCACCTCACCTTTCCCGTTAAGCAGCCATAGTGTGTTTTCTGCATGTGTGACTCTGTTCTGTTTTGTAATTCAGTTCAAGTGTAACTTTTTTTACATTCCCTCTATAAGTGACACCTTATGAGAAGTGTCCTTTTCTGTGTGACTTATTTCACTTAGAATCGTCTTACCTAAATCCACTCATCATGCTGCTACTAGCCTTATGACATTGATTTCATGGCTGAGTGATATTCCATTGTACATAAGGACCACAACTTTTTGATCCATTTTTCGCTTTCCTGGGATATTTAAGGTGGAATGAAGTGGAGGTCCTTGTCAACAGAGCAGCCCTAAAGTTTGGGGTGCTTGTGTCTTGCTGATTTTCAATTTTCCCACTTTATCCCCCCATGCGTGGAAGTGCCCTATGCTCTCTAAGCTGTGTTTTTTAGATGTTTCAGGACACACCGTACACTTCTCCAGAGTGGCTGTTGGCGATTTACATCCCGCCCATCAGTGTAGCAAGGCTCCCATTTCTCCATGGCCTGTCCTGCACTTCTGGTTTTGACACTTTTTTCAGCATGGCCCTTTTGACCGATGGGAAGCGAGACTTCTTTGTAGCGCTGATTTGCCTTTCCAGGTTGCTTGGTTGGCCAAAAAGGGCGTATGCGTTTTTTCCTGAATATATTCAGGAAAAAACGCATACGCCCTTTTTGGCCAAGGGCATCATTGTCAACGTTTTGCCGCTTTTCATGTGCTTTAAAGGCGATTCGAATCTACCTCCTGAAATCTGTTTCCTGCAATTCTGCCTTGATTTCAAATCCTCTTCTTTGCCTTCCCTCAATATATTTGTGGACGAGAGTTATCATTTATAACTCGCAGGTTTCTGAATTGCAGTGCCCTGAAGCTCCATTTTACAAGACGCTTCTTTGGGAGCTGGCCGCAAAAGCGCAGGATGGCTTCAGGCCCTGTTCTGGTTCCGGGGGGCAGTATGAGCCTGTGGTTAATTCTTCTTCCTGATGGGAAAATAGAGTGACCTGTGCCTGTCCCAACACCAAGAGCTAGTCTCTCATTGGTTCCCCGTCTTCCCGTGCATCCTCAGGACAAATTGCAACCTGTACGGAACAGGAGGTTAAAGGTGCTGATGCTCCAAGTAGGGAGATTGCTAGTAAAGTGGCTGGAATGGCCAACCCGAGCACAAGGAGATGAGAAATGAGGTGCGTCTTAGAAACCTTTCCCCATCAGACGGTGTACCATCTTCTGGGTTTCTCATGCATGTTTTCGATGTAGGAAGATTCCCTTGAACCTGGAGATTTGGGACCCATGCGATGGGTAGCACGCAGTATTACTTTAAAGGGTCTGCGTTTGCTCACCCAACCTCACCACACCTCTCAGCCCCAAGAGTGTCCACCCTTATGTCTCATCCAGCTGTGGGTCTAGATATGGTCAATCTAGGTTGCATCACAGCCCCTGAACGAATTGTGTAAGAATTTCTCTGTCTTTCCCTGTCTTTGTTTCATGGGTTTTTAAAAGTAATTTATTTTTATAATGGGGTTTAGCTGCTTTTCACGGCTGTGTTTATGCCGCTTTACACCCACTTGACACACTAACAGAGAGATATCAATACATAGGTTTTAAGATTATTACTAGTCAGATATATTCTTGTGCGGTGAATCGGGCGTGTTGAGTCCAGTTCTCTGAGCAAGGAGTAGGTCTTGTCTATTACATATTGGGTTTATGGAACGGTATCTGAGCTAATTTGAAACTCTTGTTTTATGTATCACCCCACCTCACCTTTCCCGTTAAGCAGCCATAGTGTGTTTTCTGCATGTGTGACTCTGTTCTGTTTTGTAATTCAGTTCAAGTGTAACGGTTTTTACATTCCGTCTATAAGTGACACCTTATGAGAAGTGTCCTTTTCTGTGTGACTTATTTCACTTAGAATCGTCTTACCTAAATCCACTCATCATGCTGCTACTAGCCTTATGACATTGATTTCATGGCTGAGTGATATTCCATTGTACATAAGGACCACAACTTTTTTATCCATTTTTCGCTTTCCTGGGATATTTAAGGTGGAATGAAGTGGAGGTCCTTGTCAACAGAGCAGCCCTAAACTTTGGGGTGCTTGTGTCTTGCTGATTTTCAATTTTCCCACTTTATCCCCCCATGCGTGGAAGTGCCCTATGCTCTCTAAACTGTGTTTTTTAGATGTTTCAGGACACACCGTACACTTCTCCAGAGTGGCTGTTGGCGATTTACATCCCGCCCATCAGTGTAGCAAGGCTCCCATTTCTCCATGGCCTGTCCTGCATTTCTGGTTTTGACACTTTTTTCAGCATGGCCCTTTTGACCGATGGGAAGCGAGACTTCTTTGTAGCGCTGATTTGCCTTTCCAGGTTGCTTGGTTGGCCAAAAAGGGCGTATGCGTTTTTTCCTGAATATATTCAGGAAAAAACGCATACGCCCTTTTTGGCCAAGGGCATCATTGTCAACGTTTTGCCGCTTTTCATGTGCTTTAAAGGCGATTCGAATCTACCTCCTGAAATCTGTTTCCTGCAATTCTGCCTTGATTTCAAATCCTCTTCTTTGCCTTCCCTCAATATATTTGTGGACGAGAGTTATCATTTATAACTCTGCAGGTTTGTGAATTGCAGTGCCCTGAAGCTCCATTTTACAAGTCGCTTCTTTGGGAGCTGGCCGCAAAAGCGCAGGATGGCTTCAGGCCCTGTTCTGGTTCCGGGGGGCAGGCTGAGCCTGTGGTTAATTCTTCTTCCTGATGGGAAAATAGAGTGACCTGTGCCTGTCCCAACACCAAGATCTAGTCTCTCATTGGTTCCCCGTCTTCCCGTGCATCCTCAGGACAAATTGCAACCTGTACGGAACAGGAGGTTAAAGGTGCTGATGCTCCAAGTAGGGAGATTGCTAGTAAAGTGGCTGGAATTTCGAACCCGAGCACAAGGAGATGAGAAATGAGGTGCGTTTTAGAAACCTTTCCCCATCACACGGTGTACCATCTTCTGGGTTTCTCATGCATGTTTTCGATGTAGGAAGATGCCCTTGAACCTGGAGATTTGGGACCCATGCGATGGGTAGCACGCAGTATTACTTTAAAGGGTCTGCGTTTGCTCACCCAACCTCACCACACCTCTCAGCCCCAAGAGTGTCCACCCTTATGTCTCATCCAGCTGTGGGTCTAGATATGGTCAATCCAGGTTGCATCACAGCCCCTGAACGAATTGTGTAAGAATTTCTCTCTCTTTCCCTGTCTTTGTTTCATGGGTTTTTAAAAGTAATTTATTTTTATAATGGGGTTTAGCTGCTTTTCACGGCTGTGTTTATGCCGCTTTACACCCACTTGACACACTAACAGAGAGATATCAATACATAGGTTTTAAGATTATTACTAGTCAGATATATTCTTGTGAGGTGAATCGGGCGTGTTGAGTCCAGTTCTCTGAGCAAGGAGTAGGTCTTGTCTATTACATATTGGGTTTATGGAACGGTATCTGAGCTAATTTGAAACTCTTGTTTTATGTATCACCCCACCTCACCTTTCCCGTTAAGCAGCCATAGTGTGTTTTCTGCATGTGTGACTCTGTTCTGTTTTGTAATTCAGTTCAAGTGTAAATGTTTTTACATTCCCACTATAAGTGACACCTTATGAGAAGTGTCCTTTTCTGTGTGACTTATTTCACTTAGAATCGTCTTACCTAAATCCACTCATCATGCTGCTACTAGCCTTATGACATTGATTTCATGGCTGAGTGATATTCCATTGTACATAAGGACCACAACTTTTTTATCCATTTTTCGCTTTCCTGGGATATTTAAGGTGGAATGAAGTGGAGGTCCTTGTCAACAGAGCAGCCCTAAACTTTGGGGTGCTTGTGTCTTGCTGATTTTCAATTTTCCCACTTTATCCCCCCATGCGTGGAAGTGCCCTATGCTCTCTAAGCTGTGTTTTTTAGATGTTTCAGGACACACCGTACACTTCTCCAGAGTGGCTGTTGGCAATTTACATCCCGCCCATCAGTGTAGCAAGGCTCCCATTTCTCCATGGCCTGTCCTGCATTTCTGGTTTTGACACTTTTTTCAGCATGGCCCTTTTGACCGATGGGAAGCGAGACTTCTTTGTAGCGCTGATTTGCCTTTCCAGGTTGCTTGGTTGGCCAAAAAGGGCGTATGCGTTTTTTCCTGAATATATTCAGGAAAAAACGCATACGCCCTTTTTGGCCAAGGGCATCATTGTCAACGTTTTGCCGCTTTTCATGTGCTTTAAAGGCGATTCGAATCTACCTCCTGAAATCTGTTTCCTGCAATTCTGCCTTGATTTCAAATCCTCTTCTTTGCCTTCCCTCAATATATTTGTGGACGAGAGTTATCATTTATAACTCTGCAGGTTTGTGAATTGCAGTGCCCTGAAGCTCCATTTTACAAGTCGCTTTTTTGGGAGCTGGCCGCAAAAGCGCAGGATGGCTTCAGGCCCTGTTCTGGTTCCGGGGGGCAGGCTGAGCCTGTGGTTAATTCTTCTTCCTGATGGGAAAATAGAGTGACCTGTGCCTGTCCCAACACCAAGAGCTAGTCTCTCATTGGTTCCCCGTCTTCCCGTGCATCCTCAGGACAAATTGCAACCTGTACGGAACAGGAGGTTAAAGGTGCTGATGCTCCAAGTAGGGAGATTGCTAGTAAAGTGGCTGGAATGGCGAACCCGAGCACAAGGAGATGAGAAATGAGGTGCGTTTTAGAAACCTTTCCCCATCACACGGTGTACCATCTTCTGGGTTTCTCATGCATGTTTTCGATGTAGGAAGATGCCCTTGAACCTGGAGATTTGGGACCCATGCGATGGGTAGCACGCAGTATTACTTTAAAGGGTCTGTGTTTGCTCACCCAACCTCACCAAACCTCTCAGCCCCAAGAGTGTCCACCCTTATGTCTCATCCAGCTGTGGGTCTAGATATGGTCAATCCAGGTTGCATCACAGCCCCTGAACGAATTGTGTAAGAGTTTCTCTGTCTTTCCCTGTCTTTGTTTCATGGGTTTTTAAAAGTAATTTATTTTTATAATGGGGTTTAGCTGCTTTTCACGGCTGTGTTTATGCCGCTTTACACCCACTTGACACACTAACAGAGAGATATCAATACATAGGTTTTAAGATTATTACTAGTCAGATATATTCTTGTGCGGTGAATCGGGCGTGTTGAGTCCAGTTCTCTGAGCAAGGAGTAGGTCTTGTCTATTACATATTGGGTTTATGGAACGGTATCTGAGCTAATTTGAAACTCTTGTTTTATGTATCACCCCACCTCACCTTTCCCGTTAAGCAGCCATAGTGTGTTTTCTGCATGTGTGACTCTGTTCTGTTTTGTAATTCAGTTCACGGGTAACGGTTTTTACATACCCTCTATAAGTGACACCTTATGAGAAGTGTCCTTTTCTGTGTGACTTATTTCACTTAGAATCGTCTTACCTAAATCCACTCATCATGCTGCTACTAGCCTTATGACATTGATTTCATGGCTGAGTGATATTCCATTGTACATAAGGACCACAACTTTTTGATCCATTTTTCGCTTTCCTGGGATATTTAAGGTGGAATGAAGTGGAGGTCCTTGTCAACAGAGCAGCCCTAAAGTTTGGGGTGCTTGTGTCTTGCTGATTTTCAATTTTCCCACTTTATCCCCCCATGCGTGGAAGTGCCCTATGCTCTCTAAGCTGTGTTTTTTAGATGTTTCAGGACACACCGTACACTTCTCCAGAGTGGCTGTTGGCGATTTACATCCCGCCCATCAGTGCAGCAAGGCTCCCATTTCTCCATGGCCTGTCCTGCACTTCTGGTTTTGACACTTTTTTCAGCATGGCCCTTTTGACCGATGGGAAGCGAGACTTGTTTGTAGCGCTGATTTGCCTTTCCAGGTTGCTTGGTTGGCCAAAAAGGGCGTATGCGTTTTTTCCTGAATATATTCAGGAAAAAACGCATACGCCCTTTTTGGCCAAGGGCATCATTGTCAACGTTTTGCCGCTTTTCATGTGCTTTAAAGGCGATTCGAATCTACCTCCTGAAATCTGTTTCCTGCAATTCTGCCTTGATTTCAAATCCTCTTCTTTGCCTTCCCTCAATATATTTGTGGACGAGAGTTATCATTTATAACTCACAGGTTTGTGAATTGCAGTGCCCTGAAGCTCCATTTTACAAGTCGCTTTTTTGGGAGCTGGCCGCAAAAGCGCAGGATGGCTTCAGGCCCTGTTCTGGTTCCGGGGGGCAGGCTGAGCCTGTGGTTAATTCTTCTTCCTGATGGGAAAATAGAGTGACCTGTGCCTGTCCCAACACCAAGAGCTAGTCTCTCATTGGTTCCCCGTCTTCCCGTGCATCCTCAGGACAAATTGCAACCTGTACGGAACAGGAGGTTAAAGGTGCTGATGCTCCAAGTAGGGAGATTGCTAGTAAAGTGGCTGGAATGGCGAACCCGAGCACAAGGAGATGAGAAATGAGGTGCGTTTTAGAAACCTTTCCCCATCACACGGTGTACCATCTTCTGGGTTTCTCATGCATGTTTTCGATGTAGGAAGATGCCCTTGAACCTGGAGATTTGGGACCCATGCGATGGGTAGCACGCAGTATTACTTTAAAGGGTCTGCGTTTGCTCACCCAACCTCACCAAACCTCTCAGCCCCAAGAGTGTCCACCCTTATGTCTCATCCAGCTGTGGGTCTAGATATGGTCAATCCAGGTTGCATCACAGCCCCTGAACGAATTGTGTAAGAGTTTCTCTGTCTTTCCCTGTCTTTGTTTCATGGGTTTTTAAAAGTAATTTATTTTTATAATGGGGTTTAGCTGCTTTTCACGGCTGTGTTTATGCCGCTTTACACCCACTTGACACACTAACAGAGAGATATCAATACATAGGTTTTAAGATTATTACTAGTCAGATATATTCTTGTGCGGTGAATCGGGCGTGTTGAGTCCAGTTCTCTGAGCAAGGAGTAGGTCTTGTCTATTACATATTGGGTTTATGGAACGGTATCTGAGCTAATTTGAAACTCTTGTTTTATGTATCACCCCACCTCACCTTTCCCGTTAAGCAGCCATAGTGTGTTTTCTGCATGTGTGACTCTGTTCTGTTTTGTAATTCAGTTCAAGGGTAACGGTTTTTACATTCCCTCTATAAGTGACACCTTATGAGAAGTGTCCTTTTCTGTGTGACTTATTTCACTTAGAATCGTCTTACCTAAATCCACTCATCATGCTGCTACTAGCCTTATGACATTGATTTCATGGCTGAGTGATATTCCATTGTACATAAGGACCACAACTTTTTGATCCATTTTTCGCTTTCCTGGGATATTTAAGGTGGAATGAAGTGGAGGTCCTTGTCAACAGAGCAGCCCTAAACTTTGGGGTGCTTGTGTCTTGCTGATTTTCAATTTTCCCACTTTATCCCCCCATGCGTGGAAGTGCCCTATGCTCTCTAAGCTGTGTTTTTTAGATGTTTCAGGACACACCGTACACCTCTCCAGAGTGGCTGTTGGCGATTTACATCCCGCCCATCAGTGTAGCAAGGCTCCCATTTCTCCATGGCCTGTCCTGCACTTCTGGTTTTGACACTTTTTTCAGCATGGCCGTTTTGACCGATGGGAAGCGAGACTTCTTTGTAGCGCTGATTTGCCTTTCCAGGTTGCTTGGTTGGCCAAAAAGGGCGTATGCGTTTTTTCCTGAATATATTCAGGAAAAAACGCATACGCCCTTTTTGGCCAAGGGCATCATTGTCAACGTTTTGCCGCTTTTCATGTGCTTTAAAGGCGATTCGAATCTACCTCCTGAAATCTGTTTCCTGCAGTTCTGCCTTGATTTCAAATCCTCTTCTTTGCCTTCCCTCAATATATTTGTGGACGAGAGTTATCATTTATAACTCGCAGGTTTGTGAATTGCAGTGCCCTGAAGCTCCATTTTACAAGACGCTTCTTTGGGAGCTGGCCGCAAAAGCGCAGGATGGCTTCAGGCCCTGTTCTGGTTCCGGGGGGCAGGCTGAGCCTGTGGTTAATTCTTCTTCCTGATGGGAAAATAGAGTGACCTGTGCCTGTCCCAACACCAAGAGCTAGTCTCTCATTGGTTCCCCGTCTTCCCGTGCATCCTCAGGACAAATTGCAACCTGTACGGAAGAGGAGGTTAAAGGTGCTGATGCTCCAAGTAGGGAGATTGCTAGTTAAGTGGCTGGAATGGCGAACCCGAGCACAAGGAGATGAGAAATGAGGTGCGTTTTAGAAACCTTTCCCCATCACACGGTGTACCATCTTCTGGGTTTCTCATGCATGTTTTCGATGTAGGAAGATGCCCTTGAACCTGGAGATTTGGGACCCATGCGATGGGTAGCACGCAGTATTACTTTAAAGGGTCTGCGTTTGCTCACCCAACCTCACCAAACCTCTCAGCCCCAAGAGTGTCCACCCTTATGTCTCATCCAGCTGTGGGTCTAGATATGGTCAATCCAGGTTGCATCACAGCCCCTGAACGAATTGTGTAAGAATTTCTCTGTCTTTCCCTGTCTTCGTTTCATGGGTTTTTAAAAGTAATTTATTTTTATAATTGGGTTTAGCTGCTTTTCACGGCTGTGTTTATGCCGCTTTACACCCACTTGACACACTAACAGAGAGATATCAATACATAGGTTTTAAGATTCTTACTAGTCAGATATATTCTTGTGCGGTGAATCGGGCGTGTTGAGTCCAGTTCTCTGAGCAAGGAGTAGGTCTTGTCTATTACATATTGGGTTTATGGAACGGTATCTGAGCTAATTTGAAACTCTTGTTTTATGTATCACCCCACCTCACCTTTCCCGTTAAGCAGCCATAGTGTGTTTTCTGCATGTGTAACTCTGTTCTGTTTTGTAATTCAGTTCAAGTGTAACGGTTTTTACATTCCCTCTATAAGTGACACCTTATGAGAAGTGTCCTTTTCTGTGTGACTTATTTCACTTAGAATCGTCTTACCTAAATCCACTCATCATGCTGCTACTAGCCTTATGACATTGATTTCATGGCTGAGTGATATTCCATTGTACATAAGGACCACAACTTTTTTATCCATTTTTCGCTTTCCTGGGATATTTAAGGTGGAATGAAGTGGAGGTCTTTGTCAACAGAGCAGCCCTAAACTTTGGGGTGCTTGTGTCTTGCTGATTTTCAATTTTCCCACTTTATCCCCCCATGAGTGGAAGTGCCCTATGCTCTCTAAGCTGTGTTTTTTAGATGTTTCAGGACACACCGTACACTTCTCCAGAGTGGCTGTTGGCGATTTACATCCCGCCCATCAGTGTAGCAAGGCTCCCATTTCTCCATGGCCTGTCCTGCATTTCTGGTTTTGACACTTTTTTCAGCATGGCCCTTTTGACCGATGGGAAGCGAGACTTCTTTGTAGCGCTGATTTGCCTTTCCAGGTTGCTTGGTTGGCCAAAAAGGGCGTATGCGTTTTTTCCTGAATATATTCAGGAAAAAACGCATACGCCCTTTTTGGCCAAGGGCATCATTGTCAACGTTTTGCCGCTTTTCATGTGCTTTAAAGGCGATTCGAATCTACCTCCTGAAATCTGTTTCCTGCAATTCTGCCTTGATTTCAAATCCTCTTCTTTGCCTTCCCTCAATATATTTGTGGACGAGAGTTATCATTTATAACTCTGCAGGTTTGTGAATTGCAGTGCCCTGAAGCTCCATTTTACAAGTCGCTTTTTTGGGAGCTGGCCGCAAAAGCGCAGGATGGCTTCAGGCCCTGTTCTGCTTCCGGGGGGCAGGCTGAGCCTCTGGTTAATTCTTCTTCCTGATGGGAAAAAAGAGTGACCTGTGCCTGTCCCAACACCAAGAGCTAGTCTCTCATTGGTTCCCCGTCTTCCCGTTCATCCTCAGGACAAATTGCAACCTGTACGGAACAGGAGGTTAAAGGTGCTGATGCTCCAAGTAGGGAGATTGCTAGTGAAGTGGCTGGAATGGCGAACCCGAGCACAAGGAGATGAGAAATGAGGTGCGTTTTAGAAACCTTTCCCCATCACACGGTGTACCATCTTCTGGGTTTCTCATGCATGTTTTCGATGTAGGAAGATGCCCTTGAACCTGGAGATTTGGGACCCATGCGATGGGTAGCACGCAGTATTACTTTAAAGGGTCTGCGTTTGCTCACCCAACCTCACCAAACCTCTCAGCCCCAAGAGTGTCCACCCTTATGTCTCATCCAGCTGTGGGTCTAGATATGGTCAATCCAGGTTGCATCACAGCCCCTGAACGAATTGTGTAAGAGTTTCTCTGTCTTTCCCTGTCTTTGTTTCATGGGTTTTTAAAAGTAATTTATTTTTATAATGGGGTTTAGCTGCTTTTCACGGCTGTGTTTATGCCGCTTTACACCCACTTGACACACTAACAGAGAGATATCAATACATAGGTTTTAAGATTATTACTAGTCAGATATATTCTTGTGCGGTGAATCGGGCGTGTTGAGTCCAGTTCTCTGAGCAAGGAGTAGGTCTTGTCTATTACATATTGGGTTTATGGAACGGTATCTGAGCTAATTTGAAACTCTTGTTTTATGTATCACCCCACCTCACCTTTCCCGTTAAGCAGCCATAGTGTGTTTTCTGCATGTGTGACTCTGTTCTGTTTTGTAATTCAGTTCAAGTGTAACTTTTTTTACATTCCCTCTATAAGTGACACCTTATGAGAAGTGTCCTTTTCTGTGTGACTTATTTCACTTAGAATCGTCTTACCTAAATCCACTCATCATGCTGCTACTAGCCTTATGACATTGATTTCATGGCTGAGTGATATTCCATTGTACATAAGGACCACAACTTTTTGATCCATTTTTCGCTTTCCTGGGATATTTAAGGTGGAATGAAGTGGAGGTCCTTGTCAACAGAGCAGCCCTAAAGTTTGGGGTGCTTGTGTCTTGCTGATTTTCAATTTTCCCACTTTATCCCCCCATGCGTGGAAGTGCCCTATGCTCTCTAAGCTGTGTTTTGTAGATGTTTCAGGACACACCGTACACTTCTCCAGAGTGGCTGTTGGCGATTTACATCCCGCCCATCAGTGTAGCAAGGCTCCCATTTCTCCATGGCCTGTCCTGCACTTCTGGTTTTGACACTTTTTTCAGCATGGCCCTTTTGACCGATGGGAAGCGAGACTTCTTTGTAGCGCTGATTTGCCTTTCCAGGTTGCTTGGTTGGCCAAAAAGGGCGTATGCGTTTTTTCCTGAATATATTCAGGAAAAAACGCATACGCCCTTTTTGGCCAAGGGCATCATTGTCAACGTTTTGCCGCTTTTCATGTGCTTTAAAGGCGATTCGAATCTACCTCCTGAAATCTGTTTCCTGCAATTCTGCCTTGATTTCAAATCCTCTTCTTTGCCTTCCCTCAATATATTTGTGGAGGAGAGTTATCATTTATAACTCGCAGGTTTGTGAATTGCAGTGCCCTGAAGCTCCATTTTACAAGTC
The DNA here is from genome assembly GCF_965194825.1 of Balaenoptera physalus. Classification (NCBI taxonomy): domain Eukaryota; kingdom Metazoa; phylum Chordata; class Mammalia; order Artiodactyla; family Balaenopteridae; genus Balaenoptera; species Balaenoptera physalus. Next base: position 234,848 of record NW_028126247.1, on the reverse strand, counting down.
GCTTTTTTGGGAGCTGGCCGCAAAAGCGCAGGATGGCTTCAGGCCCTGTTCTGGTTCCGGGGGGCAGGCTGAGCCTGTGGTTAATTCTTCTTCCTGATGGGAAAATAGAGTGACCTGTGCCTGTCCCAACACCAAGAGCTAGTCTCTCATTGGTTCCCCGTCTTCCCGTGCATCCTCAGGACAAATTGCAACCTGTACGGAAGAGGAGGTTAAAGGTGCTGATGCTCCAAGTAGGGAGATTGCTAGTTAAGTGGCTGGAATGGCGAACCCGAGCACAAGGAGATGAGAAATGAGGTGCGTTTTAGAAACCTTTCCCCATCACACGGTGTACCATCTTCTGGGTTTCTCATGCATGTTTTCGATGTAGGAAGATGCCCTTGAACCTGGAGATTTGGGACCCATGCGATGGGTAGCACGCAGTATTACTTTAAAGGGTCTGCGTTTGCTCACCCAACCTCACCAAACCTCTCAGCCCCAAGAGTGTCCACCCTTATGTCTCATCCAGCTGTGGGTCTAGATATGGTCAATCCAGGTTGCATCACAGCCCCTGAACGAATTGTGTAAGAATTTCTCTGTCTTTCCCTGTCTTCGTTTCATGGGTTTTTAAAAGTAATTTATTTTTATAATTGGGTTTAGCTGCTTTTCACGGCTGTGTTTATGCCGCTTTACACCCACTTGACACACTAACAGAGAGATATCAATACATAGGTTTTAAGATTCTTACTAGTCAGATATATTCTTGTGCGGTGAATCGGGCGTGTTGAGTCCAGTTCTCTGAGCAAGGAGTAGGTCTTGTCTATTACATATTGGGTTTATGGAACGGTATCTGAGCTAATTTGAAACTCTTGTTTTATGTATCACCCCACCTCACCTTTCCCGTTAAGCAGCCATAGTGTGTTTTCTGCATGTGTAACTCTGTTCTGTTTTGTAATTCAGTTCAAGTGTAACGGTTTTTACATTCCCTCTATAAGTGACACCTTATGAGAAGTGTCCTTTTCTGTGTGACTTATTTCACTTAGAATCGTCTTACCTAAATCCACTCATCATGCTGCTACTAGCCTTATGACATTGATTTCATGGCTGAGTGATATTCCATTGTACATAAGGACCACAACTTTTTTATCCATTTTTCGCTTTCCTGGGATATTTAAGGTGGAATGAAGTGGAGGTCTTTGTCAACAGAGCAGCCCTAAACTTTGGGGTGCTTGTGTCTTGCTGATTTTCAATTTTCCCACTTTATCCCCCCATGAGTGGAAGTGCCCTATGCTCTCTAAGCTGTGTTTTTTAGATGTTTCAGGACACACCGTACACTTCTCCAGAGTGGCTGTTGGCGATTTACATCCCGCCCATCAGTGTAGCAAGGCTCCCATTTCTCCATGGCCTGTCCTGCACTTCTGGTTTTGACACTTTTTTCAGCATGGCCCTTTTGACCGATGGGAAGCGAGACTTCTTTGTAGCGCTGATTTGCCTTTCCAGGTTGCTTGGTTGGCCAAAAAGGGCGTATGCGTTTTTTCCTGAATATATTCAGGAAAAAACGCATACGCCCTTTTTGGCCAAGGGCATCATTGTCAACGTTTTGCCGCTTTTCATGTGCTTTAAAGGCGATTCGAATCTACCTCCTGAAATCTGTTTCCTGCAATTCTGCCTTGATTTCAAATCCTCTTCTTTGCCTTCCCTCAATATATTTGTGGAGGAGAGTTATCATTTATAACTCGCAGGTTTGTGAATTGCAGTGCCCTGAAGCTCCATTTTACAAGTCGCTTTTTTGGGAGCTGGCCGCAAAAGCGCAGGATGGCTTCAGGCCCTGTTCTGGTTCCGGGGGGCAGGCTGAGCCTGTGGTTAATTCTTCTTCCTGATGGGAAAATAGAGTGACCTGTGCCTGTCCCAACACCAAGAGCTAGTCTCTCATTGGTTCCCCGTCTTCCCGTGCATCCTCAGGACAAATTGCAACCTGTACGGAACAGGAGGTTAAAGGTGCTGATGCTCCAAGTAGGGAGATTGCTAGTAAAGTGGCTGGAATGGCGAACCCGAGCACAAGGAGATGAGAAATGAGGTGCGTTTTAGAAACCTTTCCCCATCACACGGTGTACCATCTTCTGGGTTTCTCATGCATGTTTTCGATGTAGGAAGATGCCCTTGAACCTGGAGATTTGGGACCCATGCGATGGGTAGCACGCAGTATTACTTTAAAGGGTCTGTGTTTGCTCACCCAACCTCACCAAACCTCTCAGCCCCAAGAGTGTCCACCCTTATGTCTCATCCAGCTGTGGGTCTAGATATGGTCAATCCAGGTTGCATCACAGCCCCTGAACGAATTGTGTAAGAGTTTCTCTGTCTTTCCCTGTCTTTGTTTCATGGGTTTTTAAAAGTAATTTATTTTTATAATGGGATTTAGCTGCTTTTCACGGCTGTTTATGCCGCTTTACACCCACTTGACACACTAACAGAGAGATATCAATACATAGGTTTTAAGATTATTACTAGTCAGATATATTCTTGTGCGGTGAATCGGGCGTGTTGAGTCCAGTTCTCTGAGCAAGGAGTAGGTCTTGTCTATTACATATTGGGTTTATGGAACGGTATCTGATCTAATTTGAAACTCTTGTTTTATGTATCACCCCACCTCACCTTTCCCGTTAAGCAGCCATAGTGTGTTTTCTGCATGTGTGACTCTGTTCTGTTTTGTAATTCAGTTCACGGGTAACGGTTTTTACATACCCTCTATAAGTGACACCTTATGAGAAGTGTCCTTTTCTGTGTGACTTATTTCACTTAGAATCGTCTTACCTAAATCCACTCATCATGCTGCTACTAGCCTTATGACATTGATTTCATGGCTGAGTGATATTCCATTGTACATAAGGACCACAACTTTTTGATCCATTTTTCGCTTTCCTGGGATATTTAAGGTGGAATGAAGTGGAGGTCCTTGTCAACAGAGCAGCCCTAAAGTTTGGGGTGCTTGTGTCTTGCTGATTTTCAATTTTCCCACTTTATCCCCCCATGCGTGGAAGTGCCCTATGCTCTCTAAGCTGTGTTTTTTAGATGTTTCAGGACACACCGTACACTTCTCCAGAGTGGCTGTTGGCGATTTACATCCCGCCCATCAGTGCAGCAAGGCTCCCATTTCTCCATGGCCTGTCCTGCACTTCTGGTTTTGACACTTTTTTCAGCATGGCCCTTTTGACCGATGGGAAGCGAGACTTGTTTGTAGCGCTGATTTGCCTTTCCAGGTTGCTTGGTTGGCCAAAAAGGGCGTATGCGTTTTTTCCTGAATATATTCAGGAAAAAACGCATACGCCCTTTTTGGCCAAGGGCATCATTGTCAACGTTTTGCCGCTTTTCATGTGCTTTAAAGGCGATTCGAATCTACCTCCTGAAATCTGTTTCCTGCAATTCTGCCTTGATTTCAAATCCTCTTCTTTGCCTTCCCTCAATATATTTGTGGACGAGAGTTATCATTTATAACTCACAGGTTTGTGAATTGCAGTGCCCTGAAGCTCCATTTTACAAGTCGCTTTTTTGGGAGCTGGCCGCAAAAGCGCAGGATGGCTTCAGGCCCTGTTCTGGTTCCGGGGGGCAGGCTGAGCCTGTGGTTAATTCTTCTTCCTGATGGGAAAATAGAGTGACCTGTGCCTGTCCCAACACCAAGAGCTAGTCTCTCATTGGTTCCCCGTCTTCCCGTGCATCCTCAGGACAAATTGCAACCTGTACGGAACAGGAGGTTAAAGGTGCTGATGCTCCAAGTAGGGAGATTGCTAGTAAAGTGGCTGGAATGGCGAACCCGAGCACAAGGAGATGAGAAATGAGGTGCGTTTTAGAAACCTTTCCCCATCACACGGTGTACCATCTTCTGGGTTTCTCATGCATGTTTTCGATGTAGGAAGATGCCCTTGAACCTGGAGATTTGGGACCCATGCGATGGGTAGCACGCAGTATTACTTTAAAGGGTCTGTGTTTGCTCACCCAACCTCACCAAACCTCTCAGCCCCAAGAGTGTCCACCCTTATGTCTCATCCAGCTGTGGGTCTAGATATGGTCAATCCAGGTTGCATCACAGCCCCTGAACGAATTGTGTAAGAGTTTCTCTGTCTTTCCCTGTCTTTGTTTCATGGGTTTTTAAAAGTAATTTATTTTTATAATGGGGTTTAGCTGCTTTTCACGGCTGTGTTTATGCCGCTTTACACCCACTTGACACACTAACAGAGAGATATCAATACATAGGTTTTAAGATTATTACTAGTCAGATATATTCTTGTGCGGTGAATCGGGCGTGTTGAGTCCAGTTCTCTGAGCAAGGAGTAGGTCTTGTCTATTACATATTGGGTTTATGGAACGGTATCTGAGCTAATTTGAAACTCTTGTTTTATGTATCACCCCACCTCACCTTTCCCGTTAAGCAGCCATAGTGTGTTTTCTGCATGTGTGACTCTGTTCTGTTTTGTAATTCAGTTCACGGGTAACGGTTTTTACATACCCTCTATAAGTGACACCTTATGAGAAGTGTCCTTTTCTGTGTGACTTATTTCACTTAGAATCGTCTTACCTAAATCCACTCATCATGCTGCTACTAGCCTTATGACATTGATTTCATGGCTGAGTGATATTCCATTGTACATAAGGACCACAACTTTTTGATCCATTTTTCGCTTTCCTGGGATATTTAAGGTGGAATGAAGTGGAGGTCCTTGTCAACAGAGCAGCCCTAAAGTTTGGGGTGCTTGTGTCTTGCTGATTTTCAATTTTCCCACTTTATCCCCCCATGCGTGGAAGTGCCCTATGCTCTCTAAGCTGTGTTTTTTAGATGTTTCAGGACACACCGTACACTTCTCCAGAGTGGCTGTTGGCGATTTACATCCCGCCCATCAGTGCAGCAAGGCTCCCATTTCTCCATGGCCTGTCCTGCACTTCTGGTTTTGACACTTTTTTCAGCATGGCCCTTTTGACCGATGGGAAGCGAGACTTGTTTGTAGCGCTGATTTGCCTTTCCAGGTTGCTTGGTTGGCCAAAAAGGGCGTATGCGTTTTTTCCTGAATATATTCAGGAAAAAACGCATACGCCCTTTTTGGCCAAGGGCATCATTGTCAACGTTTTGCCGCTTTTCATGTGCTTTAAAGGCGATTCGAATCTACCTCCTGAAATCTGTTTCCTGCAATTCTGCCTTGATTTCAAATCCTCTTCTTTGCCTTCCCTCAATATATTTGTGGACGAGAGTTATCATTTATAACTCACAGGTTTGTGAATTGCAGTGCCCTGAAGCTCCATTTTACAAGTCGCTTTTTTGGGAGCTGGCCGCAAAAGCGCAGGATGGCTTCAGGCCCTGTTCTGGTTCCGGGGGGCAGGCTGAGCCTGTGGTTAATTCTTCTTCCTGATGGGAAAATAGAGTGACCTGTGCCTGTCCCAACACCAAGAGCTAGTCTCTCATTGGTTCCCCGTCTTCCCGTGCATCCTCAGGACAAATTGCAACCTGTACGGAACAGGAGGTTAAAGGTGCTGATGCTCCAAGTAGGGAGATTGCTAGTAAAGTGGCTGGAATGGCGAACCCGAGCACAAGGAGATGAGAAATGAGGTGCGTTTTAGAAACCTTTCCCCATCACACGGTGTACCATCTTCTGGGTTTCTCATGCATGTTTTCGATGTAGGAAGATGCCCTTGAACCTGGAGATTTGGGACCCATGCGATGGGTAGCACGCAGTATTACTTTAAAGGGTCTGCGTTTGCTCACCCAACCTCACCAAACCTCTCAGCCCCAAGAGTGTCCACCCTTATGTCTCATCCAGCTGTGGGTCTAGATATGGTCAATCCAGGTTGCATCACAGCCCCTGAACGAATTGTGTAAGAGTTTCTCTGTCTTTCCCTGTCTTTGTTTCATGGGTTTTTAAAAGTAATTTATTTTTATAATGGGGTTTAGCTGCTTTTCACGGCTGTGTTTATGCCGCTTTACACCCACTTGACACACTAACAGAGAGATATCAATACATAGGTTTTAAGATTATTACTAGTCAGATATATTCTTGTGCGGTGAATCGGGCGTGTTGAGTCCAGTTCTCTGAGCAAGGAGTAGGTCTTGTCTATTACATATTGGGTTTATGGAACGGTATCTGAGCTAATTTGAAACTCTTGTTTTATGTATCACCCCACCTCACCTTTCCCGTTAAGCAGCCATAGTGTGTTTTCTGCATGTGTGACTCTGTTCTGTTTTGTAATTCAGTTCAAGGGTAACGGTTTTTACATTCCCTCTATAAGTGACACCTTATGAGAAGTGTCCTTTTCTGTGTGACTTATTTCACTTAGAATCGTCTTACCTAAATCCACTCATCATGCTGCTACTAGCCTTATGACATTGATTTCATGGCTGAGTGATATTCCATTGTACATAAGGACCACAACTTTTTGATCCATTTTTCGCTTTCCTGGGATATTTAAGGTGGAATGAAGTGGAGGTCCTTGTCAACAGAGCAGCCCTAAACTTTGGGGTGCTTGTGTCTTGCTGATTTTCAATTTTCCCACTTTATCCCCCCATGCGTGGAAGTGCCCTATGCTCTCTAAGCTGTGTTTTTTAGATGTTTCAGGACACACCGTACACCTCTCCAGAGTGGCTGTTGGCGATTTACATCCCGCCCATCAGTGTAGCAAGGCTCCCATTTCTCCATGGCCTGTCCTGCACTTCTGGTTTTGACACTTTTTTCAGCATGGCCGTTTTGACCGATGGGAAGCGAGACTTCTTTGTAGCGCTGATTTGCCTTTCCAGGTTGCTTGGTTGGCCAAAAAGGGCGTATGCGTTTTTTCCTGAATATATTCAGGAAAAAACGCATACGCCCTTTTTGGCCAAGGGCATCATTGTCAACGTTTTGCCGCTTTTCATGTGCTTTAAAGGCGATTCGAATCTACCTCCTGAAATCTGTTTCCTGCAGTTCTGCCTTGATTTCAAATCCTCTTCTTTGCCTTCCCTCAATATATTTGTGGACGAGAGTTATCATTTATAACTCGCAGGTTTGTGAATTGCAGTGCCCTGAAGCTCCATTTTACAAGACGCTTCTTTGGGAGCTGGCCGCAAAAGCGCAGGATGGCTTCAGGCCCTGTTCTGGTTCCGGGGGGCAGGCTGAGCCTGTGGTTAATTCTTCTTCCTGATGGGAAAATAGAGTGACCTGTGCCTGTCCCAACACCAAGAGCTAGTCTCTCATTGGTTCCCCGTCTTCCCGTGCATCCTCAGGACAAATTGCAACCTGTACGGAAGAGGAGGTTAAAGGTGCTGATGCTCCAAGTAGGGAGATTGCTAGTTAAGTGGCTGGAATGGCGAACCCGAGCACAAGGAGATGAGAAATGAGGTGCGTTTTAGAAACCTTTCCCCATCACACGGTGTACCATCTTCTGGGTTTCTCATGCATGTTTTCGATGTAGGAAGATGCCCTTGAACCTGGAGATTTGGGACCCATGCGATGGGTAGCACGCAGTATTACTTTAAAGGGTCTGCGTTTGCTCACCCAACCTCACCAAACCTCTCAGCCCCAAGAGTGTCCACCCTTATGTCTCATCCAGCTGTGGGTCTAGATATGGTCAATCCAGGTTGCATCACAGCCCCTGAACGAATTGTGTAAGAATTTCTCTGTCTTTCCCTGTCTTCGTTTCATGGGTTTTTAAAAGTAATTTATTTTTATAATTGGGTTTAGCTGCTTTTCACGGCTGTGTTTATGCCGCTTTACACCCACTTGACACACTAACAGAGAGATATCAATACATAGGTTTTAAGATTCTTACTAGTCAGATATATTCTTGTGCGGTGAATCGGGCGTGTTGAGTCCAGTTCTCTGAGCAAGGAGTAGGTCTTGTCTATTACATATTGGGTTTATGGAACGGTATCTGAGCTAATTTGAAACTCTTGTTTTATGTATCACCCCACCTCACCTTTCCCGTTAAGCAGCCATAGTGTGTTTTCTGCATGTGTAACTCTGTTCTGTTTTGTAATTCAGTTCAAGTGTAACGGTTTTTACATTCCCTCTATAAGTGACACCTTATGAGAAGTGTCCTTTTCTGTGTGACTTATTTCACTTAGAATCGTCTTACCTAAATCCACTCATCATGCTGCTACTAGCCTTATGACATTGATTTCATGGCTGAGTGATATTCCATTGTACATAAGGACCACAACTTTTTTATCCATTTTTCGCTTTCCTGGGATATTTAAGGTGGAATGAAGTGGAGGTCTTTGTCAACAGAGCAGCCCTAAACTTTGGGGTGCTTGTGTCTTGCTGATTTTCAATTTTCCCACTTTATCCCCCCATGAGTGGAAGTGCCCTATGCTCTCTAAGCTGTGTTTTTTAGATGTTTCAGGACACACCGTACACTTCTCCAGAGTGGCTGTTGGCGATTTACATCCCGCCCATCAGTGTAGCAAGGCTCCCATTTCTCCATGGCCTGTCCTGCATTTCTGGTTTTGACACTTTTTTCAGCATGGCCCTTTTGACCGATGGGAAGCGAGACTTCTTTGTAGCGCTGATTTGCCTTTCCAGGTTGCTTGGTTGGCCAAAAAGGGCGTATGCGTTTTTTCCTGAATATATTCAGGAAAAAACGCATACGCCCTTTTTGGCCAAGGGCATCATTGTCAACGTTTTGCCGCTTTTCATGTGCTTTAAAGGCGATTCGAATCTACCTCCTGAAATCTGTTTCCTGCAATTCTGCCTTGATTTCAAATCCTCTTCTTTGCCTTCCCTCAATATATTTGTGCACGAGAGTTATCATTTATAACTCTGCAGGTTTGTGAATTGCAGTGCCCTGAAGCTCCATTTTACAAGTCGCTTTTTTGGGAGCTGGCCGCAAAAGCGCAGGATGGCTTCAGGCCCTGTTCTGCTTCCGGGGGGCAGGCTGAGCCTCTGGTTAATTCTTCTTCCTGATGGGAAAAAAGAGTGACCTGTGCCTGTCCCAACACCAAGAGCTAGTCTCTCATTGGTTCCCCGTCTTCCCGTTCATCCTCAGGACAAATTGCAACCTGTACGGAACAGGAGGTTAAAGGTGCTGATGCTCCAAGTAGGGAGATTGCTAGTGAAGTGGCTGGAATGGCGAACCCGAGCACAAGGAGATGAGAAATGAGGTGCGTTTTAGAAACCTTTCCCCATCACACGGTGTACCATCTTCTGGGTTTCTCATGCATGTTTTCGATGTAGGAAGATGCCCTTGAACCTGGAGATTTGGGACCCATGCGATGGGTAGCACGCAGTATTACTTTAAAGGGTCTGCGTTTGCTCACCCAACCTCACCAAACCTCTCAGCCCCAAGAGTGTCCACCCTTATGTCTCATCCAGCTGTGGGTCTAGATATGGTCAATCCAGGTTGCATCACAGCCCCTGAACGAATTGTGTAAGAGTTTCTCTGTCTTTCCCTGTCTTTGTTTCATGGGTTTTTAAAAGTAATTTATTTTTATAATGGGGTTTAGCTGCTTTTCACGGCTGTGTTTATGCCGCTTTACACCCACTTGACACACTAACAGAGAGATATCAATACATAGGTTTTAAGATTCTTACTAGTCAGATATATTCTTGTGCGGTGAATCGGGCGTGTTGAGTCCAGTTCTCTGAGCAAGGAGTAGGTCTTGTCTATTACATATTGGGTTTATGGAACGGTATCTGAGCTAATTTGAAACTCTTGTTTTATGTATCACCCCACCTCACCTTTCCCGTTAAGCAGCCATAGTGTGTTTTCTGCATGTGTAACTCTGTTCTGTTTTGTAATTCAGTTCAAGTGTAACGGTTTTTACATTCCCTCTATAAGTGACACCTTATGAGAAGTGTCCTTTTCTGTGTGACTTATTTCACTTAGAATCGTCTTACCTAAATCCACTCATCATGCTGCTACTAGCCTTATGACATTGATTTCATGGCTGAGTGATATTCCATTGTACATAAGGACCACAACTTTTTGATCCATTTTTCGCTTTCCTGGGATATTTAAGGTGGAATGAAGTGGAGGTCCTTGTCAACAGAGCAGCCCTAAAGTTTGGGGTGCTTGTGTCTTGCTGATTTTCAATTTTCCCACTTTATCCCCCCATGCGTGGAAGTGCCCTATGCTCTCTAAGCTGTGTTTTTTAGATGTTTCAGGACACACCGTACACTTCTCCAGAGTGGCTGTTGGCGATTTACATCCCGCCCATCAGTGTAGCAAGGCTCCCATTTCTCCATGGCCTGTCCTGCACTTCTGGTTTTGACACTTTTTTCAGCATGGCCCTTTTGACCGATGGGAAGCGAGACTTCTTTGTAGCGCTGATTTGCCTTTCCAGGTTGCTTGGTTGGCCAAAAAGGGCGTATGCGTTTTTTCCTGAATATATTCAGGAAAAAACGCATACGCCCTTTTTGGCCAAGGGCATCATTGTCAACGTTTTGCCGCTTTTCATGTGCTTTAAAGGCGATTCGAATCTACCTCCTGAAATCTGTTTCCTGCAATTCTGCCTTGATTTCAAATCCTCTTCTTTGCCTTCCCTCAATATATTTGTGGACGAGAGTTATCATTTATAACTCTGCAGGTTTGTGAATTGCAGTGCCCTGAAGCTCCATTTTACAAGTCGCTTTTTTGGGAGCTGGCCGCAAAAGCGCAGGATGGCTTCAGGCCCTGTTCTGCTTCCGGGGGGCAGGCTGAGCCTCTGGTTAATTCTTCTTCCTGATGGGAAAAAAGAGTGACCTGTGCCTGTCCCAACACCAAGAGCTAGTCTCTCATTGGTTCCCCGTCTTCCCGTTCATCCTCAGGACAAATTGCAACCTGTACGGAACAGGAGGTTAAAGGTGCTGATGCTCCAAGTAGGGAGATTGCTAGTGAAGTGGCTGGAATGGCGAACCCGAGCACAAGGAGATGAGAAATGAGGTGCGTTTTAGAAACCTTTCCCCATCACACGGTGTACCATCTTCTGGGTTTCTCATGCATGTTTTCGATGTAGGAAGATGCCCTTGAACCTGGAGATTTGGGACCCATGCGATGGGTAGCACGCAGTATTACTTTAAAGGGTCTGCGTTTGCTCACCCAACCTCACCAAACCTCTCAGCCCCAAGAGTGTCCACCCTTATGTCTCATCCAGCTGTGGGTCTAGATATGGTCAATCCAGGTTGCATCACAGCCCCTGAACGAATTGTGTAAGAGTTTCTCTGTCTTTCCCTGTCTTTGTTTCATGGGTTTTTAAAAGTAATTTATTTTTATAATGGGGTTTAGCTGCTTTTCACGGCTGTGTTTATGCCGCTTTACACCCACTTGACACACTAACAGAGAGATATCAATACATAGGTTTTAAGATTATTACTAGTCAGATATATTCTTGTGTGGTGAATCGGGCGTGTTGAGTCCAGTTCTCTGAGCAAGGAGTAGGTCTTGTCTATTACATATTGGGTTTATGGAACGGTATCTGAGCTAATTTGAAAGTCTTGTTTTATGTATCACCCCACCTCACCTTTCCCGTTAAGCAGCCATAGTGTGTTTTCTGCATGTGTGACTCTGTTCTGTTTTGTAATTCAGTTCAAGGGTAACGGTTTTTACATACCCTCTATAAGTGACACCTTATGAGAAGTGTCCTTTTCTGTGTGACTTATTTCACTTAGAATCGTCTTACCTAAATCCACTCATCATGCTGCTACTAGCCTTATGACATTGATTTCATGGCTGAGTGATATTCCATTGTACATAAGGACCACAACTTTTTGATCCATTTTTCGCTTTCCTGGGATATTTAAGGTGGAATGAAGTGGAGGTCCTTGTCAACAGAGCAGCCCTAAAGTTTGGGGTGCTTGTGTCTTGCTGATTTTCAATTTTCCCACTTTATCCCCCCATGCGTGGAAGTGCCCTATGCTCTCTAAGCTGTGTTTTTTAGATGTTTCAGGACACACCGTACACTTCTCCAGAGTGGCTGTTGGCGATTTACATCCCGCCCATCAGTGTAGCAAGGCTCCCATTTCTCCATGGCCTGTCCTGCACTTCTGGTTTTGACACTTTTTTCAGCATGGCCCTTTTGACCGATGGGAAGCGAGACTTCTTTGTAGCGCTGATTTGCCTTTCCAGGTTGCTTGGTTGGCCAAAAAGGGCGTATGCGTTTTTTCCTGAATATATTCAGGAAAAAACGCATACGCCCTTTTTGGCCAAGGGCATCATTGTCAACGTTTTGCCGCTTTTCATGTGCTTTAAAGGCGATTCGAATCTACCTCCTGAAATCTGTTTCCTGCAATTCTGCCTTGATTTCAAATCCTCTTCTTTGCCTTCCCTCAATATATTTGTGGACGAGAGTTATCATTTATAACTCTGCAGGTTTGTGAATTGCAGTGTCCTGAAGCTCCATTTTACAAGTCGCTTTTTTGGGAGCTGGCCGCAAAAGCGCAGGATGGCTTCAGGCCCTGTTCTGCTTCCGGGGGGCAGGCTGAGCCTCTGGTTAATTCTTCTTCCTGATGGGAAAAAAGAGTGACCTGTGCCTGTCCCAACACCAAGAGCTAGTCTCTCATTGGTTCCCCGTCTTCCCGTTCATCCTCAGGACAAATTGCAACCTGTACGGAACAGGAGGTTAAAGGTGCTGATGCTCCAAGTAGGGAGATTGCTAGTGAAGTGGCTGGAATGGCGAACCCGAGCACAAGGAGATGAGAAATGAGGTGCGTTTTAGAAACCTTTCCCCATCACACGGTGTACCATCTTCTGGGTTTCTCATGCATGTTTTCGATGTAGGAAGATGCCCTTGAACCTGGAGATTTGGGACCCATGCGATGGTTAGCACGCAGTATTACTTTAAAGGGTCTGCGTTTGCTCACCCAACCTCACCAAACCTCTCAGCCCCAAGAGTGTCCACCCTTATGTCTCATCCAGCTGTGGGTCTAGATATGGTCAATCCAGGTTGCATCACAGCCCCTGAACGAATTGTGGAAGAATTTCTCTGTCTTTCCCTGTCTTTGTTTCATGGGTTTTTAAAAGTAATTTATTTTTATAATGGGGTTTAGCTGCTTTTCACGGCTGTGTTTATGCCGCTTTACACCCACTTGACACACTAACAGAGAGATATCAATACATAGGTTTTAAGATTATTACTAGTCAGATATATTCTTGTGCGGTGAATCGGGCGTGTTGAGTCCAGTTCTCTGAGCAAGGAGTAGGTCTTGTCTATTACATATTGGGTTTATGGAACGGTATCTGAGCTAATTTGAAACTCTTGTTTTATGTATCACCCCACCTCACCTTTCCCGTTAAGCAGCCATAGTGTGTTTTCTGCATGTGTGACTCTGTTCTGTTTTGTAATTCAGTTCAAGTGTAACTGTTTTTACATTCCCTCTATAAGTGACACCTTATGAGAAGTGTCCTTTTCTGTGTGACTTATTTCACTTAGAATCGTCTTACCTAAATCCACTCATCATGCTGCTACTAGCCTTATGACATTGATTTCATGGCTGAGTGATATTCCATTGTACATAAGGACCACAACTTTTTGATCCATTTTTCGCTTTCCTGGGATATTTAAGGTGGAATGAAGTGGAGGTCCTTGTCAACAGAGCAGCCCTAAAGTTTGGGGTGCTTGTGTCTTGCTGATTTTCAATTTTCCCACTTTATCCCCCCATGCGTGGAAGTGCCCTATGCTCTCTAAGCTGTGTTTTTTAGATGTTTCAGGACACACCGTACACTTCTCCAGAGTGGCTGTTGGCGATTTACATCCCGCCCATCAGTGTAGCAAGGCTCCCATTTCTCCATGGCCTGTCCTGCACTTCTGGTTTTGACACTTTTTTCAGCATGGCCCTTTTGACCGATGGGAAGCGAGACTTCTTTGTAGCGCTGATTTGCCTTTCCAGGTTGCTTGGTTGGCCAAAAAGGGCGTATGCGTTTTTTCCTGAATATATTCAGGAAAAAACGCATACGCCCTTTTTGGCCAAGGGCATCATTGTCAACGTTTTGCCGCTTTTCATGTGCTTTAAAGGCGATTCGAATCTACCTCCTGAAATCTGTTTCCTGCAATTCTGCCTTGATTTCAAATCCTCTTCTTTGCCTTCCCTCAATATATTTGTGGACGAGAGTTATCATTTATAACTCGCAGGTTTGTGAATTGCAGTGCCCTGAAGCTCCATTTTACAAGTCGCTTTTTTGGGAGCTGGCTGCAAAAGCGCAGGATGGCTTCAGGCCCTGTTCTGGTTCCGGGGGGCAGGCTGAGCCTGTGGTTAATTCTTCTTCCTGATGGGAAAATAGAGTGACCTGTGCCTGTCCCAACACCAAGAGCTAGTCTCTCATTGGTTCCCCGTCTTCCCGTGCATCCTCAGGACAAATTGCAACCTGTACGGAACAGGAGGTTAAAGGTGCTGATGCTCCAAGTAGGGAGATTGCTAGTAAAGTGGCTGGAATGGCGAACCCGAGCACAAGGAGATGAGAAATGAGGTGCGTTTTAGAAACCTTTCCCCATCACACGGTGTACCATCTTCTGGGTTTCTCATGCATGTTTTCGATGTAGGAAGATGCCCTTGAACCTGGAGATTTGGGACCCATGCGATGGGTAGCACGCAGTATTACTTTAAAGGGTCTGCGTTTGCTCACCCAACCTCACCAAACCTCTCAGCCCCAAGAGTGTCCACCCTTATGCCTCATCCAGCTGTGGGTCTAGATATGGTCAATCCAGGTTGCATCACAACCCCTGAACGAATTGTGTAAGAGTTTCTCTGTCTTTCCCTGTCTTTGTTTCATGGGTTTTTAAAAGTAATTTATTTTTATAATGGGGTTTAGCTGCTTTTCACGGCTGTGTTTATGCCGCTTTACACCCACTTGACACACTAACAGAGAGATATCAATACATAGGTTTTAAGATTATTACTAGTCAGATATATTCTTGTGCGGTGAATCGGGCGTGTTGAGTCCAGTTCTCTGAGCAAGGAGTACGTCTTGTCTATTACATATTGGGTTTATGGAACGGTATCTGAGCTAATTTGAAACTCTTGTTTTATGTATCACCCCACCTCACCTTTCCCGTTAAGCAGCCATAGTGTGTTTTCTGCATGTGTGACTCTGTTCTGTTTTGTAATTCAGTTCAAGGGTAACGGTTTTTACATACCCTCTATAAGTGACACCTTATGAGCAGTGTCCTTTTCTGTGTGACTTATTTCACTTAGAATCGTCTTACCTAAATCCACTCATCATGCTGCTACTAGCCTTATGACATTGATTTCATGGCTGAGTGATATTCCATTGTACATAAGGACCACAACTTTTTGATCCATTTTTCGCTTTCCTGGGATATTTAAGGTGGAATGAAGTGGAGGTCCTTGTCAACAGAGCAGCCCTAAAGTTTGGGGTGCTTGTGTCTTGCTGATTTTCAATTTTCCCACTTTATCCCCCCATGCGTGGAAGTGCCCTATGCTCTCTAAGCTGTGTTTTTTAGATGTTTCAGGACACACCGTACACTTCTCCAGAGTGGCTGTTGGCGATTTACATCCCGCCCATCAGTGTAGCAAGGCTCCCATTTCTCCATGGCCTGTCCTGCATTTCTGGTTTTGACACTTTTTTCAGCATGGCCCTTTTGACCGATGGGAAGCGAGACTTCTTTGTAGCGCTGATTTGCCTTTCCAGGTTGCTTGGTTGGCCAAAAAGGGCGTATGCGTTTTTTCCTGAATATATTCAGGAAAAAACGCATACGCCCTTTTTGGCCAAGGGCATCATTGTCAACGTTTTGCCGCTTTTCATGTGCTTTAAAGGCGATTCGAATCTACCTCCTGAAATCTGTTTCCTGCAATTCTGCCTTGATTTCAAATCCTCTTCTTTGCCTTCCCTCAATATATTTGTGGACGAGAGTTATCATTTATAACTCTGCAGGTTTGTGAATTGCAGTGCCCTGAAGCTCCATTTTACAAGTCGCTTTTTTGGGAGCTGGCCGCAAAAGCGCAGGATGGCTTCAGGCCCTGTTCTGCTTCCGGGGGGCAGGCTGAGCCTCTGGTTAATTCTTCTTCCTGATGGGAAAAAAGAGTGACCTGTGCCTGTCCCAACACCAAGAGCTAGTCTCTCATTGGTTCCCCGTCTTCCCGTTCATCCTCAGGACAAATTGCAACCTGTACGGAACAGGAGGTTAAAGGTGCTGATGCTCCAAGTAGGGAGATTGCTAGTGAAGTGGCTGGAATGGCGAACCCGAGCACAAGGAGATGAGAAATGAGGTGCGTTTTAGAAACCTTTCCCCATCACACGGTGTACCATCTTCTGGGTTTCTCATGCATGTTTTCGATGTAGGAAGATGCCCTTGAACCTGGAGATTTGGGACCCATGCGATGGTTAGCACGCAGTATTACTTTAAAGGGTCTGCGTTTGCTCACCCAACCTCACCAAACCTCTCAGCCCCAAGAGTGTCCACCCTTATGTCTCATCCAGCTGTGGGTCTAGATATGGTCAATCCAGGTTGCATCACAGCCCCTGAACGAATTGTGTAAGAATTTCTCTGTCTTTCCCTGTCTTTGTTTCATGGGTTTTTAAAAGTAATTTATTTTTATAATGGGGTTTAGCTGCTTTTCACGGCTGTGTTTATGCCGCTTTACACCCACTTGACACACTAACAGAGAGATATCAATACATAGGTTTTAATATTATTACTAGTCAGATATATTCTTGTGCGGTGAATCGGGCGTGTTGAGTCCAGTTCTCTGAGCAAGGAGTAGGTCTTGTCTATTACATATTGGGTTTATGGAACGGTATCTGAGCTAATTTGAAACTCTTGTTTTATGTATCACCCCACCTCACCTTTCCCGTTAAGCAGCCATAGTGTGTTTTCTGCATGTGTGACTCTGTTCTGTTTTGTAATTCAGTTCAAGTGTAACTGTTTTTACATTCCCTCTATAAGTGACACCTTATGAGAAGTGTCCTTTTCTGTGTGACTTATTTCACTTAGAATCGTCTTACCTAAATCCACTCATCATGCTGCTACTAGCCTTATGACATTGATTTCATGGCTGAGTGATATTCCATTGTACATAAGGACCACAACTTTTTGATCCATTTTTCGCTTTCCTGGGATATTTAAGGTGGAATGAAGTGGAGGTCCTTGTCAACAGAGCAGCCCTAAAGTTTGGGGTGCTTGTGTCTTGCTGATTTTCAATTTTCCCACTTTATCCCCCCATGCGTGGAAGTGCCCTATGCTCTCTAAGCTGTGTTTTTTAGATGTTTCAGGACACACCGTACACTTCTCCAGAGTGGCTGTTGGCGATTTACATCCCGCCCATCAGTGTAGCAAGGCTCCCATTTCTCCATGGCCTGTCCTGCACTTCTGGTTTTGACACTTTTTTCAGCATGGCCCTTTTGACCGATGGGAAGCGAGACTTCTTTGTAGCGCTGATTTGCCTTTCCAGGTTGCTTGGTTGGCCAAAAAGGGCGTATGCGTTTTTTCCTGAATATATTCAGGAAAAAACGCATACGCCCTTTTTGGCCAAGGGCATCATTGTCAACGTTTTGCCGCTTTTCATGTGCTTTAAAGGCGATTCGAATCTACCTCCTGAAATCTGTTTCCTGCAATTCTGCCTTGATTTCAAATCCTCTTCTTTGCCTTCCCTCAATATATTTGTGGACGAGAGTTATCATTTATAACTCGCAGGTTTGTGAATTGCAGTGCCCTGAAGCTCCATTTTACAAGTCGCTTTTTTGGGAGCTGGCCACAAAAGCGCAGGATGGCTTCAGGCCCTGTTCTGGTTCCGGGGGGCAGGCTGAGCCTGTGGTTAATTCTTCTTCCTGATGGGAAAATAGAGTGACCTGTGCCTGTCCCAACACCAAGAGCTAGTCTCTCATTGGTTCCCCGTCTTCCCGTGCATCCTCAGGACAAATTGCAACCTGTACGGAACAGGAGGTTAAAGGTGCTGATGCTCCAAGTAGGGAGATTGCTAGTAAAGTGGCTGGAATGGCGAACCCGAGCACAAGGAGATGAGAAATGAGGTGCGTTTTAGAAACCTTTCCCCATCACACGGTGTACCATCTTCTGGGTTTCTCATGCATGTTTTCGATGTAGGAAGATGCCCTTGAACCTGGAGATTTGGGACCCATGCGATGGGTAGCACGCAGTATTACTTTAAAGGGTCTGCGTTTGCTCACCCAACCTCACCACACCTCTCAGCCCCAAGAGTGTCCACCCTTATGTCTCATCCAGCTGTGGGTCTAGATATGGTCAATCCAGGTTGCATCACAGCCCCTGAACGAATTGTGTAAGAGTTTCTCTGTCTTTCCCTGTCTTTGTTTCATGGGTTTTTAAAAGTAATTTATTTTTATAATGGGGTTTAGCTGCTTTTCACGGCTGTGTTTATGCCGCTTTACACCCACTTGACACACTAACAGAGAGATATCAATACATAGGTTTTAAGATTATTACTAGTCAGATATATTCTTGTGCGGTGAATCGGGCGTGTTGAGTCCAGTTCTCTGAGCAAGGAGTAGGTCTTGTCTATTACATATTGGGTTTATGGAACGGTATCTGAGCTAATTTGAAACTCTTGTTTTATGTATCACCCCACCTCACCTTTCCCGTTAAGCAGCCATAGTGTGTTTTCTGCATGTGTGACTCTGTTCTGTTTTGTAATTCAGTTCAAGTGTAACTGTTTTTACATTCCCTCTATAAGTGACACCTTATGAGAAGTGTCCTTTTCTGTGTGACATATTTCACTTAGAATCGTCTTACCTAAATCCACTCATCATGCTGCTACTAGCCTTATGACATTGATTTCATGGCTGAGTGATATTCCATTGTACATAAGGACCACAACTTTTTGATCCATTTTTCGCTTTCCTGGGATATTTAAGGTGGAATGAAGTGGAGGTCCTTGTCAACAGAGCAGCCCTAAAGTTTGGGGTGCTTGTGTCTTGCTGATTTTCAATTTTCCCACTTTATCCCCCCATGCGTGGAAGTGCCCTATGCTCTCTAAGCTGTGTTTTTTAGATGTTTCAGGACACACCGTACACTTCTCCAGAGTGGCTGTTGGCGATTTACATCCCGCCCATCAGTGTAGCAAGGCTCCCATTTCTCCATGGCCTGTCCTGCACTTCTGGTTTTGACACTTTTTTCAGCATGGCCCTTTTGACCGATGGGAAGCGAGACTTCTTTGTAGCGCTGATTTGCCTTTCCAGGTTGCTTGGTTGGCCAAAAAGGGCGTATGCGTTTTTTCCTGAATATATTCAGGAAAAAACGCATACGCCCTTTTTGGCCAAGGGCATCATTGTCAACGTTTTGCCGCTTTTCATGTGCTTTAAAGGCGATTCGAATCTACCTCCTGAAATCTGTTTCCTGCAATTCTGCCTTGATTTCAAATCCTCTTCTTTGCCTTCCCTCAATATATTTGTGGACGAGAGTTATCATTTATAACTCGCAGGTTTGTGAATTGCAGTGCCCTGAAGCTCCATTTTACAAGTCGCTTTTTTGGGAGCTGGCCGCAAAAGCGCAGGATGGCTTCAGGCCCTGTTCTGGTTCCGGGGGGCAGGCTGAGCCTGTGGTTAATTCTTCTTCCTGATGGGAAAATAGAGTGACCTGTGCCTGTCCCAACACCAAGAGCTAGTCTCTCATTGGTTCCCCGTCTTCCCGTGCATCCTCAGGACAAATTGCAACCTGTACGGAACAGGAGGTTAAAGGTGCTGATGCTCCAAGTAGGGAGATTGCTAGTAAAGTGGCTGGAATGGCGAACCCGAGCACAAGGAGATGAGAAATGAGGTGCGTTTCCCATCACACGGTGTACCATCTTCTGGGTTTCTCATGCATGTTTTCGATGTAGGAAGATGCCCTTGAACCTGGAGATTTGGGACCCATGCGATGGGTAGCACGCAGTATTACTTTAAAGGGTCTGCGTTTGCTCACCCAACCTCACCAAACCTCTCAGCCCCAAGAGTGTCCACCCTTATGTCTCATCCAGCTGTGGGTCTAGATATGGTCAATCCAGGTTGCATCACAGCCCCTGAACGAATTGTGTAAGAATTTCTCTGTCTTTCCCTGTCTTTGTTTCATGGGTTTTTAAAAGTAATTTATTTTTATAATGGGGTTTAGCTGCTTTTCACGGCTGTGTTTATGCCGCTTTACACCCACTTGACACACTAACAGAGAGATATCAATACATAGGTTTTAAGATTATTACTAGTCAGATATATTCTTGTGCGGTGAATCGGGCGTGTTGAGTCCAGTTCTCTGAGCAAGGAGTAGGTCTTGTCTATTACATATTGGGTTTATGGAACGGTATCTGAGCTAATTTGAAACTCTTGTTTTATGTATCACCCCACCTCACCTTTCCCGTTAAGCAGCCATAGTGTGTTTTCTGCATGTGTGACTCTGTTCTGTTTTGTAATTCAGTTCAAGGGTAACGGTTTTTACATTCCCTCTATAAGTGACACCTTATGAGAAGTGTCCTTTTCTGTGTGACTTATTTCACTTAGAATCGTCTTACCTAAATCCACTCATCATGCTGCTACTAGCCTTATGACATTGATTTCATGGCTGAGTGATATTCCATTGTACATAAGGACCACAACTTTTTGATCCATTTTTCGCTTTCCTGGGATATTTAAGGTGGAATGAAGTGGAGGTCCTTGTCAACAGAGCAGCCCTAAAGTTTGGGGTGCTTGTGTCTTGCTGATTTTCAATTTTCCCACTTTATCCCCCCATGCGTGGAAGTGCCCTATGCTCTCTAAGCTGTGTTTTTTAGATGTTTCAGGACACACCGTACACTTCTCCAGAGTGGCTGTTGGCGATTTACATCCCGCCCATCAGTGTAGCAAGGCTCCCATTTCTCCATGGCCTGTCCTGCACTTCTGGTTTTGACACTTTTTTCAGCATGGCCCTTTTGACCGATGGGAAGCGAGACTTCTTTGGAGCGCTGATTTGCCTTTCCAGGTTGCTTGGTTGGCCAAAAAGGGCGTATGCGTTTTTTCCTGAATATATTCAGGAAAAAACGCATACGCCCTTTTTGGCCAAGGGCATCATTGTCAACGTTTTGCCGCTTTTCATGTGCTTTAAAGGCGATTCGAATCTACCTCCTGAAATCTGTTTCCTGCAATTCTGCCTTGATTTCAAATCCTCTTCTTTGCCTTCCCTCAATATATTTGTGGACGAGAGTTATCATTTATAACTCTGCAGGTTTGTGAATTGCAGTGCCCTGAAGCTCCATTTTACAAGTCGCTTTTTTGGGAGCTGGCCGCAAAAGCGCAGGATGGCTTCAGGCCCTGTTCTGCTTCCGGGGGGCAGGCTGAGCCTCTGGTTAATTCTTCTTCCTGATGGGAAAAAAGAGTGACCTGTGCCTGTCCCAACACCAAGAGCTAGTCTCTCATTGGTTCCCCGTCTTCCCGTTCATCCTCAGGACAAATTGCAACCTGTACGGAACAGGAGGTTAAAGGTGCTGATGCTCCAAGTAGGGAGATTGCTAGTGAAGTGGCTGGAATGGCGAACCCGAGCACAAGGAGATGAGAAATGAGGTGCGTTTTAGAAA
The DNA here is from genome assembly GCF_965194825.1 of Balaenoptera physalus. Classification (NCBI taxonomy): domain Eukaryota; kingdom Metazoa; phylum Chordata; class Mammalia; order Artiodactyla; family Balaenopteridae; genus Balaenoptera; species Balaenoptera physalus. The sequence goes on along the minus strand of NW_028126247.1, from coordinate 213,441 downwards.
CCTTTCCCCATCACACGGTGTACCATCTTCTGGGTTTCTCATGCATGTTTTCGATGTAGGAAGATGCCCTTGAACCTGGAGATTTGGGACCCATGCGATGGTTAGCACGCAGTATTACTTTAAAGGGTCTGCGTTTGCTCACCCAACCTCACCAAACCTCTCAGCCCCAAGAGTGTCCACCCTTATGTCTCATCCAGCTGTGGGTCTAGATATGGTCAATCCAGGTTGCATCACAGCCCCTGAACGAATTGTGTAAGAATTTCTCTGTCTTTCCCTGTCTTTGTTTCATGGGTTTTTAAAAGTAATTTATTTTTATAATGGGGTTTAGCTGCTTTTCACGGCTGTGTTTATGCCGCTTTACACCCACTTGACACACTAACAGAGAGATATCAATACATAGGTTTTAAGATTATTACTAGTCAGATATATTCTTGTGCGGTGAATCGGGCGTGTTGAGTCCAGTTCTCTGAGCAAGGAGTAGGTCTTGTCTATTACATATTGGGTTTATGGAACGGTATCTGAGCTAATTTGAAACTCTTGTTTTATGTATCACCCCACCTCACCTTTCCCGTTAAGCAGCCATAGTGTGTTTTCTGCATGTGTGACTCTGTTCTGTTTTGTAATTCAGTTCAAGTGTAACGGTTTTTACATTCCCTCTATAAGTGACACCTTAGGAGAAGTGTCCTTTTCTGTGTGACTTATTTCACTTAGAATCGTCTTACCTAAATCCACTCATCATGCTGCTACTAGCCTTATGACATTGATTTCATGGCTGAGTGATATTCCATTGTACATAAGGACCACAACTTTTTGATCCATTTTTCGCTTTCCTGGGATATTTAAGGTGGAATGAAGTGGAGGTCCTTGTCAACAGAGCAGCCCTAAAGTTTGGGGTGCTTGTGTCTTGCTGATTTTCAATTTTCCCACTTTATCCCCCCATGCGTGGAAGTGCCCTATGCTCTCTAAGCTGTGTTTTTTAGATGTTTCAGGACACACCGTACACTTCTCCAGAGTGGCTGTTGGCGATTTACATCCCGCCCATCAGTGTAGCAAGGCTCCCATTTCTCCATGGTCTGTCCTGCACTTCTGGTTTTGACACTTTTTTCAGCATGGCCCTTTTGACCGATGGGAAGCGAGACTTCTTTGTAGCGCTGATTTGCCTTTCCAGGTTGCTTGGTTGGCCAAAAAGGGCGTATGCGTTTTTTCCTGAATATATTCAGGAAAAAACGCATACGCCCTTTTTGGCCAAGGGCATCATTGTCAACGTTTTGCCGCTTTTCATGTGCTTTAAAGGCGATTCGAATCTACCTCCTGAAATCTGTTTCCTGCAATTCTGCCTTGATTTCAAATCCTCTTCTTTGCCTTCCCTCAATATATTTGTGGCCGAGAGTTATCATTTATAACTCGCAGGTTTGTGAATTGCAGTGCCCTGAAGCTCCATTTTACAAGTCGCTTTTTTGGGAGCTGGCCACAAAAGCGCAGGATGGCTTCAGGCCCTGTTCTGGTTCCGGGGGGCAGGCTGAGCCTGTGGTTAATTCTTCTTCCTGATGGGAAAATAGAGTGACCTGTGCCTGTCCCAACACCAAGAGCTAGTCTCTCATTGGTTCCCCGTCTTCCCGTGCATCCTCAGGACAAATTGCAACCTGTACGGAACAGGAGGTTAAAGGTGCTGATGCTCCAAGTAGGGAGATTGCTAGTAAAGTGGCTGGAATGGCGAACCCGAGCACAAGGAGATGAGAAATGAGGTGCGTTTTAGAAACCTTTCCCCATCACACGGTGTACCATCTTCTGGGTTTCTCATGCATGTTTTCGATGTAGGAAGATGCCCTTGAACCTGGAGATTTGGGACCCATGCGATGGGTAGCACGCAGTATTACTTTAAAGGGTCTGCGTTTGCTCACCCAACCTCACCAAACCTCTCAGCCCCAAGAGTGTCCACCCTTATGTCTCATCCAGCTGTGGGTCTAGATATGGTCAATCCAGGTTGCATCACAACCCCTGAACGAATTGTGTAAGAGTTTCTCTGTCTTTCCCTGTCTTTGTTTCATGGGTTTTTAAAAGTAATTTATTTTTATAATGGGGTTTAGCTGCTTTTCACGGCTGTGTTTATGCCGCTTTACACCCACTTGACACACTAACAGAGAGATATCAATACATAGGTTTTAAGATTATTACTAGTCAGATATATTCTTGTGCGGTGAATCGGGCGTGTTGAGTCCAGTTCTCTGAGCAAGGAGTAGGTCTTGTCTATTACATATTGGGTTTATGGAACGGTATCTGAGCTAATTTGAAACTCTTGTTTTATGTATCACCCCACCTCACCTTTCCCGTTAAGCAGCCATAGTGTGTTTTCTGCATGTGTGACTCTGTTCTGTTTTGTAATTCAGTTCAAGGGTAACGGTTTTTACATACCCTCTATAAGTGACACCTTATGAGAAGTGTCCTTTTCTGTGTGACTTATTTCACTTAGAATCGTCTTACCTAAATCCACTCATCATGCTGCTACTAGCCTTATGACATTGATTTCATGGCTGAGTGATATTCCATTGTACATAAGGACCACAACTTTTTGATCCATTTTTCGCTTTCCTGGGATATTTAAGGTGGAATGAAGTGGAGGTCCTTGTCAACAGAGCAGCCCTAAAGTTTGGGGTGCTTGTGTCTTGCTGATTTTCAATTTTCCCACTTTATCCCCCCATGCGTGGAAGTGCCCTATGCTCTCTAAGCTGTGTTTTTTAGATGTTTCAGGACACACCGTACACGTCTCCAGAGTGGCTGTTGGCGATTTACATCCCGCCCATCAGTGTAGCAAGGCTCCCATTTCTCCATGGCCTGTCCTGCATTTCTGGTTTTGACACTTTTTTCAGCATGGCCCTTTTGACCGATGGGAAGCGAGACTTCTTTGTAGCGCTGATTTGCCTTTCCAGGTTGCTTGGTTGGCCAAAAAGGGCGTATGCGTTTTTTCCTGAATATATTCAGGAAAAAACGCATACGCCCTTTTTGGCCAAGGGCATCATTGTCAACGTTTTGCCGCTTTTCATGTGCTTTAAAGGCGATTCGAATCTACCTCCTGAAATCTGTTTCCTGCAATTCTGCCTTGATTTCAAATCCTCTTCTTTGCCTTCCCTCAATATATTTGTGGACGAGAGTTATCATTTATAACTCTGCAGGTTTGTGAATTGCAGTGCCCTGAAGCTCCATTTTACAAGTCGCTTTTTTGGGAGCTGGCCGCAAAAGCGCAGGATGGCTTCAGGCCCTGTTCTGCTTCCGGGGGGCAGGCTGAGCCTGGGGTTAATTCTTCTTCCTGATGGGAAAATAGAGTGACCTGTGCCTGTCCCAACACCAAGAGCTAGTCTCTCATTGGTTCCCCGTCTTCCCGTTCATCCTCAGGACAAATTGCAACCAGTACGGAACAGGAGGTTAAAGGTGCTGATGCTCCAAGTAGGGAGATTGCTAGTGAAGTGGCTGGAATGGCGAACCCGAGCACAAGGAGATGAGAAATGAGGTGCGTTTCCCATCACACGGTGTACCATCTTCTGGGTTTCTCATGCATGTTTTCGATGTAGGAAGATGCCCTTGAACCTGGAGATTAGGGACCCATGCGATGGGTAGCACGCAGTATTACTTTAAAGGGTCTGCGTTTGCTCACTCAACCTCACCAAACCTCTCAGCCCCAAGAGTGTCCACCCTTATGTCTCATCCAGCTGTGGGTCTAGATATGGTCAATCCAGGTTGCATCACAGCCCCTGAACGAATTGTGTAAGAATTTCTCTGTCTTTCCCTGTCTTTGTTTCATGGGTTTTTAAAAGTAATTTATTTTTATAATGGGGTTTAGCTGCTTTTCACGGCTGTGTTTATGCCGCTTTACACCCACTTGACACACTAACAGAGAGATATCAATACATAGGTTTTAAGATTATTACTAGTCAGATATATTCTTGTGCGGTGAATCGGGCGTGTTGAGTCCAGTTCTCTGAGCAAGGAGTAGGTCTTGTCTATTACATATTGGGTTTATGGAACGGTATCTGAGCTAATTTGAAACTCTTGTTTTATGTATCACCCCACCTCACCTTTCCCGTTAAGCAGCCATAGTGTGTTTTCTGCATGTGTGACTCTGTTCTGTTTTGTAATTCAGTTCAAGGGTAACGGTTTTTACATACCCTCTATAAGTGACACCTTATGAGAAGTGTCCTTTTCTGTGTGACTTATTTCACTTAGAATCGTCTTACCTAAATCCACTCATCATGCTGCTACTAGCCTTATGACATTGATTTCATGGCTGAGTGATATTCCATTGTACATAAGGACCACAACTTTTTGATCCATTTTTCGCTTTCCTGGGATATTTAAGGTGGAATGAAGTGGAGGTCCTTGTCAACAGAGCAGCCCTAAAGTTTGGGGTGCTTGTGTCTTGCTGATTTTCAATTTTCCCACTTTATCCCCCCATGCGTGGAAGTGCCCTATGCTCTCTAAGCTGTGTTTTTTAGATGTTTCAGGACACACCGTACACTTCTCCAGAGTGGCTGTTGGCGATTTACATCCCGCCCATCAGTGTAGCAAGGCTCCCATTTCTCCATGGCCTGTCCTGCACTTCTGGTTTTGACACTTTTTTCAGCATGGCCCTTTTGACCGATGGGAAGCGAGACTTCTTTGTAGCGCTGATTTGCCTTTCCAGGTTGCTTGGTTGGCCAAAAAGGGCGTATGCGTTTTTTCCTGAATATATTCAGGAAAAAACGCATACGCCCTTTTTGGCCAAGGGCATCATTGTCAACGTTTTGCCGCTTTTCATGTGCTTTAAAGGCGATTCGAATCTACCTCCTGAAATCTGTTTCCTGCAATTCTGCCTTGATTTCAAATCCTCTTCTTTGCCTTCCCTCAATATATTTGTGGACGAGAGTTATCATTTATAACTCTGCAGGTTTGTGAATTGCAGTGCCCTGAAGCTCCATTTTACAAGTCGCTTTTTTGGGAGCTGGCCGCAAAAGCGCAGGATGGCTTCAGGCCCTGTTCTGCTTCCGGGGGGCAGGCTGAGCCTCTGGTTAATTCTTCTTCCTGATGGGAAAAAAGAGTGACCTGTGCCTGTCCCAACACCAAGAGCTAGTCTCTCATTGGTTCCCCGTCTTCCCGTTCATCCTCAGGACAAATTGCAACCTGTACGGAACAGGAGGTTAAAGGTGCTGATGCTCCAAGTAGGGAGATTGCTAGTGAAGTGGCTGGAATGGCGAACCCGAGCACAAGGAGATGAGAAATGAGGTGCGTTTTAGAAACCTTTCCCCATCACACGGTGTACCATCTTCTGGGTTTCTCATGCATGTTTTCGATGTAGGAAGATGCCCTTGAACCTGGAGATTTGGGACCCATGCGATGGTTAGCACGCAGTATTACTTTAAAGGGTCTGCGTTTGCTCACCCAACCTCACCAAACCTCTCAGCCCCAAGAGTGTCCACCCTTATGTCTCATCCAGCTGTGGGTCTAGATATGGTCAATCCAGGTTGCATCACAGCCCCTGAACGAATTGTGTAAGAATTTCTCTGTCTTTCCCTGTCTTTGTTTCATGGGTTTTTAAAAGTAATTTATTTTTATAATGGGGTTTAGCTGCTTTTCACGGCTGTGTTTATGCCGCTTTACACCCACTTGACACACTAACAGAGAGATATCAATACATAGGTTTTAAGATTATTACTAGTCAGATATATTCTTGTGCGGTGAATCGGGCGTGTTGAGTCCAGTTCTCTGAGCAAGGAGTAGGTCTTGTCTATTACATATTGGGTTTATGGAACGGTATCTGAGCTAATTTGAAACTCTTGTTTTATGTATCACCCCACCTCACCTTTCCCGTTAAGCAGCCATAGTGTGTTTTCTGCATGTGTGACTCTGTTCTGTTTTGTAATTCAGTTCAAGTGTAACGGTTTTTACATTCCCTCTATAAGTGACACCTTAGGAGAAGTGTCCTTTTCTGTGTGACTTATTTCACTTAGAATCGTCTTACCTAAATCCACTCATCATGCTGCTACTAGCCTTATGACATTGATTTCATGGCTGAGTGATATTCCATTGTACATAAGGACCACAACTTTTTGATCCATTTTTCGCTTTCCTGGGATATTTAAGGTGGAATGAAGTGGAGGTCCTTGTCAACAGAGCAGCCCTAAAGTTTGGGGTGCTTGTGTCTTGCTGATTTTCAATTTTCCCACTTTATCCCCCCATGCGTGGAAGTGCCCTATGCTCTCTAAGCTGTGTTTTTTAGATGTTTCAGGACACACCGTACACTTCTCCAGAGTGGCTGTTGGCGATTTACATCCCGCCCATCAGTGTAGCAAGGCTCCCATTTCTCCATGGCCTGTCCTGAACTTCTGGTTTTGACACTTTTTTCAGCATGGCCCTTTTGACCGATGGGAAGCGAGACTTCTTTGTAGCGCTGATTTGCCTTTCCAGGTTGCTTGGTTGGCCAAAAAGGGCGTATGCGTTTTTTCCTGAATATATTCAGGAAAAAACGCATACGCCCTTTTTGGCCAAGGGCATCATTGTCAACGTTTTGCCGCTTTTCATGTGCTTTAAAGGCGATTCGAATCTACCTCCTGAAATCTGTTTCCTGCAATTCTGCCTTGATTTCAAATCCTCTTCTTTGCCTTCCCTCAATATATTTGTGGCCGAGAGTTATCATTTATAACTCGCAGGTTTGTGAATTGCAGTGCCCTGAAGCTCCATTTTACAAGTCGCTTTTTTGGGAGCTGGCCACAAAAGCGCAGGATGGCTTCAGACCCTGTTCTGGTTCCGGGGGGCAGGCTGAGCCTGTGGTTAATTCTTCTTCCTGATGGGAAAATAGAGTGACCTGTGCCTGTCCCAACACCAAGAGCTAGTCTCTCATTGGTTCCCCGTCTTCCCGTGCATCCTCAGGACAAATTGCAACCTGTACGGAACAGGAGGTTAAAGGTGCTGATGCTCCAAGTAGGGAGATTGCTAGTAAAGTGGCTGGAATGGCGAACCCGAGCACAAGGAGATGAGAAATGAGGTGCGTTTTAGAAACCTTTCCCCATCACACGGTGTACCATCTTCTGGGTTTCTCATGCATGTTTTCGATGTAGGAAGATGCCCTTGAACCTGGAGATTTGGGACCCATGCGATGGGTAGCACGCAGTATTACTTTAAAGGGTCTGCGTTTGCTCACCCAACCTCACCACACCTCTCAGCCCCAAGAGTGTCCAACCTTATGTCTCATCCAGCTGTGGGTCTAGATATGGTCAATCCAGGTTGCATCACAGCCCCTGAACGAATTGTGTAAGAATTTCTCTGTCTTTCCCTGTCTTCGTTTCATGGGTTTTTAAAAGTAATTTATTTTTATAATGGGGTTTAGCTGCTTTTCACGGCTGTGTTTATGCCGCTTTACACCCACTTGACACACTAACAGAGAGATATCAATACATAGGTTTTAAGATTATTACTAGTCAGATATATTCTTGTGCGGTGAATCGGGCGTGTTGAGTCCAGTTCTCTGAGCAAGGAGTAGGTCTTGTCTATTACATATTGGGTTTATGGAACGGTATCTGAGCTAATTTGAAACTCTTGTTTTATGTATCACCCCACCTCACCTTTCCCGTTAAGCAGCCATAGTGTGTTTTCTGCATGTGTAACTCTGTTCTGTTTTGTAATTCAGTTCAAGTGTAACGGTTTTTACATTCCGTCTATAAGTGACACCTTATGAGAAGTGTCCTTTTCTGTGTGACTTATTTCACTTAGAATCGTCTTACCTAAATCCACTCATCATGCTGCTACTAGCCTTATGACATTGATTTCATGGCTGAGTGATATTCCATTGTACATAAGGACCACAACTTTTTTATCCATTTTTCGCTTTCCTGGGATATTTAAGGTGGAATGAAGTGGAGGTCCTTGTCAACAGAGCAGCCCTAAACTTTGGGGTGCTTGTGTCTTGCTGATTTTCAATTTTCCCACTTTATCCCCCCATGCGTGGAAGTGCCCTATGCTCTCTAAACTGTGTTTTTTAGATGTTTCAGGACACACCGTACACTTCTCCAGAGTGGCTGTTGGCGATTTACATCCCGCCCATCAGTGTAGCAAGGCTCCCATTTCTCCATGGCCTGTCCTGCATTTCTGGTTTTGACACTTTTTTCAGCATGGCCCTTTTGACCGATGGGAAGCGAGACTTCTTTGTAGCGCTGATTTGCCTTTCCAGGTTGCTTGGTTGGCCAAAAAGGGCGTATGCGTTTTTTTCTGAATATATTCAGGAAAAAACGCATACGCCCTTTTTGGCCAAGGGCATCATTGTCAACGTTTTGCCGCTTTTCATGTGCTTTAAAGGCGATTCGAATCTACCTCCTGAAATCTGTTTCCTGCAATTCTGCCTTGATTTCAAATCCTCTTCTTTGCCTTCCCTCAATATATTTGTGGACGAGAGTTATCATTTATAACTCTGCAGGTTTGTGAATTGCAGTGCCCTGAAGCTCCATTTTACAAGTCGCTTCTTTGGGAGCTGGCCGCAAAAGCGCAGGATGGCTTCAGGCCCTGTTCTGGTTCCGGGGGGCAGGCTGAGCCTGTGGTTAATTCTTCTTCCTGATGGGAAAATAGAGTGACCTGTGCCTGACCCAACACCAAGATCTAGTCTCTCATTGGTTCCCCGTCTTCCCGTGCATCCTCAGGACAAATTGCAACCTGTACGGAACAGGAGGTTAAAGGTGCTGATGCTCCAAGTAGGGAGATTGCTAGTAAAGTGGCTGGAATGGCGAACCCGAGCACAAGGAGATGAGAAATGAGGTGCGTTTTAGAAACCTTTCCCCATCACACGGTGTACCATCTTCTGGGTTTCTCATGCATGTTTTCAATGTAGGAAGATACTCTTGAACCTGGAGATTTGGGACCCATGCGATGGGTAGCACGCAGTATTACTTTACAGGGTCTGCGTTTGCTCCCCCAACCTCACCAAACCTCTCAGCCCCAAGAGTGTCCACCCTTATGTCTCATCCAGCTGTGGGTCTAGATATGGTCAATCCAGGTTGCATCACAGCCCCTGAACGAATTGTGTAAGAGTTTCTCTGTCTTTCCCTGTCTTTGTTTCATGGGTTTTTAAAAGTAATTTATTTTTATAATGGGGTTTAGCTGCTTTTCACGGCTGTGTTTATGCCGCTTTACACCCACTTGACACACTAACAGAGAGATATCAATACATAGGTTTTAAGATTATTACTAGTCAGATATATTCTTGTGTGGTGAATCGGGCGTGTTGAGTCCAGTTCTCTGAGCAAGGAGTAGGTCTTGTCTATTACATATTGGGTTTATGGAACGGTATCTGAGCTAATTTGAAACTCTTGTTTTATGTATCACCCCACCTCACCTTTCCCGATAAGCAGCCATAGTGTGTTTTCTGCATGTGTGACTCTGTTCTGTTTTGTAATTCAGTTCAAGTGTAACGGTTTTTACATTCCCTCTATAAGTGACACCTTATGAGAAGTGTCCTTTTCTGTGTGACTTATTTCACTTAGAATCGTCTTACCTAAATCCACTCATCATGCTGCTACTAGCCTTATGACATTGATTTCATGGCTGAGTGATATTCCATTGTACATAAGGACCACAACTTTTTTATCCATTTTTCGCTTTCCTGGGATATTTAAGGTGGAATGAAGTGGAGGTCCTTGTCAACAGAGCAGCCCTAAACTTTGGGGTGCTTGTGTCTTGCTGATTTTCAATTTTCCCACTTTATCCCCCCATGCGTGGAAGTGCCCTATGCTCTCTAAGCTGTGTTTTTTAGATGTTTCAGGACACACCGTACACTTCTCCAGAGTGGCTGTTGGCGATTTACATCCCGCCCATCAGTGTAGCAAGGCTCCCATTTCTCCATGGCCTGTCCTGCACTTCTGGTTTTGACACTTTTTTCAGCATGGCCCTTTTGACCGATGGGAGGCGAGACTTCTTTGTAGCGCTGATTTGCCTTTCCAGGTTGCTTGGTTGGCCAAAAAGGGCGTATGCGTTTTTTCCTGAATATATTAAGGAAAAAACGCATACGCCCTTTTTGGCCAAGGGCATCATTGTCAACGTTTTGCCGCTTTTCATGTGCTTTAAAGGCGATTCGAATCTACCTCCTGAAATCTGTTTCCTGCAATTCTGCCTTGATTTCAAATCCTCTTCTTTGCCTTCCCTCAATATATTTGTGGACGAGAGTTATCATTTATAACTCGCAGGTTTCTGAATTGCAGTGCACTGAAGCTCCATTTTACAAGACGCTTCTTTGGGAGCTGGCCGCAAAAGCGCAAGATGGCTTCAGGCCCTGTTCTGGTTCCGGGGGGCAGGCTGAGCCTGTGGTTAATTCTTCTTCCTGATGGGAAAATAGAGTGACCTGTGCCTGTCCCAACACCAAGATCTAGTCTCTCATTGGTTCCCCGTCTTCCCGTGCATCCTCAGGACAAATTGCAACCTGTACGGAACAGGAGGTTAAAGGTGCTGATGCTCCAAGTAGGGAGATTGCTAGTAAAGTGGCTGGAATGGTGAACCCGAGCACAAGGAGATGAGAAATGAGGTGCGTTTTAGAAACCTTTCCCCATCACACGGTGTACCATCTTCTGGGTTTCTCATGCATGTTTTCGATGTAGGAAGATGCCCTTGAACCTGGAGATTTGGGACCCATGCGATGGGTAGCACGCAGTATTACTTTAAAGGGTCTGCGTTTGCTCACCCAACCTCACCACACCTCTCAGCCCCAAGAGTGTCCACCCTTATGTCTCATCCAGCTGTGGGTCTAGATATGGTCAATCCAGGTTGCATCACAGCCCCTGAACGAATTGTGTAAGAGTTTCTCTGTCTTTCCCTGTCTTTGTTTCATGGGTTTTTAAAAGTAATTTATTTTTATAATGGGGTTTAGCTGCTTTTCACGGCTGTGTTTATGCCGCTTTACACCCACTTGACACACTAACAGAGAGATATCAATACATAGGTTTTAAGATTCTTACTAGTCAGATATATTCTTGTGCGGTGAATCGGGCGTGTTGAGTCCAGTTCTCTGAGCAAGGAGTAGGTCTTGTCTATTACATATTGGGTTTATGGAACGGTATCTGAGCTAATTTGAAACTCTTGTTTTATGTATCACCCCACCTCACCTTTCCCGTTAAGCAGCCATAGTGTGTTTTCTGCATGTGTAACTCTGTTCTGTTTTGTAATTCAGTTCAAGTGTAACGGTTTTTACATTCCCTCTATAAGTGACACCTTATGAGAAGTGTCCTTTTCTGTGTGACTTATTTCACTTAGAATCGTCTTACCTAAATCCACTCATCATGCTGCTACTAGCCTTATGACATTGATTTCATGGCTGAGTGATATTCCATTGTACATAAGGACCACAACTTTTTGATCCATTTTTCGCTTTCCTGGGATATTTAAGGTGGAATGAAGTGGAGGTCCTTGTCAACAGAGCAGCCCTAAAGTTTGGGGTGCTTGTGTCTTGCTGATTTTCAATTTTCCCACTTTATCCCCCCATGCGTGGAAGTGCCCTATGCTCTCTAAGCTGTGTTTTTTAGATGTTTCAGGACACACCGTACACTTCTCCAGAGTGGCTGTTGGCGATTTACATCCCGCCCATCAGTGTAGCAAGGCTCCCATTTCTCCATGGCCTGTCCTGCACTTCTGGTTTTGACACTTTTTTCAGCATGGCCCTTTTGACCGATGGGAAGCGAGACTTCTTTGTAGCGCTGATTTGCCTTTCCAGGTTGCTTGGTTGGCCAAAAAGGGCGTATGCGTTTTTTCCTGAATATATTCAGGAAAAAACGCATACGCCCTTTTTGGCCAAGGGCATCATTGTCAACGTTTTGCCGCTTTTCATGTGCTTTAAAGGCGATTCGAATCTACCTCCTGAAATCTGTTTCCTGCAATTCTGCCTTGATTTCAAATCCTCTTCTTTGCCTTCCCTCAATATATTTGTGGACGAGAGTTATCATTTATAACTCTGCAGGTTTGTGAATTGCAGTGCCCTGAAGCTCCATTTTACAAGTCGCTTCTTTGGGAGCTGGCCGCAAAAGCGCAGGATGGCTTCAGGCCCTGTTCTGGTTCCGGGGGGCAGGCTGAGCCTGTGGTTAATTCTTCTTCCTGATGGGAAAATAGAGTGACCTGTGCCTGACCCAACACCAAGATCTAGTCTCTCATTGGTTCCCCGTCTTCCCGTGCATCCTCAGGACAAATTGCAACCTGTACGGAACAGGAGGTTAAAGGTGCTGATGCTCCAAGTAGGGAGATTGCTAGTAAAGTGGCTGGAATGGCGAACCCGAGCACAAGGAGATGAGAAATGAGGTGCGTTTTAGAAACCTTTCCCCATCACACGGTGTACCATCTTCTGGGTTTCTCATGCATGTTTTCGATGTAGGAAAATACCCTTGAACCTGGAGATTTGGGACCCATGCGATGGGTAGCACGCAGTATTACTTTACAGGGTCTGCGTTTGCTCACCCAACCTCACCAAACCTCTCAGCCCCAAGAGTGTCCACCCTTATGTCTCATCCAGCTGTGGGTCTAGATATGGTCAATCCAGGTTGCATCACAGCCCCTGAACGAATTGTGTAAGAATTTCTCTGTCTTTCCCTGTCTTTGTTTCATGGGTTTTTAAAAGTAATTTATTTTTATAATGGGGTTTAGCTGCTTTTCACGGCTGTGTTTATGCCGCTTTACACCCACTTGACACACTAACAGAGAGATATCAATACATAGGTTTTAAGATTATTACTAGTCAGATATATTCTTGTGTGGTGAATCGGGCGTGTTGAGTCCAGTTCTCTGAGCAAGGAGTAGGTCTTGTCTATTACATATTGGGTTTATGGAACGGTATCTGAGCTAATTTGAAACTCTTGTTTTATGTATCACCCCACCTCACCTTTCCCGATAAGCAGCCATAGTGTGTTTTCTGCATGTGTGACTCTGTTCTGTTTTGTAATTCAGTTCAAGTGTAACGGTTTTTACATTCCCTCTATAAGTGACACCTTATGAGAAGTGTCCTTTTCTGTGTGACTTATTTCACTTAGAATCGTCTTACCTAAATCCACTCATCATGCTGCTACTAGCCTTATGACATTGATTTCATGGCTGAGTGATATTCCATTGTACATAAGGACCACAACTTTTTTATCCATTTTTCGCTTTCCTGGGATATTTAAGGTGGAATGAAGTGGAGGTCCTTGTCAACAGAGCAGCCCTAAACTTTGGGGTGCTTGTGTCTTGCTGATTTTCAATTTTCCCACTTTATCCCCCCATGCGTGGAAGTGCCCTATGCTCTCTAAGCTGTGTTTTTTAGATGTTTCAGGACACACCGTACACTTCTCCAGAGTGGCTGTTGGCGATTTACATCCCGCCCATCAGTGTAGCAAGGCTCCGATTCCTCCATGGCCTGTCCTGCATTTCTGGTTTTGACACTTTTTTCAGCATGGCCCTTTTGACCGATGGGAAGCGAGACTTCTTTGTAGCGCTGATTTGCCTTTCCAGGTTGCTTGGTTGGCCAAAAAGGGCGTATGCGTTTTTTCCTGAATATATTAAGGAAAAAACGCATACGCCCTTTTTGGCCAAGGGCATCATTGTCAACGTTTTGCCGCTTTTCATGTGCTTTAAAGGTGATTCGAATCTACCTCCTGAAATCTGTTTCCTGCAATTCTGCCTTGATTTCAAATCCTCTTCTTTGCCTTCCCTCAATATATTTGTGGACGAGAGTTATCATTTATAACTCGCAGGTTTCTGAATTGCAGTGCCCTGAAGCTCCATTTTACAAGTCGCTTTTTTGGGAGCTGGCCGCAAAAGCGCAGGATGGCTTCAGGCCCTGTTCTGGTTCCGGGTGGCAGGCTGAGCCTGTGGTTAATTCTTCTTCCTGATGGGAAAATAGAGTGACCTGTGCCTGTCCCAACACCAAGATCTAGTCTCTCATTGGTTCCCCGTCTTCCCGTGCATCCTCAGGACAAATTACAACCTGTACGGAACAGGAGGTTAAAGGTGCTGATGCTCCAAGTAGGGAGATTGCTAGTAAAGTGGCTGGAATGGTGAACCCGAGCACAAGGAGATGAGAAATGAGGTGCGTTTTAGAAACCTTTCCCCATCACACGGTGTACCATCTTCTGGGTTTCTCATGCATGTTTTCGATGTAGGAAGATGCCCTTGAACCTGGAGATTTGGGACCCATGCGATGGGTAGCACGCAGTATTACTTTAAAGGGTCTGCGTTTGCTCACCCAACCTCACCACACCTCTCAGCCCCAAGAGTGTCCACCCTTATGTCTCATCCAGCTGTGGGTCTAGATATGGTCAATCCAGGTTGCATCACAGCCCCTGAACGAATTGTGTAAGAGTTTCTCTGTCTTTCCCTGTCTTTGTTTCATGGGTTTTTAAAAGTAATTTATTTTTATAATGGGGTTTAGCTGCTTTTCACGGCTGTGTTTATGCCGCTTTACACCCACTTGACACACTAACAGAGAGATATCAATACATAGGTTTTAAGATTATTACTAGTCAGATATATTCTTGTGTGGTGAATCGGGCGTGTTGAGTCCAGTTCTCTGAGCAAGGAGTAGGTCTTGTCTATTACATATTGGGTTTATGGAACGGTATCTGAGCTAATTTGAAACTCTTGTTTTATGTATCACCCCACCTCACCTTTCCCGTTAAGCAGCCATCGTGTGTTTTCTGCATGTGTGACTCTGTTCTGTTTTGTAATTCAGTTCAAGTGTAACGGTTTTTACATTCCCTCTATAAGTGACACCTTATGAGAAGTGTCCTTTTCTGTGTGACTTATTTCACTTAGAATCGTCTTACCTAAATCCACTCATCATGCTGCTACTAGCCTTATGACATTGATTTCATGGCTGAGTGATATTCCATTGTACATAAGGACCACAACTTTTTTATCCATTTTTCGCTTTCCTGGGATATTTAAGGTGGAATGAAGTGGAGGTCCTTGTCAACAGAGCAGCCCTAAACTTTGGGGTGCTTGTGTCTTGCTGATTTTCAATTTTCCCACTTTATCCCCCCATGCGTGGAAGTGCCCTATGCTCTCTAAACTGTGTTTTTTAGATGTTTCAGGACACACCGTACACTTCTCCAGAGTGGCTGTTGGCGATTTACATCCCGCCCATCAGTGTAGCAAGGCTCCCATTTCTCCATGGCCTGTCCTGCATTTCTGGTTTTGACACTTTTTTCAGCATGGCCCTTTTGACCGATGGGAAGCGAGACTTCTTTGTAGCGCTGATTTGCCTTTCCAGGTTGCTTGGTTGGCCAAAAAGGGCGTATGCGTTTTTTTCTGAATATATTCAGGAAAAAACGCATACGCCCTTTTTGGCCAAGGGCATCATTGTCAACGTTTTGCCGCTTTTCATGTGCTTTAAAGGCGATTCGAATCTACCTCCTGAAATCTGTTTCCTGCAATTCTGCCTTGATTTCAAATCCTCTTCTTTGCCTTCCCTCAATATATTTGTGGACGAGAGTTATCATTTATAACTCTGCAGGTTTGTGAATTGCAGTGCCCTGAAGCTCCATTTTACAAGTCGCTTCTTTGGGAGCTGGCCGCAAAAGCGCAGGATGGCTTCAGGCCCTGTTCTGGTTCCGGGGGGCAGGCTGAGCCTGTGGTTAATTCTTCTTCCTGATGGGAAAATAGAGTGACCTGTGCCTGACCCAACACCAAGATCTAGTCTCTCATTGGTTCCCCGTCTTCCCGTGCATCCTCAGGACAAATTGCAACCTGTACGGAACAGGAGGTTAAAGGTGCTGATGCTCCAAGTAGGGAGATTGCTAGTAAAGTGGCTGGAATGGCGAACCCGAGCACAAGGAGATGAGAAATGAGGTGCGTTTTAGAAACCTTTCCCCATCACACGGTGTACCATCTTCTGGGTTTCTCATGCATGTTTTCAATGTAGGAAGATACCCTTGAACCTGGAGATTTGGGACCCATGCGATGGGTAGCACGCAGTATTACTTTACAGGGTCTGCGTTTGCTCACCCAACCTCACCAAACCTCTCAGCCCCAAGAGTGTCCACCCTTATGTCTCATCCAGCTGTGGGTCTAGATATGGTCAATCCAGGTTGCATCACAGCCCCTGAACGAATTGTGTAAGAGTTTCTCTGTCTTTCCCTGTCTTTGTTTCATGGGTTTTTAAAAGTAATTTATTTTTATAATGGGGTTTAGCTGCTTTTCACGGCTGTGTTTATGCCGCTTTACACCCACTTGACACACTAACAGAGAGATATCAATACATAGGTTTTAAGATTATTACTAGTCAGATATATTCTTGTGCGGTGAATCGGGCGTGTTGAGTCCAGTTCTCTGAGCAAGGAGTAGGTCTTGTCTATTACATATTGGGTTTATGGAACGGTATCTGAGCTAACTTGAAACTCTTGTTTTATGTATCACCCCACCTCACCTTTCCCGTTAAGCAGCCATAGTGTGTTTTCTGCATGTGTGACTCTGTTCTGTTTTGTAATTCAGTTCAAGTGTAAATGTTTTTACATTCCCTCTATAAGTGACACCTTATGAGAAGTGTCCTTTTCTGTGTGACTTATTTCACTTAGAATCGTCTTACCTAAATCCACTCATCATGCTGCTACTAGCCTTATGACATTGATTTCATGGCTGAGTGATATTCCATTGTACATAAGGACCACAACTTTTTTATCCATTTTTCGCTTTCCTGGGATATTTAAGGTGGAATGAAGTGGAGGTCCTTGTCAACAGAGCAGCCCTAAACTTTGGGGTGCTTGTGTCTTGCTGATTTTCAATTTTCCCACTTTATCCCCCCATGCGTGGAAGTGCCCTATGCTCTCTAAGCTGTGTTTTTTAGATGTTTCAGGACACACCGTACACTTCTCCAGAGTGGCTGTTGGCAATTTACATCCCGCCCATCAGTGTAGCAAGGCTCCCATTTCTCCATGGCCTGTCCTGCATTTCTGGTTTTGACACTTTTTTCAGCATGGCCCTTTTGACCGATGGGAAGCGAGACTTCTTTGTAGCGCTGATTTGCCTTTCCAGGTTGCTTGGTTGGCCAAAAAGGGCGTATGCGTTTTTTCCTGAATATATTCAGGAAAAAACGCATACGCCCTTTTTGGCCAAGGGCATCATTGTCAACGTTTTGCCGCTTTTCATGTGCTTTAAAGGCGATTCGAATCTACCTCCTGAAATCTGTTTCCTGCAATTCTGCCTTGATTTCAAATCCTCTTCTTTGCCTTCCCTCAATATATTTGTGGACGAGAGTTATCATTTATAACTCTGCAGGTTTGTGAATTGCAGTGCCCTGAAGCTCCATTTTACAAGTCGCTTTTTTGGGAGCTGGCCGCAAAAGCGCAGGATGGCTTCAGGCCCTGTTCTGGTTCCGGGGGGCAGGCTGAGCCTGTGGTTAATTCTTCTTCCTGATGGGAAAATAGAGTGACCTGTGCCTGTCCCAACACCAAGAGCTAGTCTCTCATTGGTTCCCCGTCTTCCCGTTCATCCTCAGGACAAATTGCAACCTGTACGGAACAGGAGGTTAAAGGTGCTGATGCTCCAAGTAGGGAGATTGCTAGTAAAGTGGCTGGAATGGCCAACCCGAGCACAAGGAGATGAGAAATGAGGTGCGTTTTAGAAACATTTCCCCATCACACGGTGTACCATCTTCTGGGTTTCTCATGCATGTTTTCGATGTAGGAAGATGCCCTTGAACCTGGAGATTTGGGACCCATGCGATGGGTAGCACGCAGTATTACTTTAAAGGGTCTGCGTTTGCTCACCCAACCTCACCAAACCTCTCAGCCCCAAGAGTGTCCACCCTTATGTCTCATCCAGCTGTGGGTCTAGATATGGTCAATCCAGGTTGCATCACAGCCCCTGAACGAATTGTGTAAGAATTTCTCTCTCTTTCCCTGTCTTTGTTTCATGGGTTTTTAAAAGTAATTTATTTTTATAATGGGGTTTAGCTGCTTTTCACGGCTGTGTTTATGCCGCTTTACACCCACTTGACACACTAACAGAGAGATATCAATACATAGGTTTTAAGATTATTACTAGTCAGATATATTCTTGTGCGGTGAATCGGGCGTGTTGAGTCCAGTTCTCTGAGCAAGGAGTAGGTCTTGTCTATTACATATTGGGTTTATGGAACGGTATCTGAGCTAATTTGAAACTCTTGTTTTATGTATCACCCCACCTCACCTTTCCCGTTAAGCAGCCATAGTGTGTTTTCTGCATGTGTGACTCTGTTCTGTTTTGTAATTCAGTTCAAGTGTAACGGTTTTTACATTCCCTCTATAAGTGACACCTTATGAGAAGTGTCCTTTTCTGTGTGACTTATTTCACTTAGAATCGTCTTACCTAAATCCACTCATCATGCTGCTACTAGCCTTATGACATTGATTTCATGGCTGAGTGATATTCCATTGTACATAAGGACCACAACTTTTTTATCCATTTTTCGCTTTCCTGGGATATTTAAGGTGGAATGAAGTGGAGGTCCTTGTCAACAGAGCAGCCCTAAACTTTGGGGTGCTTGTGTCTTGCTGATTTTCAATTTTCCCACTTTATCTCCCCATGAGTGGAGGTGCCCTATGCTCTCTAAGCTGTGTTTTTTAGATGTTTCAGGACACACCGTACACTTCTCCAGAGTGGCTGTTGGCGATTTACATCCCGCCCATCAGTGTAGCAAGGCTCCCATTTCTCCATGGCCTGTCCTGCACTTCTGGTTTTGACACTTTTTTCAGCATGGCCCTTTTGACCGATGGGAGGCGAGACTTCTTTGTAGCGCTGATTTGCCTTTCCAGGTTGCTTGGTTGGCCAAATAGGGCGTATGCGTTTTTTCCTGAATATATTCAGGAAAAAACGCATACGCCCTTTTTGGCCAAGGGCATCATTGTCAACGTTTTGCCGCTTTTCATGTGCTTTAAAGGCGATTCGAATCTACCTCCTGAAATCTGTTTCCTGCAATTCTGCCTTGATTTCAAATCCTCTTCTTTGCCTTCCCTCAATATATTTGTGGACGAGAGTTATCATTTATAACTCTGCAGGTTTGTGAATTGCAGTGCCCTGAAGCTCCATTTTACAAGTCGCTTCTTTGGGAGCTGGCCGCAAAAGCGCAGGATGGCTTCAGGCCCTGTTCTGGTTCCGGGGGGCAGGCTGAGCCTGTGGTTAATTCTTCTTCCTGATGGGAAAATAGAGTGACCTGTGCCTGTCCCAACACCAAGATCTAGTCTCTCATTGGTTCCCTGTCTTCCCGTGCATCCTCAGGACAAATTGCAACATGTACGGAACAGGAGGTTAAAGGTGCTGATGCTCCAAGTAGGGAGATTGCTAGTAAAGTGGCTGGAATGGCCAACCCGAGCACAAGGAGATGAGAAATGAGGTGCGTCTTAGAAACCTTTCCCCATCAGACGGTGTACCATCTTCTGGGTTTCTCATGCATGTTTTCGATGTAGGAAGATGCCCTTGAACCTGGAGATTTGGGACCCATGCGATGGGTAGCACGCAGTATTACTTTAAAGGGTCTGCGTTTGCTCACCCAACCTCACCACACCTCTCAGCCCCAAGAGTGTCCACCCTTATGTCTCATCCAGCTGTGGGTCTAGATATGGTCAATCCAGGTTGCATCACAGCCCCTGAACGAATTGTGTAAGAATTTCTCTGTCTTTCCCTGTCTTCGTTTCATGGGTTTTTAAAAGTAATTTATTTTTATAATGGGGTTTAGCTGCTTTTCACGGCTGTGTTTATGCCGCTTTACACCCACTTGACACACTAACAGAGAGATATCAATACATAGGTTTTAAGATTATTACTAGTCAGATATATTCTTGTGCGGTGAATCGGGCGTGTTGAGTCCAGTTCTCTGAGCAAGGAGTAGGTCTTGTCTATTACATATTGGGTTTATGGAACGGTATCTGAGCTAATTTGAAACTCTTGTTTTATGTATCACCCCACCTCACCTTTCCCGTTAAGCAGCCATAGTGTGTTTTCTGCATGTGTAACTCTGTTCTGTTTTGTAATTCAGTTCAAGTGTAACGGTTTTTACATTCCGTCTATAAGTGACACCTTATGAGAAGTGTCCTTTTCTGTGTGACTTATTTCACTTAGAATCGTCTTACCTAAATCCACTCATCATGCTGCTACTAGCCTTATGACATTGATTTCATGGCTGAGTGATATTCCATTGTACATAAGGACCACAACTTTTTTATCCATTTTTCGCTTTCCTGGGATATTTAAGGTGGAATGAAGTGGAGGTCCTTGTCAACAGAGCAGCCCTAAACTTTGGGGTGCTTGTGTCTTGCTGATTTTCAATTTTCCCACTTTATCCCCCCATGCGTGGAAGTGCCCTATGCTCTCTAAACTGTGTTTTTTAGATGTTTCAGGACACACCGTACACTTCTCCAGAGTGGCTGTTGGCGATTTACATCCCGCCCATCAGTGTAGCAAGGCTCCCATTTCTCCATGGCCTGTCCTGCATTTCTGGTTTTGACACTTTTTTCAGCATGGCCCTTTTGACCGATGGGAAGCGAGACTTCTTTGTAGCGCTGATTTGCCTTTCCAGGTTGCTTGGTTGGCCAAAAAGGGCGTATGCGTTTTTTTCTGAATATATTCAGGAAAAAACGCATACGCCCTTTTTGGCCAAGGGCATCATTGTCAACGTTTTGCCGCTTTTCATGTGCTTTAAAGGCGATTCGAATCTACCTCCTGAAATCTGTTTCCTGCAATTCTGCCTTGATTTCAAATCCTCTTCTTTGCCTTCCCTCAATATATTTGTGGACGAGAGTTATCATTTATAACTCTGCAGGTTTGTGAATTGCAGTGCCCTGAAGCTCCATTTTACAAGTCGCTTCTTTGGGAGCTGGCCGCAAAAGCGCAGGATGGCTTCAGGCCCTGTTCTGGTTCCGGGGGGCAGGCTGAGCCTGTGGTTAATTCTTCTTCCTGATGGGAAAATAGAGTGACCTGTGCCTGTCCCAACACCAAGAGCTAGTCTCTCATTGGTTCCCCGTCTTCCCGTTCATCCTCAGGACAAATTGCAACCTGTACGGAACAGGAGGTTAAAGGTGCTGATGCTCCAAGTAGGGATATTGCTAGTAAAGTGGCTGGAATGGCGAACCCGAGCACAAGGAGATGAGAAATGAGGTGCGTTTTAGAAACCTTTCCCCATCACACGGTGTACCATCTTCTGGGTTTCTCATGCATGTTTTCGATGTAGGAAGATGCCCTTGAACCTGGAGATTTGGGACCCATGCGATGGGTAGCACGCAGTATTACTTTAAAGGGTCTGCGTTTGCTCACCCAACCTCACCAAACCTCTCAGCCCCAAGAGTGTCCACCCTTATGTCTCATCCAGCTGTGGGTCTAGATATGGTCAATCCAGGTTGCATCACAGCCCCTGAACGAATTGTGTAAGAATTTCTCTGTCTTTCCCTGTCTTTGTTTCATGGGTTTTTAAAAGTAATTTATTTTTATAATGGGGTTTAGCTGCTTTTCACGGCTGTGTTTATGCCGCTTTACACCCACTTGACACACTAACAGAGAGATATCAATACATAGGTTTTAAGATTATTACTAGTCAGATATATTCTTGTGCGGTGAATCGGGCGTGTTGAGTCCAGTTCTCTGAGCAAGGAGTAGGTCTTGTCTATTACATATTGGGTTTATGGAACGGTATCTGAGCTAATTTGAAACTCTTGTTTTATGTATCACCCCACCTCACCTTTCCCGTTAAGCAGCCATAGTGTGTTTTCTGCATGTGTGACTCTGTTCTGTTTTGTAATTCAGTTCAAGTGTAACGGTTTTTACATTCCCTCTATAAGTGACACCTTATGAGAAGTGTCCTTTTATGTGTGACTTATTTCACTTAGAATCGTCTTACCTAAATCCACTCATCATGCTGCTACTAGACTTATGACATTGATTTCATGGCTGAGTGATATTCCATTGTACATAAGGACCACAACTTTTTTATCCATTTTTCGCTTTCCTGGGATATTTAAGGTGGAATGAAGTGGAGGTCCTTGTCAACAGAGCAGCCCTAAACTTTGGGGTGCTTGTGTCTTGCTGATTTTCAATTTTCCCACTTTATCCCCCCATGCGTGGAAGTGCCCTATGCTCTCTAAGCTGTGTTTTTTAGATGTTTCAGGACACACCGTACACTTCACCAGAGTGGCTGTTGGCGATTTACATCCCGCCCATCAGTGTAGCAAGGCTCCCATTTCTCCATGGCCTGTCCTGCATTTCTGGTTTTGACACTTTTTTCAGCATGGCCCTTTTGACCGATGGGAGGCGAGACTTCTTTGTAGCGCTGATTTGCCTTTCCAGGTTGCTTGGTTGGCCAAAAAGGGCGTATGCGTTTTTTCCTGAATATATTCAGGAAAAAACGCATACGCCCTTTTTGGCCAAGGGCATCATTGTCAACGTTTTGCCGCTTTTCATGTGCTTTAAAGGCGATTCGAATCTACCTCCTGAAATCTGTTTCCTGCAATTCTGCCTTGATTTCAAATCCTCTTCTTTGCCTTCCCTCAATATATTTGTGGACGAGAGTTATCATTTATAACTCTGCAGGTTTGTGAATTGCAGTGCCCTGAAGCTCCATTTTACAAGTCGCTTCTTTGGGAGCTGGCCGCAAAAGCACAGGATGGCTTCAGGCCCTGTTCTGGTTCCGGGGGGCAGGCTGAGCCTGTGGTTAATTCTTCTTCCTGATGGGAAAATAGAGTGACCTGTGCCTGTCCCAACACCAAGATCTAGTCTCTCATTGGTTCCCCGTCTTCCCGTGCATCCTCAGGACAAATTGCAACCTGTACGGAACAGGAGGTTAAAGGTGCTGATGCTCCAAGTAGGGAGATTGCTAGTAAAGTGGCTGGAATTTCGAACCCGAGCACAAGGAGATGAGAAATGAGGTGCGTTTTAGAGACCTTTCCCCATCACACGGTGTACCATCTTCTGGGTTTCTCATGCATGTTTTCGATGTAGGAAGATGCCCTTGAACCTGGAGATTTGGGACCCATGCGATGGGTAGCACGCAGTATTACTTTAAAGGGTCTGCGTTTGCTCACCCAACCTCACCACACCTCTCAGCCCCAAGAGTGTCCACCCTAATGTCTCATCCAGCTGTGGGTCTAGATATGGTCAATCCAGGTTGCATCACAGCCCCTGAACGAATTGTGTAAGAATTTCTCTCTCTTTCCCTGTCTTTGTTTCATGGGTTTTTAAAAGTAATTTATTTTTATAATGGGGTTTAGCTGCTTTTCACGGCTGTGTTTATGCCGCTTTACACCCACTTGACACACTAACAGAGAGATATCAATACATAGGTTTTAAGATTATTACTAGTCAGATATATTCTTGTGAGGTGAATCGGGCGTGTTGAGTCCAGTTCTCTGAGCAAGGAGTAGGTCTTGTCTATTACATATTGGGTTTATGGAACGGTATCTGAGCTAATTTGAAACTCTTGTTTTATGTATCACCCCACCTCACCTTTCCCGTTAAGCAGCCATAGTGTGTTTTCTGCATGTGTGACTCTGTTCTGTTTTGTAATTCAGTTCAAGTGTAAATGTTTTTACATTCCCACTATAAGTGACACCTTATGAGAAGTGTCCTTTTCTGTGTGACTTATTTCACTTAGAATCGTCTTACCTAAATCCACTCATCATGCTGCTACTAGCCTTATGACATTGATTTCATGGCTGAGTGATATTCCATTGTACATAAGGACCACAACTTTTTTATCCATTTTTCGCTTTCCTGGGATATTTAAGGTGGAATGAAGTGGAGGTCCTTGTCAACAGAGCAGCCCTAAACTTTGGGGTGCTTGTGTCTTGCTGATTTTCAATTTTCCCACTTTATCCCCCCATGCGTGGAAGTGCCCTATGCTCTCTAAGCTGTGTTTTTTAGATGTTTCAGGACACACCGTACACTTCTCCAGAGTGGCTGTTGGCAATTTACATCCCGCCCATCAGTGTAGCAAGGCTCCCATTTCTCCATGGCCTGTCCTGCATTTCTGGTTTTGACACTTTTTTCAGCATGGCCCTTTTGACCGATGGGAAGCGAGACTTCTTTGTAGCGCTGATTTGCCTTTCCAGGTTGCTTGGTTGGCCAAAAAGGGCGTATGCGTTTTTTCCTGAATATATTCAGGAAAAAACGCATACGCCCTTTTTGGCCAAGGGCATCATTGTCAACGTTTTGCCGCTTTTCATGTGCTTTAAAGGC
This sequence comes from Balaenoptera physalus, assembly GCF_965194825.1. Classification (NCBI taxonomy): domain Eukaryota; kingdom Metazoa; phylum Chordata; class Mammalia; order Artiodactyla; family Balaenopteridae; genus Balaenoptera; species Balaenoptera physalus. The sequence goes on along the minus strand of NW_028126247.1, from coordinate 189,282 downwards.
GATTCGAATCTACCTCCTGAAATCTGTTTCCTGCAATTCTGCCTTGATTTCAAATCCTCTTCTTTGCCTTCCCTCAATATATTTGTGGACGAGAGTTATCATTTATAACTCTGCAGGTTTGTGAATTGCAGTGCCCTGAAGCTCCATTTTACAAGTCGCTTCTTTGGGAGCTGGCCGCAAAAGCGCAGGATGGCTTCAGGCCCTGTTCTGGTTCCGGGGGGCAGGCTGAGCCTGTGGTTAATTCTTCTTCCTGATGGGAAAATAGAGTGACCTGTGCCTGACCCAACACCAAGATCTAGTCTCTCATTGGTTCCCCGTCTTCCCGTGCATCCTCAGGACAAATTGCAACCTGTACGGAACAGGAGGTTAAAGGTGCTGATGCTCCAAGTAGGGAGATTGCTAGTAAAGTGGCTGGAATGGCGAACCCGAGCACAAGGAGATGAGAAATGAGGTGCGTTTTAGAAACCTTTCCCCATCACACGGTGTACCATCTTCTGGGTTTCTCATGCATGTTTTCAATGTAGGAAGATACCCTTGAACCTGGAGATTTGGGACCCATGCGATGGGTAGCACGCAGTATTACTTTACAGGGTCTGCGTTTGCTCACCCAACCTCACCAAACCTCTCAGCCCCAAGAGTGTCCACCCTTATGTCTCATCCAGCTGTGGGTCTAGATATGGTCAATCCAGGTTGCATCACAGCCCCTGAACGAATTGTGTAAGAATTTCTCTGTCTTTCCCTGTCTTTGTTTCATGGGTTTTTAAAAGTAATTTATTTTTATAATGGGGTTTAGCTGCTTTTCACGGCTGTGTTTATGCCGCTTTACACCCACTTGACACACTAACAGAGAGATATCAATACATAGGTTTTAAGATTATTACTAGTCAGATATATTCTTGTGTGGTGAATCGGGCGTGTTGAGTCCAGTTCTCTGAGCAAGGAGTAGGTCTTGTCTATTACATATTGGGTTTATGGAACGGTATCTGAGCTAATTTGAAACTCTTGTTTTATGTATCACCCCACCTCACCTTTCCCGATAAGCAGCCATAGTGTGTTTTCTGCATGTGTGACTCTGTTCTGTTTTGTAATTCAGTTCAAGTGTAACGGTTTTTACATTCCCTCTATAAGTGACACCTTATGAGAAGTGTCCTTTTCTGTGTGACTTATTTCACTTAGAATCGTCTTACCTAAATCCACTCATCATGCTGCTACTAGCCTTATGACATTGATTTCATGGCTGAGTGATATTCCATTGTACATAAGGACCACAACTTTTTTATCCATTTTTCGCTTTCCTGGGATATTTAAGGTGGAATGAAGTGGAGGTCCTTGTCAACAGAGCAGCCCTAAACTTTGGGGTGCTTGTGTCTTGCTGATTTTCAATTTTCCCACTTTATCCCCCCATGCGTGGAAGTGCCCTATGCTCTCTAAGCTGTGTTTTTTAGATGTTTCAGGACACACCGTACACTTCTCCAGAGTGGCTGTTGGCGATTTACATCCCGCCCATCAGTGTAGCAAGGCTCCGATTCCTCCATGGCCTGTCCTGCATTTCTGGTTTTGACACTTTTTTCAGCATGGCCCTTTTGACCGATGGGAAGCGAGACTTCTTTGTAGCGCTGATTTGCCTTTCCAGGTTGCTTGGTTGGCCAAAAAGGGCGTATGCGTTTTTTCCTGAATATATTCAGGAAAAAACGCATACGCCCTTTTTGGCCAAGGGCATCATTGTCAACGTTTTGCCGCTTTTCATGTGCTTTAAAGGCGATTCGAATCTACCTCCTGAAATCTGTTTCCTGCAATTCTGCCTTGATTTCAAATCCTCTTCTTTGCCTTCCCTCAATATATTTGTGGACGAGAGTTATCATTTATAACTCGCAGGTTTGTGAATTGCAGTGCCCTGAAGCTCCATTTTACAAGTCGCTTTTTTGGGAGCTGGCCGCAAAAGCGCAGGATGGCTTCAGGCCCTGTTCTGGTTCCGGGGGGCAGGCTGAGCCTGTGGTTAATTCTTCTTCCTGATGGGAAAATAGAGTGACCTGTGCCTGTCCCAACACCAAGATCTAGTCTCTCATTGGTTCCCCGTCTTCCCGTGCATCCTCAGGACAAATTACAACCTGTACGGAACAGGAGGTTAAAGGTGCTGATGCTCCAAGTAGGGAGATTGCTAGTAAAGTGGCTGGAATGGCGAACCCGAGCACAAGGAGATGAGAAATGAGGTGCGTTTTAGAAACCTTTCCCCATCACACGGTGTACCATCTTCTGGGTTTCTCATGCATGTTTTCGATGTAGGAAGATACCCTTGAACCTGGAGATTTGGGACCCATGCGATGGATAGCACGCAGTATTACTTTAAAGGGTCTGCGTTTGCTCACCCAACCTCACCACACCTCTCAGCCCCAAGAGTGTCCACCCTTATGTCTCATCCAGCTGTGGGTCTAGATATGGTCAATCCAGGTTGCATCACAGCCCCTGAACGAATTGTGTAAGAGTTTCTCTGTCTTTCCCTGTCTTTGTTTCATGGGTTTTTAAAAGTAATTTATTTTTATAATGGGGTTTAGCTGCTTTTCACGGCTGTGTTTATGCCGCTTTACACCCACTTGACACACTAACAGAGAGATATCAATACATAGGTTTTAAGATTATTACTAGTCAGATATATTCTTGTGTGGTGAATCGGGCGTGTTGAGTCCAGTTCTCTGAGCAAGGAGTAGGTCTTGTCTATTACATATTGGGTTTATGGAACGGTATCTGAGCTAATTTGAAACTCTTGTTTTATGTATCACCCCACCTCACCTTTCCCGTTAAGCAGCCATAGTGTGTTTTCTGCATGTGTGACTCTGTTCTGTTTTGTAATTCAGTTCAAGTGTAACGGTTTTTACATTCCCTCTATAAGTGACACCTTATGAGAAGTGTCCTTTTCTGTGTGACTTATTTCACTTAGAATCGTCTTACCTAAATCCACTCATCATGCTGCTACTAGCCTTATGACATTGATTTCATGGCTGAGTGATATTCCATTGTACATAAGGACCACAACTTTTTTATCCATTTTTCGCTTTCCTGGGATATTTAAGGTGGAATGAAGTGGAGGTCCTTGTCAACAGAGCAGCCCTAAACTTTGGGGTGCTTGTGTCTTGCTGATTTTCAATTTTCCCACTTTATCCCCCCATGCGTGGAAGTGCCCTATGCTCTCTAAGCTGTGTTTTTTAGATGTTTCAGGACACACCGTACACTTCTCCAGAGTGGCTGTTGGCGATTTACATCCCGCCCATCAGTGTAGCAAGGCTCCCATTTCTCCATGGCCTGTCCTGCATTTCTGGTTTTGACACTTTTTTCAGCATGGCCCTTTTGACCGATGGGAAGCGAGACTTCTTTGTAGCGCTGATTTGCCTTTCCAGGTTGCTTGGTTGGCCAAAAAGTGCGTATGCGTTTTTTCCTGAATATATTCAGGAAAAAACGCATACGCCCTTTTTGGCCAAGGGCATCATTGTCAACGTTTTCTGCTTTTCATGTGCTTTAAAGGCGATTCGAATCTACCTCCTGAAATCTGTTTCCTGCAATTCTGCCTTGATTTCAAATCCTCTTCTTTGCCTTCCCTCAATATATTTGTGGACGAGAGTTATCATTTATAACTCGCAGGTTTGTGAATTGCAGTGCCCTGAAGCTCCATTTTACAAGTCGCTTTTTTGGGAGCTGGCCGCAAAAGCGCAGGATGGCTTCAGGCCCTGTTCTGGTTCCGGGGGGCAGGCTGAGCCTGTGGTTAATTCTTCTTCCTGATGGGAAAATAGAGTGACCTGTGCCTGTCCCAACACCAAGATCTAGTCTCTCATTGGTTCCCCGTCTTCCCGTGCATCCTCAGGACAAATTACAACCTGTACGGAACAGGAGGTTAAAGGTGCTGATGCTCCAAGTAGGGAGATTGCTAGTAAAGTGGCTGGAATGGCGAACCCGAGCACAAGGAGATGAGAAATGAGGTGCGTTTTAGAAACCTTTCCCCATCACACGGTGTACCATCTTCTGGGTTTCTCATGCATGTTTTCGATGTAGGAAGATGCCCTTGAACCTGGAGATTTGGGACCCATGCGATGGGTAGCACGCAGTATTACTTTAAAGGGTCTGCGTTTGCTCACCCAACCTCACCACACCTCTCAGCCCCAAGAGTGTCCAACCTTATGTCTCATCCAGCTGTGGGTCTAGATATGGTCAATCCAGGTTGCATCACAGCCCCTGAACGAATTGTGTAAGAGTTTCTCTGTCTTTCCCTGTCTTTGTTTCATGGGTTTTTAAAAGTAATTTATTTTTATAATGGGGTTTAGCTGCTTTTCACGGCTGTGTTTATGCCGCTTTACACCCACTTGACACACTAACAGAGAGATATCAATACATAGGTTTTAAGATTATTACTAGTCAGATATATTCTTGTGCGGTGAATCGGGCGTGTTGAGTCCAGTTCTCTGAGCAAGGAGTAGGTCTTGTCTATTACATATTGGGTTTATGGAACGGTATCTGAGCTAACTTGAAACTCTTGTTTTATGTATCACCCCACCTCACCTTTCCCGTTAAGCAGCCATAGTGTGTTTTCTGCATGTGTGACTCTGTTCTGTTTTGTAATTCAGTTCAAGTGTAAATGTTTTTACATTCCCTCTATAAGTGACACCTTATGAGAAGTGTCCTTTTCTGTGTGACTTATTTCACTTAGAATCGTCTTACCTAAATCCACTCATCATGCTGCTACTAGCCTTATGACATTGATTTCATGGCTGAGTGATATTCCATTGTACATAAGGACCACAACTTTTTTATCCATTTTTCGCTTTCCTGGGATATTTAAGGTGGAATGAAGTGGAGGTCCTTGTCAACAGAGCAGCCCTAAACTTTGGGGTGCTTGTGTCTTGCTGATTTTCAATTTTCCCACTTTATCCCCCCATGCGTGGAAGTGCCCTATGCTCTCTAAGCTGTGTTTTTTAGATGTTTCAGGACACACCGTACACTTCTCCAGAGTGGCTGTTGGCGATTTACATCCCGCCCATCAGTGTAGCAAGGCTCCCATTTCTCCATGGCCTGTCCTGCATTTCTGGTTTTGACACTTTTTTCAGCATGGCCCTTTTGACTGATGGGAAGCGAGACTTCTTTGTAGCGCTGATTTGCCTTTCCAGGTTGCTTGGTTGGCCAAAAAGGGCGTATGCGTTTTTTCCTGAATATATTCAGGAAAAAACGCATACGCCCTTTTTGGCCAAGGGCATCATTGTCAACGTTTTGCCGCTTTTCATGTGCTTTAAAGGCGATTCGAATCTACCTCCTGAAATCTGTTTCCTGCAATTCTGCCTTGATTTCAAATCCTCTTCTTTGCCTTCCCTCAATATATTTGTGGACGAGAGTTATCATTTATAACTCGCAGGTTTGTGAATTGCAGTGCCCTGAAGCTCCATTTTACAAGTCGCTTTTTTGGGAGCTGGCCGCAAAAGCGCAGGATGGCTTCAGGCCCTGTTCTGGTTCCGGGGGGCAGGCTGAGCCTGTGGTTAATTCTTCTTCCTGATGGGAAAATAGAGTGACCTGTGCCTGTCCCAACACCAAGATCTAGTCTCTCATTGGTTCCCCGTCTTCCCATGCATCCTCAGGACAAATTACAACCTGTACGGAACAGGAGGTTAAAGGTGCTGATGCTCCAAGTAGGGAGATTGCTAGTAAAGTGGCTGGAATGGCGAACCCGAGCACAAGGAGATGAGAAATGAGGTGCGTTTTAGAAACCTTTCCCCATCACACGGTGTACCATCTTCTGGGTTTCTCATGCATGTTTTCGATGTAGGAAGATGCCCTTGAACCTGGAGATTTGGGACCCATGCGATGGGTAGCACGCAGTATTACTTTAAAGGGTCTGCGTTTGCTCACCCAACCTCACCACACCTCTCAGCCCCAAGAGTGTCCACCCTTATGTCTCATCCAGCTGTGGGTCTAGATATGGTCAATCCAGGTTGCATCACAGCCCCTGAACGAATTGTGTAAGAGTTTCTCTGTCTTTCCCAGTCTTTGTTTCATGGGTTTTTAAAAGTAATTTATTTTTATAATGGGGTTTAGCTGCTTTTCACGGCTGTGTATATGCCGCTTTACACCCACTTGACACACTAACAGAGAGATATCAATACATAGGTTTTAAGATTATTACTAGTCAGATATATTCTTGTGTGGTGAATCGGGCGTGTTGAGTCCAGTTCTCTGAGCAAGGAGTAGGTCTTGTCTATTACATATTGGGTTTATGGAACGGTATCTGAGCTAATTTGAAACTCTTGTTTTATGTATCACCCCACCTCACCTTTCCCGTTAAGCAGCCATAGTGTGTTTTCTGCATGTGTGACTCTGTTCTGTTTTGTAATTCAGTTCAAGTGTAACGGTTTTTACATTCCCTCTATAAGTGACACCTTATGAGAAGTGTCCTTTTCTGTGTGACTTATTTCACTTAGAATCGTCTTACCTAAATCCACTCATCATGCTGCTACTAGCCTTATGACATTGATTTCATGGCTGAGTGATATTCCATTGTACATAAGGACCACAACTTTTTTATCCATTTTTCGCTTTCCTGGGATATTTAAGGTGGAATGAAGTGGAGGTCCTTGTCAACAGAGCAGCCCTAAACTTTGGGGTGCTTGTGTCTTGCTGATTTTCAATTTTCCCACTTTATCCCCCCATGCGTGGAAGTGCCCTATGCTCTCTAAGCTGTGTTTTTTAGATGTTTCAGGACACACCGTACACTTCTCCAGAGTGGCTGTTGGCGATTTACATCCCGCCCATCAGTGTAGCAAGGCTCCCATTTCTCCATGGCCTGTCCTGCATTTCTGGTTTTGACACTTTTTTCAGCATGGCCCTTTTGACCGATGGGAAGCGAGACTTCTTTGTAGCGCTGATTTGCCTTTCCAGGTTGCTTGGTTGGCCAAAAAGTGCGTATGCGTTTTTTCCTGAATATATTCAGGAAAAAACGCATACGCCCTTTTTGGCCAAGGGCATCATTGTCAACGTTTTCTGCTTTTCATGTGCTTTAAAGGCGATTCGAATCTACCTCCTGAAATCTGTTTCCTGCAATTCTGCCTTGATTTCAAATCCTCTTCTTTGCCTTCCCTCAATATATTTGTGGACGAGAGTTATCATTTATAACTCGCAGGTTTGTGAATTGCAGTGCCCTGAAGCTCCATTTTACAAGTCGCTTTTTTGGGAGCTGTCCGCAAAAGCGCAGGATGGCTTCAGGCCCTTTTCTGGTTCCGGGGGGCAGGCTGAGCCTGTGGTTAATTCTTCTTCCTGATGGGAAAATAGAGTGACCTGTGCCTGTCCCAACACCAAGATCTAGTCTCTCATTGGTTCCCCGTCTTCCCGTGCATCCTCAGGACAAATTACAACCTGTACGGAACAGGAGGTTAAAGGTGCTGATGCTCCAAGTAGGGAGATTGCTAGTAAAGTGGCTGGAATGGCGAACCCGAGCACAAGGAGATGAGAAATGAGGTGCGTTTTAGAAACCTTTCCCCATCACACGGTGTACCATCTTCTGGGTTTCTCATGCATGTTTTCGATGTAGGAAGATGCCCTTGAACCTGGAGATTTGGGACCCATGCGATGGGTAGCACGCAGTATTACTTTAAAGGGTCTGCGTTTGCTCACCCAACCTCACCACACCTCTCAGCCCCAAGAGTGTCCACCCTTATGTCTCATCCAGCTGTGGGTCTAGATATGGTCAATCCAGGTTGCATCACAGCCCCTGAACGAATTGTGTAAGAGTTTCTCTGTCTTTCCCTGTCTTTGTTTCATGGGTTTTTAAAAGTAATTTATTTTTATAATGGGGTTTAGCTGCTTTTCACGGCTGTGTTTATGCCGCTTTACACCCACTTGACACACTAACAGAGAGATATCAATACATAGGTTTTAAGATTATTACTAGTCAGATATATTCTTGTGTGGTGAATCGGGCGTGTTGAGTCCAGTTCTCTGAGCAAGGAGTAGGTCTTGTCTATTACATATTGGGTTTATGGAACGGTATCTGAGCTAATTTGAAACTCTTGTTTTATGTATCACCCCACCTCACCTTTCCCGTTAAGCAGCCATAGTGTGTTTTCTGCATGTGTGACTCTGTTCTGTTTTGTAATTCAGTTCAAGTGTAACGGTTTTTACATTCCCTCTATAAGTGACACCTTATGAGAAGTGTCCTTTTATGTGTGACTTATTTCACTTAGAATCGTCTTACCTAAATCCACTCATCATGCTGCTACTAGACTTATGACATTGATTTCATGGCTGAGTGATATTCCATTGTACATAAGGACCACAACTTTTTTATCCATTTTTCGCTTTCCTGGGATATTTAAGGTGGAATGAAGTGGAGGTCCTTGTCAACAGAGCAGCCCTAAACTTTGGGGTGCTTGTGTCTTGCTGATTTTCAATTTTCCCACTTTATCTCCCCATGAGTGGAAGTGCCCTATGCTCTCTAAGCTGTGTTTTTTAGATGTTTCAGGACACACCGTACACTTCTCTAGAGTGGCTGTTGGCGATTTACATCCCGCCCATCAGTGTAGCAAGGCTCCCATTTCTCCATGGCCTGTCCTGCACTTCTGGTTTTGACACTTTTTTCAGCATGGCCCTTTTGACCGATGGGAGGCGAGACTTCTTTGTAGCGCTGATTTGTCTTTCCAGGTTGCTTGGTTGGCCAAAAAGGGCGTATGCGTTTTTTCCTGAATATATTCAGGAAAAAACGCATACGCCCTTTTTGGCCAAGGGCATCATTGTCAACGTTTTGCCACTTTTCATGTGCTTTAAAGGCGATTCGAATCTACCTCCTGAAATCTGTTTCCTGCAATTCTGCCTTGATTTCAAATCCTCTTCTTTGCCTTCCCTCAATATATTTGTGGACGAGAGTTATCATTTATAACTCGCAGGTTTCTGAATTGCAGTGCACTGAAGCTCCATTTTACAAGACGCTTCTTTGGGAGCTGGCCGCAAAAGCGCAGGATGGCTTCAGGCCCTGTTCTGGTTCCTGGGGGCAGGCTGAGCCTGTGGTTAATTCTTCTTCCTGATGGGAAAATAGAGTGACCTGTGCCTGTCCCAACACCAAGATCTAGTCTCTCATTGGTTCCCCGTCTTCCCGTGCATCCTCAGGACAAATTGCAACCTGTACGGAACAGGAGGTTAAAGGTGCTGATGCTCCAAGTAGGGAGATTGCTAGTAAAGTGGCTGGAATGGCCAACCCGAGCACAAGGAGATGAGAAATGAGGTGCGTCTTAGAAACCTTTCCCCATCAGACGGTGTACCATCTTCTGGGTTTCTCATGCATGTTTTCGATGTAGGAAGATGCCCTTGAACCTGGAGATTTGGGACCCATGCGATGGGTAGCACGCAGTATTACTTTAAAGGGTCTGCGTTTGCTCACCCAACCTCACCACACCTCTCAGCCCCAAGAGTGTCCACCCTTATGTCTCATCCAGCTGTGGGTCTAGATATGGTCAATCCAGGTTGCATCACAGCCCCTGAACGAATTGTGTAAGAATTTCTCTGTCTTTCCCTGTCTTCGTTTCATGGGTTTTTAAAAGTAATTTATTTTTATAATGGGGTTTAGCTGCTTTTCACGGCTGTGTTTATGCCGCTTTACACCCACTTGACACACTAACAGAGAGATATCAATACATAGGTTTTAAGATTATTACTAGTCAGATATATTCTTGTGCGGTGAATCGGGCGTGTTGAGTCCAGTTCTCTGAGAAAGGAGTAGGTCTTGTCTATTACATATTGGGTTTATGGAACGGTATCTGAGCTAATTTGAAACTCTTGTTTTATGTATCACCCCACCTCACCTTTCCCGTTAAGCAGCCATAGTGTGTTTTCTGCATGTGTGACTCTGTTCTGTTTTGTAATTCAGTTCAAGTGTAACGGTTTTTACATTCCGTCTATAAGTGACACCTTATGAGAAGTGTCCTTTTCTGTGTGACTTATTTCACTTAGAATCGTCTTACCTAAATCCACTCATCATGCTGCTACTAGCCTTATGACATTGATTTCATGGCTGAGTGATATTCCATTGTACATAAGGACCACAACTTTTTGATCCATTTTTCGCTTTCCTGGGATATTTAAGGTGGAATGAAGTGGAGGTCCTTGTCAACAGAGCAGCCCTAAACTTTGGGGTGCTTGTGTCTTGCTGATTTTCAATTTTCCCACTTTATCCCCCCATGCGTGGAAGTGCCCTATGCTCTCTAAACTGTGTTTTTTAGATGTTTCAGGACACACCGTACACTTCTCCAGAGTGGCTGTTGGCGATTTACATCCCGCCCATCAGTGTAGCAAGGCTCCCATTTCTCCATGGCCTGTCCTGCATTTCTGGTTTTGACACTTTTTTCAGCATGGCCCTTTTGACCGATGGGAAGCGAGACTTCTTTGTAGCGCTGATTTGCTTTCCAGGTTGCTTGGTTGGCCAAAAAGGGCGTATGCGTTTTTTTCTGAATATATTCAGGAAAAAACGCATACGCCCTTTTTGGCCAAGGGCATCATTGTCAACGTTTTGCCGCTTTTCATGTGCTTTAAAGGCGATTCGAATCTACCTCCTGAAATCTGTTTCCTGCAATTCTGCCTTGATTTCAAATCCTCTTCTTTGCCTTCCCTCAATATATTTGTGGACGAGAGTTATCATTTATAACTCTGCAGGTTTGTGAATTGCAGTGCCCTGAAGCTCCATTTTACAAGTCGCTTCTTTGGGAGCTGGCCGCAAAAGCGCAGGATGGCTTCAGGCCCTGTTCTGGTTCCGGGGGGCAGGCTGAGCCTGTGGTTAATTCTTCTTCCTGATGGGAAAATAGAGTGACCTGTGCCTGACCCAACACCAAGATCTAGTCTCTCATTGGTTCCCCGTCTTCCCGTGCATCCTCAGGACAAATTGCAACCTGTACGGAACAGGAGGTTAAAGGTGCTGATGCTCCAAGTAGGGAGATTGCTAGTAAAGTGGCTGGAATGGCGAACCCGAGCACAAGGAGATGAGAAATGAGGTGCGTTTTAGAAACCTTTCCCCATCACACGGTGTACCATCTTCTGGGTTTCTCATGCATGTTTTCAATGTAGGAAGATACCCTTGAACCTGGAGATTTGGGACCCATGCGATGGGTAGCACGCAGTATTACTTTACAGGGTCTGCGTTTGCTCACCCAACCTCACCAAACCTCTCAGCCCCAAGAGTGTCCACCCTTATGTCTCATCCAGCTGTGGGTCTAGATATGGTCAATCCAGGTTGCATCACAGCCCCTGAACGAATTGTGTAAGAATTTCTCTGTCTTTCCCTGTCTTTGTTTCATGGGTTTTTAAAAGTAATTTATTTTTATAATGGGGTTTAGCTGCTTTTCACGGCTGTGTTTATGCCGCTTTACACCCACTTGACACACTAACAGAGAGATATCAATACATAGGTTTTAAGATTATTACTAGTCAGATATATTCTTGTGTGGTGAATCGGGCGTGTTGAGTCCAGTTCTCTGAGCAAGGAGTAGGTCTTGTCTATTACATATTGGGTTTATGGAACGGTATCTGAGCTAATTTGAAACTCTTGTTTTATGTATCACCCCACCTCACCTTTCCCGATAAGCAGCCATAGTGTGTTTTCTGCATGTGTGACTCTGTTCTGTTTTGTAATTCAGTTCAAGTGTAACGGTTTTTACATTCCCTCTATAAGTGACACCTTATGAGAAGTGTCCTTTTCTGTGTGACTTATTTCACTTAGAATCGTCTTACCTAAATCCACTCATCATGCTGCTACTAGCCTTATGACATTGATTTCATGGCTGAGTGATATTCCATTGTACATAAGGACCACAACTTTTTTATCCATTTTTCGCTTTCCTGGGATATTTAAGGTGGAATGAAGTGGAGGTCCTTGTCAACAGAGCAGCCCTAAACTTTGGGGTGCTTGTGTCTTGCTGATTTTCAATTTTCCCACTTTATCCCCCCATGCGTGGAAGTGCCCTATGCTCTCTAAGCTGTGTTTTTTAGATGTTTCAGGACACACCGTACACTTCTCCAGAGTGGCTGTTGGCGATTTACATCCCGCCCATCAGTGTAGCAAGGCTCCGATTCCTCCATGGCCTGTCCTGCATTTCTGGTTTTGACACTTTTTTCAGCATGGCCCTTTTGACCGATGGGAAGCGAGACTTCTTTGTAGCGCTGATTTGCCTTTCCAGGTTGCTTGGTTGGCCAAAAAGGGCGTATGCGTTTTTTCCTGAATATATTCAGGAAAAAACGCATACGCCCTTTTTGGCCAAGGGCATCATTGTCAACGTTTTGCCGCTTTTCATGTGCTTTAAAGGCGATTCGAATCTACCTCCTGAAATCTGTTTCCTGCAATTCTGCCTTGATTTCAAATCCTCTTCTTTGCCTTCCCTCAATATATTTGTGGACGAGAGTTATCATTTATAACTCGCAGGTTTGTGAATTGCAGTGCCCTGAAGCTCCATTTTACAAGTCGCTTTTTTGGGAGCTGGCCGCAAAAGCGCAGGATGGCTTCAGGCCCTGTTCTGGTTCCGGGGGGCAGGCTGAGCCTGTGGTTAATTCTTCTTCCTGATGGGAAAATAGAGTGACCTGTGCCTGTCCCAACACCAAGATCTAGTCTCTCATTGGTTCCCCGTCTTCCCGTGCATCCTCAGGACAAATTACAACCTGTACGGAACAGGAGGTTAAAGGTGCTGATGCTCCAAGTAGGGAGATTGCTAGTAAAGTGGCTGGAATGGCGAACCCGAGCACAAGGAGATGAGAAATGAGGTGCGTTTTAGAAACCTTTCCCCATCACACGGTGTACCATCTTCTGGGTTTCTCATGCATGTTTTCGATGTAGGAAGATGCCCTTGAACCTGGAGATTTGGGACCCATGCGATGGGTAGCACGCAGTATTACTTTAAAGGGTCTGCGTTTGCTCACCCAACCTCACCACACCTCTCAGCCCCAAGAGTGTCCACCCTTATGTCTCATCCAGCTGTGGGTCTAGATATGGTCAATCCAGGTTGCATCACAGCCCCTGAACGAATTGTGTAAGAGTTTCTCTGTCTTTCCCTGTCTTTGTTTCATGGGTTTTTAAAAGTAATTTATTTTTATAATGGGGTTTAGCTGCTTTTCACGGCTGTGTTTATGCCGCTTTACACCCACTTGACACACTAACAGAGAGATATCAATACATAGGTTTTAAGATTATTACTAGTCAGATATATTCTTGTGTGGTGAATCGGGCGTGTTGAGTCCAGTTCTCTGAGCAAGGAGTAGGTCTTGTCTATTACATATTGGGTTTATGGAACGGTATCTGAGCTAATTTGAAACTCTTGTTTTATGTATCACCCCACCTCACCTTTCCCGTTAAGCAGCCATAGTGTGTTTTCTGCATGTGTGACTCTGTTCTGTTTTGTAATTCAGTTCAAGTGTAACGGTTTTTACATTCCCTCTATAAGTGACACCTTATGAGAAGTGTCCTTTTCTGTGTGACTTATTTCACTTAGAATCGTCTTACCTAAATCCACTCATCATGCTGCTACTAGCCTTATGACATTGATTTCATGGCTGAGTGATATTCCATTGTACATAAGGACCACAACTTTTTTATCCATTTTTCGCTTTCCTGGGATATTTAAGGTGGAATGAAGTGGAGGTCCTTGTCAACAGAGCAGCCCTAAACTTTGGGGTGCTTGTGTCTTGCTGATTTTCAATTTTCCCACTTTATCCCCCCATGCGTGGAAGTGCCCTATGCTCTCTAAGCTGTGTTTTTTAGATGTTTCAGGACACACCGTACACTTCTCCAGAGTGGCTGTTGGCGATTTACATCCCGCCCATCAGTGTAGCAAGGCTCCCATTTCTCCATGGCCTGTCCTGCATTTCTGGTTTTGACACTTTTTTCAGCATGGCCCTTTTGACCGATGGGAAGCGAGACTTCTTTGTAGCGCTGATTTGCCTTTCCAGGTTGCTTGGTTGGCCAAAAAGTGCGTATGCGTTTTTTCCTGAATATATTCAGGAAAAAACGCATACGCCCTTTTTGGCCAAGGGCATCATTGTCAACGTTTTCTGCTTTTCATGTGCTTTAAAGGCGATTCGAATCTACCTCCTGAAATCTGTTTCCTGCAATTCTGCCTTGATTTCAAATCCTCTTCTTTGCCTTCCCTCAATATATTTGTGGACGAGAGTTATCATTTATAACTCGCAGGTTTGTGAATTGCAGTGCCCTGAAGCTCCATTTTACAAGTCGCTTTTTTGGGAGCTGGCCGCAAAAGCGCAGGATGGCTTCAGGCCCTGTTCTGGTTCCGGGGGGCAGGCTGAGCCTGTGGTTAATTCTTCTTCCTGATGGGAAAATAGAGTGACCTGTGCCTGTCCCAACACCAAGATCTAGTCTCTCATTGGTTCCCCGTCTTCCCGTGCATCCTCAGGACAAATTACAACCTGTACGGAACAGGAGGTTAAAGGTGCTGATGCTCCAAGTAGGGAGATTGCTAGTAAAGTGGCTGGAATGGCGAACCCGAGCACAAGGAGATGAGAAATGAGGTGCGTTTTAGAAACCTTTCCCCATCACACGGTGTACCATCTTCTGGGTTTCTCATGCATGTTTTCGATGTAGGAAGATGCCCTTGAACCTGGAGATTTGGGACCCATGCGATGGGTAGCACGCAGTATTACTTTAAAGGGTCTGCGTTTGCTCACCCAACCTCACCACACCTCTCAGCCCCAAGAGTGTCCAACCTTATGTCTCATCCAGCTGTGGGTCTAGATATGGTCAATCCAGGTTGCATCACAGCCCCTGAACGAATTGTGTAAGAGTTTCTCTGTCTTTCCCTGTCTTTGTTTCATGGGTTTTTAAAAGTAATTTATTTTTATAATGGGGTTTAGCTGCTTTTCACGGCTGTGTTTATGCCGCTTTACACCCACTTGACACACTAACAGAGAGATATCAATACATAGGTTTTAAGATTATTACTAGTCAGATATATTCTTGTGCGGTGAATCGGGCGTGTTGAGTCCAGTTCTCTGAGCAAGGAGTAGGTCTTGTCTATTACATATTGGGTTTATGGAACGGTATCTGAGCTAACTTGAAACTCTTGTTTTATGTATCACCCCACCTCACCTTTCCCGTTAAGCAGCCATAGTGTGTTTTCTGCATGTGTGACTCTGTTCTGTTTTGTAATTCAGTTCAAGTGTAAATGTTTTTACATTCCCTCTATAAGTGACACCTTATGAGAAGTGTCCTTTTCTGTGTGACTTATTTCACTTAGAATCGTCTTACCTAAATCCACTCATCATGCTGCTACTAGCCTTATGACATTGATTTCATGGCTGAGTGATATTCCATTGTACATAAGGACCACAACTTTTTTATCCATTTTTCGCTTTCCTGGGATATTTAAGGTGGAATGAAGTGGAGGTCCTTGTCAACAGAGCAGCCCTAAACTTTGGGGTGCTTGTGTCTTGCTGATTTTCAATTTTCCCACTTTATCCCCCCATGCGTGGAAGTGCCCTATGCTCTCTAAGCTGTGTTTTTTAGATGTTTCAGGACACACCGTACACTTCTCCAGAGTGGCTGTTGGCGATTTACATCCCGCCCATCAGTGTAGCAAGGCTCCGATTCCTCCATGGCCTGTCCTGCATTTCTGGTTTTGACACTTTTTTCAGCATGGCCCTTTTGACCGATGGGAAGCGAGACTTCTTTGTAGCGCTGATTTGCCTTTCCAGGTTGCTTGGTTGGCCAAAAAGGGCGTATGCGTTTTTTCCTGAATATATTCAGGAAAAAACGCATACGCCCTTTTTGGCCAAGGGCATCATTGTCAACGTTTTGCCGCTTTTCATGTGCTTTAAAGGCGATTCGAATCTACCTCCTGAAATCTGTTTCCTGCAATTCTGCCTTGATTTCAAATCCTCTTCTTTGCCTTCCCTCAATATATTTGTGGACGAGAGTTATCATTTATAACTCGCAGGTTTGTGAATTGCAGTGCCCTGAAGCTCCATTTTACAAGTCGCTTTTCTGGGAGCTGGCCGCAAAAGCGCAGGATGGCTTCAGGCCCTGTTCTGGTTCCGGGGGGCAGGCTGAGCCTGTGGTTAATTCTTCTTCCTGATGGGAAAATAGAGTGACCTGTGCCTGTCCCAACACCAAGATCTAGTCTCTCATTGGTTCCCCGTCTTCCCGTGCATCCTCAGGACAAATTACAACCTGTACGGAACAGGAGGTTAAAGGTGCTGATGCTCCAAGTAGGGAGATTGCTAGTAAAGTGGCTGGAATGGCGAACCCGAGCACAAGGAGATGAGAAATGAGGTGCGTTTTAGAAACCTTTCCCCATCACACGGTGTACCATCTTCTGGGTTTCTCATGCATGTTTTCGATGTAGGAAGATGCCCTTGAACCTGGAGATTTGGGACCCATGCGATGGGTAGCACGCAGTATTACTTTAAAGGGTCTGCGTTTGCTCACCCAACCTCACCACACCTCTCAGCCCCAAGAGTGTCCACCCTTATGTCTCATCCAGCTGTGGGTCTAGATATGGTCAATCCAGGTTGCATCACAGCCCCTGAACGAATTGTGTAAGAGTTTCTCTGTCTTTCCCTGTCTTTGTTTCATGGGTTTTTAAAAGTAATTTATTTTTATAATGGGGTTTAGCTGCTTTTCACGGCTGTGTTTATGCCGCTTTACACCCACTTGACACACTAACAGAGAGATATCAATACATAGGTTTTAAGATTATTACTAGTCAGATATATTCTTGTGTGGTGAATCGGGCGTGTTGAGTCCAGTTCTCTGAGCAAGGAGTAGGTCTTGTCTATTACATATTGGGTTTATGGAACGGTATCTGAGCTAATTTGAAACTCTTGTTTTATGTATCACCCCACCTCACCTTTCCCGTTAAGCAGCCATAGTGTGTTTTCTGCATGTGTGACTCTGTTCTGTTTTGTAATTCAGTTCAAGTGTAACGGTTTTTACATTCCCTCTATAAGTGACACCTTATGAGAAGTGTCCTTTTCTGTGTGACTTATTTCACTTAGAATCGTCTTACCTAAATCCACTCATCATGCTGCTACTAGCCTTATGACATTGATTTCATGGCTGAGTGATATTCCATTGTACATAAGGACCACAACTTTTTTATCCATTTTTCGCTTTCCTGGGATATTTAAGGTGGAATGAAGTGGAGGTCCTTGTCAACAGAGCAGCCCTAAACTTTGGGGTGCTTGTGTCTTGCTGATTTTCAATTTTCCCACTTTATCCCCCCATGCGTGGAAGTGCCCTATGCTCTCTAAGCTGTGTTTTTTAGATGTTTCAGGACACACCGTACACTTCTCCAGAGTGGCTGTTGGCGATTTACATCCCGCCCATCAGTGTAGCAAGGCTCCCATTTCTCCATGGCCTGTCCTGCATTTCTGGTTTTGACACTTTTTTCAGCATGGCCCTTTTGACCGATGGGAAGCGAGACTTCTTTGTAGCGCTGATTTGCCTTTCCAGGTTGCTTGGTTGGCCAAAAAGTGCGTATGCGTTTTTTCCTGAATATATTCAGGAAAAAACGCATACGCCCTTTTTGGCCAAGGGCATCATTGTCAACGTTTTCTGCTTTTCATGTGCTTTAAAGGCGATTCGAATCTACCTCCTGAAATCTGTTTCCTGCAATTCTGCCTTGATTTCAAATCCTCTTCTTTGCCTTCCCTCAATATATTTGTGGACGAGAGTTATCATTTATAACTCGCAGGTTTGTGAATTGCAGTGCCCTGAAGCTCCATTTTACAAGTCGCTTTTTTGGGAGCTGGCCGCAAAAGCGCAGGATGGCTTCAGGCCCTGTTCTGGTTCCGGGGGGCAGGCTGAGCCTGTGGTTAATTCTTCTTCCTGATGGGAAAATAGAGTGACCTGTGCCTGTCCCAACACCAAGATCTAGTCTCTCATTGGTTCCCCGTCTTCCCGTGCATCCTCAGGACAAATTACAACCTGTACGGAACAGGAGGTTAAAGGTGCTGATGCTCCAAGTAGGGAGATTGCTAGTAAAGTGGCTGGAATGGCGAACCCGAGCACAAGGAGATGAGAAATGAGGTGCGTTTTAGAAACCTTTCCCCATCACACGGTGTACCATCTTCTGGGTTTCTCATGCATGTTTTCGATGTAGGAAGATGCCCTTGAACCTGGAGATTTGGGACCCATGCGATGGGTAGCACGCAGTATTACTTTAAAGGGTCTGCGTTTGCTCACCCAACCTCACCACACCTCTCAGCCCCAAGAGTGTCCAACCTTATGTCTCATCCAGCTGTGGGTCTAGATATGGTCAATCCAGGTTGCATCACAGCCCCTGAACGAATTGTGTAAGAGTTTCTCTGTCTTTCCCTGTCTTTGTTTCATGGGTTTTTAAAAGTAATTTATTTTTATAATGGGGTTTAGCTGCTTTTCACGGCTGTGTTTATGCCGCTTTACACCCACTTGACACACTAACAGAGAGATATCAATACATAGGTTTTAAGATTATTACTAGTCAGATATATTCTTGTGCGGTGAATCGGGCGTGTTGAGTCCAGTTCTCTGAGCAAGGAGTAGGTCTTGTCTATTACATATTGGGTTTATGGAACGGTATCTGAGCTAACTTGAAACTCTTGTTTTATGTATCACCCCACCTCACCTTTCCCGTTAAGCAGCCATAGTGTGTTTTCTGCATGTGTGACTCTGTTCTGTTTTGTAATTCAGTTCAAGTGTAAATGTTTTTACATTCCCTCTATAAGTGACACCTTATGAGAAGTGTCCTTTTCTGTGTGACTTATTTCACTTAGAATCGTCTTACCTAAATCCACTCATCATGCTGCTACTAGCCTTATGACATTGATTTCATGGCTGAGTGATATTCCATTGTACATAAGGACCACAACTTTTTTATCCATTTTTCGCTTTCCTGGGATATTTAAGGTGGAATGAAGTGGAGGTCCTTGTCAACAGAGCAGCCCTAAACTTTGGGGTGCTTGTGTCTTGCTGATTTTCAATTTTCCCACTTTATCCCCCCATGCGTGGAAGTGCCCTATGCTCTCTAAGCTGTGTTTTTTAGATGTTTCAGGACACACCGTACACTTCTCCAGAGTGGCTGTTGGCGATTTACATCCCGCCCATCAGTGTAGCAAGGCTCCCATTTCTCCATGGCCTGTCCTGCATTTCTGGTTTTGACACTTTTTTCAGCATGGCCCTTTTGACTGATGGGAAGCGAGACTTCTTTGTAGCGCTGATTTGCCTTTCCAGGTTGCTTGGTTGGCCAAAAAGGGCGTATGCGTTTTTTCCTGAATATATTCAGGAAAAAACGCATACGCCCTTTTTGGCCAAGGGCATCATTGTCAACGTTTTGCCGCTTTTCATGTGCTTTAAAGGCGATTCGAATCTACCTCCTGAAATCTGTTTCCTGCAATTCTGCCTTGATTTCAAATCCTCTTCTTTGCCTTCCCTCAATATATTTGTGGACGAGAGTTATCATTTATAACTCGCAGGTTTGTGAATTGCAGTGCCCTGAAGCTCCATTTTACAAGTCGCTTTTTTGGGAGCTGGCCGCAAAAGCGCAGGATGGCTTCAGGCCCTGTTCTGGTTCCGGGGGGCAGGCTGAGCCTGTGGTTAATTCTTCTTCCTGATGGGAAAATAGAGTGACCTGTGCCTGTCCCAACACCAAGATCTATTCTCTCATTGGTTCCCCGTCTTCCCGTGCATCCTCAGGACAAATTACAACCTGTACGGAACAGGAGGTTAAAGGTGCTGATGCTCCAAGTAGGGAGATTGCTAGTAAAGTGGCTGGAATGGCGAACCCGAGCACAAGGAGATGAGAAATGAGGTGCGTTTTAGAAACCTTTCCCCATCACACGGTGTACCATCTTCTGGGTTTCTCATGCATGTTTTCGATGTAGGAAGATGCCCTTGAACCTGGAGATTTGGGACCCATGCGATGGGTAGCACGCAGTATTACTTTAAAGGGTCTGCGTTTGCTCACCCAACCTCACCACACCTCTCAGCCCCAAGAGTGTCCACCCTTATGTCTCATCCAGCTGTGGGTCTAGATATGGTCAATCCAGGTGGCATCACAGCCCCTGAACGAATTGTGTAAGAGTTTCTCTGTCTTTCCCAGTCTTTGTTTCATGGGTTTTTAAAAGTAATTTATTTTTATAATGGGGTTTAGCTGCTTTTCACGGCTGTGTTTATGCCGCTTTACACCCACTTGACACACTAACAGAGAGATATCAATACATAGGTTTTAAGATTATTACTAGTCAGATATATTCTTGTGTGGTGAATCGGGCGTGTTGAGTCCAGTTCTCTGAGCAAGGAGTAGGTCTTGTCTATTACATATTGGGTTTATGGAACGGTATCTGAGCTAATTTGAAACTCTTGTTTTATGTATCACCCCACCTCACCTTTCCCGTTAAGCAGCCATAGTGTGTTTTCTGCATGTGTGACTCTGTTCTGTTTTGTAATTCAGTTCAAGTGTAACGGTTTTTACATTCCCTCTATAAGTGACACCTTATGAGAAGTGTCCTTTTCTGTGTGACTTATTTCACTTAGAATCGTCTTACCTAAATCCACTCATCATGCTGCTACTAGCCTTATGACATTGATTTCATGGCTGAGTGATATTCCATTGTACATAAGGACCACAACTTTTTTATCCATTTTTCGCTTTCCTGGGATATTTAAGGTGGAATGAAGTGGAGGTCCTTGTCAACAGAGCAGCCCTAAACTTTGGGGTGCTTGTGTCTTGCTGATTTTCAATTTTCCCACTTTATCCCCCCATGCGTGGAAGTGCCCTATGCTCTCTAAGCTGTGTTTTTTAGATGTTTCAGGACACACCGTCCACTTCTCCAGAGTGGCTGTTGGCGATTTACATCCCGCCCATCAGTGTAGCAAGGCTCCCATTTCTCCATGGCCTGTCCTGCATTTCTGGTTTTGACACTTTTTTCAGCATGGCCCTTTTGACCGATGGGAAGCGAGACTTCTTTGTAGCGCTGATTTGCCTTTCCAGGTTGCTTGGTTGGCCAAAAAGTGCGTATGCGTTTTTTCCTGAATATATTCAGGAAAAAACGCATACGCCCTTTTTGGCCAAGGGCATCATTGTCAACGTTTTCTGCTTTTCATGTGCTTTAAAGGCGATTCGAATCTACCTCCTGAAATCTGTTTCCTGCAATTCTGCCTTGATTTCAAATCCTCTTCTTTGCCTTCCCTCAATATATTTGTGGACGAGAGTTATCATTTATAACTCGCAGGTTTGTGAATTGCAGTGCCCTGAAGCTCCATTTTACAAGTCGCTTTTTTGGGAGCTGTCCGCAAAAGCGCAGGATGGCTTCAGGCCCTGTTCTGGTTCCGGGGGGCAGGCTGAGCCTGTGGTTAATTCTTCTTCCTGATGGGAAAATAGAGTGACCTGTGCCTGTCCCAACACCAAGATCTAGTCTCTCATTGGTTCCCCGTCTTCCCGTGCATCCTCAGGACAAATTACAACCTGTACGGAACAGGAGGTTAAAGGTGCTGATGCTCCAAGTAGGGAGATTGCTAGTAAAGTGGCTGGAATGGCGAACCCGAGCACAAGGAGATGAGAAATGAGGTGCGTTTTAGAAACCTTTCCCCATCACACGGTGTACCATCTTCTGGGTTTCTCATGCATGTTTTCGATGTAGGAAGATGCCCTTGAACCTGGAGATTTGGGACCCATGCGATGGGTAGCACGCAGTATTACTTTAAAGGGTCTGCGTTTGCTCACCCAACCTCACCACACCTCTCAGCCCCAAGAGTGTCCAACCTTATGTCTCATCCAGCTGTGGGTCTAGATATGGTCAATCCAGGTTGCATCACAGCCCCTGAACGAATTGTGTAAGAGTTTCTCTGTCTTTCCCTGTCTTTGTTTCATGGGTTTTTAAAAGTAATTTATTTTTATAATGGGGTTTAGCTGCTTTTCACGGCTGTGTTTATGCCGCTTTACACCCACTTGACACACTAACAGAGAGATATCAATACATAGGTTTTAAGATTATTACTAGTCAGATATATTCTTGTGCGGTGAATCGGGCGTGTTGAGTCCAGTTCTCTGAGCAAGGAGTAGGTCTTGTCTATTACATATTGGGTTTATGGAACGGTATCTGAGCTAACTTGAAACTCTTGTTTTATGTATCACCCCACCTCACCTTTCCCGTTAAGCAGCCATAGTGTGTTTTCTGCATGTGTGACTCTGTTCTGTTTTGTAATTCAGTTCAAGTGTAAATGTTTTTACATTCCCTCTATAAGTGACACCTTATGAGAAGTGTCCTTTTCTGTGTGACTTATTTCACTTAGAATCGTCTTACCTAAATCCACTCATCATGCTGCTACTAGCCTTATGACATTGATTTCATGGCTGAGTGATATTCCATTGTACATAAGGACCACAACTTTTTTATCCATTTTTCGCTTTCCTGGGATATTTAAGGTGGAATGAAGTGGAGGTCCTTGTCAACAGAGCAGCCCTAAACTTTGGGGTGCTTGTGTCTTGCTGATTTTCAATTTTCCCACTTTATCCCCCCATGCGTGGAAGTGCCCTATGCTCTCTAAGCTGTGTTTTTTAGATGTTTCAGGACACACCGTACACTTCTCCAGAGTGGCTGTTGGCGATTTACATCCCGCCCATCAGTGTAGCAAGGCTCCCATTTCTCCATGGCCTGTCCTGCATTTCTGGTTTTGACACTTTTTTCAGCATGGCCCTTTTGACTGATGGGAAGCGAGACTTCTTTGTAGCGCTGATTTGCCTTTCCAGGTTGCTTGGTTGGCCAAAAAGGGCGTATGCGTTTTTTCCTGAATATATTCAGGAAAAAACGCATACGCCCTTTTTGGCCAAGGGCATCATTGTCAACGTTTTGCCGCTTTTCATGTGCTTTAAAGGCGATTCGAATCTACCTCCTGAAATCTGTTTCCTGCAATTCTGCCTTGATTTCAAATCCTCTTCTTTGCCTTCCCTCAATATATTTGTGGACGAGAGTTATCATTTATAACTCGCAGGTTTGTGAATTGCAGTGCCCTGAAGCTCCATTTTACAAGTCGCTTTTTTGGGAGCTGGCCGCAAAAGCGCAGGATGGCTTCAGGCCCTGTTCTGGTTCCGGGGGGCAGGCTGAGCCTGTGGTTAATTCTTCTTCCTGATGGGAAAATAGAGTGACCTGTGCCTGTCCCAACACCAAGATCTAGTCTCTCATTGGTTCCCCGTCTTCCCGTGCATCCTCAGGACAAATTACAACCTGTACGGAACAGGAGGTTAAAGGTGCTGATGCTCCAAGTAGGGAGATTGCTAGTAAAGTGGCTGGAATGGCGAACCCGAGCACAAGGAGATGAGAAATGAGGTGCGTTTTAGAAACCTTTCCCCATCACACGGTGTACCATCTTCTGGGTTTCTCATGCATGTTTTCGATGTAGGAAGATGCCCTTGAACCTGGAGATTTGGGACCCATGCGATGGGTAGCACGCAGTATTACTTTAAAGGGTCTGCGTTTGCTCACCCAACCTCACCACACCTCTCAGCCCCAAGAGTGTCCACCCTTATGTCTCATCCAGCTGTGGGTCTAGATATGGTCAATCCAGGTTGCATCACAGCCCCTGAACGAATTGTGTAAGAGTTTCTCTGTCTTTCCCTGTCTTTGTTTCATGGGTTTTTAAAAGTAATTTATTTTTATAATGGGGTTTAGCTGCTTTTCACGGCTGTGTTTATGCCGCTTTACACCCACTTGACACACTAACAGAGAGATATCAATACATAGGTTTTAAGATTATTACTAGTCAGATATATTCTTGTGTGGTGAATCGGGCGTGTTGAGTCCAGTTCTCTGAGCAAGGAGTAGGTCTTGTCTATTACATATTGGGTTTATGGAACGGTATCTGAGCTAATTTGAAACTCTTGTTTTATGTATCACCCCACCTCACCTTTCCCGTTAAGCAGCCATAGTGTGTTTTCTGCATGTGTGACTCTGTTCTGTTTTGTAATTCAGTTCAAGTGTAACGGTTTTTACATTCCCTCTATAAGTGACACCTTATGAGAAGTGTCCTTTTCTGTGTGACTTATTTCACTTAGAATCGTCTTACCTAAATCCACTCATCATGCTGCTACTAGCCTTATGACATTGATTTCATGGCTGAGTGATATTCCATTGTACATAAGGACCACAACTTTTTTATCCATTTTTCGCTTTCCTGGGATATTTAAGGTGGAATGAAGTGGAGGTCCTTGTCAACAGAGCAGCCCTAAACTTTGGGGTGCTTGTGTCTTGCTGATTTTCAATTTTCCCACTTTATCCCCCCATGCGTGGAAGTGCCCTATGCTCTCTAAGCTGTGTTTTTTAGATGTTTCAGGACACACCGTACACTTCTCCAGAGTGGCTGTTGGCGATTTACATCCCGCCCATCAGTGTAGCAAGGCTCCCATTTCTCCATGGCCTGTCCTGCATTTCTGGTTTTGACACTTTTTTCAGCATGGCCCTTTTGACCGATGGGAAGCGAGACTTCTTTGTAGCGCTGATTTGCCTTTCCAGGTTGCTTGGTTGGCCAAAAAGTGCGTATGCGTTTTTTCCTGAATATATTCAGGAAAAAACGCATACGCCCTTTTTGGCCAAGGGCATCATTGTCAACGTTTTCTGCTTTTCATGTGCTTTAAAGGCGATTCGAATCTACCTCCTGAAATCTGTTTCCTGCAATTCTGCCTTGATTTCAAATCCTCTTCTTTGCCTTCCCTCAATATATTTGTGGACGAGAGTTATCATTTATAACTCGCAGGTTTGTGAATTGCAGTGCCCTGAAGCTCCATTTTACAAGTCGCTTTTTTGGGAGCTGGCCGCAAAAGCGCAGGATGGCTTCAGGCCCTGTTCTGGTTCCGGGGGGCAGGCTGAGCCTGTGGTTAATTCTTCTTCCTGATGGGAAAATAGAGTGACCTGTGCCTGTCCCAACACCAAGATCTAGTCTCTCATTGGTTCCCCGTCTTCCCGTGCATCCTCAGGACAAATTACAACCTGTACGGAACAGGAGGTTAAAGGTGCTGATGCTCCAAGTAGGGAGATTGCTAGTAAAGTGGCTGGAATGGCGAACCCGAGCACAAGGAGATGAGAAATGAGGTGCGTTTTAGAAACCTTTCCCCATCACACGGTGTACCATCTTCTGGGTTTCTCATGCATGTTTTCGATGTAGGAAGATGCCCTTGAACCTGGAGATTTGGGACCCATGCGATGGGTAGCACGCAGTATTACTTTAAAGGGTCTGCGTTTGCTCACCCAACCTCACCACACCTCTCAGCCCCAAGAGTGTCCAACCTTATGTCTCATCCAGCTGTGGGTCTAGATATGGTCAATCCAGGTTGCATCACAGCCCCTGAACGAATTGTGTAAGAGTTTCTCTGTCTTTCCCTGTCTTTGTTTCATGGGTTTTTAAAAGTAATTTATTTTTATAATGGGGTTTAGCTGCTTTTCACGGCTGTGTTTATGCCGCTTTACACCCACTTGACACACTAACAGAGAGATATCAATACATAGGTTTTAAGATTATTACTAGTCAGATATATTCTTGTGCGGTGAATCGGGCGTGTTGAGTCCAGTTCTCTGAGCAAGGAGTAGGTCTTGTCTATTACATATTGGGTTTATGGAACGGTATCTGAGCTAACTTGAAACTCTTGTTTTATGTATCACCCCACCTCACCTTTCCCGTTAAGCAGCCATAGTGTGTTTTCTGCATGTGTGACTCTGTTCTGTTTTGTAATTCAGTTCAAGTGTAAATGTTTTTACATTCCCTCTATAAGTGACACCTTATGAGAAGTGTCCTTTTCTGTGTGACTTATTTCACTTAGAATCGTCTTACCTAAATCCACTCATCATGCTGCTACTAGCCTTATGACATTGATTTCATGGCTGAGTGATATTCCATTGTACATAAGGACCACAACTTTTTTATCCATTTTTCGCTTTCCTGGGATATTTAAGGTGGAATGAAGTGGAGGTCCTTGTCAACAGAGCAGCCCTAAACTTTGGGGTGCTTGTGTCTTGCTGATTTTCAATTTTCCCACTTTATCCCCCCATGCGTGGAAGTGCCCTATGCTCTCTAAGCTGTGTTTTTTAGATGTTTCAGGACACACCGTACACTTCTCCAGAGTGGCTGTTGGCGATTTACATCCCGCCCATCAGTGTAGCAAGGCTCCCATTTCTCCATGGCCTGTCCTGCATTTCTGGTTTTGACACTTTTTTCAGCATGGCCCTTTTGACTGATGGGAAGCGAGACTTCTTTGTAGCGCTGATTTGCCTTTCCAGGTTGCTTGGTTGGCCAAAAAGGGCGTATGCGTTTTTTCCTGAATATATTCAGGAAAAAACGCATACGCCCTTTTTGGCCAAGGGCATCATTGTCAACGTTTTGCCGCTTTTCATGTGCTTTAAAGGCGATTCGAATCTACCTCCTGAAATCTGTTTCCTGCAATTCTGCCTTGATTTCAAATCCTCTTCTTTGCCTTCCCTCAATATATTTGTGGACGAGAGTTATCATTTATAACTCGCAGGTTTGTGAATTGCAGTGCCCTGAAGCTCCATTTTACAAGTCGCTTTTTTGGGAGCTGGCCGCAAAAGCGCAGGATGGCTTCAGGCCCTGTTCTGGTTCCGGGGGGCAGGCTGAGCCTGTGGTTAATTCTTCTTCCTGATGGGAAAATAGAGTGACCTGTGCCTGTCCCAACACCAAGATCTATTCTCTCATTGGTTCCCCGTCTTCCCGTGCATCCTCAGGACAAATTACAACCTGTACGGAACAGGAGGTTAAAGGTGCTGATGCTCCAAGTAGGGAGATTGCTAGTAAAGTGGCTGGAATGGCGAACCCGAGCACAAGGAGATGAGAAATGAGGTGCGTTTTAGAAACCTTTCCCCATCACACGGTGTACCATCTTCTGGGTTTCTCATGCATGTTTTCGATGTAGGAAGATGCCCTTGAACCTGGAGATTTGGGACCCATGCGATGGGTAGCACGCAGTATTACTTTAAAGGGTCTGCGTTTGCTCACCCAACCTCACCACACCTCTCAGCCCCAAGAGTGTCCACCCTTATGTCTCATCCAGCTGTGGGTCTAGATATGGTCAATCCAGGTGGCATCACAGCCCCTGAACGAATTGTGTAAGAGTTTCTCTGTCTTTCCCAGTCTTTGTTTCATGGGTTTTTAAAAGTAATTTATTTTTATAATGGGGTTTAGCTGCTTTTCACGGCTGTGTTTATGCCGCTTTACACCCACTTGACACACTAACAGAGAGATATCAATACATAGGTTTTAAGATTATTACTAGTCAGATATATTCTTGTGTGGTGAATCGGGCGTGTTGAGTCCAGTTCTCTGAGCAAGGAGTAGGTCTTGTCTATTACATATTGGGTTTATGGAACGGTATCTGAGCTAATTTGAAACTCTTGTTTTATGTATCACCCCACCTCACCTTTCCCGTTAAGCAGCCATAGTGTGTTTTCTGCATGTGTGACTCTGTTCTGTTTTGTAATTCAGTTCAAGTGTAACGGTTTTTACATTCCCTCTATAAGTGACACCTTATGAGAAGTGTCCTTTTCTGTGTGACTTATTTCACTTAGAATCGTCTTACCTAAATCCACTCATCATGCTGCTACTAGCCTTATGACATTGATTTCATGGCTGAGTGATATTCCATTGTACATAAGGACCACAACTTTTTTATCCATTTTTCGCTTTCCTGGGATATTTAAGGTGGAATGAAGTGGAGGTCCTTGTCAACAGAGCAGCCCTAAACTTTGGGGTGCTTGTGTCTTGCTGATTTTCAATTTTCCCACTTTATCCCCCCATGCGTGGAAGTGCCCTATGCTCTCTAAGCTGTGTTTTTTAGATGTTTCAGGACACACCGTCCACTTCTCCAGAGTGGCTGTTGGCGATTTACATCCCGCCCATCAGTGTAGCAAGGCTCCCATTTCTCCATGGCCTGTCCTGCATTTCTGGTTTTGACACTTTTTTCAGCATGGCCCTTTTGACCGATGGGAAGCGAGACTTCTTTGTAGCGCTGATTTGCCTTTCCAGGTTGCTTGGTTGGCCAAAAAGTGCGTATGCGTTTTTTCCTGAATATATTCAGGAAAAAACGCATACGCCCTTTTTGGCCAAGGGCATCATTGTCAACGTTTTCTGCTTTTCATGTGCTTTAAAGGCGATTCGAATCTACCTCCTGAAATCTGTTTCCTGCAATTCTGCCTTGATTTCAAATCCTCTTCTTTGCCTTCCCTCAATATATTTGTGGACGAGAGTTATCATTTATAACTCGCAGGTTTGTGAATTGCAGTGCCCTGAAGCTCCATTTTACAAGTCGCTTTTTTGGGAGCTGTCCGCAAAAGCGCAGGATGGCTTCAGGCCCTGTTCTGGTTCCGGGGGGCAGGCTGAGCCTGTGGTTAATTCTTCTTCCTGATGGGAAAATAGAGTGACCTGTGCCTGTCCCAACACCAAGATCTAGTCTCTCATTGGTTCCCCGTCTTCCCGTGCATCCTCAGGACAAATTACAACCTGTACGGAACAGGAGGTTAAAGGTGCTGATGCTCCAAGTAGGGAGATTGCTAGTAAAGTGGCTGGAATGGCGAACCCGAGCACAAGGAGATGAGAAATGAGGTGCGTTTTAGAAACCTTTCCCCATCACACGGTGTACCATCTTCTGGGTTTCTCATGCATGTTTTCGATGTAGGAAGATGCCCTTGAACCTGGAGATTTGGGACCCATGCGATGGGTAGCACGCAGTATTACTTTAAAGGGTCTGCGTTTGCTCACCCAACCTCACCACACCTCTCAGCCCCAAGAGTGTCCAACCTTATGTCTCATCCAGCTGTGGGTCTAGATATGGTCAATCCAGGTTGCATCACAGCCCCTGAACGAATTGTGTAAGAGTTTCTCTGTCTTTCCCTGTCTTTGTTTCATGGGTTTTTAAAAGTAATTTATTTTTATAATGGGGTTTAGCTGCTTTTCACGGCTGTGTTTATGCCGCTTTACACCCACTTGACACACTAACAGAGAGATATCAATACATAGGTTTTAAGATTATTACTAGTCAGATATATTCTTGTGCGGTGAATCGGGCGTGTTGAGTCCAGTTCTCTGAGCAAGGAGTAGGTCTTGTCTATTACATATTGGGTTTATGGAACGGTATCTGAGCTAACTTGAAACTCTTGTTTTATGTATCACCCCACCTCACCTTTCCCGTTAAGCAGCCATAGTGTGTTTTCTGCATGTGTGACTCTGTTCTGTTTTGTAATTCAGTTCAAGTGTAAATGTTTTTACATTCCCTCTATAAGTGACACCTTATGAGAAGTGTCCTTTTCTGTGTGACTTATTTCACTTAGAATCGTCTTACCTAAATCCACTCATCATGCTGCTACTAGCCTTATGACATTGATTTCATGGCTGAGTGATATTCCATTGTACATAAGGACCACAACTTTTTTATCCATTTTTCGCTTTCCTGGGATATTTAAGGTGGAATGAAGTGGAGGTCCTTGTCAACAGAGCAGCCCTAAACTTTGGGGTGCTTGTGTCTTGCTGATTTTCAATTTTCCCACTTTATCCCCCCATGCGTGGAAGTGCCCTATGCTCTCTAAGCTGTGTTTTTTAGATGTTTCAGGACACACCGTACACTTCTCCAGAGTGGCTGTTGGCGATTTACATCCCGCCCATCAGTGTAGCAAGGCTCCCATTTCTCCATGGCCTGTCCTGCATTTCTGGTTTTGACACTTTTTTCAGCATGGCCCTTTTGACTGATGGGAAGCGAGACTTCTTTGTAGCGCTGATTTGCCTTTCCAGGTTGCTTGGTTGGCCAAAAAGGGCGTATGCGTTTTTTCCTGAATATATTCAGGAAAAAACGCATACGCCCTTTTTGGCCAAGGGCATCATTGTCAACGTTTTGCCGCTTTTCATGTGCTTTAAAGGCGATTCGAATCTACCTCCTGAAATCTGTTTCCTGCAATTCTGCCTTGATTTCAAATCCTCTTCTTTGCCTTCCCTCAATATATTTGTGGACGAGAGTTATCATTTATAACTCGCAGGTTTGTGAATTGCAGTGCCCTGAAGCTCCATTTTACAAGTCGCTTTTTTGGGAGCTGGCCGCAAAAGCGCAGGATGGCTTCAGGCCCTGTTCTGGTTCCGGGGGGCAGGCTGAGCCTGTGGTTAATTCTTCTTCCTGATGGGAAAATAGAGTGACCTGTGCCTGTCCCAACACCAAGATCTAGTCTCTCATTGGTTCCCCGTCTTCCCGTGCATCCTCAGGACAAATTACAACCTGTACGGAACAGGAGGTTAAAGGTGCTGATGCTCCAAGTAGGGAGATTGCTAGTAAAGTGGCTGGAATGGCGAACCCGAGCACAAGGAGATGAGAAATGAGGTGCGTTTTAGAAACCTTTCCCCATCACACGGTGTACCATCTTCTGGGTTTCTCATGCATGTTTTCGATGTAGGAAGATGCCCTTGAACCTGGAGATTTGGGACCCATGCGATGGGTAGCACGCAGTATTACTTTAAAGGGTCTGCGTTTGCTCACCCAACCTCACCACACCTCTCAGCCCCAAGAGTGTCCACCCTTATGTCTCATCCAGCTGTGGGTCTAGATATGGTCAATCCAGGTTGCATCACAGCCCCTGAACGAATTGTGTAAGAGTTTCTCTGTCTTTCCCTGTCTTTGTTTCATGGGTTTTTAAAAGTAATTTATTTTTATAATGGGGTTTAGCTGCTTTTCACGGCTGTGTTTATGCCGCTTTACACCCACTTGACACACTAACAGAGAGATATCAATACATAGGTTTTAAGATTATTACTAGTCAGATATATTCTTGTGTGGTGAATCGGGCGTGTTGAGTCCAGTTCTCTGAGCAAGGAGTAGGTCTTGTCTATTACATATTGGGTTTATGGAACGGTATCTGAGCTAATTTGAAACTCTTGTTTTATGTATCACCCCACCTCACCTTTCCCGTTAAGCAGCCATAGTGTGTTTTCTGCATGTGTGACTCTGTTCTGTTTTGTAATTCAGTTCAAGTGTAACGGTTTTTACATTCCCTCTATAAGTGACACCTTATGAGAAGTGTCCTTTTCTGTGTGACTTATTTCACTTAGAATCGTCTTACCTAAATCCACTCATCATGCTGCTACTAGCCTTATGACATTGATTTCATGGCTGAGTGATATTCCATTGTACATAAGGACCACAACTTTTTTATCCATTTTTCGCTTTCCTGGGATATTTAAGGTGGAATGAAGTGGAGGTCCTTGTCAACAGAGCAGCCCTAAACTTTGGGGTGCTTGTGTCTTGCTGATTTTCAATTTTCCCACTTTATCCCCCCATGCGTGGAAGTGCCCTATGCTCTCTAAGCTGTGTTTTTTAGATGTTTCAGGACACACCGTACACTTCTCCAGAGTGGCTGTTGGCGATTTACATCCCGCCCATCAGTGTAGCAAGGCTCCCATTTCTCCATGGCCTGTCCTGCATTTCTGGTTTTGACACTTTTTTCAGCATGGCCCTTTTGACCGATGGGAAGCGAGACTTCTTTGTAGCGCTGATTTGCCTTTCCAGGTTGCTTGGTTGGCCAAAAAGGGCGTATGCGTTTTTTCCTGAATATATTCAGGAAAAAACGCATACGCCCTTTTTGGCCAAGGGCATCATTGTCAACGTTTTCTGCTTTTCATGTGCTTTAAAGGCGATTCGAATCTACCTCCTGAAATCTGTTTCCTGCAATTCTGCCTTGATTTCAAATCCTCTTCTTTGCCTTCCCTCAATATATTTGTGGACGAGAGTTATCATTTATAACTCGCAGGTTTGTGAATTGCAGTGCCCTGAAGCTCCATTTTACAAGTCGCTTTTTTGGGAGCTGTCCGCAAAAGCGCAGGATGGCTTCAGGCCCTGTTCTGGTTCCGGGGGGCAGGCTGAGCCTGTGGTTAATTCTTCTTCCTGATGGGAAAATAGAGTGACCTGTGCCTGTCCCAACACCAAGATCTAGTCTCTCATTGGTTCCCCGTCTTCCCGTGCATCCTCAGGACAAATTACAACCTGTACGGAACAGGAGGTTAAAGGTGCTGATGCTCCAAGTAGGGAGATTGCTAGTAAAGTGGCTGGAATGGCGAACCCGAGCACAAGGAGATGAGAAATGAGGTGCGTTTTAGAAACCTTTCCCCATCACACGGTGTACCATCTTCTGGGTTTCTCATGCATGTTTTCGATGTAGGAAGATGCCCTTGAACCTGGAGATTTGGGACCCATGCGATGGGTAGCACGCAGTATTACTTTAAAGGGTCTGCGTTTGCTCACCCAACCTCACCACACCTCTCAGCCCCAAGAGTGTCCACCCTTATGTCTCATCCAGCTGTGGGTCTAGATATGGTCAATCCAGGTTGCATCACAGCCCCTGAACGAATTGTGTAAGAGTTTCTCTGTCTTTCCCTGTCTTTGTTTCATGGGTTTTTAAAAGTAATTTATTTTTATGATGGGGTTTAGCTGCTTTTCACGGCTGTGTTTATGCCGCTTTACACCCACTTGACACACTAACAGAGAGATATCAATACATAGGTTTTAAGATTATTACTAGTCAGATATATTCTTGTGCGGTGAATCGGGCGTGTTGAGTCCAGTTCTCTGAGCAAGGAGTAGGTCTTGTCTATTACATATTGGGTTTATGGAACGGTATCTGAGCTAACTTGAAACTCTTGTTTTATGTATCACCCCACCTCACCTTTCCCGTTAAGCAGCCATAGTGTGTTTTCTGCATGTGTGACTCTGTTCTGTTTTGTAATTCAGTTCAAGTGTAAATGTTTTTACATTCCCTCTATAAGTGACACCTTATGAGAAGTGTCCTTTTCTGTGTGACTTATTTCACTTAGAATCGTCTTACCTAAATCCACTCATCATGCTGCTACTAGCCTTATGACATTGATTTCATGGCTGAGTGATATTCCATTGTACATAAGGACCACAACTTTTTTATCCATTTTTCGCTTTCCTGGGATATTTAAGGTGGAATGAAGTGGAGGTCCTTGTCAACAGAGCAGCCCTAAACTTTGGGGTGCTTGTGTCTTGCTGATTTTCAATTTTCCCACTTTATCCCCCCATGCGTGGAAGTGCCCTATGCTCTCTAAGCTGTGTTTTTTAGATGTTTCAGGACACACCGTACACTTCTCCAGAGTGGCTGTTGGCGATTTACATCCCGCCCATCAGTGTAGCAAGGCTCCCATTTCTCCATGGCCTGTCCTGCATTTCTGGTTTTGACACTTTTTTCAGCATGGCCCTTTTGACCGATGGGAAGCGAGACTTCTTTGTAGCGCTGATTTGCCTTTCCAGGTTGCTTGGTTGGCCAAAAAGGGCGTATGCGTTTTTTCCTGAATATATTCAGGAAAAAACGCATACGCCCTTTTTGGCCAAGGGCATCATTGTCAACGTTTTGCCGCTTTTCATGTGCTTTAAAGGCGATTCGAATCTACCTCCTGAAATCTGTTTCCTGCAATTCTGCCTTGATTTCAAATCCTCTTCTTTGCCTTCCCTCAATATATTTGTGGACGAGAGTTATCATTTATAACTCTGCAGGTTTGTGAATTGCAGTGCCCTGAAGCTCCATTTTACAAGTCGCTTCTTTGGGAGCTGGCCGCAAAAGCACAGGATGGCTTCAGGCCCTGTTCTGGTTCCGGGGGGCAGGCTGAGCCTGTGGTTAATTCTTCTTCCTGATGGGAAAATAGAGTAACCTGTGCCTGTCCCAACACCAAGATCTAGTCTCTCATTGGTTCCCCGTCTTCCCGTGCATCCTCAGGACAAATTGCAACCTGTACGGAACAGGAGGTTAAAGGTGCTGATGCTCCAAGTAGGGAGATTGCTAGTAAAGTGGCTGGAATTTCGAACCCGAGCACAAGGAGATGAGAAATGAGGTGCGTTTTAGAAACCTTTCCCCATCACACGGTGTACCATCTTCTGGGTTTCTCATGCATGTTTTCGATGTAGGAAGATGCCCTTGAACCTGGAGATTTGGGACCCATGCGATGGGTAGCACGCAGTATTACTTTAAAGGGTCTGCGTTTGCTCACCCAACCTCACCACACCTCTCAGCCCCAAGAGTGTCCACCCTTATGTCTCATCCAGCTGTGGGTCTAGATATGGTCAATCCAGGTTGCATCACAGCCCCTGAACGAATTGTGTAAGAATTTCTCTCTCTTTCCCTGTCTTTGTTTCATGGGTTTTTAAAAGTAATTTATTTTTATAATGGGGTTTAGCTGCTTTTCACGGCTGTGTTTATGCCGCTTTACACCCACTTGACACACTAACAGAGAGATATCAATACATAGGTTTTAAGATTATTACTAGTCAGATATATTCTTGTGAGGTGAATCGGGCGTGTTGAGTCCAGTTCTCTGAGCAAGGAGTAGGTCTTGTCTATTACATATTGGGTTTATGGAACGGTATCTGAGCTAATTTGAAACTCTTGTTTTATGTATCACCCCACCTCACCTTTCCCGTTAAGCAGCCATAGTGTGTTTTCTGCATGTGTGACTCTGTTCTGTTTTGTAATTCAGTTCAAGTGTAACGGTTTTTACATTCCCTCTATAAGTGACACCTTATGAGAAGTGTCCTTTTCTGTGTGACTTATTTCACTTAGAATCGTCTTACCTAAATCCACTCATCATGCTGCTACTAGCCTTATGACATTGATTTCATGGCTGAGTGATATTCCATTGTACATAAGGACCACAACTTTTTTATCCATTTTTCGCTTTCCTGGGATATTTAAGGTGGAATGAAGTGGAGGTCCTTGTCAACAGAGCAGCCCTAAACTTTGGGGTGCTTGTGTCTTGCTGATTTTCAATTTTCCCACTTTATCCCCCCATGCGTGGAAGTGCCCTATGCTCTCTAAGCTGTGTTTTTTAGATGTTTCAGGACACACCGTACACTTCTCCAGAGTGGCTGTTGGCGATTTACATCCCGCCCATCAGTGTAGCAAGGCTCCCATTTCTCCATGGCCTGTCCTGCATTTCTGGTTTTGACACTTTTTTCAGCATGGCCCTTTTGACCGATGGGAAGCGAGACTTCTTTGTAGCGCTGATTTGCCTTTCCAGGTTGCTTGGTTGGCCAAAAAGGGCGTATGCGTTTTTTCCTGAATATATTCAGGAAAAAACGCATACGCCCTTTTTGGCCAAGGGCATCATTGTCAACGTTTTCTGCTTTTCATGTGCTTTAAAGGCGATTCGAATCTACCTCCTGAAATCTGTTTCCTGCAATTCTGCCTTGATTTCAAATCCTCTTCTTTGCCTTCCCTCAATATATTTGTGGACGAGAGTTATCATTTATAACTCGCAGGTTTGTGAATTGCAGTGCCCTGAAGCTCCATTTTACAAGTCGCTTTTTTGGGAGCTGTCCGCAAAAGCGCAGGATGGCTTCAGGCCCTGTTCTGGTTCCGGGGGGCAGGCTGAGCCTGTGGTTAATTCTTCTTCCTGATGGGAAAATAGAGTGACCTGTGCCTGTCCCAACACCAAGATCTAGTCTCTCATTGGTTCCCCGTCTTCCCGTGCATCCTCAGGACAAATTACAACCTGTACGGAACAGGAGGTTAAAGGTGCTGATGCTCCAAGTAGGGAGATTGCTAGTAAAGTGGCTGGAATGGCGAACCCGAGCACAAGGAGATGAGAAATGAGGTGCGTTTTAGAAACCTTTCCCCATCACACGGTGTACCATCTTCTGGGTTTCTCATGCATGTTTTCGATGTAGGAAGATGCCCTTGAACCTGGAGATTTGGGACCCATGCGATGGGTAGCACGCAGTATTACTTTAAAGGGTCTGCGTTTGCTCACCCAACCTCACCACACCTCTCAGCCCCAAGAGTGTCCAACCTTATGTCTCATCCAGCTGTGGGTCTAGATATGGTCAATCCAGGTTGCATCACAGCCCCTGAACGAATTGTGTAAGAGTTTCTCTGTCTTTCCCTGTCTTTGTTTCATGGGTTTTTAAAAGTAATTTATTTTTATAATGGGGTTTAGCTGCTTTTCACGGCTGTGTTTATGCCGCTTTACACCCACTTGACACACTAACAGAGAGATATCAATACATAGGTTTTAAGATTATTACTAGTCAGATATATTCTTGTGCGGTGAATCGGGCGTGTTGAGTCCAGTTCTCTGAGCAAGGAGTAGGTCTTGTCTATTACATATTGGGTTTATGGAACGGTATCTGAGCTAACTTGAAACTCTTGTTTTATGTATCACCCCACCTCACCTTTCCCGTTAAGCAGCCATAGTGTGTTTTCTGCATGTGTGACTCTGTTCTGTTTTGTAATTCAGTTCAAGTGTAAATGTTTTTACATTCCCTCTATAAGTGACACCTTATGAGAAGTGTCCTTTTCTGTGTGACTTATTTCACTTAGAATCGTCTTACCTAAATCCACTCATCATGCTGCTACTAGCCTTATGACATTGATTTCATGGCTGAGTGATATTCCATTGTACATAAGGACCACAACTTTTTTATCCATTTTTCGCTTTCCTGGGATATTTAAGGTGGAATGAAGTGGAGGTCCTTGTCAACAGAGCAGCCCTAAACTTTGGGGTGCTTGTGTCTTGCTGATTTTCAATTTTCCCACTTTATCCCCCCATGCGTGGAAGTGCCCTATGCTCTCTAAGCTGTGTTTTTTAGATGTTTCAGGACACACCGTACACTTCTCCAGAGTGGCTGTTGGCGATTTACATCCCGCCCATCAGTGTAGCAAGGCTCCCATTTCTCCATGGCCTGTCCTGCATTTCTGGTTTTGACACTTTTTTCAGCATGGCCCTTTTGACCGATGGGAAGCGAGACTTCTTTGTAGCGCTGATTTGCCTTTCCAGGTTGCTTGGTTGGCCAAAAAGGGCGTATGCGTTTTTTCCTGAATATATTCAGGAAAAAACGCATACGCCCTTTTTGGCCAAGGGCATCATTGTCAACGTTTTGCCGCTTTTCATGTGCTTTAAAGGCGATTCGAATCTACCTCCTGAAATCTGTTTCCTGCAATTCTGCCTTGATTTCAAATCCTCTTCTTTGCCTTCCCTCAATATATTTGTGGACGAGAGTTATCATTTATAACTCTGCAGGTTTGT
Organism: Balaenoptera physalus; assembly: GCF_965194825.1. Lineage (NCBI taxonomy): Eukaryota > Metazoa > Chordata > Mammalia > Artiodactyla > Balaenopteridae > Balaenoptera > Balaenoptera physalus. The sequence continues at coordinate 152,228 of NW_028126247.1, read as the reverse complement.
GAATTGCAGTGCCCTGAAGCTCCATTTTACAAGTCGCTTTTTTGGGAGCTGGCCGCAAAAGCGCAGGATGGCTTCAGGCCCTGTTCTGGTTCCGGGGGGCAGGCTGAGCCTGTGGTTAATTCTTCTTCCTGATGGGAAAATAGAGTGACCTGTGCCTGTCCCAACACCAAGAGCTAGTCTCTCATTGGTTCCCCGTCTTCCCGTTCATCCTCAGGACAAATTGCAACCTGTACGGAACAGGAGGTTAAAGGTGCTGATGCTCCAAGTAGGGAGATTGCTAGTAAAGTGGCTGGAATGGCCAACCCGAGCACAAGGAGATGAGAAATGAGGTGCGTTTTAGAAACCTTTCCCCATCACACGGTGTACCATCTTCTGGGTTTCTCATGCATGTTTTCGATGTATGAAGATGCCCTTGAACCTGGAGATTTGGGACCCATGCGATGGGTAGCACGCAGTATTACTTTAAAGGGTCTGCGTTTGCTCACCCAACCTCACCAAACCTCTCAGCCCCAAGAGTGTCCACCCTTATGTCTCATCCAGCTGTGGGTCTAGATATGGTCAATCCAGGTTGCATCACAGCCCCTGAACGAATTGTGTAAGAATTTCTCTGTCTTTCCCTGTCTTTGTTTCATGGGTTTTTAAAAGTAATTTATTTTTATAATGGGGTTTAGCTGCTTTTCACGGCTGTGTTTATGCCGCTTTACACCCACTTGACACACTAACAGAGAGATATCAATACATAGGTTTTAAGATTATTACTAGTCAGATATATTCTTGTGCGGTGAATCGGGCGTGTTGAGTCCAGTTCTCTGAGCAAGGAGTAGGTCTTGTCTATTACATATTGGGTTTATGGAACGGTATCTGAGCTAATTTGAAACTCTTGTTTTATGTATCACCCCACCTCACCTTTCCCGTTAAGCAGCCATAGTGTGTTTTCTGCATGTGTGACTCTGTTCTGTTTTGTAATTCAGTTCAAGTGTAACGGTTTTTACATTCCCTCTATAAGTGACACCTTATGAGAAGTGTCCTTTTCTGTGTGACTTATTTCACTTAGAATCGTCTTACCTAAATCCACTCATCATGCTGCTACTAGCCTTATGACATTGATTTCATGGCTGAGTGATATTCCATTGTACATAAGGACCACAACTTTTTTATCCATTTTTCGCTTTCCTGGGATATTTAAGGTGGAATGAAGTGGAGGTCCTTGTCAACAGAGCAGCCCTAAACTTTGGGGTGCTTGTGTCTTGCTGATTTTCAATTTTCCCACTTTATCCCCCCATGCGTGGAAGTGCCCTATGCTCTCTAAGCTGTGTTTTTTAGATGTTTCAGGACACACCGTACACTTCTCCAGAGTGGCTGTTGGCGATTTACATCCCGCCCATCAGTGTAGCAAGGCTCCGATTCCTCCATGGCCTGTCCTGCATTTCTGGTTTTGACACTTTTTTCAGCATGGCCCTTTTGACCGATGGGAAGCGAGACTTCTTTGTAGCGCTGATTTGCCTTTCCAGGTTGCTTGGTTGGCCAAAAAGGGCGTATGCGTTTTTTCCTGAATATATTCAGGAAAAAACGCATACGCCCTTTTTGGCCAAGGGCATCATTGTCAACGTTTTGCCGCTTTTCATGTGCTTTAAAGGCGATTCGAATCTACCTCCTGAAATCTGTTTCCTGCAATTCTGCCTTGATTTCAAATCCTCTTCTTTGCCTTCCCTCAATATATTTGTGGACGAGAGTTATCATTTATAACTCGCAGGTTTGTGAATTGCAGTGCCCTGAAGCTCCATTTTACAAGTCGCTTTTTTGGGAGCTGTCCGCAAAAGCGCAGGATGGCTTCAGGCCCTGTTCTGGTTCCGGGGGGCAGGCTGAGCCTGTGGTTAATTCTTCTTCCTGATGGGAAAATAGAGTGACCTGTGCCTGTCCCAACACCAAGATCTAGTCTCTCATTGGTTCCCCGTCTTCCCGTGCATCCTCAGGACAAATTACAACCTGTACGGAACAGGAGGTTAAAGGTGCTGATGCTCCAAGTAGGGAGATTGCTAGTAAAGTGGCTGGAATGGCGAACCCGAGCACAAGGAGATGAGAAATGAGGTGCGTTTTAGAAACCTTTCCCCATCACACGGTGTACCATCTTCTGGGTTTCTCATGCATGTTTTCGATGTAGGAAGATGCCCTTGAACCTGGAGATTTGGGACCCATGCGATGGGTAGCACGCAGTATTACTTTAAAGGGTCTGTGTTTGCTCACCCAACCTCACCACACCTCTCAGCCCCAAGAGTGTCCACCCTTATGTCTCATCCAGCTGTGGGTCTAGATATGGTCAATCCAGGTTGCATCACAGCCCCTGAACGAATTGTGTAAGAGTTTCTCTGTCTTTCCCTGTCTTTGTTTCATGGGTTTTTTAAAGTAATTTATTTTTATAATGGGGTTTAGCTGCTTTTCACGGCTGTGTTTATGCCGCTTTACACCCACTTGACACACTAACAGAGAGATATCAATACATAGGTTTTAAGATTATTACTAGTCAGATATATTCTTGTGCGGTGAATCGGGCGTGTTGAGTCCAGTTCTCTGAGCAAGGAGTAGGTCTTGTCTATTACATATTGGGTTTATGGAACGGTATCTGAGCTAACTTGAAACTCTTGTTTTATGTATCACCCCACCTCACCTTTCCCGTTAAGCAGCCATAGTGTGTTTTCTGCATGTGTGACTCTGTTCTGTTTTGTAATTCAGTTCAAGTGTAAATGTTTTTACATTCCCTCTATAAGTGACACCTTATGAGAAGTGTCCTTTTCTGTGTGACTTATTTCACTTAGAATCGTCTTACCTAAATCCACTCATCATGCTGCTACTAGCCTTATGACATTGATTTCATGGCTGAGTGATATTCCATTGTACATAAGGACCACAACTTTTTTATCCATTTTTCGCTTTCCTGGGATATTTAAGGTGGAATGAAGTGGAGGTCCTTGTCAACAGAGCAGCCCTAAACTTTGGGGTGCTTGTGTCTTGCTGATTTTCAATTTTCCCACTTTATCCCCCCATGCGTGGAAGTGCCCTATGCTCTCTAAGCTGTGTTTTTTAGATGTTTCAGGACACACCGTACACTTCTCCAGAGTGGCTGTTGGCAATTTACATCCCGCCCATCAGTGTAGCAAGGCTCCCATTTCTCCATGGCCTGTCCTGCACTTCTGGTTTTGACACTTTTTTCAGCATGGCCCTTTTGACCGATGGGAAGCGAGACTTCTTTGTAGCGCTGATTTGCCTTTCCAGGTTGCTTGGTTGGCCAAAAAGGGCGTATGCGTTTTTTCCTGAATATATTCAGGAAAAAACGCATACGCCCTTTTTGGCCAAGGGCATCATTGTCAACGTTTTGCCGCTTTTCATGTGCTTTAAAGGCGATTCGAATCTACCTCCTGAAATCTGTTTCCTGCAATTCTGCCTTGATTTCAAATCCTCTTCTTTGCCTTCCCTCAATATATTTGTGGACGAGAGTTATCATTTATAACTCGCAGGTTTCTGAATTGCAGTGCCCTGAAGCTCCATTTTACAAGACGCTTCTTTGGGAGCTGGCCGCAAAAGCGCAGGATGGCTTCAGGTCCTGTTCTGGTTCTGGGGGGCAGGCTGAGCCTGTGGTTAATTCTTCTTCCTGATGGGAAAATAGAGTGACCTGTGCCTGTCCCAACACCAAGAGCTAGTCTCTCATTGGTTCCCCGTCTTCCCGTGCATCCTCAGGACAAATTGCAACCTGTACGGAACAGGAGGTTAAAGGTGCTGATGCTCCAAGTAGGGAGATTGCTAGTAAAGTGGCTGGAATGGCCAACCCGAGCACAAGGAGATGAGAAATGAGGTGCGTCTTAGAAACCTTTCCCCATCAGACGGTGTACCATCTTCTGGGTTTCTCATGCATGTTTTCGATGTAGGAAGATGCCCTTGAACCTGGAGATTTGGGACCCATGCGATGGGTAGCACGCAGTATTACTTTAAAGGGTCTGCGTTTGCTCACCCAACCTCACCACACCTCTCAGCCCCAAGAGTGTCCACCCTTATGTCTCATCCAGCTGTGGGTCTAGATATGGTCAATCCAGGTTGCATCACAGCCCCTGAACGAATTGTGTAAGAATTTCTCTGTCTTTCCCTGTCTTTGTTTCATGGGTTTTTTAAAGTAATTTATTTTTATAATGGGGTTTAGCTGCTTTTCACGGCTGTGTTTATGCCGCTTTACACCCACTTGACACACTAACAGAGAGATATCAATACATAGGTTTTAAGATTATTACTAGTCAGATATATTCTTGTGCGGTGAATCGGGCGTGTTGAGTCCAGTTTTCTGAGCAAGGAGTAGGTCTTGTCTATTACATATTGGGTTTATGGAACGGTATCTGAGCTAATTTGAAACTCTTGTTTTATGTATCACCCCTCCTCACCTTTCCCGTTAAGCAGCCATAGTGTGTTTTCTGCATGTGTGACTCTGTTCTGTTTTGTAATTCAGTTCAAGTGTAACGGTTTTTACATTCCGTCTATAAGTGACACCTTATGAGAAGTGTCCTTTTCTGTGTGACTTATTTCACTTAGAATCGTCTTACCTAAATCCACTCATCATGCTGCTACTAGCCTTATGACATTGATTTCATGGCTGTATGATATTCCATTGTACATAAGGACCACAATTTTTTTATCCATTTTTCGCTTTCCTGGGATATTTAAGGTGGAATGAAGTGGAGGTCCTTGTCAACAGAGCAGCCCTAAACTTTGGGGTGCTTGTGTCTTGCTGATTTTCAATTTTCCCACTTTATCCCCCCATGCGTGGAAGTGCCCTATGCTCTCTAAACTGTGTTTTTTAGATGTTTCAGGACACACCGTACACTTCTCCAGAGTGGCTGTTGGCGATTTACATCCCGCCCATCAGTGTAGCAAGGCTCCCATTTCTCCATGGCCTGTCCTGCATTTCTGGTTTTGACACTTTTTTCAGCATGGCCCTTTTGACCGATGGGAAGCGAGACTTCTTTGTAGCGCTGATTTGCCTTTACAGGTTGCTTGGTTGGCCAAAAAGGGCGTATGCGTTTTTTCCTGAATATATTCAGGAAAAAACGCATACGCCCTTTTTGGCCAAGGGCATCATTGTCAACGTTTTGCCGCTTTTCATGTGCTTTAAAGGCGATTCGAATCTACCTCCTGAAATCTGTTTCCTGCAATTCTGCCTTGATTTCAAATCCTCTTCTTTGCCTTCCCTCAATATATTTGTGGACGAGAGTTATCATTTATAACTCGCAGGTTTCTGAATTGCAGTGCCCTGAAGCTCCATTTTACAAGACGCTTCTTTGGGAGCTGGCCGCAAAAGCGCAGGATGGCTTCAGGCCCTGTTCTGGTTCCGGGGGGCAGGCTGAGCCTGTGGTTAATTCTTCTTCCTGATGGGAAAATAGAGTGACCTGTGCCTGTCCCAACACCAAGATCTAGTCTCTCATTGGTTCCCCGTCTTCCCGTGCATCCTCAGGACAAATTGCAACCTGTACGGAACAGGAGGTTAAAGGTGCTGATGCTCCAAGTAGGGAGATTGCTAGTAAAGTGGCTGGAATGGCCAACCCGAGCACAAGGAGATGAGAAATGAGGTGCGTCTTAGAAACCTTTCCCCATCAGACGGTGTACCATCTTCTGGGTTTCTCATGCATGTTTTCGATGTAGGAAGATGCCCTTGAACCTGGAGATTTGGGACCCATGCGATGGGTAGCACGCAGTATTACTTTAAAGGGTCTGCGTTTGCTCACCCAACCTCACCACACCTCTCAGCCCCAAGAGTGTCCACCCTTATGTCTCATCCAGCTGTGGGTCTAGATATGGTCAATCCAGGTTGCATCACAGCCCCTGAACGAATTGTGTAAGAATTTCTCTGTCTTTCCCTGTCTTTGTTTCATGGGTTTTTTAAAGTAATTTATTTTTATAATGGGGTTTAGCTGCTTTTCACGGCTGTGTTTATGCCGCTTTACACCCACTTGACACACTAACAGAGAGATATCAATACATAGGTTTTAAGATTATTACTAGTCAGATATATTCTTGTGCGGTGAATCGGGCGTGTTGAGTCCAGTTCTCTGAGCAAGGAGTAGGTCTTGTCTATTACATATTGGGTTTATGGAACGGTATCTGAGCTAATTTGAAACTCTTGTTTTATGTATCACCCCACCTCACCTTTCCCGTTAAGCAGCCATAGTGTGTTTTCTGCATGTGTGACTCTGTTCTGTTTTGTAATTCAGTTCAAGTGTAACGGTTTTTACATTCCGTCTATAAGTGACACCTTATGAGAAGTGTCCTTTTCTGTGTGACTTATTTCACTTAGAATCGTCTTACCTAAATCCACTCATCATGCTGCTACTAGCCTTATGACATTGATTTCATGGCTGAATGATATTCCATTGTACATAAGGACCACAACTTTTTTATCCATTTTTCGCTTTCCTGGGATATTTAAGGTGGAATGAAGTGGAGGTCCTTGTCAACAAAGCAGCCCTAAACTTTGGGGTGCTTGTGTCTTGCTGATTTTCAATTTTCCCACTTTATCCCCCCATGCGTGGAAGTGCCCTATGCTCTCTAAACTGTGTTTTTTAGATGTTTCAGGACACACCGTACACTTCTCCAGAGTGGCTGTTGGCGATTTACATCCCGCCCATCAGTGTAGCAAGGCTCCCATTTCTCCATGGCCTGTCCTGCATTTCTGGTTTTGACACTTTTTTCAGCATGGCCCTTTTGACCGATGGGAAGCGAGACTTCTTTGTAGCGCTGATTTGCCTTTCCAGGTTGCTTGGTTGGCCAAAAAGGGCATATGCGTTTTTTCCTGAATATATTCAGGAAAAAACGCATACGCCCTTTTTGGCCAAGGGCATCATTGTCAACGTTTTGCCGCTTTTCATGTGCTTTAAAGGCGATTCGAATCTACCTCCTGAAATCTGTTTCCTGCAATTCTGCCTTGATTTCAAATCCTCTTCTTTGCCTTCCCTCAATATATTTGTGGACGAGAGTTATCATTTATAACTCTGCAGGTTTGTGAATTGCAGTGCCCTGAAGCTCCATTTTACAAGTCGCTTCTTTGGGAGCTGGCCGCAAAAGCGCAGGATGGCTTCAGGCCCTGTTCTGGTTCCGGGGGGCAGGCTGAGCCTGTGGTTAATTCTTCTTCCTGATGGGAAAATAGAGTGACCTGTGCCTGTCCCAACACCAAGATCTAGTCTCTCATTGGTTCCCCGTCTTCCCGTGCATCCTCAGGACAAATTGCAACCTGTACGGAACAGGAGGTTAAAGGTGCTGATGCTCCAAGTAGGGAGATTGCTAGTAAAGTGGCTGGAATTTCGAACCCGAGCACAAGGAGATGAGAAATGAGGTGCGTTTTAGAAACCTTTCCCCATCACACGGTGTACCATCTTCTGGGTTTTTCATGCATGTTTTCGATGTAGGAAGATGCCCTTGAACCTGGAGATTTGGGACCCATGCGATGGGTAGCACGCAGTATTACTTTAAAGGGTCTGCGTTTGCTCACCCAACCTCACCACACCTCTCAGCCCCAAGAGTGTCCACCCTTATGTCTCATCCAGCTGTGGGTCTAGATATGGTCAATCCAGGTTGCATCACAGCCCCTGAACGAATTGTGTAAGAATTTCTCTCTCTTTCCCTGTCTTTGTTTCATGGGTTTTTAAAAGTAATTTATTTTTATAATGGGGTTTAGCTGCTTTTCACGGCTGTGTTTATGCCGCTTTACACCCACTTGACACACTAACAGAGAGATATCAATACATAGGTTTTAAGATTATTACTAGTCAGATATGTTCTTGTGCGGTGAATCGGGCGTGTTGAGTCCAGTTCTCTGAGCAAGGAGTAGGTCTTGTCTATTACATATTGGGTTTATGGAACGGTATCTGAGCTAACTTGAAACTCTTGTTTTATGTATCACCCCACCTCACCTTTCCCGTTAAGCAGCCATAGTGTGTTTTCTGCATGTGTGACTCTGTTCTGTTTTGTAATTCAGTTCAAGTGTAAATGTTTTTACATTCCCTCTGTAAGTGACACCTTATGAGAAGTGTCCTTTTCTGTGTGACTTATTTCACTTAGAATCGTCTTACCTAAATCCACTCATCATGCTGCTACTAGAATTATGACATTGATTTCATGGCTGAGTGATATTCCATTGTACATAAGGACCACAACTTTTTGATCCATTTTTCGCTTTCCTGGGATATTTAAGGTGGAATGAAGTGGAGGTCCTTGTCAACAGAGCAGCCCTAAACTTTGGGGTGCTTGTGTCTTGCTGATTTTCAATTTTCCCACTTTATCCCCCCATGCGTGGAAGTGCCCTATGCTCTCTAAGCTGTGTTTTTTAGATGTTTCAGGACACACCGTACACTTCTCCAGAGTGGCTGTTGGCGATTTACATCCCGCCCATCAGTGTAGCAAGGCTCCCATTTCTCCATGGCCTGTCCTGCACTTCTGGTTTTGACACTTTTTTCAGCATGGCCCTTTTGACCGATGGGAAGCGAGACTTCTTTGTAGCGCTGATTTGCCTTTCCAGGTTGCTTGGTTGGCCAAAAAGGGCGTATGCGTTTTTTCCTGAATATATTCAGGAAAAAACGCATACGCCCTTTTTGGCCAAGGGCATCATTGTCAACGTTTTGCCGCTTTTCATGTGCTTTAAAGGCGATTCGAATCTACCTCCTGAAATCTGTTTCCTGCAATTCTGCCTTGATTTCAAATCCTCTTCTTTGCCTTCCCTCAATATATTTGTGGACGAGAGTTATCATTTATAACTCTGCAGGTTTGTGAATTGCAGTGCCCTGAAGCTCCATTTTACAAGTCGCTTCTTTGGGAGCTGGCCGCAAAAGCGCAGGATGGCTTCAGGCCCTGTTCTGGTTCCGGGGGGCAGGCTGAGCCTGTGGTTAATTCTTCTTCCTGATGGGAAAATAGAGTGACCTGTGCCTGTCCCAACACCAAGAGCTAGTCTCTCATTGGTTCCCCGTCTTCCCGTGCATCCTCAGGACAAATTGCAACCTGTACGGAACAGGAGGTTAAAGGTGCTGATGCTCCAAGTAGGGAGATTGCTAGTAAAGTGGCTGGAATGGCCAACCCGAGCACAAGGAGATGAGAAATGAGGTGCGTCTTAGAAACCTTTCCCCATCAGACGGTGTACCATCTTCTGGGTTTCTCATGCATGTTTTCGATGTAGGAAGATGCCCTTGAACCTGGAGATTTGGGACCCATGCGATGGGTAGCACGCAGTATTACTTTAAAGGGTCTGCGTTTGCTCACCCAACCTCACCACACCTCTCAGCCCCAAGAGTGTCCACCCTTATGTCTCATCCAGCTGTGGGTCTAGATATGGTCAATCCAGGTTGCATCACAGCCCCTGAACGAATTGTGTAAGAATTTCTCTCTCTTTCCCTGTCTTTGTTTCATGGGTTTTTAAAAGTAATTTATTTTTATAATGGGGTTTAGCTGCTTTTCACGGCTGTGTTTATGCCGCTTTACACCCACTTGACACACTAACAGAGAGATATCAATACATAGGTTTTAAGATTATTACTAGTCAGATATATTCTTGTGCGGTGAATCGGGCGTGTTGAGTCCAGTTCTCTGAGCAAGGAGTAGGTCTTGTCTATTACATATTGGGTTTATGGAACGGTATCTGAGCTAATTTGAAACTCTTGTTTTATGTATCACCCCACCTCACCTTTCCCGTTAAGCAGCCATAGTGTGTTTTCTGCATGTGTGACTCTGTTCTGTTTTGTAATTCAGTTCAAGTGTAACGGTTTTTACATTCCGTCTATAAGTGACACCTTATGAGAAGTGTCCTTTTCTGTGTGACTTATTTCACTTAGAATCGTCTTACCTAAATCCACTCATCATGCTGCTACTAGCCTTATGACATTGATTTCATGGCTGAATGATATTCCATTGTACATAAGGACCACAACTTTTTTATCCATTTTTCGCTTTCCTGGGATATTTAAGGTGGAATGAAGTGGAGGTCCTTGTCAACAGAGCAGCCCTAAACTTTGGGGTGCTTGTGTCTTGCTGATTTTCAATTTTCCCACTTTATCCCCCCATGCGTGGAAGTGCCCTATGCTCTCTAAACTGTGTTTTTTAGATGTTTCAGGACACACCGTACACTTCTCCAGAGTGGCTGTTGGCGATTTACATCCCGCCCATCAGTGTAGCAAGGCTCCCATTTCTCCATGGCCTGTCCTGCATTTCTGGTTTTGACACTTTTTTCAGCATGGCCCTTTTGACCGATGGGAAGCGAGACTTCTTTGTAGCGCTGATTTGCCTTTCCAGGTTGCTTGGTTGGCCAAAAAGGGCGTATGCGTTTTTTCCTGAATATATTCAGGAAAAAACGCATACGCCCTTTTTGGCCAAGGGCATCATTGTCAACGTTTTGCCGCTTTTCATGTGCTTTAAAGGCGATTCGAATCTACCTCCTGAAATCTGTTTCCTGCAATTCTGCCTTGATTTCAAATCCTCTTCTTTGCCTTCCCTCAATATATTTGTGGACGAGAGTTATCATTTATAACTCTGCAGGTTTGTGAATTGCAGTGCCCTGAAGCTCCATTTTACAAGTCGCTTCTTTGGGAGCTGGCCGCAAAAGCGCAGGATGGCTTCAGGCCCTGTTCTGGTTCCGGGGGGCAGGCTGAGCCTGTGGTTAATTCTTCTTCCTGATGGGAAAATAGAGTGACCTGTGCCTGTCCCAACACCAAGATCTAGTCTCTCATTGGTTCCCCGTCTTCCCGTGCATCCTCAGGACAAATTGCAACCTGTACGGAACAGGAGGTTAAAGGTGCTGATGCTCCAAGTAGGGAGATTGCTAGTAAAGTGGCTGGAATGGCGAACCCGAGCACAAGGAGATGAGAAATGAGGTGCGTTTTAGAAACCTTTCCCCATCACACGGTGTACCATCTTCTGGGTTTCTCATGCATGTTTTCGATGTAGGAAGATGCCCTTGAACCTGGAGATTTGGGACCCATGCGATGGGTAGCACGCAGTATTACTTTAAAGGGTCTGCGTTTGCTCACCCAACCTCACCACACCTCTCAGCCCCAAGAGTGTCCACCCTTATGTCTCATCCAGCTGTGGGTCTAGATATGGTCAATCCAGGTTGCATCACAGCCCCTGAACGAATTGTGTAAGAATTTCTCTCTCTTTCCCTGTCTTTGTTTCATGGGTTTTTAAAAGTAATTTATTTTTATAATGGGGTTTAGCTGCTTTTCACGGCTGTGTTTATGCCGCTTTACACCCACTTGACACACTAACAGAGAGATATCAATACATAGGTTTTAAGATTATTACTAGTCAGATATATTCTTGTGAGGTGAATCGGGCGTGTTGAGTCCAGTTCTCTGAGCAAGGAGTAGGTCTTGTCTATTACATATTGGGTTTATGGAACGGTATCTGAGCTAATTTGAAACTCTTGTTTTATGTATCACCCCACCTCACCTTTCCCGTTAAGCAGCCATAGTGTGTTTTCTGCATGTGTGACTCTGTTCTGTTTTGTAATTCAGTTCAAGTGTAAATGTTTTTACATTCCCACTATAAGTGACACCTTATGAGAAGTGTCCTTTTCTGTGTGACTTATTTCACTTAGAATCGTCTTACCTAAATCCACTCATCATGCTGCTACTAGCCTTATGACATTGATTTCATGGCTGAGTGATATTCCATTGTACATAAGGACCACAACTTTTTTATCCATTTTTCGCTTTCCTGGGATATTTAAGGTGGAATGAAGTGGAGGTCCTTGTCAACAGAGCAGCCCTAAACTTTGGGGTGCTTGTGTCTTGCTGATTTTCAATTTTCCCACTTTATCCCCCCATGCGTGGAAGTGCCCTATGCTCTCTAAGCTGTGTTTTTTAGATGTTTCAGGACACACCGTACACTTCTCCAGAGTGGCTGTTGGCAATTTACATCCCGCCCATCAGTGTAGCAAGGCTCCCATTTCTCCATGGCCTGTCCTGCATTTCTGGTTTTGACACTTTTTTCAGCATGGCCCTTTTGACCGATGGGAAGCGAGACTTCTTTGTAGCGCTGATTTGCCTTTCCAGGTTGCTTGGTTGGCCAAAAAGGGCGTATGCGTTTTTTCCTGAATATATTCAGGAAAAAACGCATACGCCCTTTTTGGCCAAGGGCATCATTGTCAACGTTTTGCCGCTTTTCATGTGCTTTAAAGGCGATTCGAATCTACCTCCTGAAATCTGTTTCCTGCAATTCTGCCTTGATTTCAAATCCTCTTCTTTGCCTTCCCTCAATATATTTGTGGACGAGAGTTATCATTTATAACTCTGCAGGTTTGTGAATTGCAGTGCCCTGAAGCTCCATTTTACAAGTCGCTTTTTTGGGAGCTGGCCGCAAAAGCGCAGGATGGCTTCAGGCCCTGTTCTGGTTCCGGGGGGCAGGCTGAGCCTGTGGTTAATTCTTCTTCCTGATGGGAAAATAGAGTGTCCTGTGCCTGTCCCAACACCAAGAGCTAGTCTCTCATTGGTTCCCCGTCTTCCCGTTCATCCTCAGGACAAATTGCAACCTGTACGGAACAGGAGGTTAAAGGTGCTGATGCTCCAAGTAGGGAGATTGCTAGTGAAGTGGCTGGAATGGCGAACCCGAGCACAAGGAGATGAGAAATGAGGTGCGTTTTAGAAACCTTTCCCCATCACACGGTGTACCATCTTCTGGGTTTCTCATGCATGTTTTCGATGTAGGAAGATGCCCTTGAACCTGGAGATTTGGGACCCATGCGATGGTTAGCACGCAGTATTACTTTAAAGGGTCTGCGTTTGCTCACCCAACCTCACCAAACCTCTCAGCCCCAAGAGTGTCCACCCTTATGTCTCATCCAGCTGTGGGTCTAGATATGGTCAATCCAGGTTGCATCACAGCCCCTGAACGAATTGTGTAAGAATTTCTCTGTCTTTCCCTGTCTTTGTTTCATGGGTTTTTAAAAGTAATTTATTTTTATAATGTGGTTTAGCTGCTTTTCACGGCTGTGTTTATGCCGCTTTACACCCACTTGACACACTAACAGAGAGATATCAATACATAGGTTTTAAGATTCTTACTAGTCAGATATATTCTTGTGCGGTGAATCGGGCGTGTTGAGTCCAGTTCTCTGAGCAAGGAGTAGGTCTTGTCTATTACATATTGGGTTTATGGAACGGTATCTGAGCTAATTTGAAACTCTTGTTTTATGTATCACCCCACCTCACCTTTCCCGTTAAGCAGCCATAGTGTGTTTTCTGCATGTGTGACTCTGTTTTGTTTTGTAATTCAGTTCAAGTGTAACTTTTTTTACATTCCCTCTATAAGTGACACCTTATGAGAAGTGTCCTTTTCTGTGTGACTTATTTCACTTAGAATCGTCTTACCTAAATCCACTCATCATGCTGCTACTAGCCTTATGACATTGATTTCATGGCTGAGTGATATTCCATTGTACATAAGGACCACAACTTTTTGATCCATTTTTCGCTTTCCTGGGATATTTAAGGTGGAATGAAGTGGAGGTCCTTGTCAACAGAGCAGCCCTAAAGTTTGGGGTGCTTGTGTCTTGCTGATTTTCAATTTTCCCACTTTATCCCCCCATGCGTGGAAGTGCCCTATGCTCTCTAAGCTGTGTTTTTTAGATGTTTCAGGACACACCGTACACTTCTCCAGAGTGGCTGTTGGCGATTTACATCCCGCCCATCAGTGTAGCAAGGCTCCCATTTCTCCATGGCCTGTCCTGCACTTCTGGTTTTGACACTTTTTTCAGCATGGCCCTTTTGACCGATGGGAAGCGAGACTTCTTTGTAGCGCTGATTTGCCTTTCCAGGTTGCTTGGTTGGCCAAAAAGGGCGTATGCGTTTTTTCCTGAATATATTCAGGAAAAAACGCATACGCCCTTTTTGGCCAAGGGCATCATTGTCAACGTTTTGCCGCTTTTCATGTGCTTTAAAGGCGATTCGAATCTACCTCCTGAAATCTGTTTCCTGCAATTCTGCCTTGATTTCAAATCCTCTTCTTTGCCTTCCCTCAATATATTTGTGGAGGAGAGTTATCATTTATAACTCGCAGGTTTGTGAATTGCAGTGCCCTGAAGCTCCATTTTACAAGTCGCTTTTTTGGGAGCTGGCCGCAAAAGCGCAGGATGGCTTCAGGCCCTGTTCTGGTTCCGGGGGGCAGGCTGAGCCTGTGGTTAATTCTTCTTCCTGATGGGAAAATAGAGTGACCTGTGCCTGTCCCAACACCAAGAGCTAGTCTCTCATTGGTTCCCCGTCTTCCCGTGCATCCTCAGGACAAATTGCAACCTGTACGGAACAGGAGGTTAAAGGTGCTGATGCTCCAAGTAGGGAGATTGCTAGTAAAGTGGCTGGAATGGCGAACCCGAGCACAAGGAGATGAGAAATGAGGTGCGTTTTAGAAACCTTTCCCCATCACACGGTGTACCATCTTCTGGGTTTCTCATGCATGTTTTCGATGTAGGAAGATGCCCTTGAACCTGGAGATTTGGGACCCATGCGATGGGTAGCACGCAGTATTACTTTAAAGGGTCTGTGTTTGCTCACCCAACCTCACCAAACCTCTCAGCCCCAAGAGTGTCCACCCTTATGTCTCATCCAGCTGTGGGTCTAGATATGGTCAATCCAGGTTGCATCACAGCCCCTGAACGAATTGTGTAAGAGTTTCTCTGTCTTTCCCTGTCTTTGTTTCATGGGTTTTTAAAAGTAATTTATTTTTATAATGGGGTTTAGCTGCTTTTCACGGCTGTGTTTATGCCGCTTTACACCCACTTGACACACTAACAGAGAGATATCAATACATAGGTTTTAAGATTATTACTAGTCAGATATATTCTTGTGCGGTGAATCGGGCGTGTTGAGTCCAGTTCTCTGAGCAAGGAGTAGGTCTTGTCTATTACATATTGGGTTTATGGAACGGTATCTGAGCTAATTTGAAACTCTTGTTTTATGTATCACCCCACCTCACCTTTCCCGTTAAGCAGCCATAGTGTGTTTTCTGCATGTGTGACTCTGTTCTGTTTTGTAATTCAGTTCAAGGGTAACGGTTTTTACATACCCTCTATAAGTGACACCTTATGAGAAGTGTCCTTTTCTGTGTGACTTATTTCACTTAGAATCGTCTTACCTAAATCCACTCATCATGCTGCTACTAGCCTTATGACATTGATTTCATGGCTGAGTGATATTCCATTGTACATAAGGACCACAAGTTTTTGATCCATTTTTCGCTTTCCTGGGATATTTAAGGTGGAATGAAGTGGAGGTCCTTGTCAACAGAGCAGCCCTAAACTTTGGGGTGCTTGTGTCTTGCTGATTTTCAATTTTCCCACTTTATCTCCCCATGAGTGGAAGTGCCCTATGCTCTCTAAGCTGTGTTTTTTAGATGTTTCAGGACACACCGTACACTTCTCCAGAGTGGCTGTTGGCGATTTACATCCCGCCCATCAGTGTAGCAAGGCTCCCATTTCTCCATGGCCTGTCCTGCATTTCTGGTTTTGACACTTTTTTCAGCATGGCCCTTTTGACCGATGGGAAGCGAGACTTCTTTGTAGCGCTGATTTGCCTTTCCAGGTTGCTTGGTTGGCCAAAAAGGGCGTATGCGTTTTTTCCTGAATATATTCAGGAAAAAACGCATACGCCCTTTTTGGCCAAGGGCATCATTGTCAACGTTTTGCCGCTTTTCATGTGCTTTAAAGGCGATTCGAATCTACCTCCTGAAATCTGTTTCCTGCAATTCTGCCTTGATTTCAAATCCTCTTCTTTGCCTTCCCTCAATATATTTGTGGACGAGAGTTATCATTTATAACTCTGCAGGTTTGTGAATTGCAGTGCCCTGAAGCTCCATTTTACAAGTCGCTTTTTTGGGAGCTGGCCGCAAAAGCGCAGGATGGCTTCAGGCCCTGTTCTGCTTCCGGGGGGCAGGCTGAGCCTCTGGTTAATTCTTCTTCCTGATGGGAAAAAAGAGTGACCTGTGCCTGTCCCAACACCAAGAGCTAGTGTCTCATTGGTTCCCCGTCTTCCCGTTCATCCTCAGGACAAATTGCAACCTGTACGGAACAGGAGGTTAAAGGTGCTGATGCTCCAAGTAGGGAGATTGCTAGTGAAGTGGCTGGAATGGCGAACCCGAGCACAAGGAGATGAGAAATGAGGTGCGTTTTAGAAACCTTTCCCCATCACACGGTGTACCATCTTCTGGGTTTCTCATGCATGTTTTCGATGTAGGAAGATGCCCTTGAACCTGGAGATTTGGGACCCATGCGATGGTTAGCACGCAGTATTACTTTAAAGGGTCTGCGTTTGCTCACCCAACCTCACCAAACCTCTCAGCCCCAAGAGTGTCCACCCTTATGTCTCATCCAGCTGTGGGTCTAGATATGGTCAATCCAGGTTGCATCACAGCCCCTGAACGAATTGTGTAAGAATTTCTCTGTCTTTCCCTGTCTTTGTTTCATGGGTTTTTAAAAGTAATTTATTTTTATAATGGGGTTTAGCTGCTTTTCACGGCTGTGTTTATGCCGCTTTACACCCACTTGACACACTAACAGAGAGATATCAATACATAGGTTTTAAGATTATTACTAGTCAGATATATTCTTGTGCGGTGAATCGGGCGTGTTGAGTCCAGTTCTCTGAGCAAGGAGTAGGTCTTGTCTATTACATATTGGGTTTATGGAACGGTATCTGAGCTAATTTGAAACTCTTGTTTTATGTATCACCCCACCTCACCTTTCCCGTTAAGCAGCCATAGTGTGTTTTCTGCATGTGTGACTCTGTTCTGTTTTGTAATTCAGTTCAAGTGTAACTGTTTTTACATTCCCTCTATAAGTGACACCTTATGAGAAGTGTCCTTTTCTGTGTGACTTATTTCACTTAGAATCGTCTTACCTAAATCCACTCATCATGCTGCTACTAGCCTTATGACATTGATTTCATGGCTGAGTGATATTCCATTGTACATAAGGACCACAACTTTTTGATCCATTTTTCGCTTTCCTGGGATATTTAAGGTGGAATGAAGTGGAGGTCCTTGTCAACAGAGCAGCCCTAAAGTTTGGGGTGCTTGTGTCTTGCTGATTTTCAATTTTCCCACTTTATCCCCCCATGCGTGGAAGTGCCCTATGCTCTCTAAGCTGTGTTTTTTAGATGTTTCAGGACACACCGTACACTTCTCCAGAGTGGCTGTTGGCGATTTACATCCCGCCCATCAGTGTAGCAAGGCTCCCATTTCTCCATGGCCTGTCCTGCACTTCTGGTTTTGACACTTTTTTCAGCATGGCCCTTTTGACCGATGGGAAGCGAGACTTCTTTGTAGCGCTGATTTGCCTTTCCAGGTTGCTTGGTTGGCCAAAAAGGGCGTATGCGTTTTTTCCTGAATATATTCAGGAAAAAACGCATACGCCCTTTTTGGCCAAGGGCATCATTGTCAACGTTTTGCCGCTTTTCATGTGCTTTAAAGGTGATTCGAATCTACCTCCTGAAATCTGTTTCCTGCAATTCTGCCTTGATTTCAAATCCTCTTCTTTGCCTTCCCTCAATATATTTGTGGACGAGAGTTATCATTTATAACTCGCAGGTTTGTGAATTGCAGTGCCCTGAAGCTCCATTTTACAAGTCGCTTTTTTGGGAGCTGGCCGCAAAAGCGCAGGATGGCTTCAGGCCCTGTTCTGGTTCCGGGGGGCAGGCTGAGCCTGTGGTTAATTCTTCTTCCTGATGGGAAAATAGAGTGACCTGTGCCTGTCCCAACACCAAGAGCTAGTCTCTCATTGGTTCCCTGTCTTCCCGTGCATCCTCAGGACAAATTGCAACCTGTACGGAACAGGAGGTTAAAGGTGCTGATGCTCCAAGTAGGGAGATTGCTAGTAAAGTGGCTGGAATGGCGAACCCGAGCACAAGGAGATGAGAAATGAGGTGCGTTTTAGAAACCTTTCCCCATCACACGGTGTACCATCTTCTGGGTTTCTCATGCATGTTTTCGATGTAGGAAGATGCCCTTGAACCTGGAGATTTGGGACCCATGCGATGGGTAGCACGCAGTATTACTTTAAAGGGTCTGCGTTTGCTCACCCAACCTCACCAAACCTCTCAGCCCCAAGAGTGTCCACCCTTATGTCTCATCCAGCTGTGGGTCTAGATATGGTCAATCCAGGTTGCATCACAGCCCCTGAACGAATTGTGTAAGAGTTTCTCTGTCTTTCCCTGTCTTTGTTTCATGGGTTTTTAAAAGTAATTTATTTTTATAATGGGGTTTAGCTGCTTTTCACGGCTGTGTTTATGCCGCTTTACACCCACTTGACACACTAACAGAGAGATATCAATACATAGGTTTTAAGATTATTACTAGTCAGATATATTCTTGTGCGGTGAATCGGGCGTGTTGAGTCCAGTTCTCTGAGCAAGGAGTAGGTCTTGTCTATTACATATTGGGTTTATGGAACGGTATCTGAGCTAATTTGAAACTCTTGTTTTATGTATCACCCCACCTCACCTTTCCCGTTAAGCAGCCATAGTGTGTTTTCTGCATGTGTGACTCTGTTCTGTTTTG
Organism: Balaenoptera physalus; assembly: GCF_965194825.1. NCBI lineage: Eukaryota > Metazoa > Chordata > Mammalia > Artiodactyla > Balaenopteridae > Balaenoptera > Balaenoptera physalus. Next base: position 133,670 of record NW_028126247.1, on the reverse strand, counting down.
TAATTCAGTTCACGGGTAACGGTTTTTACATACCCTCTATAAGTGACACCTTATGAGAAGTGTCCTTTTCTGTGTGACTTATTTCACTTAGAATCGTCTTACCTAAATCCACTCATCATGCTGCTACTAGCCTTATGACATTGATTTCATGGCTGAGTGATATTCCATTGTACATAAGGACCACAACTTTTTGATCCATTTTTCGCTTTCCTGGGATATTTAAGGTGGAATGAAGTGGAGGTCCTTGTCAACAGAGCAGCCCTAAAGTTTGGGGTGCTTGTGTCTTGCTGATTTTCAATTTTCCCACTTTATCCCCCCATGCGTGGAAGTGCCCTATGCTCTCTAAGCTGTGTTTTTTAGATGTTTCAGGACACACCGTACACTTCTCCAGAGTGGCTGTTGGCGATTTACATCCCGCCCATCAGTGTAGCAAGGCTCCCATTTCTCCATGGCCTGTCCTGCACTTCTGGTTTTGACACTTTTTTCAGCATGGCCCTTTTGACCGATGGGAAGCGAGACTTCTTTGTAGCGCTGATTTGCCTTTCCAGGTTGCTTGGTTGGCCAAAAAGGGCGTATGCGTTTTTTCCTGAATATATTCAGGAAAAAACGCATACGCCCTTTTTGGCCAAGGGCATCATTGTCAACGTTTTGCCGCTTTTCATGTGCTTTAAAGGCGATTCGAATCTACCTCCTGAAATCTGTTTCCTGCAATTCTGCCTTGATTTCAAATCCTCTTCTTTGCCTTCCCTCAATATATTTGTGGACGAGAGTTATCATTTATAACTCACAGGTTTGTGAATTGCAGTGCCCTGAAGCTCCATTTTACAAGTCGCTTTTTTGGGAGCTGGCCGCAAAAGCGCAGGATGGCTTCAGGCCCTGTTCTGGTTCCGGGGGGCAGGCTGAGCCTGTGGTTAATTCTTCTTCCTGATGGGAAAATAGAGTGACCTGTGCCTGTCCCAACACCAAGAGCTAGTCTCTCATTGGTTCCCCGTCTTCCCGTGCATCCTCAGGACAAATTGCAACCTGTACGGAACAGGAGGTTAAAGGTGCTGATGCTCCAAGTAGGGAGATTGCTAGTAAAGTGGCTGGAATGGCGAACCCGAGCACAAGGAGATGAGAAATGAGGTGCGTTTTAGAAACCTTTCCCCATCACACGGTGTACCATCTTCTGGGTTTCTCATGCATGTTTTCGATGTAGGAAGATGCCCTTGAACCTGGAGATTTGGGACCCATGCGATGGGTAGCACGCAGTATTACTTTAAAGGGTCTGCGTTTGCTCACCCAACCTCACCAAACCTCTCAGCCCCAAGAGTGTCCACCCTTATGTCTCATCCAGCTGTGGGTCTAGATATGGTCAATCCAGGTTGCATCACAGCCCCTGAACGAATTGTGTAAGAGTTTCTCTGTCTTTCCCTGTCTTTGTTTCATGGGTTTTTGAAAGTAATTTATTTTTATAATGGGGTTTAGCTGCTTTTCACGGCTGTGTTTATGCCGCTTTACACCCACTTGACACACTAACAGAGAGATATCAATACATAGGTTTTAAGATTATTACTAGTCAGATATATTCTTGTGCGGTGAATCGGGCGTGTTGAGTCCAGTTCTCTGAGCAAGGAGTAGGTCTTGTCTATTACATATTGGGTTTATGGAACGGTATCTGAGCTAATTTGAAACTCTTGTTTTATGTATCACCCCACCTCACCTTTCCCGTTAAGCAGCCATAGTGTGTTTTCTGCATGTGTGACTCTGTTCTGTTTTGTAATTCAGTTCACGGGTAACGGTTTTTACATACCCTCTATAAGTGACACCTTATGAGAAGTGTCCTTTTCTGTGTGACTTATTTCACTTAGAATCGTCTTACCTAAATCCACTCATCATGCTGCTACTAGCCTTATGACATTGATTTCATGGCTGAGTGATATTCCATTGTACATAAGGACCACAAGTTTTTGATCCATTTTTCGCTTTCCTGGGATATTTAAGGTGGAATGAAGTGGAGGTCCTTGTCAACAGAGCAGCCCTAAACTTTGGGGTGCTTGTGTCTTGCTGATTTTCAATTTTCCCACTTTATCCCCCCATGCGTGGAAGTGCCCTATGCTCTCTAAACTGTGTTTTTTAGATGTTTCAGGACACACCGTACACTTCTCCAGAGTGGCTGTTGGCGATTTACATCCCGCCCATCAGTGTAGCAAGGCTCCCATTTCTCCATGGCCTGTCCTGCATTTCTGGTTTTGACACTTTTTTCAGCATGGCCCTTTTGACCGATGGGAAGCGAGACTTCTTTGTAGCGCTGATTTGCCTTTCCAGGTTGCTTGGTTGGCCAAAAAGGGCGTATGCGTTTTTTCCTGAATATATTCAGGAAAAAACGCATACGCCCTTTTTGGCCAAGGGCATCATTGTCAACGTTTTGCCGCTTTTCATGTGCTTTAAAGGCGATTCGAATCTACCTCCTGAAATCTGTTTCCTGCAATTCTGCCTTGATTTCAAATCCTCTTCTTTGCCTTCCCTCAATATATTTGTGGACGAGAGTTATCATTTATAACTCTGCAGGTTTGTGAATTGCAGTGCCCTGAAGCTCCATTTTACAAGTCGCTTCTTTGGGAGCTGGCCGCAAAAGCGCAGGATGGCTTCAGGCCCTGTTCTGGTTCCGGGGGGCAGGCTGAGCCTGTGGTTAATTCTTCTTCCTGATGGGAAAATAGAGTGACCTGTGCCTGTCCCAACACCAAGATCTAGTCTCTCATTGGTTCCCCGTCTTCCCGTGCATCCTCAGGACAAATTGCAACCTGTACGGAACAGGAGGTTAAAGGTGCTGATGCTCCAAGTAGGGAGATTGCTAGTAAAGTGGCTGGAATTTCGAACCCGAGCACAAGGAGATGAGAAATGAGGTGCGTTTTAGAAACCTTTCCCCATCACACGGTGTACCATCTTCTGGGTTTCTCATGCATGTTTTCGATGTAGGAAGATGCCCTTGAACCTGGAGATTTGGGACCCATGCGATGGGTAGCACGCAGTATTACTTTAAAGGGTCTGCGTTTGCTCACCCAACCTCACCACACCTCTCAGCCCCAAGAGTGTCCACCCTTATGTCTCATCCAGCTGTGGGTCTAGATATGGTCAATCCAGGTTGCATCACAGCCCCTGAACGAATTGTGTAAGAATTTCTCTCTCTTTCCCTGTCTTTGTTTCATGGGTTTTTAAAAGTAATTTATTTTTATAATGGGGTTTAGCTGCTTTTCACGGCTGTGTTTATGCCGCTTTACACCCACTTGACACACTAACAGAGAGATATCAATACATAGGTTTTAAGATTATTACTAGTCAGATATATTCTTGTGAGGTGAATCGGGCGTGTTGAGTCCAGTTCTCTGAGCAAGGAGTAGGTCTTGTCTATTACATATTGGGTTTATGGAACGGTATCTGAGCTAATTTGAAACTCTTGTTTTATGTATCACCCCACCTCACCTTTCCCGTTAAGCAGCCATAGTGTGTTTTCTGCATGTGTGACTCTGTTCTGTTTTGTAATTCAGTTCAAGTGTAAATGTTTTTACATTCCCTCTATAAGTGACACCTTATGAGAAGTGTCCTTTTCTGTGTGACTTATTTCACTTAGAATCGTCTTACCTAAATCCACTCATCATGCTGCTACTAGCCTTATGACATTGATTTCATGGCTGAGTGATATTCCATTGTACATAAGGACCACAACTTTTTTATCCATTTTTCGCTTTCCTGGGATATTTAAGGTGGAATGAAGTGGAGGTCCTTGTCAACAGAGCAGCCCTAAACTTTGGGGTGCTTGTGTCTTGCTGATTTTCAATTTTCCCACTTTATCCCCCCATGCGTGGAAGTGCCCTATGCTCTCTAAGCTGTGTTTTTTAGATGTTTCAGGACACACCGTACACTTCTCCAGAGTGGCTGTTGGCAATTTACATCCCGCCCATCAGTGTAGCAAGGCTCCCATTTCTCCATGGCCTGTCCTGCATTTCTGGTTTTGACACTTTTTTCAGCATGGCCCTTTTGACCGATGGGAAGCGAGACTTCTTTGTAGCGCTGATTTGCCTTTCCAGGTTGCTTGGTTGGCCAAAAAGGGCGTATGCGTTTTTTCCTGAATATATTCAGGAAAAAACGCATACGCCCTTTTTGGCCAAGGGCATCATTGTCAACGTTTTGCCGCTTTTCATGTGCTTTAAAGGCGATTCGAATCTACCTCCTGAAATCTGTTTCCTGCAATTCTGCCTTGATTTCAAATCCTCTTCTTTGCCTTCCCTCAATATATTTGTGGACGAGAGTTATCATTTATAACTTTGCAGGTTTCTGAATTGCAGTGCCCTGAAGCTCCATTTTACAAGTCGCTTTTTTGGGAGCTGGCCGCAAAAGCGCAGGATGGCTTCAGGCCCTGTTCTGGTTCCGGGGGGCAGGCTGAGCCTGTGGTTAATTCTTCTTCCTGATGGGAAAATAGAGTGACCTGTGCCTGTCCCAACACCAAGATCTAGTCTCTCATTGGTTCCCCGTCTTCCCGTGCATCCTCAGGACAAATTGCAACCTGTACGGAACAGGAGGTTAAAGGTGCTGATGCTCCAAGTAGGGAGATTGCTAGTAAAGTGGCTGGAATGGCCAACCCGAGCACAAGGAGATGAGAAATGAGGTGCGTTTTAGAAACCTTTCCCCATCACACGGTGTACCATCTTCTGGGTTTCTCATGCATGTTTTCGATGTAGGAAGATGCCCTTGAACCTGGAGATTTGGGACCCATGCGATGGGTAGCACGCAGTATTACTTTAAAGGGTCTGCGTTTGCTCACCCAACCTCACCACACCTCTCAGCCCCAAGAGTGTCCACCCTTATGTCTCATCCAGCTGTGGGTCTAGATATGGTCAATCCAGGTTGCATCACAGCCCCTGAACGAATTGTGTAAGAGTTTCTCTGTCTTTCCCTGTCTTTGTTTCATGGGTTTTTTAAAGTAATTTATTTTTATAATGGGGTTTAGCTGCTTTTCACGGCTGTGTTTATGCCGCTTTACACCCACTTGACACACTAACAGAGAGATATCAATACATAGGTTTTAAGATTATTACTAGTCAGATATATTCTTGTGCGGTGAATCGGGCGTGTTGAGTCCAGTTCTCTGAGCAAGGAGTAGGTCTTGTCTATTACATATTGGGTTTATGGAACGGTATCTGAGCTAACTTGAAACTCTTGTTTTATGTATCACCCCACCTCACCTTTCCCGTTAAGCAGCCATAGTGTGTTTTCTGCATGTGTGACTCTGTTCTGTTTTGTAATTCAGTTCAAGTGTAACTTTTTTTACATTCCCTCTATAAGTGACACCTTATGAGAAGTGTCCTTTTCTGTGTGACTTATTTCACTTAGAATCGTCTTACCTAAATCCACTCATCATGCTGCTACTAGCCTTATGACATTGATTTCATGGCTGAGTGATATTCCATTGTACATAAGGACCACAACTTTTTGATCCATTTTTCGCTTTCCTGGGATATTTAAGGTGGAATGAAGTGGAGGTCCTTGTCAACAGAGCAGCCCTAAACTTTGGGGTGCTTGTGTCTTGCTGATTTTCAATTTTCCCACTTTATCCCCCCATGCGTGGAAGTGCCCTATGCTCTCTAAGCTGTGTTTTTTAGATGTTTCAGGACACACCGTACACTTCTCCAGAGTGGCTGTTGGCGATTTACATCCCGCCCATCAGTGTAGCAAGGCTCCCATTTCTCCATGGCCTGTCCTGCACTTCTGGTTTTGACACTTTTTTCAGCATGGCCCTTTTGACCGATGGGAAGCGAGACTTCTTTGTAGCGCTGATTTGCCTTTCCAGGTTGCTTGGTTGGCCAAAAAGGGCGTATGCGTTTTTTCCTGAATATATTCAGGAAAAAACGCATACGCCCTTTTTGGCCAAGGGCATCATTGTCAACGTTTTGCCGCTTTTCATGTGCTTTAAAGGCGATTCGAATCTACCTCCTGAAATCTGTTTCCTGCAATTCTGCCTTGATTTCAAATCCTCTTCTTTGCCTTCCCTCAATATATTTGTGGACGAGAGTTATCATTTATAACTCGCAGGTTTCTGAATTGCAGTGCCCTGAAGCTCCATTTTACAAGACGCTTCTTTGGGAGCTGGCCGCAAAAGCGCAGGATGGCTTCAGGCCCTGTTCTGGTTCCGGGGGGCAGTATGAGCCTGTGGTTAATTCTTCTTCCTGATGGGAAAATAGAGTGACCTGTGCCTGTCCCAACACCAAGAGCTAGTCTCTCATTGGTTCCCCGTCTTCCCGTGCATCCTCAGGACAAATTGCAACCTGTACGGAACAGGAGGTTAAAGGTGCTGATGCTCCAAGTAGGGAGATTGCTAGTAAAGTGGCTGGAATGGCCAACCCGAGCACAAGGAGATGAGAAATGAGGTGCGTCTTAGAAACCTTTCCCCATCAGACGGTGTACCATCTTCTGGGTTTCTCATGCATGTTTTCGATGTAGGAAGATTCCCTTGAACCTGGAGATTTGGGACCCATGCGATGGGTAGCACGCAGTATTACTTTAAAGGGTCTGCGTTTGCTCACCCAACCTCACCACACCTCTCAGCCCCAAGAGTGTCCACCCTTATGTCTCATCCAGCTGTGGGTCTAGATATGGTCAATCTAGGTTGCATCACAGCCCCTGAACGAATTGTGTAAGAATTTCTCTGTCTTTCCCTGTCTTTGTTTCATGGGTTTTTAAAAGTAATTTATTTTTATAATGGGGTTTAGCTGCTTTTCACGGCTGTGTTTATGCCGCTTTACACCCACTTGACACACTAACAGAGAGATATCAATACATAGGTTTTAAGATTATTACTAGTCAGATATATTCTTGTGCGGTGAATCGGGCGTGTTGAGTCCAGTTCTCTGAGCAAGGAGTAGGTCTTGTCTATTACATATTGGGTTTATGGAACGGTATCTGAGCTAATTTGAAACTCTTGTTGTATGTATCACCCCACCTCACCTTTCCCGTTAAGCAGCCATAGTGTGTTTTCTGCATGTGTGACTCTGTTCTGTTTTGTAATTCAGTTCAAGTGTAACGGTTTTTACATTCCGTCTATAAGTGACACCTTATGAGAAGTGTCCTTTTCTGTGTGACTTATTTCACTTAGAATCGTCTTACCTAAATCCACTCATCATGCTGCTACTAGCCTTATGACATTGATTTCATGGCTGAGTGATATTCCATTGTACATAAGGACCACAACTTTTTTATCCATTTTTCGCTTTCCTGGGATATTTAAGGTGGAATGAAGTGGAGGTCCTTGTCAACAGAGCAGCCCTAAACTTTGGGGTGCTTGTGTCTTGCTGATTTTCAATTTTCCCACTTTATCCCCCCATGCGTGGAAGTGCCCTATGCTCTCTAAACTGTGTTTTTTAGATGTTTCAGGACACACCGTACACTTCTCCAGAGTGGCTGTTGGCGATTTACATCCCGCCCATCAGTGTAGCAAGGCTCCCATTTCTCCATGGCCTGTCCTGCATTTCTGGTTTTGACACTTTTTTCAGCATGGCCCTTTTGACCGATGGGAAGCGAGACTTCTTTGTAGCGCTGATTTGCCTTTCCAGGTTGCTTGGTTGGCCAAAAAGGGCGTATGCGTTTTTTCCTGAATATATTCAGGAAAAAACGCATACGCCCTTTTTGGCCAAGGGCATCATTGTCAACGTTTTGCCGCTTTTCATGTGCTTTAAAGGCGATTCGAATCTACCTCCTGAAATCTGTTTCCTGCAATTCTGCCTTGATTTCAAATCCTCTTCTTTGCCTTCCCTCAATATATTTGTGGACGAGAGTTATCATTTATAACTCTGCAGGTTTGTGAATTGCAGTGCCCTGAAGCTCCATTTTACAAGTCGCTTCTTTGGGAGCTGGCCGCAAAAGCGCAGGATGGCTTCAGGCCCTGTTCTGGTTCCGGGGGGCAGGCTGAGCCTGTGGTTAATTCTTCTTCCTGATGGGAAAATAGAGTGACCTGTGCCTGTCCCAACACCAAGATCTAGTCTCTCATTGGTTCCCCGTCTTCCCGTGCATCCTCAGGACAAATTGCAACCTGTACGGAACAGGAGGTTAAAGGTGCTGATGCTCCAAGTAGGGAGATTGCTAGTAAAGTGGCTGGAATGGCGAACCCGAGCACAAGGAGATGAGAAATGAGGTGCGTTTTAGAAACCTTTCCCCATCACACGGTGTACCATCTTCTGGGTTTCTCATGCATGTTTTCGATGTAGGAAGATGCCCTTGAACCTGGAGATTTGGGACCCATGCGATGGGTAGCACGCAGTATTACTTTAAAGGGTCTGCGTTTGCTCACCCAACCTCACCACACCTCTCAGCCCCAAGAGTGTCCACCCTTATGTCTCATCCAGCTGTGGGTCTAGATATGGTCAATCCAGGTTGCATCACAGCCCCTGAACGAATTGTGTAAGAATTTCTCTCTCTTTCCCTGTCTTTGTTTCATGGGTTTTTAAAAGTAATTTATTTTTATAATGGGGTTTAGCTGCTTTTCACGGCTGTGTTTATGCCGCTTTACACCCACTTGACACACTAACAGAGAGATATCAATACATAGGTTTTAAGATTATTACTAGTCAGATATATTCTTGTGAGGTGAATCGGGCGTGTTGAGTCCAGTTCTCTGAGCAAGGAGTAGGTCTTGTCTATTACATATTGGGTTTATGGAACGGTATCTGAGCTAATTTGAAACTCTTGTTTTATGTATCACCCCACCTCACCTTTCCCGTTAAGCAGCCATAGTGTGTTTTCTGCATGTGTGACTCTGTTCTGTTTTGTAATTCAGTTCAAGTGTAAATGTTTTTACATTCCCACTATAAGTGACACCTTATGAGAAGTGTCCTTTTCTGTGTGACTTATTTCACTTAGAATCGTCTTACCTAAATCCACTCATCATGCTGCTACTAGCCTTATGACATTGATTTCATGGCTGAGTGATATTCCATTGTACATAAGGACCACAACTTTTTTATCCATTTTTCGCTTTCCTGGGATATTTAAGGTGGAATGAAGTGGAGGTCCTTGTCAACAGAGCAGCCCTAAACTTTGGGGTGCTTGTGTCTTGCTGATTTTCAATTTTCCCACTTTATCCCCCCATGCGTGGAAGTGCCCTATGCTCTCTAAGCTGTGTTTTTTAGATGTTTCAGGACACACCGTACACTTCTCCAGAGTGGCTGTTGGCAATTTACATCCCGCCCATCAGTGTAGCAAGGCTCCCATTTCTCCATGGCCTGTCCTGCATTTCTGGTTTTGACACTTTTTTCAGCATGGCCCTTTTGACCGATGGGAAGCGAGACTTCTTTGTAGCGCTGATTTGCCTTTCCAGGTTGCTTGGTTGGCCAAAAAGGGCGTATGCGTTTTTTCCTGAATATATTCAGGAAAAAACGCATACGCCCTTTTTGGCCAAGGGCATCATTGTCAACGTTTTGCCGCTTTTCATGTGCTTTAAAGGCGATTCGAATCTACCTCCTGAAATCTGTTTCCTGCAATTCTGCCTTGATTTCAAATCCTCTTCTTTGCCTTCCCTCAATATATTTGTGGACGAGAGTTATCATTTATAACTCTGCAGGTTTGTGAATTGCAGTGCCCTGAAGCTCCATTTTACAAGTCGCTTTTTTGGGAGCTGGCCGCAAAAGCGCAGGATGGCTTCAGGCCCTGTTCTGGTTCCGGGGGGCAGGCTGAGCCTGTGGTTAATTCTTCTTCCTGATGGGAAAATAGAGTGACCTGTGCCTGTCCCAACACCAAGAGCTAGTCTCTCATTGGTTCCCCGTCTTCCCGTGCATCCTCAGGACAAATTGCAACCTGTACGGAACAGGAGGTTAAAGGTGCTGATGCTCCAAGTAGGGAGATTGCTAGTAAAGTGGCTGGAATGGCGAACCCGAGCACAAGGAGATGAGAAATGAGGTGCGTTTTAGAAACCTTTCCCCATCACACGGTGTACCATCTTCTGGGTTTCTCATGCATGTTTTCGATGTAGGAAGATGCCCTTGAACCTGGAGATTTGGGACCCATGCGATGGGTAGCACGCAGTATTACTTTAAAGGGTCTGTGTTTGCTCACCCAACCTCACCAAACCTCTCAGCCCCAAGAGTGTCCACCCTTATGTCTCATCCAGCTGTGGGTCTAGATATGGTCAATCCAGGTTGCATCACAGCCCCTGAACGAATTGTGTAAGAGTTTCTCTGTCTTTCCCTGTCTTTGTTTCATGGGTTTTTAAAAGTAATTTATTTTTATAATGGGGTTTAGCTGCTTTTCACGGCTGTGTTTATGCCGCTTTACACCCACTTGACACACTAACAGAGAGATATCAATACATAGGTTTTAAGATTATTACTAGTCAGATATATTCTTGTGCGGTGAATCGGGCGTGTTGAGTCCAGTTCTCTGAGCAAGGAGTAGGTCTTGTCTATTACATATTGGGTTTATGGAACGGTATCTGAGCTAATTTGAAACTCTTGTTTTATGTATCACCCCACCTCACCTTTCCCGTTAAGCAGCCATAGTGTGTTTTCTGCATGTGTGACTCTGTTCTGTTTTGTAATTCAGTTCACGGGTAACGGTTTTTACATACCCTCTATAAGTGACACCTTATGAGAAGTGTCCTTTTCTGTGTGACTTATTTCACTTAGAATCGTCTTACCTAAATCCACTCATCATGCTGCTACTAGCCTTATGACATTGATTTCATGGCTGAGTGATATTCCATTGTACATAAGGACCACAACTTTTTGATCCATTTTTCGCTTTCCTGGGATATTTAAGGTGGAATGAAGTGGAGGTCCTTGTCAACAGAGCAGCCCTAAAGTTTGGGGTGCTTGTGTCTTGCTGATTTTCAATTTTCCCACTTTATCCCCCCATGCGTGGAAGTGCCCTATGCTCTCTAAGCTGTGTTTTTTAGATGTTTCAGGACACACCGTACACTTCTCCAGAGTGGCTGTTGGCGATTTACATCCCGCCCATCAGTGCAGCAAGGCTCCCATTTCTCCATGGCCTGTCCTGCACTTCTGGTTTTGACACTTTTTTCAGCATGGCCCTTTTGACCGATGGGAAGCGAGACTTGTTTGTAGCGCTGATTTGCCTTTCCAGGTTGCTTGGTTGGCCAAAAAGGGCGTATGCGTTTTTTCCTGAATATATTCAGGAAAAAACGCATACGCCCTTTTTGGCCAAGGGCATCATTGTCAACGTTTTGCCGCTTTTCATGTGCTTTAAAGGCGATTCGAATCTACCTCCTGAAATCTGTTTCCTGCAATTCTGCCTTGATTTCAAATCCTCTTCTTTGCCTTCCCTCAATATATTTGTGGACGAGAGTTATCATTTATAACTCACAGGTTTGTGAATTGCAGTGCCCTGAAGCTCCATTTTACAAGTCGCTTTTTTGGGAGCTGGCCGCAAAAGCGCAGGATGGCTTCAGGCCCTGTTCTGGTTCCGGGGGGCAGGCTGAGCCTGTGGTTAATTCTTCTTCCTGATGGGAAAATAGAGTGACCTGTGCCTGTCCCAACACCAAGAGCTAGTCTCTCATTGGTTCCCCGTCTTCCCGTGCATCCTCAGGACAAATTGCAACCTGTACGGAACAGGAGGTTAAAGGTGCTGATGCTCCAAGTAGGGAGATTGCTAGTAAAGTGGCTGGAATGGCGAACCCGAGCACAAGGAGATGAGAAATGAGGTGCGTTTTAGAAACCTTTCCCCATCACACGGTGTACCATCTTCTGGGTTTCTCATGCATGTTTTCGATGTAGGAAGATGCCCTTGAACCTGGAGATTTGGGACCCATGCGATGGGTAGCACGCAGTATTACTTTAAAGGGTCTGCGTTTGCTCACCCAACCTCACCAAACCTCTCAGCCCCAAGAGTGTCCACCCTTATGTCTCATCCAGCTGTGGGTCTAGATATGGTCAATCCAGGTTGCATCACAGCCCCTGAACGAATTGTGTAAGAGTTTCTCTGTCTTTCCCTGTCTTTGTTTCATGGGTTTTTAAAAGTAATTTATTTTTATAATGGGGTTTAGCTGCTTTTCACGGCTGTGTTTATGCCGCTTTACACCCACTTGACACACTAACAGAGAGATATCAATACATAGGTTTTAAGATTATTACTAGTCAGATATATTCTTGTGCGGTGAATCGGGCGTGTTGAGTCCAGTTCTCTGAGCAAGGAGTAGGTCTTGTCTATTACATATTGGGTTTATGGAACGGTATCTGAGCTAATTTGAAACTCTTGTTTTATGTATCACCCCACCTCACCTTTCCCGTTAAGCAGCCATAGTGTGTTTTCTGCATGTGTGACTCTGTTCTGTTTTGTAATTCAGTTCAAGGGTAACGGTTTTTACATTCCCTCTATAAGTGACACCTTATGAGAAGTGTCCTTTTCTGTGTGACTTATTTCACTTAGAATCGTCTTACCTAAATCCACTCATCATGCTGCTACTAGCCTTATGACATTGATTTCATGGCTGAGTGATATTCCATTGTACATAAGGACCACAACTTTTTGATCCATTTTTCGCTTTCCTGGGATATTTAAGGTGGAATGAAGTGGAGGTCCTTGTCAACAGAGCAGCCCTAAACTTTGGGGTGCTTGTGTCTTGCTGATTTTCAATTTTCCCACTTTATCCCCCCATGCGTGGAAGTGCCCTATGCTCTCTAAGCTGTGTTTTTTAGATGTTTCAGGACACACCGTACACCTCTCCAGAGTGGCTGTTGGCGATTTACATCCCGCCCATCAGTGTAGCAAGGCTCCCATTTCTCCATGGCCTGTCCTGCACTTCTGGTTTTGACACTTTTTTCAGCATGGCCGTTTTGACCGATGGGAAGCGAGACTTCTTTGTAGCGCTGATTTGCCTTTCCAGGTTGCTTGGTTGGCCAAAAAGGGCGTATGCGTTTTTTCCTGAATATATTCAGGAAAAAACGCATACGCCCTTTTTGGCCAAGGGCATCATTGTCAACGTTTTGCCGCTTTTCATGTGCTTTAAAGGCGATTCGAATCTACCTCCTGAAATCTGTTTCCTGCAGTTCTGCCTTGATTTCAAATCCTCTTCTTTGCCTTCCCTCAATATATTTGTGGACGAGAGTTATCATTTATAACTCGCAGGTTTGTGAATTGCAGTGCCCTGAAGCTCCATTTTACAAGACGCTTCTTTGGGAGCTGGCCGCAAAAGCGCAGGATGGCTTCAGGCCCTGTTCTGGTTCCGGGGGGCAGGCTGAGCCTGTGGTTAATTCTTCTTCCTGATGGGAAAATAGAGTGACCTGTGCCTGTCCCAACACCAAGAGCTAGTCTCTCATTGGTTCCCCGTCTTCCCGTGCATCCTCAGGACAAATTGCAACCTGTACGGAAGAGGAGGTTAAAGGTGCTGATGCTCCAAGTAGGGAGATTGCTAGTTAAGTGGCTGGAATGGCGAACCCGAGCACAAGGAGATGAGAAATGAGGTGCGTTTTAGAAACCTTTCCCCATCACACGGTGTACCATCTTCTGGGTTTCTCATGCATGTTTTCGATGTAGGAAGATGCCCTTGAACCTGGAGATTTGGGACCCATGCGATGGGTAGCACGCAGTATTACTTTAAAGGGTCTGCGTTTGCTCACCCAACCTCACCAAACCTCTCAGCCCCAAGAGTGTCCACCCTTATGTCTCATCCAGCTGTGGGTCTAGATATGGTCAATCCAGGTTGCATCACAGCCCCTGAACGAATTGTGTAAGAATTTCTCTGTCTTTCCCTGTCTTCGTTTCATGGGTTTTTAAAAGTAATTTATTTTTATAATTGGGTTTAGCTGCTTTTCACGGCTGTGTTTATGCCGCTTTACACCCACTTGACACACTAACAGAGAGATATCAATACATAGGTTTTAAGATTCTTACTAGTCAGATATATTCTTGTGCGGTGAATCGGGCGTGTTGAGTCCAGTTCTCTGAGCAAGGAGTAGGTCTTGTCTATTACATATTGGGTTTATGGAACGGTATCTGAGCTAATTTGAAACTCTTGTTTTATGTATCACCCCACCTCACCTTTCCCGTTAAGCAGCCATAGTGTGTTTTCTGCATGTGTAACTCTGTTCTGTTTTGTAATTCAGTTCAAGTGTAACGGTTTTTACATTCCCTCTATAAGTGACACCTTATGAGAAGTGTCCTTTTCTGTGTGACTTATTTCACTTAGAATCGTCTTACCTAAATCCACTCATCATGCTGCTACTAGCCTTATGACATTGATTTCATGGCTGAGTGATATTCCATTGTACATAAGGACCACAACTTTTTTATCCATTTTTCGCTTTCCTGGGATATTTAAGGTGGAATGAAGTGGAGGTCTTTGTCAACAGAGCAGCCCTAAACTTTGGGGTGCTTGTGTCTTGCTGATTTTCAATTTTCCCACTTTATCCCCCCATGAGTGGAAGTGCCCTATGCTCTCTAAGCTGTGTTTTTTAGATGTTTCAGGACACACCGTACACTTCTCCAGAGTGGCTGTTGGCGATTTACATCCCGCCCATCAGTGTAGCAAGGCTCCCATTTCTCCATGGCCTGTCCTGCATTTCTGGTTTTGACACTTTTTTCAGCATGGCCCTTTTGACCGATGGGAAGCGAGACTTCTTTGTAGCGCTGATTTGCCTTTCCAGGTTGCTTGGTTGGCCAAAAAGGGCGTATGCGTTTTTTCCTGAATATATTCAGGAAAAAACGCATACGCCCTTTTTGGCCAAGGGCATCATTGTCAACGTTTTGCCGCTTTTCATGTGCTTTAAAGGCGATTCGAATCTACCTCCTGAAATCTGTTTCCTGCAATTCTGCCTTGATTTCAAATCCTCTTCTTTGCCTTCCCTCAATATATTTGTGGACGAGAGTTATCATTTATAACTCTGCAGGTTTGTGAATTGCAGTGCCCTGAAGCTCCATTTTACAAGTCGCTTTTTTGGGAGCTGGCCGCAAAAGCGCAGGATGGCTTCAGGCCCTGTTCTGCTTCCGGGGGGCAGGCTGAGCCTCTGGTTAATTCTTCTTCCTGATGGGAAAAAAGAGTGACCTGTGCCTGTCCCAACACCAAGAGCTAGTCTCTCATTGGTTCCCCGTCTTCCCGTTCATCCTCAGGACAAATTGCAACCTGTACGGAACAGGAGGTTAAAGGTGCTGATGCTCCAAGTAGGGAGATTGCTAGTGAAGTGGCTGGAATGGCGAACCCGAGCACAAGGAGATGAGAAATGAGGTGCGTTTTAGAAACCTTTCCCCATCACACGGTGTACCATCTTCTGGGTTTCTCATGCATGTTTTCGATGTAGGAAGATGCCCTTGAACCTGGAGATTTGGGACCCATGCGATGGGTAGCACGCAGTATTACTTTAAAGGGTCTGCGTTTGCTCACCCAACCTCACCAAACCTCTCAGCCCCAAGAGTGTCCACCCTTATGTCTCATCCAGCTGTGGGTCTAGATATGGTCAATCCAGGTTGCATCACAGCCCCTGAACGAATTGTGTAAGAGTTTCTCTGTCTTTCCCTGTCTTTGTTTCATGGGTTTTTAAAAGTAATTTATTTTTATAATGGGGTTTAGCTGCTTTTCACGGCTGTGTTTATGCCGCTTTACACCCACTTGACACACTAACAGAGAGATATCAATACATAGGTTTTAAGATTATTACTAGTCAGATATATTCTTGTGCGGTGAATCGGGCGTGTTGAGTCCAGTTCTCTGAGCAAGGAGTAGGTCTTGTCTATTACATATTGGGTTTATGGAACGGTATCTGAGCTAATTTGAAACTCTTGTTTTATGTATCACCCCACCTCACCTTTCCCGTTAAGCAGCCATAGTGTGTTTTCTGCATGTGTGACTCTGTTCTGTTTTGTAATTCAGTTCAAGTGTAACTTTTTTTACATTCCCTCTATAAGTGACACCTTATGAGAAGTGTCCTTTTCTGTGTGACTTATTTCACTTAGAATCGTCTTACCTAAATCCACTCATCATGCTGCTACTAGCCTTATGACATTGATTTCATGGCTGAGTGATATTCCATTGTACATAAGGACCACAACTTTTTGATCCATTTTTCGCTTTCCTGGGATATTTAAGGTGGAATGAAGTGGAGGTCCTTGTCAACAGAGCAGCCCTAAAGTTTGGGGTGCTTGTGTCTTGCTGATTTTCAATTTTCCCACTTTATCCCCCCATGCGTGGAAGTGCCCTATGCTCTCTAAGCTGTGTTTTGTAGATGTTTCAGGACACACCGTACACTTCTCCAGAGTGGCTGTTGGCGATTTACATCCCGCCCATCAGTGTAGCAAGGCTCCCATTTCTCCATGGCCTGTCCTGCACTTCTGGTTTTGACACTTTTTTCAGCATGGCCCTTTTGACCGATGGGAAGCGAGACTTCTTTGTAGCGCTGATTTGCCTTTCCAGGTTGCTTGGTTGGCCAAAAAGGGCGTATGCGTTTTTTCCTGAATATATTCAGGAAAAAACGCATACGCCCTTTTTGGCCAAGGGCATCATTGTCAACGTTTTGCCGCTTTTCATGTGCTTTAAAGGCGATTCGAATCTACCTCCTGAAATCTGTTTCCTGCAATTCTGCCTTGATTTCAAATCCTCTTCTTTGCCTTCCCTCAATATATTTGTGGAGGAGAGTTATCATTTATAACTCGCAGGTTTGTGAATTGCAGTGCCCTGAAGCTCCATTTTACAAGTCGCTTTTTTGGGAGCTGGCCGCAAAAGCGCAGGATGGCTTCAGGCCCTGTTCTGGTTCCGGGGGGCAGGCTGAGCCTGTGGTTAATTCTTCTTCCTGATGGGAAAATAGAGTGACCTGTGCCTGTCCCAACACCAAGAGCTAGTCTCTCATTGGTTCCCCGTCTTCCCGTGCATCCTCAGGACAAATTGCAACCTGTACGGAAGAGGAGGTTAAAGGTGCTGATGCTCCAAGTAGGGAGATTGCTAGTTAAGTGGCTGGAATGGCGAACCCGAGCACAAGGAGATGAGAAATGAGGTGCGTTTTAGAAACCTTTCCCCATCACACGGTGTACCATCTTCTGGGTTTCTCATGCATGTTTTCGATGTAGGAAGATGCCCTTGAACCTGGAGATTTGGGACCCATGCGATGGGTAGCACGCAGTATTACTTTAAAGGGTCTGCGTTTGCTCACCCAACCTCACCAAACCTCTCAGCCCCAAGAGTGTCCACCCTTATGTCTCATCCAGCTGTGGGTCTAGATATGGTCAATCCAGGTTGCATCACAGCCCCTGAACGAATTGTGTAAGAATTTCTCTGTCTTTCCCTGTCTTCGTTTCATGGGTTTTTAAAAGTAATTTATTTTTATAATTGGGTTTAGCTGCTTTTCACGGCTGTGTTTATGCCGCTTTACACCCACTTGACACACTAACAGAGAGATATCAATACATAGGTTTTAAGATTCTTACTAGTCAGATATATTCTTGTGCGGTGAATCGGGCGTGTTGAGTCCAGTTCTCTGAGCAAGGAGTAGGTCTTGTCTATTACATATTGGGTTTATGGAACGGTATCTGAGCTAATTTGAAACTCTTGTTTTATGTATCACCCCACCTCACCTTTCCCGTTAAGCAGCCATAGTGTGTTTTCTGCATGTGTAACTCTGTTCTGTTTTGTAATTCAGTTCAAGTGTAACGGTTTTTACATTCCCTCTATAAGTGACACCTTATGAGAAGTGTCCTTTTCTGTGTGACTTATTTCACTTAGAATCGTCTTACCTAAATCCACTCATCATGCTGCTACTAGCCTTATGACATTGATTTCATGGCTGAGTGATATTCCATTGTACATAAGGACCACAACTTTTTTATCCATTTTTCGCTTTCCTGGGATATTTAAGGTGGAATGAAGTGGAGGTCTTTGTCAACAGAGCAGCCCTAAACTTTGGGGTGCTTGTGTCTTGCTGATTTTCAATTTTCCCACTTTATCCCCCCATGAGTGGAAGTGCCCTATGCTCTCTAAGCTGTGTTTTTTAGATGTTTCAGGACACACCGTACACTTCTCCAGAGTGGCTGTTGGCGATTTACATCCCGCCCATCAGTGTAGCAAGGCTCCCATTTCTCCATGGCCTGTCCTGCACTTCTGGTTTTGACACTTTTTTCAGCATGGCCCTTTTGACCGATGGGAAGCGAGACTTCTTTGTAGCGCTGATTTGCCTTTCCAGGTTGCTTGGTTGGCCAAAAAGGGCGTATGCGTTTTTTCCTGAATATATTCAGGAAAAAACGCATACGCCCTTTTTGGCCAAGGGCATCATTGTCAACGTTTTGCCGCTTTTCATGTGCTTTAAAGGCGATTCGAATCTACCTCCTGAAATCTGTTTCCTGCAATTCTGCCTTGATTTCAAATCCTCTTCTTTGCCTTCCCTCAATATATTTGTGGAGGAGAGTTATCATTTATAACTCGCAGGTTTGTGAATTGCAGTGCCCTGAAGCTCCATTTTACAAGTCGCTTTTTTGGGAGCTGGCCGCAAAAGCGCAGGATGGCTTCAGGCCCTGTTCTGGTTCCGGGGGGCAGGCTGAGCCTGTGGTTAATTCTTCTTCCTGATGGGAAAATAGAGTGACCTGTGCCTGTCCCAACACCAAGAGCTAGTCTCTCATTGGTTCCCCGTCTTCCCGTGCATCCTCAGGACAAATTGCAACCTGTACGGAACAGGAGGTTAAAGGTGCTGATGCTCCAAGTAGGGAGATTGCTAGTAAAGTGGCTGGAATGGCGAACCCGAGCACAAGGAGATGAGAAATGAGGTGCGTTTTAGAAACCTTTCCCCATCACACGGTGTACCATCTTCTGGGTTTCTCATGCATGTTTTCGATGTAGGAAGATGCCCTTGAACCTGGAGATTTGGGACCCATGCGATGGGTAGCACGCAGTATTACTTTAAAGGGTCTGTGTTTGCTCACCCAACCTCACCAAACCTCTCAGCCCCAAGAGTGTCCACCCTTATGTCTCATCCAGCTGTGGGTCTAGATATGGTCAATCCAGGTTGCATCACAGCCCCTGAACGAATTGTGTAAGAGTTTCTCTGTCTTTCCCTGTCTTTGTTTCATGGGTTTTTAAAAGTAATTTATTTTTATAATGGGATTTAGCTGCTTTTCACGGCTGTTTATGCCGCTTTACACCCACTTGACACACTAACAGAGAGATATCAATACATAGGTTTTAAGATTATTACTAGTCAGATATATTCTTGTGCGGTGAATCGGGCGTGTTGAGTCCAGTTCTCTGAGCAAGGAGTAGGTCTTGTCTATTACATATTGGGTTTATGGAACGGTATCTGATCTAATTTGAAACTCTTGTTTTATGTATCACCCCACCTCACCTTTCCCGTTAAGCAGCCATAGTGTGTTTTCTGCATGTGTGACTCTGTTCTGTTTTGTAATTCAGTTCACGGGTAACGGTTTTTACATACCCTCTATAAGTGACACCTTATGAGAAGTGTCCTTTTCTGTGTGACTTATTTCACTTAGAATCGTCTTACCTAAATCCACTCATCATGCTGCTACTAGCCTTATGACATTGATTTCATGGCTGAGTGATATTCCATTGTACATAAGGACCACAACTTTTTGATCCATTTTTCGCTTTCCTGGGATATTTAAGGTGGAATGAAGTGGAGGTCCTTGTCAACAGAGCAGCCCTAAAGTTTGGGGTGCTTGTGTCTTGCTGATTTTCAATTTTCCCACTTTATCCCCCCATGCGTGGAAGTGCCCTATGCTCTCTAAGCTGTGTTTTTTAGATGTTTCAGGACACACCGTACACTTCTCCAGAGTGGCTGTTGGCGATTTACATCCCGCCCATCAGTGCAGCAAGGCTCCCATTTCTCCATGGCCTGTCCTGCACTTCTGGTTTTGACACTTTTTTCAGCATGGCCCTTTTGACCGATGGGAAGCGAGACTTGTTTGTAGCGCTGATTTGCCTTTCCAGGTTGCTTGGTTGGCCAAAAAGGGCGTATGCGTTTTTTCCTGAATATATTCAGGAAAAAACGCATACGCCCTTTTTGGCCAAGGGCATCATTGTCAACATTTTGCCGCTTTTCATGTGCTTTAAAGGCGATTCGAATCTACCTCCTGAAATCTGTTTCCTGCAATTCTGCCTTGATTTCAAATCCTCTTCTTTGCCTTCCCTCAATATATTTGTGGACGAGAGTTATCATTTATAACTCACAGGTTTGTGAATTGCAGTGCCCTGAAGCTCCATTTTACAAGTCGCTTTTTTGGGAGCTGGCCGCAAAAGCGCAGGATGGCTTCAGGCCCTGTTCTGGTTCCGGGGGGCAGGCTGAGCCTGTGGTTAATTCTTCTTCCTGATGGGAAAATAGAGTGACCTGTGCCTGTCCCAACACCAAGAGCTAGTCTCTCATTGGTTCCCCGTCTTCCCGTGCATCCTCAGGACAAATTGCAACCTGTACGGAACAGGAGGTTAAAGGTGCTGATGCTCCAAGTAGGGAGATTGCTAGTAAAGTGGCTGGAATGGCGAACCCGAGCACAAGGAGATGAGAAATGAGGTGCGTTTTAGAAACCTTTCCCCATCACACGGTGTACCATCTTCTGGGTTTCTCATGCATGTTTTCGATGTAGGAAGATGCCCTTGAACCTGGAGATTTGGGACCCATGCGATGGGTAGCACGCAGTATTACTTTAAAGGGTCTGTGTTTGCTCACCCAACCTCACCAAACCTCTCAGCCCCAAGAGTGTCCACCCTTATGTCTCATCCAGCTGTGGGTCTAGATATGGTCAATCCAGGTTGCATCACAGCCCCTGAACGAATTGTGTAAGAGTTTCTCTGTCTTTCCCTGTCTTTGTTTCATGGGTTTTTAAAAGTAATTTATTTTTATAATGGGGTTTAGCTGCTTTTCACGGCTGTGTTTATGCCGCTTTACACCCACTTGACACACTAACAGAGAGATATCAATACATAGGTTTTAAGATTATTACTAGTCAGATATATTCTTGTGCGGTGAATCGGGCGTGTTGAGTCCAGTTCTCTGAGCAAGGAGTAGGTCTTGTCTATTACATATTGGGTTTATGGAACGGTATCTGAGCTAATTTGAAACTCTTGTTTTATGTATCACCCCACCTCACCTTTCCCGTTAAGCAGCCATAGTGTGTTTTCTGCATGTGTGACTCTGTTCTGTTTTGTAATTCAGTTCACGGGTAACGGTTTTTACATACCCTCTATAAGTGACACCTTATGAGAAGTGTCCTTTTCTGTGTGACTTATTTCACTTAGAATCGTCTTACCTAAATCCACTCATCATGCTGCTACTAGCCTTATGACATTGATTTCATGGCTGAGTGATATTCCATTGTACATAAGGACCACAACTTTTTGATCCATTTTTCGCTTTCCTGGGATATTTAAGGTGGAATGAAGTGGAGGTCCTTGTCAACAGAGCAGCCCTAAAGTTTGGGGTGCTTGTGTCTTGCTGATTTTCAATTTTCCCACTTTATCCCCCCATGCGTGGAAGTGCCCTATGCTCTCTAAGCTGTGTTTTTTAGATGTTTCAGGACACACCGTACACTTCTCCAGAGTGGCTGTTGGCGATTTACATCCCGCCCATCAGTGCAGCAAGGCTCCCATTTCTCCATGGCCTGTCCTGCACTTCTGGTTTTGACACTTTTTTCAGCATGGCCCTTTTGACCGATGGGAAGCGAGACTTGTTTGTAGCGCTGATTTGCCTTTCCAGGTTGCTTGGTTGGCCAAAAAGGGCGTATGCGTTTTTTCCTGAATATATTCAGGAAAAAACGCATACGCCCTTTTTGGCCAAGGGCATCATTGTCAACGTTTTGCCGCTTTTCATGTGCTTTAAAGGCGATTCGAATCTACCTCCTGAAATCTGTTTCCTGCAATTCTGCCTTGATTTCAAATCCTCTTCTTTGCCTTCCCTCAATATATTTGTGGACGAGAGTTATCATTTATAACTCACAGGTTTGTGAATTGCAGTGCCCTGAAGCTCCATTTTACAAGTCGCTTTTTTGGGAGCTGGCCGCAAAAGCGCAGGATGGCTTCAGGCCCTGTTCTGGTTCCGGGGGGCAGGCTGAGCCTGTGGTTAATTCTTCTTCCTGATGGGAAAATAGAGTGACCTGTGCCTGTCCCAACACCAAGAGCTAGTCTCTCATTGGTTCCCCGTCTTCCCGTGCATCCTCAGGACAAATTGCAACCTGTACGGAACAGGAGGTTAAAGGTGCTGATGCTCCAAGTAGGGAGATTGCTAGTAAAGTGGCTGGAATGGCGAACCCGAGCACAAGGAGATGAGAAATGAGGTGCGTTTTAGAAACCTTTCCCCATCACACGGTGTACCATCTTCTGGGTTTCTCATGCATGTTTTCGATGTAGGAAGATGCCCTTGAACCTGGAGATTTGGGACCCATGCGATGGGTAGCACGCAGTATTACTTTAAAGGGTCTGCGTTTGCTCACCCAACCTCACCAAACCTCTCAGCCCCAAGAGTGTCCACCCTTATGTCTCATCCAGCTGTGGGTCTAGATATGGTCAATCCAGGTTGCATCACAGCCCCTGAACGAATTGTGTAAGAGTTTCTCTGTCTTTCCCTGTCTTTGTTTCATGGGTTTTTAAAAGTAATTTATTTTTATAATGGGGTTTAGCTGCTTTTCACGGCTGTGTTTATGCCGCTTTACACCCACTTGACACACTAACAGAGAGATATCAATACATAGGTTTTAAGATTATTACTAGTCAGATATATTCTTGTGCGGTGAATCGGGCGTGTTGAGTCCAGTTCTCTGAGCAAGGAGTAGGTCTTGTCTATTACATATTGGGTTTATGGAACGGTATCTGAGCTAATTTGAAACTCTTGTTTTATGTATCACCCCACCTCACCTTTCCCGTTAAGCAGCCATAGTGTGTTTTCTGCATGTGTGACTCTGTTCTGTTTTGTAATTCAGTTCAAGGGTAACGGTTTTTACATTCCCTCTATAAGTGACACCTTATGAGAAGTGTCCTTTTCTGTGTGACTTATTTCACTTAGAATCGTCTTACCTAAATCCACTCATCATGCTGCTACTAGCCTTATGACATTGATTTCATGGCTGAGTGATATTCCATTGTACATAAGGACCACAACTTTTTGATCCATTTTTCGCTTTCCTGGGATATTTAAGGTGGAATGAAGTGGAGGTCCTTGTCAACAGAGCAGCCCTAAACTTTGGGGTGCTTGTGTCTTGCTGATTTTCAATTTTCCCACTTTATCCCCCCATGCGTGGAAGTGCCCTATGCTCTCTAAGCTGTGTTTTTTAGATGTTTCAGGACACACCGTACACCTCTCCAGAGTGGCTGTTGGCGATTTACATCCCGCCCATCAGTGTAGCAAGGCTCCCATTTCTCCATGGCCTGTCCTGCACTTCTGGTTTTGACACTTTTTTCAGCATGGCCGTTTTGACCGATGGGAAGCGAGACTTCTTTGTAGCGCTGATTTGCCTTTCCAGGTTGCTTGGTTGGCCAAAAAGGGCGTATGCGTTTTTTCCTGAATATATTCAGGAAAAAACGCATACGCCCTTTTTGGCCAAGGGCATCATTGTCAACGTTTTGCCGCTTTTCATGTGCTTTAAAGGCGATTCGAATCTACCTCCTGAAATCTGTTTCCTGCAGTTCTGCCTTGATTTCAAATCCTCTTCTTTGCCTTCCCTCAATATATTTGTGGACGAGAGTTATCATTTATAACTCGCAGGTTTGTGAATTGCAGTGCCCTGAAGCTCCATTTTACAAGACGCTTCTTTGGGAGCTGGCCGCAAAAGCGCAGGATGGCTTCAGGCCCTGTTCTGGTTCCGGGGGGCAGGCTGAGCCTGTGGTTAATTCTTCTTCCTGATGGGAAAATAGAGTGACCTGTGCCTGTCCCAACACCAAGAGCTAGTCTCTCATTGGTTCCCCGTCTTCCCGTGCATCCTCAGGACAAATTGCAACCTGTACGGAAGAGGAGGTTAAAGGTGCTGATGCTCCAAGTAGGGAGATTGCTAGTTAAGTGGCTGGAATGGCGAACCCGAGCACAAGGAGATGAGAAATGAGGTGCGTTTTAGAAACCTTTCCCCATCACACGGTGTACCATCTTCTGGGTTTCTCATGCATGTTTTCGATGTAGGAAGATGCCCTTGAACCTGGAGATTTGGGACCCATGCGATGGGTAGCACGCAGTATTACTTTAAAGGGTCTGCGTTTGCTCACCCAACCTCACCAAACCTCTCAGCCCCAAGAGTGTCCACCCTTATGTCTCATCCAGCTGTGGGTCTAGATATGGTCAATCCAGGTTGCATCACAGCCCCTGAACGAATTGTGTAAGAATTTCTCTGTCTTTCCCTGTCTTCGTTTCATGGGTTTTTAAAAGTAATTTATTTTTATAATTGGGTTTAGCTGCTTTTCACGGCTGTGTTTATGCCGCTTTACACCCACTTGACACACTAACAGAGAGATATCAATACATAGGTTTTAAGATTCTTACTAGTCAGATATATTCTTGTGCGGTGAATCGGGCGTGTTGAGTCCAGTTCTCTGAGCAAGGAGTAGGTCTTGTCTATTACATATTGGGTTTATGGAACGGTATCTGAGCTAATTTGAAACTCTTGTTTTATGTATCACCCCACCTCACCTTTCCCGTTAAGCAGCCATAGTGTGTTTTCTGCATGTGTAACTCTGTTCTGTTTTGTAATTCAGTTCAAGTGTAACGGTTTTTACATTCCCTCTATAAGTGACACCTTATGAGAAGTGTCCTTTTCTGTGTGACTTATTTCACTTAGAATCGTCTTACCTAAATCCACTCATCATGCTGCTACTAGCCTTATGACATTGATTTCATGGCTGAGTGATATTCCATTGTACATAAGGACCACAACTTTTTTATCCATTTTTCGCTTTCCTGGGATATTTAAGGTGGAATGAAGTGGAGGTCTTTGTCAACAGAGCAGCCCTAAACTTTGGGGTGCTTGTGTCTTGCTGATTTTCAATTTTCCCACTTTATCCCCCCATGAGTGGAAGTGCCCTATGCTCTCTAAGCTGTGTTTTTTAGATGTTTCAGGACACACCGTACACTTCTCCAGAGTGGCTGTTGGCGATTTACATCCCGCCCATCAGTGTAGCAAGGCTCCCATTTCTCCATGGCCTGTCCTGCATTTCTGGTTTTGACACTTTTTTCAGCATGGCCCTTTTGACCGATGGGAAGCGAGACTTCTTTGTAGCGCTGATTTGCCTTTCCAGGTTGCTTGGTTGGCCAAAAAGGGCGTATGCGTTTTTTCCTGAATATATTCAGGAAAAAACGCATACGCCCTTTTTGGCCAAGGGCATCATTGTCAACGTTTTGCCGCTTTTCATGTGCTTTAAAGGCGATTCGAATCTACCTCCTGAAATCTGTTTCCTGCAATTCTGCCTTGATTTCAAATCCTCTTCTTTGCCTTCCCTCAATATATTTGTGCACGAGAGTTATCATTTATAACTCTGCAGGTTTGTGAATTGCAGTGCCCTGAAGCTCCATTTTACAAGTCGCTTTTTTGGGAGCTGGCCGCAAAAGCGCAGGATGGCTTCAGGCCCTGTTCTGCTTCCGGGGGGCAGGCTGAGCCTCTGGTTAATTCTTCTTCCTGATGGGAAAAAAGAGTGACCTGTGCCTGTCCCAACACCAAGAGCTAGTCTCTCATTGGTTCCCCGTCTTCCCGTTCATCCTCAGGACAAATTGCAACCTGTACGGAACAGGAGGTTAAAGGTGCTGATGCTCCAAGTAGGGAGATTGCTAGTGAAGTGGCTGGAATGGCGAACCCGAGCACAAGGAGATGAGAAATGAGGTGCGTTTTAGAAACCTTTCCCCATCACACGGTGTACCATCTTCTGGGTTTCTCATGCATGTTTTCGATGTAGGAAGATGCCCTTGAACCTGGAGATTTGGGACCCATGCGATGGGTAGCACGCAGTATTACTTTAAAGGGTCTGCATTTGCTCACCCAACCTCACCAAACCTCTCAGCCCCAAGAGTGTCCACCCTTATGTCTCATCCAGCTGTGGGTCTAGATATGGTCAATCCAGGTTGCATCACAGCCCCTGAACGAATTGTGTAAGAGTTTCTCTGTCTTTCCCTGTCTTTGTTTCATGGGTTTTTAAAAGTAATTTATTTTTATAATGGGGTTTAGCTGCTTTTCACGGCTGTGTTTATGCCGCTTTACACCCACTTGACACACTAACAGAGAGATATCAATACATAGGTTTTAAGATTCTTACTAGTCAGATATATTCTTGTGCGGTGAATCGGGCGTGTTGAGTCCAGTTCTCTGAGCAAGGAGTAGGTCTTGTCTATTACATATTGGGTTTATGGAACGGTATCTGAGCTAATTTGAAACTCTTGTTTTATGTATCACCCCACCTCACCTTTCCCGTTAAGCAGCCATAGTGTGTTTTCTGCATGTGTAACTCTGTTCTGTTTTGTAATTCAGTTCAAGTGTAACGGTTTTTACATACCCTCTATAAGTGACACCTTATGAGAAGTGTCCTTTTCTGTGTGACTTATTTCACTTAGAATCGTCTTACCTAAATCCACTCATCATGCTGCTACTAGCCTTATGACATTGATTTCATGGCTGAGTGATATTCCATTGTACATAAGGACCACAACTTTTTGATCCATTTTTCGCTTTCCTGGGATATTTAAGGTGGAATGAAGTGGAGGTCCTTGTCAACAGAGCAGCCCTAAAGTTTGGGGTGCTTGTGTCTTGCTGATTTTCAATTTTCCCACTTTATCCCCCCATGCGTGGAAGTGCCCTATGCTCTCTAAGCTGTGTTTTTTAGATGTTTCAGGACACACCGTACACTTCTCCAGAGTGGCTGTTGGCGATTTACATCCCGCCCATCAGTGCAGCAAGGCTCCCATTTCTCCATGGCCTGTCCTGCACTTCTGGTTTTGACACTTTTTTCAGCATGGCCCTTTTGACCGATGGGAAGCGAGACTTGTTTGTAGCGCTGATTTGCCTTTCCAGGTTGCTTGGTTGGCCAAAAAGGGCGTATGCGTTTTTTCCTGAATATATTCAGGAAAAAACGCATACGCCCTTTTTGGCCAAGGGCATCATTGTCAACGTTTTGCCGCTTTTCATGTGCTTTAAAGGCGATTCGAATCTACCTCCTGAAATCTGTTTCCTGCAATTCTGCCTTGATTTCAAATCCTCTTCTTTGCCTTCCCTCAATATATTTGTGGACGAGAGTTATCATTTATAACTCACAGGTTTGTGAATTGCAGTGCCCTGAAGCTCCATTTTACAAGTCGCTTTTTTGGGAGCTGGCCGCAAAAGCGCAGGATGGCTTCAGGCCCTGTTCTGGTTCCGGGGGGCAGGCTGAGCCTGTGGTTAATTCTTCTTCCTGATGGGAAAATAGAGTGACCTGTGCCTGTCCCAACACCAAGAGCTAGTCTCTCATTGGTTCCCCGTCTTCCCGTGCATCCTCAGGACAAATTGCAACCTGTACGGAACAGGAGGTTAAAGGTGCTGATGCTCCAAGTAGGGAGATTGCTAGTAAAGTGGCTGGAATGGCGAACCCGAGCACAAGGAGATGAGAAATGAGGTGCGTTTTAGAAACCTTTCCCCATCACACGGTGTACCATCTTCTGGGTTTCTCATGCATGTTTTCGATGTAGGAAGATGCCCTTGAACCTGGAGATTTGGGACCCATGCGATGGGTAGCACGCAGTATTACTTTAAAGGGTCTGTGTTTGCTCACCCAACCTCACCAAACCTCTCAGCCCCAAGAGTGTCCACCCTTATGTCTCATCCAGCTGTGGGTCTAGATATGGTCAATCCAGGTTGCATCACAGCCCCTGAACGAATTGTGTAAGAGTTTCTCTGTCTTTCCCTGTCTTTGTTTCATGGGTTTTTAAAAGTAATTTATTTTTATAATGGGGTTTAGCTGCTTTTCACGGCTGTGTTTATGCCGCTTTACACCCACTTGACACACTAACAGAGAGATATCAATACATAGGTTTTAAGATTATTACTAGTCAGATATATTCTTGTGCGGTGAATCGGGCGTGTTGAGTCCAGTTCTCTGAGCAAGGAGTAGGTCTTGTCTATTACATATTGGGTTTATGGAACGGTATCTGAGCTAATTTGAAACTCTTGTTTTATGTATCACCCCACCTCACCTTTCCCGTTAAGCAGCCATAGTGTGTTTTCTGCATGTGTGACTCTGTTCTGTTTTGTAATTCAGTTCACGGGTAACGGTTTTTACATACCCTCTATAAGTGACACCTTATGAGAAGTGTCCTTTTCTGTGTGACTTATTTCACTTAGAATCGTCTTACCTAAATCCACTCATCATGCTGCTACTAGCCTTATGACATTGATTTCATGGCTGAGTGATATTCCATTGTACATAAGGACCACAACTTTTTGATCCATTTTTCGCTTTCCTGGGATATTTAAGGTGGAATGAAGTGGAGGTCCTTGTCAACAGAGCAGCCCTAAAGTTTGGGGTGCTTGTGTCTTGCTGATTTTCAATTTTCCCACTTTATCCCCCCATGCGTGGAAGTGCCCTATGCTCTCTAAGCTGTGTTTTTTAGATGTTTCAGGACACACCGTACACTTCTCCAGAGTGGCTGTTGGCGATTTACATCCCGCCCATCAGTGCAGCAAGGCTCCCATTTCTCCATGGCCTGTCCTGCACTTCTGGTTTTGACACTTTTTTCAGCATGGCCCTTTTGACCGATGGGAAGCGAGACTTGTTTGTAGCGCTGATTTGCCTTTCCAGGTTGCTTGGTTGGCCAAAAAGGGCGTATGCGTTTTTTCCTGAATATATTCAGGAAAAAACGCATACGCCCTTTTTGGCCAAGGGCATCATTGTCAACGTTTTGCCGCTTTTCATGTGCTTTAAAGGCGATTCGAATCTACCTCCTGAAATCTGTTTCCTGCAATTCTGCCTTGATTTCAAATCCTCTTCTTTGCCTTCCCTCAATATATTTGTGGACGAGAGTTATCATTTATAACTCACAGGTTTGTGAATTGCAGTGCCCTGAAGCTCCATTTTACAAGTCGCTTTTTTGGGAGCTGGCCGCAAAAGCGCAGGATGGCTTCAGGCCCTGTTCTGGTTCCGGGGGGCAGGCTGAGCCTGTGGTTAATTCTTCTTCCTGATGGGAAAATAGAGTGACCTGTGCCTGTCCCAACACCAAGAGCTAGTCTCTCATTGGTTCCCCGTCTTCCCGTGCATCCTCAGGACAAATTGCAACCTGTACGGAACAGGAGGTTAAAGGTGCTGATGCTCCAAGTAGGGAGATTGCTAGTAAAGTGGCTGGAATGGCGAACCCGAGCACAAGGAGATGAGAAATGAGGTGCGTTTTAGAAACCTTTCCCCATCACACGGTGTACCATCTTCTGGGTTTCTCATGCATGTTTTCGATGTAGGAAGATGCCCTTGAACCTGGAGATTTGGGACCCATGCGATGGGTAGCACGCAGTATTACTTTAAAGGGTCTGCGTTTGCTCACCCAACCTCACCAAACCTCTCAGCCCCAAGAGTGTCCACCCTTATGTCTCATCCAGCTGTGGGTCTAGATATGGTCAATCCAGGTTGCATCACAGCCCCTGAACGAATTGTGTAAGAGTTTCTCTGTCTTTCCCTGTCTTTGTTTCATGGGTTTTTAAAAGTAATTTATTTTTATAATGGGGTTTAGCTGCTTTTCACGGCTGTGTTTATGCCGCTTTACACCCACTTGACACACTAACAGAGAGATATCAATACATAGGTTTTAAGATTATTACTAGTCAGATATATTCTTGTGCGGTGAATCGGGCGTGTTGAGTCCAGTTCTCTGAGCAAGGAGTAGGTCTTGTCTATTACATATTGGGTTTATGGAACGGTATCTGAGCTAATTTGAAACTCTTGTTTTATGTATCACCCCACCTCACCTTTCCCGTTAAGCAGCCATAGTGTGTTTTCTGCATGTGTGACTCTGTTCTGTTTTGTAATTCAGTTCAAGGGTAACGGTTTTTACATTCCCTCTATAAGTGACACCTTATGAGAAGTGTCCTTTTCTGTGTGACTTATTTCACTTAGAATCGTCTTACCTAAATCCACTCATCATGCTGCTACTAGCCTTATGACATTGATTTCATGGCTGAGTGATATTCCATTGTACATAAGGACCACAACTTTTTGATCCATTTTTCGCTTTCCTGGGATATTTAAGGTGGAATGAAGTGGAGGTCCTTGTCAACAGAGCAGCCCTAAACTTTGGGGTGCTTGTGTCTTGCTGATTTTCAATTTTCCCACTTTATCCCCCCATGCGTGGAAGTGCCCTATGCTCTCTAAGCTGTGTTTTTTAGATGTTTCAGGACACACCGTACACCTCTCCAGAGTGGCTGTTGGCGATTTACATCCCGCCCATCAGTGTAGCAAGGCTCCCATTTCTCCATGGCCTGTCCTGCACTTCTGGTTTTGACACTTTTTTCAGCATGGCCGTTTTGACCGATGGGAAGCGAGACTTCTTTGTAGCGCTGATTTGCCTTTCCAGGTTGCTTGGTTGGCCAAAAAGGGCGTATGCGTTTTTTCCTGAATATATTCAGGAAAAAACGCATACGCCCTTTTTGGCCAAGGGCATCATTGTCAACGTTTTGCCGCTTTTCATGTGCTTTAAAGGCGATTCGAATCTACCTCCTGAAATCTGTTTCCTGCAGTTCTGCCTTGATTTCAAATCCTCTTCTTTGCCTTCCCTCAATATATTTGTGGACGAGAGTTATCATTTATAACTCGCAGGTTTGTGAATTGCAGTGCCCTGAAGCTCCATTTTACAAGACGCTTCTTTGGGAGCTGGCCGCAAAAGCGCAGGATGGCTTCAGGCCCTGTTCTGGTTCCGGGGGGCAGGCTGAGCCTGTGGTTAATTCTTCTTCCTGATGGGAAAATAGAGTGACCTGTGCCTGTCCCAACACCAAGAGCTAGTCTCTCATTGGTTCCCCGTCTTCCCGTGCATCCTCAGGACAAATTGCAACCTGTACGGAAGAGGAGGTTAAAGGTGCTGATGCTCCAAGTAGGGAGATTGCTAGTTAAGTGGCTGGAATGGCGAACCCGAGCACAAGGAGATGAGAAATGAGGTGCGTTTTAGAAACCTTTCCCCATCACACGGTGTACCATCTTCTGGGTTTCTCATGCATGTTTTCGATGTAGGAAGATGCCCTTGAACCTGGAGATTTGGGACCCATGCGATGGGTAGCACGCAGTATTACTTTAAAGGGTCTGCATTTGCTCACCCAACCTCACCAAACCTCTCAGCCCCAAGAGTGTCCACCCTTATGTCTCATCCAGCTGTGGGTCTAGATATGGTCAATCCAGGTTGCATCACAGCCCCTGAACGAATTGTGTAAGAGTTTCTCTGTCTTTCCCTGTCTTTGTTTCATGGGTTTTTAAAAGTAATTTATTTTTATAATGGGGTTTAGCTGCTTTTCACGGCTGTGTTTATGCCGCTTTACACCCACTTGACACACTAACAGAGAGATATCAATACATAGGTTTTAAGATTCTTACTAGTCAGATATATTCTTGTGCGGTGAATCGGGCGTGTTGAGTCCAGTTCTCTGAGCAAGGAGTAGGTCTTGTCTATTACATATTGGGTTTATGGAACGGTATCTGAGCTAATTTGAAACTCTTGTTTTATGTATCACCCCACCTCACCTTTCCCGTTAAGCAGCCATAGTGTGTTTTCTGCATGTGTAACTCTGTTCTGTTTTGTAATTCAGTTCAAGTGTAACGGTTTTTACATTCCCTCTATAAGTGACACCTTATGAGAAGTGTCCTTTTCTGTGTGACTTATTTCACTTAGAATCGTCTTACCTAAATCCACTCATCATGCTGCTACTAGCCTTATGACATTGATTTCATGGCTGAGTGATATTCCATTGTACATAAGGACCACAACTTTTTGATCCATTTTTCGCTTTCCTGGGATATTTAAGGTGGAATGAAGTGGAGGTCCTTGTCAACAGAGCAGCCCTAAAGTTTGGGGTGCTTGTGTCTTGCTGATTTTCAATTTTCCCACTTTATCCCCCCATGCGTGGAAGTGCCCTATGCTCTCTAAGCTGTGTTTTTTAGATGTTTCAGGACACACCGTACACTTCTCCAGAGTGGCTGTTGGCGATTTACATCCCGCCCATCAGTGTAGCAAGGCTCCCATTTCTCCATGGCCTGTCCTGCACTTCTGGTTTTGACACTTTTTTCAGCATGGCCCTTTTGACCGATGGGAAGCGAGACTTCTTTGTAGCGCTGATTTGCCTTTCCAGGTTGCTTGGTTGGCCAAAAAGGGCGTATGCGTTTTTTCCTGAATATATTCAGGAAAAAACGCATACGCCCTTTTTGGCCAAGGGCATCATTGTCAACGTTTTGCCGCTTTTCATGTGCTTTAAAGGCGATTCGAATCTACCTCCTGAAATCTGTTTCCTGCAATTCTGCCTTGATTTCAAATCCTCTTCTTTGCCTTCCCTCAATATATTTGTGGACGAGAGTTATCATTTATAACTCTGCAGGTTTGTGAATTGCAGTGCCCTGAAGCTCCATTTTACAAGTCGCTTTTTTGGGAGCTGGCCGCAAAAGCGCAGGATGGCTTCAGGCCCTGTTCTGCTTCCGGGGGGCAGGCTGAGCCTCTGGTTAATTCTTCTTCCTGATGGGAAAAAAGAGTGACCTGTGCCTGTCCCAACACCAAGAGCTAGTCTCTCATTGGTTCCCCGTCTTCCCGTTCATCCTCAGGACAAATTGCAACCTGTACGGAACAGGAGGTTAAAGGTGCTGATGCTCCAAGTAGGGAGATTGCTAGTGAAGTGGCTGGAATGGCGAACCCGAGCACAAGGAGATGAGAAATGAGGTGCGTTTTAGAAACCTTTCCCCATCACACGGTGTACCATCTTCTGGGTTTCTCATGCATGTTTTCGATGTAGGAAGATGCCCTTGAACCTGGAGATTTGGGACCCATGCGATGGTTAGCACGCAGTATTACTTTAAAGGGTCTGCGTTTGCTCACCCAACCTCACCAAACCTCTCAGCCCCAAGAGTGTCCACCCTTATGTCTCATCCAGCTGTGGGTCTAGATATGGTCAATCCAGGTTGCATCACAGCCCCTGAACGAATTGTGGAAGAATTTCTCTGTCTTTCCCTGTCTTTGTTTCATGGGTTTTTAAAAGTAATTTATTTTTATAATGGGGTTTAGCTGCTTTTCACGGCTGTGTTTATGCCGCTTTACACCCACTTGACACACTAACAGAGAGATATCAATACATAGGTTTTAAGATTATTACTAGTCAGATATATTCTTGTGCGGTGAATCGGGCGTGTTGAGTCCAGTTCTCTGAGCAAGGAGTAGGTCTTGTCTATTACATATTGGGTTTATGGAACGGTATCTGAGCTAATTTGAAACTCTTGTTTTATGTATCACCCCACCTCACCTTTCCCGTTAAGCAGCCATAGTGTGTTTTCTGCATGTGTGACTCTGTTCTGTTTTGTAATTCAGTTCAAGTGTAACTGTTTTTACATTCCCTCTATAAGTGACACCTTATGAGAAGTGTCCTTTTCTGTGTGACTTATTTCACTTAGAATCGTCTTACCTAAATCCACTCATCATGCTGCTACTAGCCTTATGACATTGATTTCATGGCTGAGTGATATTCCATTGTACATAAGGACCACAACTTTTTGATCCATTTTTCGCTTTCCTGGGATATTTAAGGTGGAATGAAGTGGAGGTCCTTGTCAACAGAGCAGCCCTAAAGTTTGGGGTGCTTGTGTCTTGCTGATTTTCAATTTTCCCACTTTATCCCCCCATGCGTGGAAGTGCCCTATGCTCTCTAAGCTGTGTTTTTTAGATGTTTCAGGACACACCGTACACTTCTCCAGAGTGGCTGTTGGCGATTTACATCCCGCCCATCAGTGTAGCAAGGCTCCCATTTCTCCATGGCCTGTCCTGCACTTCTGGTTTTGACACTTTTTTCAGCATGGCCCTTTTGACCGATGGGAAGCGAGACTTCTTTGTAGCGCTGATTTGCCTTTCCAGGTTGCTTGGTTGGCCAAAAAGGGCGTATGCGTTTTTTCCTGAATATATTCAGGAAAAAACGCATACGCCCTTTTTGGCCAAGGGCATCATTGTCAACGTTTTGCCGCTTTTCATGTGCTTTAAAGGCGATTCGAATCTACCTCCTGAAATCTGTTTCCTGCAATTCTGCCTTGATTTCAAATCCTCTTCTTTGCCTTCCCTCAATATATTTGTGGACGAGAGTTATCATTTATAACTCGCAGGTTTGTGAATTGCAGTGCCCTGAAGCTCCATTTTACAAGTCGCTTTTTTGGGAGCTGGCCGCAAAAGCGCAGGATGGCTTCAGGCCCTGTTCTGGTTCCGGGGGGCAGGCTGAGCCTGTGGTTAATTCTTCTTCCTGATGGGAAAATAGAGTGACCTGTGCCTGTCCCAACACCAAGAGCTAGTCTCTCATTGGTTCCCCGTCTTCCCGTGCATCCTCAGGACAAATTGCAACCTGTACGGAACAGGAGGTTAAAGGTGCTGATGCTCCAAGTAGGGAGATTGCTAGTAAAGTGGCTGGAATGGCGAACCCGAGCACAAGGAGATGAGAAATGAGGTGCGTTTTAGAAACCTTTCCCCATCACACGGTGTACCATCTTCTGGGTTTCTCATGCATGTTTTCGATGTAGGAAGATGCCCTTGAACCTGGAGATTTGGGACCCATGCGATGGGTAGCACGCAGTATTACTTTAAAGGGTCTGCGTTTGCTCACCCAACCTCACCAAACCTCTCAGCCCCAAGAGTGTCCACCCTTATGCCTCATCCAGCTGTGGGTCTAGATATGGTCAATCCAGGTTGCATCACAACCCCTGAACGAATTGTGTAAGAGTTTCTCTGTCTTTCCCTGTCTTTGTTTCATGGGTTTTTAAAAGTAATTTATTTTTATAATGGGGTTTAGCTGCTTTTCACGGCTGTGTTTATGCCGCTTTACACCCACTTGACACACTAACAGAGAGATATCAATACATAGGTTTTAAGATTATTACTAGTCAGATATATTCTTGTGCGGTGAATCGGGCGTGTTGAGTCCAGTTCTCTGAGCAAGGAGTACGTCTTGTCTATTACATATTGGGTTTATGGAACGGTATCTGAGCTAATTTGAAACTCTTGTTTTATGTATCACCCCACCTCACCTTTCCCGTTAAGCAGCCATAGTGTGTTTTCTGCATGTGTGACTCTGTTCTGTTTTGTAATTCAGTTCAAGGGTAACGGTTTTTACATACCCTCTATAAGTGACACCTTATGAGCAGTGTCCTTTTCTGTGTGACTTATTTCACTTAGAATCGTCTTACCTAAATCCACTCATCATGCTGCTACTAGCCTTATGACATTGATTTCATGGCTGAGTGATATTCCATTGTACATAAGGACCACAACTTTTTGATCCATTTTTCGCTTTCCTGGGATATTTAAGGTGGAATGAAGTGGAGGTCCTTGTCAACAGAGCAGCCCTAAAGTTTGGGGTGCTTGTGTCTTGCTGATTTTCAATTTTCCCACTTTATCCCCCCATGCGTGGAAGTGCCCTATGCTCTCTAAGCTGTGTTTTTTAGATGTTTCAGGACACACCGTACACTTCTCCAGAGTGGCTGTTGGCGATTTACATCCCGCCCATCAGTGTAGCAAGGCTCCCATTTCTCCATGGCCTGTCCTGCATTTCTGGTTTTGACACTTTTTTCAGCATGGCCCTTTTGACCGATGGGAAGCGAGACTTCTTTGTAGCGCTGATTTGCCTTTCCAGGTTGCTTGGTTGGCCAAAAAGGGCGTATGCGTTTTTTCCTGAATATATTCAGGAAAAAACGCATACGCCCTTTTTGGCCAAGGGCATCATTGTCAACGTTTTGCCGCTTTTCATGTGCTTTAAAGGCGATTCGAATCTACCTCCTGAAATCTGTTTCCTGCAATTCTGCCTTGATTTCAAATCCTCTTCTTTGCCTTCCCTCAATATATTTGTGGACGAGAGTTATCATTTATAACTCTGCAGGTTTGTGAATTGCAGTGCCCTGAAGCTCCATTTTACAAGTCGCTTTTTTGGGAGCTGGCCGCAAAAGCGCAGGATGGCTTCAGGCCCTGTTCTGCTTCCGGGGGGCAGGCTGAGCCTCTGGTTAATTCTTCTTCCTGATGGGAAAAAAGAGTGACCTGTGCCTGTCCCAACACCAAGAGCTAGTCTCTCATTGGTTCCCCGTCTTCCCGTTCATCCTCAGGACAAATTGCAACCTGTACGGAACAGGAGGTTAAAGGTGCTGATGCTCCAAGTAGGGAGATTGCTAGTGAAGTGGCTGGAATGGCGAACCCGAGCACAAGGAGATGAGAAATGAGGTGCGTTTTAGAAACCTTTCCCCATCACACGGTGTACCATCTTCTGGGTTTCTCATGCATGTTTTCGATGTAGGAAGATGCCCTTGAACCTGGAGATTTGGGACCCATGCGATGGTTAGCACGCAGTATTACTTTAAAGGGTCTGCGTTTGCTCACCCAACCTCACCAAACCTCTCAGCCCCAAGAGTGTCCACCCTTATGTCTCATCCAGCTGTGGGTCTAGATATGGTCAATCCAGGTTGCATCACAGCCCCTGAACGAATTGTGTAAGAATTTCTCTGTCTTTCCCTGTCTTTGTTTCATGGGTTTTTAAAAGTAATTTATTTTTATAATGGGGTTTAGCTGCTTTTCACGGCTGTGTTTATGCCGCTTTACACCCACTTGACACACTAACAGAGAGATATCAATACATAGGTTTTAATATTATTACTAGTCAGATATATTCTTGTGCGGTGAATCGGGCGTGTTGAGTCCAGTTCTCTGAGCAAGGAGTAGGTCTTGTCTATTACATATTGGGTTTATGGAACGGTATCTGAGCTAATTTGAAACTCTTGTTTTATGTATCACCCCACCTCACCTTTCCCGTTAAGCAGCCATAGTGTGTTTTCTGCATGTGTGACTCTGTTCTGTTTTGTAATTCAGTTCAAGTGTAACTGTTTTTACATTCCCTCTATAAGTGACACCTTATGAGAAGTGTCCTTTTCTGTGTGACTTATTTCACTTAGAATCGTCTTACCTAAATCCACTCATCATGCTGCTACTAGCCTTATGACATTGATTTCATGGCTGAGTGATATTCCATTGTACATAAGGACCACAACTTTTTGATCCATTTTTCGCTTTCCTGGGATATTTAAGGTGGAATGAAGTGGAGGTCCTTGTCAACAGAGCAGCCCTAAAGTTTGGGGTGCTTGTGTCTTGCTGATTTTCAATTTTCCCACTTTATCCCCCCATGCGTGGAAGTGCCCTATGCTCTCTAAGCTGTGTTTTTTAGATGTTTCAGGACACACCGTACACTTCTCCAGAGTGGCTGTTGGCGATTTACATCCCGCCCATCAGTGTAGCAAGGCTCCCATTTCTCCATGGCCTGTCCTGCACTTCTGGTTTTGACACTTTTTTCAGCATGGCCCTTTTGACCGATGGGAAGCGAGACTTCTTTGTAGCGCTGATTTGCCTTTCCAGGTTGCTTGGTTGGCCAAAAAGGGCGTATGCGTTTTTTCCTGAATATATTCAGGAAAAAACGCATACGCCCTTTTTGGCCAAGGGCATCATTGTCAACGTTTTGCCGCTTTTCATGTGCTTTAAAGGCGATTCGAATCTACCTCCTGAAATCTGTTTCCTGCAATTCTGCCTTGATTTCAAATCCTCTTCTTTGCCTTCCCTCAATATATTTGTGGACGAGAGTTATCATTTATAACTCGCAGGTTTGTGAATTGCAGTGCCCTGAAGCTCCATTTTACAAGTCGCTTTTTTGGGAGCTGGCCGCAAAAGCGCAGGATGGCTTCAGGCCCTGTTCTGGTTCCGGGGGGCAGGCTGAGCCTGTGGTTAATTCTTCTTCCTGATGGGAAAATAGAGTGACCTGTGCCTGTCCCAACACCAAGAGCTAGTCTCTCATTGGTTCCCCGTCTTCCCGTGCATCCTCAGGACAAATTGCAACCTGTACGGAACAGGAGGTTAAAGGTGCTGATGCTCCAAGTAGGGAGATTGCTAGTAAAGTGGCTGGAATGGCGAACCCGAGCACAAGGAGATGAGAAATGAGGTGCGTTTTAGAAACCTTTCCCCATCACACGGTGTACCATCTTCTGGGTTTCTCATGCATGTTTTCGATGTAGGAAGATGCCCTTGAACCTGGAGATTTGGGACCCATGCGATGGGTAGCACGCAGTATTACTTTAAAGGGTCTGCGTTTGCTCACCCAACCTCACCACACCTCTCAGCCCCAAGAGTGTCCACCCTTATGTCTCATCCAGCTGTGGGTCTAGATATGGTCAATCCAGGTTGCATCACAGCCCCTGAACGAATTGTGTAAGAGTTTCTCTGTCTTTCCCTGTCTTTGTTTCATGGGTTTTTAAAAGTAATTTATTTTTATAATGGGGTTTAGCTGCTTTTCACGGCTGTGTTTATGCCGCTTTACACCCACTTGACACACTAACAGAGAGATATCAATACATAGGTTTTAAGATTATTACTAGTCAGATATATTCTTGTGCGGTGAATCGGGCGTGTTGAGTCCAGTTCTCTGAGCAAGGAGTAGGTCTTGTCTATTACATATTGGGTTTATGGAACGGTATCTGAGCTAATTTGAAACTCTTGTTTTATGTATCACCCCACCTCACCTTTCCCGTTAAGCAGCCATAGTGTGTTTTCTGCATGTGTGACTCTGTTCTGTTTTGTAATTCAGTTCAAGTGTAACTGTTTTTACATTCCCTCTATAAGTGACACCTTATGAGAAGTGTCCTTTTCTGTGTGACATATTTCACTTAGAATCGTCTTACCTAAATCCACTCATCATGCTGCTACTAGCCTTATGACATTGATTTCATGGCTGAGTGATATTCCATTGTACATAAGGACCACAACTTTTTGATCCATTTTTCGCTTTCCTGGGATATTTAAGGTGGAATGAAGTGGAGGTCCTTGTCAACAGAGCAGCCCTAAAGTTTGGGGTGCTTGTGTCTTGCTGATTTTCAATTTTCCCACTTTATCCCCCCATGCGTGGAAGTGCCCTATGCTCTCTAAGCTGTGTTTTTTAGATGTTTCAGGACACACCGTACACTTCTCCAGAGTGGCTGTTGGCGATTTACATCCCGCCCATCAGTGTAGCAAGGCTCCCATTTCTCCATGGCCTGTCCTGCACTTCTGGTTTTGACACTTTTTTCAGCATGGCCCTTTTGACCGATGGGAAGCGAGACTTCTTTGTAGCGCTGATTTGCCTTTCCAGGTTGCTTGGTTGGCCAAAAAGGGCGTATGCGTTTTTTCCTGAATATATTCAGGAAAAAACGCATACGCCCTTTTTGGCCAAGGGCATCATTGTCAACGTTTTGCCGCTTTTCATGTGCTTTAAAGGCGATTCGAATCTACCTCCTGAAATCTGTTTCCTGCAATTCTGCCTTGATTTCAAATCCTCTTCTTTGCCTTCCCTCAATATATTTGTGGACGAGAGTTATCATTTATAACTCGCAGGTTTGTGAATTGCAGTGCCCTGAAGCTCCATTTTACAAGTCGCTTTTTTGGGAGCTGGCCGCAAAAGCGCAGGATGGCTTCAGGCCCTGTTCTGGTTCCGGGGGGCAGGCTGAGCCTGTGGTTAATTCTTCTTCCTGATGGGAAAATAGAGTGACCTGTGCCTGTCCCAACACCAAGAGCTAGTCTCTCATTGGTTCCCCGTCTTCCCGTGCATCCTCAGGACAAATTGCAACCTGTACGGAACAGGAGGTTAAAGGTGCTGATGCTCCAAGTAGGGAGATTGCTAGTAAAGTGGCTGGAATGGCGAACCCGAGCACAAGGAGATGAGAAATGAGGTGCGTTTCCCATCACACGGTGTACCATCTTCTGGGTTTCTCATGCATGTTTTCGATGTAGGAAGATGCCCTTGAACCTGGAGATTTGGGACCCATGCGATGGGTAGCACGCAGTATTACTTTAAAGGGTCTGCGTTTGCTCACCCAACCTCACCAAACCTCTCAGCCCCAAGAGTGTCCACCCTTATGTCTCATCCAGCTGTGGGTCTAGATATGGTCAATCCAGGTTGCATCACAGCCCCTGAACGAATTGTGTAAGAATTTCTCTGTCTTTCCCTGTCTTTGTTTCATGGGTTTTTAAAAGTAATTTATTTTTATAATGGGGTTTAGCTGCTTTTCACGGCTGTGTTTATGCCGCTTTACACCCACTTGACACACTAACAGAGAGATATCAATACATAGGTTTTAAGATTATTACTAGTCAGATATATTCTTGTGCGGTGAATCGGGCGTGTTGAGTCCAGTTCTCTGAGCAAGGAGTAGGTCTTGTCTATTACATATTGGGTTTATGGAACGGTATCTGAGCTAATTTGAAACTCTTGTTTTATGTATCACCCCACCTCACCTTTCCCGTTAAGCAGCCATAGTGTGTTTTCTGCATGTGTGACTCTGTTCTGTTTTGTAATTCAGTTCAAGGGTAACGGTTTTTACATTCCCTCTATAAGTGACACCTTATGAGAAGTGTCCTTTTCTGTGTGACTTATTTCACTTAGAATCGTCTTACCTAAATCCACTCATCATGCTGCTACTAGCCTTATGACATTGATTTCATGGCTGAGTGATATTCCATTGTACATAAGGACCACAACTTTTTGATCCATTTTTCGCTTTCCTGGGATATTTAAGGTGGAATGAAGTGGAGGTCCTTGTCAACAGAGCAGCCCTAAAGTTTGGGGTGCTTGTGTCTTGCTGATTTTCAATTTTCCCACTTTATCCCCCCATGCGTGGAAGTGCCCTATGCTCTCTAAGCTGTGTTTTTTAGATGTTTCAGGACACACCGTACACTTCTCCAGAGTGGCTGTTGGCGATTTACATCCCGCCCATCAGTGTAGCAAGGCTCCCATTTCTCCATGGCCTGTCCTGCACTTCTGGTTTTGACACTTTTTTCAGCATGGCCCTTTTGACCGATGGGAAGCGAGACTTCTTTGGAGCGCTGATTTGCCTTTCCAGGTTGCTTGGTTGGCCAAAAAGGGCGTATGCGTTTTTTCCTGAATATATTCAGGAAAAAACGCATACGCCCTTTTTGGCCAAGGGCAT
This sequence comes from Balaenoptera physalus, assembly GCF_965194825.1. Taxonomy (NCBI): domain Eukaryota; kingdom Metazoa; phylum Chordata; class Mammalia; order Artiodactyla; family Balaenopteridae; genus Balaenoptera; species Balaenoptera physalus. The sequence continues at coordinate 92,584 of NW_028126247.1, read as the reverse complement.
CATTGTCAACGTTTTGCCGCTTTTCATGTGCTTTAAAGGCGATTCGAATCTACCTCCTGAAATCTGTTTCCTGCAATTCTGCCTTGATTTCAAATCCTCTTCTTTGCCTTCCCTCAATATATTTGTGGACGAGAGTTATCATTTATAACTCTGCAGGTTTGTGAATTGCAGTGCCCTGAAGCTCCATTTTACAAGTCGCTTTTTTGGGAGCTGGCCGCAAAAGCGCAGGATGGCTTCAGGCCCTGTTCTGCTTCCGGGGGGCAGGCTGAGCCTCTGGTTAATTCTTCTTCCTGATGGGAAAAAAGAGTGACCTGTGCCTGTCCCAACACCAAGAGCTAGTCTCTCATTGGTTCCCCGTCTTCCCGTTCATCCTCAGGACAAATTGCAACCTGTACGGAACAGGAGGTTAAAGGTGCTGATGCTCCAAGTAGGGAGATTGCTAGTGAAGTGGCTGGAATGGCGAACCCGAGCACAAGGAGATGAGAAATGAGGTGCGTTTTAGAAACCTTTCCCCATCACACGGTGTACCATCTTCTGGGTTTCTCATGCATGTTTTCGATGTAGGAAGATGCCCTTGAACCTGGAGATTTGGGACCCATGCGATGGTTAGCACGCAGTATTACTTTAAAGGGTCTGCGTTTGCTCACCCAACCTCACCAAACCTCTCAGCCCCAAGAGTGTCCACCCTTATGTCTCATCCAGCTGTGGGTCTAGATATGGTCAATCCAGGTTGCATCACAGCCCCTGAACGAATTGTGGAAGAATTTCTCTGTCTTTCCCTGTCTTTGTTTCATGGGTTTTTAAAAGTAATTTATTTTTATAATGGGGTTTAGCTGCTTTTCACGGCTGTGTTTATGCCGCTTTACACCCACTTGACACACTAACAGAGAGATATCAATACATAGGTTTTAAGATTATTACTAGTCAGATATATTCTTGTGCGGTGAATCGGGCGTGTTGAGTCCAGTTCTCTGAGCAAGGAGTAGGTCTTGTCTATTACATATTGGGTTTATGGAACGGTATCTGAGCTAATTTGAAACTCTTGTTTTATGTATCACCCCACCTCACCTTTCCCGTTAAGCAGCCATAGTGTGTTTTCTGCATGTGTGACTCTGTTCTGTTTTGTAATTCAGTTCAAGTGTAACTGTTTTTACATTCCCTCTATAAGTGACACCTTATGAGAAGTGTCCTTTTCTGTGTGACTTATTTCACTTAGAATCGTCTTACCTAAATCCACTCATCATGCTGCTACTAGCCTTATGACATTGATTTCATGGCTGAGTGATATTCCATTGTACATAAGGACCACAACTTTTTGATCCATTTTTCGCTTTCCTGGGATATTTAAGGTGGAATGAAGTGGAGGTCCTTGTCAACAGAGCAGCCCTAAAGTTTGGGGTGCTTGTGTCTTGCTGATTTTCAATTTTCCCACTTTATCCCCCCATGCGTGGAAGTGCCCTATGCTCTCTAAGCTGTGTTTTTTAGATGTTTCAGGACACACCGTACACTTCTCCAGAGTGGCTGTTGGCGATTTACATCCCGCCCATCAGTGTAGCAAGGCTCCCATTTCTCCATGGCCTGTCCTGCACTTCTGGTTTTGACACTTTTTTCAGCATGGCCCTTTTGACCGATGGGAAGCGAGACTTCTTTGTAGCGCTGATTTGCCTTTCCAGGTTGCTTGGTTGGCCAAAAAGGGCGTATGCGTTTTTTCCTGAATATATTCAGGAAAAAACGCATACGCCCTTTTTGGCCAAGGGCATCATTGTCAACGTTTTGCCGCTTTTCATGTGCTTTAAAGGCGATTCGAATCTACCTCCTGAAATCTGTTTCCTGCAATTCTGCCTTGATTTCAAATCCTCTTCTTTGCCTTCCCTCAATATATTTGTGGACGAGAGTTATCATTTATAACTCGCAGGTTTGTGAATTGCAGTGCCCTGAAGCTCCATTTTACAAGTCGCTTTTTTGGGAGCTGGCCGCAAAAGCGCAGGATGGCTTCAGGCCCTGTTCTGGTTCCGGGGGGCAGGCTGAGCCTGTGGTTAATTCTTCTTCCTGATGGGAAAATAGAGTGACCTGTGCCTGTCCCAACACCAAGAGCTAGTCTCTCATTGGTTCCCCGTCTTCCCGTGCATCCTCAGGACAAATTGCAACCTGTACGGAACAGGAGGTTAAAGGTGCTGATGCTCCAAGTAGGGAGATTGCTAGTAAAGTGGCTGGAATGGCGAACCCGAGCACAAGGAGATGAGAAATGAGGTGCGTTTCCCATCACACGGTGTACCATCTTCTGGGTTTCTCATGCATGTTTTCGATGTAGGAAGATGCCCTTGAACCTGGAGATTTGGGACCCATGCGATGGGTAGCACGCAGTATTACTTTAAAGGGTCTGCGTTTGCTCACCCAACCTCACCAAACCTCTCAGCCCCAAGAGTGTCCACCCTTATGTCTCATCCAGCTGTGGGTCTAGATATGGTCAATCCAGGTTGCATCACAGCCCCTGAACGAATTGTGTAAGAATTTCTCTGTCTTTCCCTGTCTTTGTTTCATGGGTTTTTAAAAGTAATTTATTTTTATAATGGGGTTTAGCTGCTTTTCACGGCTGTGTTTATGCCGCTTTACACCCACTTGACACACTAACAGAGAGATATCAATACATAGGTTTTAAGATTATTACTAGTCAGATATATTCTTGTGCGGTGAATCGGGCGTGTTGAGTCCAGTTCTCTGAGCAAGGAGTAGGTCTTGTCTATTACATATTGGGTTTATGGAACGGTATCTGAGCTAATTTGAAACTCTTGTTTTATGTATCACCCCACCTCACCTTTCCCGTTAAGCAGCCATAGTGTGTTTTCTGCATGTGTGACTCTGTTCTGTTTTGTAATTCAGTTCAAGGGTAACGGTTTTTACATTCCCTCTATAAGTGACACCTTATGAGAAGTGTCCTTTTCTGTGTGACTTATTTCACTTAGAATCGTCTTACCTAAATCCACTCATCATGCTGCTACTAGCCTTATGACATTGATTTCATGGCTGAGTGATATTCCATTGTACATAAGGACCACAACTTTTTGATCCATTTTTCGCTTTCCTGGGATATTTAAGGTGGAATGAAGTGGAGGTCCTTGTCAACAGAGCAGCCCTAAAGTTTGGGGTGCTTGTGTCTTGCTGATTTTCAATTTTCCCACTTTATCCCCCCATGCGTGGAAGTGCCCTATGCTCTCTAAGCTGTGTTTTTTAGATGTTTCAGGACACACCGTACACTTCTCCAGAGTGGCTGTTGGCGATTTACATCCCGCCCATCAGTGTAGCAAGGCTCCCATTTCTCCATGGCCTGTCCTGCACTTCTGGTTTTGACACTTTTTTCAGCATGGCCCTTTTGACCGATGGGAAGCGAGACTTCTTTGGAGCGCTGATTTGCCTTTCCAGGTTGCTTGGTTGGCCAAAAAGGGCGTATGCGTTTTTTCCTGAATATATTCAGGAAAAAACGCATACGCCCTTTTTGGCCAAGGGCATCATTGTCAACGTTTTGCCGCTTTTCATGTGCTTTAAAGGCGATTCGAATCTACCTCCTGAAATCTGTTTCCTGCAATTCTGCCTTGATTTCAAATCCTCTTCTTTGCCTTCCCTCAATATATTTGTGGACGAGAGTTATCATTTATAACTCTGCAGGTTTGTGAATTGCAGTGCCCTGAAGCTCCATTTTACAAGTCGCTTTTTTGGGAGCTGGCCGCAAAAGCGCAGGATGGCTTCAGGCCCTGTTCTGCTTCCGGGGGGCAGGCTGAGCCTCTGGTTAATTCTTCTTCCTGATGGGAAAAAAGAGTGACCTGTGCCTGTCCCAACACCAAGAGCTAGTCTCTCATTGGTTCCCCGTCTTCCCGTTCATCCTCAGGACAAATTGCAACCTGTACGGAACAGGAGGTTAAAGGTGCTGATGCTCCAAGTAGGGAGATTGCTAGTGAAGTGGCTGGAATGGCGAACCCGAGCACAAGGAGATGAGAAATGAGGTGCGTTTTAGAAACCTTTCCCCATCACACGGTGTACCATCTTCTGGGTTTCTCATGCATGTTTTCGATGTAGGAAGATGCCCTTGAACCTGGAGATTTGGGACCCATGCGATGGTTAGCACGCAGTATTACTTTAAAGGGTCTGCGTTTGCTCACCCAACCTCACCAAACCTCTCAGCCCCAAGAGTGTCCACCCTTATGTCTCATCCAGCTGTGGGTCTAGATATGGTCAATCCAGGTTGCATCACAGCCCCTGAACGAATTGTGGAAGAATTTCTCTGTCTTTCCCTGTCTTTGTTTCATGGGTTTTTAAAAGTAATTTATTTTTATAATGGGGTTTAGCTGCTTTTCACGGCTGTGTTTATGCCGCTTTACACCCACTTGACACACTAACAGAGAGATATCAATACATAGGTTTTAAGATTATTACTAGTCAGATATATTCTTGTGCGGTGAATCGGGCGTGTTGAGTCCAGTTCTCTGAGCAAGGAGTAGGTCTTGTCTATTACATATTGGGTTTATGGAACGGTATCTGAGCTAATTTGAAACTCTTGTTTTATGTATCACCCCACCTCACCTTTCCCGTTAAGCAGCCATAGTGTGTTTTCTGCATGTGTGACTCTGTTCTGTTTTGTAATTCAGTTCAAGTGTAACTGTTTTTACATTCCCTCTATAAGTGACACCTTATGAGAAGTGTCCTTTTCTGTGTGACTTATTTCACTTAGAATCGTCTTACCTAAATCCACTCATCATGCTGCTACTAGCCTTATGACATTGATTTCATGGCTGAGTGATATTCCATTGTACATAAGGACCACAACTTTTTGATCCATTTTTCGCTTTCCTGGGATATTTAAGGTGGAATGAAGTGGAGGTCCTTGTCAACAGAGCAGCCCTAAAGTTTGGGGTGCTTGTGTCTTGCTGATTTTCAATTTTCCCACTTTATCCCCCCATGCGTGGAAGTGCCCTATGCTCTCTAAGCTGTGTTTTTTAGATGTTTCAGGACACACCGTACACTTCTCCAGAGTGGCTGTTGGCGATTTACATCCCGCCCATCAGTGTAGCAAGGCTCCCATTTCTCCATGGCCTGTCCTGCACTTCTGGTTTTGACACTTTTTTCAGCATGGCCCTTTTGACCGATGGGAAGCGAGACTTCTTTGTAGCGCTGATTTGCCTTTCCAGGTTGCTTGGTTGGCCAAAAAGGGCGTATGCGTTTTTTCCTGAATATATTCAGGAAAAAACGCATACGCCCTTTTTGGCCAAGGGCATCATTGTCAACGTTTTGCCGCTTTTCATGTGCTTTAAAGGCGATTCGAATCTACCTCCTGAAATCTGTTTCCTGCAATTCTGCCTTGATTTCAAATCCTCTTCTTTGCCTTCCCTCAATATATTTGTGGACGAGAGTTATCATTTATAACTCGCAGGTTTGTGAATTGCAGTGCCCTGAAGCTCCATTTTACAAGTCGCTTTTTTGGGAGCTGGCCGCAAAAGCGCAGGATGGCTTCAGGCCCTGTTCTGGTTCCGGGGGGCAGGCTGAGCCTGTGGTTAATTCTTCTTCCTGATGGGAAAATAGAGTGACCTGTGCCTGTCCCAACACCAAGAGCTAGTCTCTCATTGGTTCCCCGTCTTCCCGTGCATCCTCAGGACAAATTGCAACCTGTACGGAACAGGAGGTTAAAGGTGCTGATGCTCCAAGTAGGGAGATTGCTAGTAAAGTGGCTGGAATGGCGAACCCGAGCACAAGGAGATGAGAAATGAGGTGCGTTTTAGAAACCTTTCCCCATCACACGGTGTACCATCTTCTGGGTTTCTCATGCATGTTTTCGATGTAGGAAGATGCCCTTGAACCTGGAGATTTGGGACCCATGCGATGGGTAGCACGCAGTATTACTTTAAAGGGTCTGCGTTTGCTCACCCAACCTCACCAAACCTCTCAGCCCCAAGAGTGTCCACCCTTATGCCTCATCCAGCTGTGGGTCTAGATATGGTCAATCCAGGTTGCATCACAACCCCTGAACGAATTGTGTAAGAGTTTCTCTGTCTTTCCCTGTCTTTGTTTCATGGGTTTTTAAAAGTAATTTATTTTTATAATGGGGTTTAGCTGCTTTTCACGGCTGTGTTTATGCCGCTTTACACCCACTTGACACACTAACAGAGAGATATCAATACATAGGTTTTAAGATTATTACTAGTCAGATATATTCTTGTGCGGTGAATCGGGCGTGTTGAGTCCAGTTCTCTGAGCAAGGAGTAGGTCTTGTCTATTACATATTGGGTTTATGGAACGGTATCTGAGCTAATTTGAAACTCTTGTTTTATGTATCACCCCACCTCACCTTTCCCGTTAAGCAGCCATAGTGTGTTTTCTGCATGTGTGACTCTGTTCTGTTTTGTAATTCAGTTCAAGGGTAACGGTTTTTACATACCCTCTATAAGTGACACCTTATGAGCAGTGTCCTTTTCTGTGTGACTTATTTCACTTAGAATCGTCTTACCTAAATCCACTCATCATGCTGCTACTAGCCTTATGACATTGATTTCATGGCTGAGTGATATTCCATTGTACATAAGGACCACAACTTTTTGATCCATTTTTCGCTTTCCTGGGATATTTAAGGTGGAATGAAGTGGAGGTCCTTGTCAACAGAGCAGCCCTAAAGTTTGGGGTGCTTGTGTCTTGCTGATTTTCAATTTTCCCACTTTATCCCCCCATGCGTGGAAGTGCCCTATGCTCTCTAAGCTGTGTTTTTTAGATGTTTCAGGACACACCGTACACTTCTCCAGAGTGGCTGTTGGCGATTTACATCCCGCCCATCAGTGTAGCAAGGCTCCCATTTCTCCATGGCCTGTCCTGCATTTCTGGTTTTGACACTTTTTTCAGCATGGCCCTTTTGACCGATGGGAAGCGAGACTTCTTTGTAGCGCTGATTTGCCTTTCCAGGTTGCTTGGTTGGCCAAAAAGGGCGTATGCGTTTTTTCCTGAATATATTCAGGAAAAAACGCATACGCCCTTTTTGGCCAAGGGCATCATTGTCAACGTTTTGCCGCTTTTCATGTGCTTTAAAGGCGATTCGAATCTACCTCCTGAAATCTGTTTCCTGCAATTCTGCCTTGATTTCAAATCCTCTTCTTTGCCTTCCCTCAATATATTTGTGGACGAGAGTTATCATTTATAACTCTGCAGGTTTGTGAATTGCAGTGCCCTGAAGCTCCATTTTACAAGTCGCTTTTTTGGGAGCTGGCCGCAAAAGCGCAGGATGGCTTCAGGCCCTGTTCTGCTTCCGGGGGGCAGGCTGAGCCTCTGGTTAATTCTTCTTCCTGATGGGAAAAAAGAGTGACCTGTGCCTGTCCCAACACCAAGAGCTAGTCTCTCATTGGTTCCCCGTCTTCCCGTTCATCCTCAGGACAAATTGCAACCTGTACGGAACAGGAGGTTAAAGGTGCTGATGCTCCAAGTAGGGAGATTGCTAGTGAAGTGGCTGGAATGGCGAACCCGAGCACAAGGAGATGAGAAATGAGGTGCGTTTTAGAAACCTTTCCCCATCACACGGTGTACCATCTTCTGGGTTTCTCATGCATGTTTTCGATGTAGGAAGATGCCCTTGAACCTGGAGATTTGGGACCCATGCGATGGTTAGCACGCAGTATTACTTTAAAGGGTCTGCGTTTGCTCACCCAACCTCACCAAACCTCTCAGCCCCAAGAGTGTCCACCCTTATGTCTCATCCAGCTGTGGGTCTAGATATGGTCAATCCAGGTTGCATCACAGCCCCTGAACGAATTGTGTAAGAATTTCTCTGTCTTTCCCTGTCATTGTTTCATGGGTTTTTAAAAGTAATTTATTTTTATAATGGGGTTTAGCTGCTTTTCACGGCTGTGTTTATGCCGCTTTACACCCACTTGACACACTAACAGAGAGATATCAATACATAGGTTTTAAGATTATTACTAGTCAGATATATTCTTGTGCGGTGAATCGGGCGTGTTGAGTCCAGTTCTCTGAGCAAGGAGTAGGTCTTGTCTATTACATATTGGGTTTATGGAACGGTATCTGAGCTAATTTGAAACTCTTGTTTTATGTATCACCCCACCTCACCTTTCCCGTTAAGCAGCCATAGTGTGTTTTCTGCATGTGTGACTCTGTTCTGTTTTGTAATTCAGTTCAAGTGTAACTGTTTTTACATTCCCTCTATAAGTGACACCTTATGAGAAGTGTCCTTTTCTGTGTGACTTATTTCACTTAGAATCGTCTTACCTAAATCCACTCATCATGCTGCTACTAGCCTTATGACATTGATTTCATGGCTGAGTGATATTCCATTGTACATAAGGACCACAACTTTTTGATCCATTTTTCGCTTTCCTGGGATATTTAAGGTGGAATGAAGTGGAGGTCCTTGTCAACAGAGCAGCCCTAAAGTTTGGGGTGCTTGTGTCTTGCTGATTTTCAATTTTCCCACTTTATCCCCCCATGCGTGGAAGTGCCCTATGCTCTCTAAGCTGTGTTTTTTAGATGTTTCAGGACACACCGTACACTTCTCCAGAGTGGCTGTTGGCGATTTACATCCCGCCCATCAGTGTAGCAAGGCTCCCATTTCTCCATGGCCTGTCCTGCACTTCTGGTTTTGACACTTTTTTCAGCATGGCCCTTTTGACCGATGGGAAGCGAGACTTCTTTGTAGCGCTGATTTGCCTTTCCAGGTTGCTTGGTTGGCCAAAAAGGGCGTATGCGTTTTTTCCTGAATATATTCAGGAAAAAACGCATACGCCCTTTTTGGCCAAGGGCATCATTGTCAACGTTTTGCCGCTTTTCATGTGCTTTAAAGGCGATTCGAATCTACCTCCTGAAATCTGTTTCCTGCAATTCTGCCTTGATTTCAAATCCTCTTCTTTGCCTTCCCTCAATATATTTGTGGACGAGAGTTATCATTTATAACTCGCAGGTTTGTGAATTGCAGTGCCCTGAAGCTCCATTTTACAAGTCGCTTTTTTGGGAGCTGGCCGCAAAAGCGCAGGATGGCTTCAGGCCCTGTTCTGGTTCCGGGGGGCAGGCTGAGCCTGTGGTTAATTCTTCTTCCTGATGGGAAAATAGAGTGACCTGTGCCTGTCCCAACACCAAGAGCTAGTCTCTCATTGGTTCCCCGTCTTCCCGTGCATCCTCAGGACAAATTGCAACCTGTACGGAACAGGAGGTTAAAGGTGCTGATGCTCCAAGTAGGGAGATTGCTAGTAAAGTGGCTGGAATGGCGAACCCGAGCACAAGGAGATGAGAAATGAGGTGCGTTTTAGAAACCTTTCCCCATCACACGGTGTACCATCTTCTGGGTTTCTCATGCATGTTTTCGATGTAGGAAGATGCCCTTGAACCTGGAGATTTGGGACCCATGCGATGGGTAGCACGCAGTATTACTTTAAAGGGTCTGCGTTTGCTCACCCAACCTCACCACACCTCTCAGCCCCAAGAGTGTCCACCCTTATGTCTCATCCAGCTGTGGGTCTAGATATGGTCAATCCAGGTTGCATCACAGCCCCTGAACGAATTGTGTAAGAGTTTCTCTGTCTTTCCCTGTCTTTGTTTCATGGGTTTTTAAAAGTAATTTATTTTTATAATGGGGTTTAGCTGCTTTTCACGGCTGTGTTTATGCCGCTTTACACCCACTTGACACACTAACAGAGAGATATCAATACATAGGTTTTAAGATTATTACTAGTCAGATATATTCTTGTGCGGTGAATCGGGCGTGTTGAGTCCAGTTCTCTGAGCAAGGAGTAGGTCTTGTCTATTACATATTGGGTTTATGGAACGGTATCTGAGCTAATTTGAAACTCTTGTTTTATGTATCACCCCACCTCACCTTTCCCGTTAAGCAGCCATAGTGTGTTTTCTGCATGTGTGACTCTGTTCTGTTTTGTAATTCAGTTCAAGTGTAACTGTTTTTACATTCCCTCTATAAGTGACACCTTATGAGAAGTGTCCTTTTCTGTGTGACATATTTCACTTAGAATCGTCTTACCTAAATCCACTCATCATGCTGCTACTAGCCTTATGACATTGATTTCATGGCTGAGTGATATTCCATTGTACATAAGGACCACAACTTTTTGATCCATTTTTCGCTTTCCTGGGATATTTAAGGTGGAATGAAGTGGAGGTCCTTGTCAACAGAGCAGCCCTAAAGTTTGGGGTGCTTGTGTCTTGCTGATTTTCAATTTTCCCACTTTATCCCCCCATGCGTGGAAGTGCCCTATGCTCTCTAAGCTGTGTTTTTTAGATGTTTCAGGACACACCGTACACTTCTCCAGAGTGGCTGTTGGCGATTTACATCCCGCCCATCAGTGTAGCAAGGCTCCCATTTCTCCATGGCCTGTCCTGCACTTCTGGTTTTGACACTTTTTTCAGCATGGCCCTTTTGACCGATGGGAAGCGAGACTTCTTTGTAGCGCTGATTTGCCTTTCCAGGTTGCTTGGTTGGCCAAAAAGGGCGTATGCGTTTTTTCCTGAATATATTCAGGAAAAAACGCATACGCCCTTTTTGGCCAAGGGCATCATTGTCAACGTTTTGCCGCTTTTCATGTGCTTTAAAGGCGATTCGAATCTACCTCCTGAAATCTGTTTCCTGCAATTCTGCCTTGATTTCAAATCCTCTTCTTTGCCTTCCCTCAATATATTTGTGGACGAGAGTTATCATTTATAACTCGCAGGTTTGTGAATTGCAGTGCCCTGAAGCTCCATTTTACAAGTCGCTTTTTTGGGAGCTGGCCGCAAAAGCGCAGGATGGCTTCAGGCCCTGTTCTGGTTCCGGGGGGCAGGCTGAGCCTGTGGTTAATTCTTCTTCCTGATGGGAAAATAGAGTGACCTGTGCCTGTCCCAACACCAAGAGCTAGTCTCTCATTGGTTCCCCGTCTTCCCGTGCATCCTCAGGACAAATTGCAACCTGTACGGAACAGGAGGTTAAAGGTGCTGATGCTCCAAGTAGGGAGATTGCTAGTAAAGTGGCTGGAATGGCGAACCCGAGCACAAGGAGATGAGAAATGAGGTGCGTTTCCCATCACACGGTGTACCATCTTCTGGGTTTCTCATGCATGTTTTCGATGTAGGAAGATGCCCTTGAACCTGGAGATTTGGGACCCATGCGATGGGTAGCACGCAGTATTACTTTAAAGGGTCTGCGTTTGCTCACCCAACCTCACCAAACCTCTCAGCCCCAAGAGTGTCCACCCTTATGTCTCATCCAGCTGTGGGTCTAGATATGGTCAATCCAGGTTGCATCACAGCCCCTGAACGAATTGTGTAAGAATTTCTCTGTCTTTCCCTGTCTTTGTTTCATGGGTTTTTAAAAGTAATTTATTTTTATAATGGGGTTTAGCTGCTTTTCACGGCTGTGTTTATGCCGCTTTACACCCACTTGACACACTAACAGAGAGATATCAATACATAGGTTTTAAGATTATTACTAGTCAGATATATTCTTGTGCGGTGAATCGGGCGTGTTGAGTCCAGTTCTCTGAGCAAGGAGTAGGTCTTGTCTATTACATATTGGGTTTATGGAACGGTATCTGAGCTAATTTGAAACTCTTGTTTTATGTATCACCCCACCTCACCTTTCCCGTTAAGCAGCCATAGTGTGTTTTCTGCATGTGTGACTCTGTTCTGTTTTGTAATTCAGTTCAAGGGTAACGGTTTTTACATTCCCTCTATAAGTGACACCTTATGAGAAGTGTCCTTTTCTGTGTGACTTATTTCACTTAGAATCGTCTTACCTAAATCCACTCATCATGCTGCTACTAGCCTTATGACATTGATTTCATGGCTGAGTGATATTCCATTGTACATAAGGACCACAACTTTTTGATCCATTTTTCGCTTTCCTGGGATATTTAAGGTGGAATGAAGTGGAGGTCCTTGTCAACAGAGCAGCCCTAAAGTTTGGGGTGCTTGTGTCTTGCTGATTTTCAATTTTCCCACTTTATCCCCCCATGCGTGGAAGTGCCCTATGCTCTCTAAGCTGTGTTTTTTAGATGTTTCAGGACACACCGTACACTTCTCCAGAGTGGCTGTTGGCGATTTACATCCCGCCCATCAGTGTAGCAAGGCTCCCATTTCTCCATGGCCTGTCCTGCACTTCTGGTTTTGACACTTTTTTCAGCATGGCCCTTTTGACCGATGGGAAGCGAGACTTCTTTGGAGCGCTGATTTGCCTTTCCAGGTTGCTTGGTTGGCCAAAAAGGGCGTATGCGTTTTTTCCTGAATATATTCAGGAAAAAACGCATACGCCCTTTTTGGCCAAGGGCATCATTGTCAACGTTTTGCCGCTTTTCATGTGCTTTAAAGGCGATTCGAATCTACCTCCTGAAATCTGTTTCCTGCAATTCTGCCTTGATTTCAAATCCTCTTCTTTGCCTTCCCTCAATATATTTGTGGACGAGAGTTATCATTTATAACTCTGCAGGTTTGTGAATTGCAGTGCCCTGAAGCTCCATTTTACAAGTCGCTTTTTTGGGAGCTGGCCGCAAAAGCGCAGGATGGCTTCAGGCCCTGTTCTGCTTCCGGGGGGCAGGCTGAGCCTCTGGTTAATTCTTCTTCCTGATGGGAAAAAAGAGTGACCTGTGCCTGTCCCAACACCAAGAGCTAGTCTCTCATTGGTTCCCCGTCTTCCCGTTCATCCTCAGGACAAATTGCAACCTGTACGGAACAGGAGGTTAAAGGTGCTGATGCTCCAAGTAGGGAGATTGCTAGTGAAGTGGCTGGAATGGCGAACCCGAGCACAAGGAGATGAGAAATGAGGTGCGTTTTAGAAACCTTTCCCCATCACACGGTGTACCATCTTCTGGGTTTCTCATGCATGTTTTCGATGTAGGAAGATGCCCTTGAACCTGGAGATTTGGGACCCATGCGATGGTTAGCACGCAGTATTACTTTAAAGGGTCTGCGTTTGCTCACCCAACCTCACCAAACCTCTCAGCCCCAAGAGTGTCCACCCTTATGTCTCATCCAGCTGTGGGTCTAGATATGGTCAATCCAGGTTGCATCACAGCCCCTGAACGAATTGTGTAAGAATTTCTCTGTCTTTCCCTGTCTTTGTTTCATGGGTTTTTAAAAGTAATTTATTTTTATAATGGGGTTTAGCTGCTTTTCACGGCTGTGTTTATGCCGCTTTACACCCACTTGACACACTAACAGAGAGATATCAATACATAGGTTTTAAGATTATTACTAGTCAGATATATTCTTGTGCGGTGAATCGGGCGTGTTGAGTCCAGTTCTCTGAGCAAGGAGTAGGTCTTGTCTATTACATATTGGGTTTATGGAACGGTATCTGAGCTAATTTGAAACTCTTGTTTTATGTATCACCCCACCTCACCTTTCCCGTTAAGCAGCCATAGTGTGTTTTCTGCATGTGTGACTCTGTTCTGTTTTGTAATTCAGTTCAAGTGTAACGGTTTTTACATTCCCTCTATAAGTGACACCTTAGGAGAAGTGTCCTTTTCTGTGTGACTTATTTCACTTAGAATCGTCTTACCTAAATCCACTCATCATGCTGCTACTAGCCTTATGACATTGATTTCATGGCTGAGTGATATTCCATTGTACATAAGGACCACAACTTTTTGATCCATTTTTCGCTTTCCTGGGATATTTAAGGTGGAATGAAGTGGAGGTCCTTGTCAACAGAGCAGCCCTAAAGTTTGGGGTGCTTGTGTCTTGCTGATTTTCAATTTTCCCACTTTATCCCCCCATGCGTGGAAGTGCCCTATGCTCTCTAAGCTGTGTTTTTTAGATGTTTCAGGACACACCGTACACTTCTCCAGAGTGGCTGTTGGCGATTTACATCCCGCCCATCAGTGTAGCAAGGCTCCCATTTCTCCATGGTCTGTCCTGCACTTCTGGTTTTGACACTTTTTTCAGCATGGCCCTTTTGACCGATGGGAAGCGAGACTTCTTTGTAGCGCTGATTTGCCTTTCCAGGTTGCTTGGTTGGCCAAAAAGGGCGTATGCGTTTTTTCCTGAATATATTCAGGAAAAAACGCATACGCCCTTTTTGGCCAAGGGCATCATTGTCAACGTTTTGCCGCTTTTCATGTGCTTTAAAGGCGATTCGAATCTACCTCCTGAAATCTGTTTCCTGCAATTCTGCCTTGATTTCAAATCCTCTTCTTTGCCTTCCCTCAATATATTTGTGGCCGAGAGTTATCATTTATAACTCGCAGGTTTGTGAATTGCAGTGCCCTGAAGCTCCATTTTACAAGTCGCTTTTTTGGGAGCTGGCCACAAAAGCGCAGGATGGCTTCAGGCCCTGTTCTGGTTCCGGGGGGCAGGCTGAGCCTGTGGTTAATTCTTCTTCCTGATGGGAAAATAGAGTGACCTGTGCCTGTCCCAACACCAAGAGCTAGTCTCTCATTGGTTCCCCGTCTTCCCGTGCATCCTCAGGACAAATTGCAACCTGTACGGAACAGGAGGTTAAAGGTGCTGATGCTCCAAGTAGGGAGATTGCTAGTAAAGTGGCTGGAATGGCGAACCCGAGCACAAGGAGATGAGAAATGAGGTGCGTTTTAGAAACCTTTCCCCATCACACGGTGTACCATCTTCTGGGTTTCTCATGCATGTTTTCGATGTAGGAAGATGCCCTTGAACCTGGAGATTTGGGACCCATGCGATGGGTAGCACGCAGTATTACTTTAAAGGGTCTGCGTTTGCTCACCCAACCTCACCAAACCTCTCAGCCCCAAGAGTGTCCACCCTTATGTCTCATCCAGCTGTGGGTCTAGATATGGTCAATCCAGGTTGCATCACAACCCCTGAACGAATTGTGTAAGAGTTTCTCTGTCTTTCCCTGTCTTTGTTTCATGGGTTTTTAAAAGTAATTTATTTTTATAATGGGGTTTAGCTGCTTTTCACGGCTGTGTTTATGCCGCTTTACACCCACTTGACACACTAACAGAGAGATATCAATACATAGGTTTTAAGATTATTACTAGTCAGATATATTCTTGTGCGGTGAATCGGGCGTGTTGAGTCCAGTTCTCTGAGCAAGGAGTAGGTCTTGTCTATTACATATTGGGTTTATGGAACGGTATCTGAGCTAATTTGAAACTCTTGTTTTATGTATCACCCCACCTCACCATTCCCGTTAAGCAGCCATAGTGTGTTTTCTGCATGTGTGACTCTGTTCTGTTTTGTAATTCAGTTCAAGGGTAACGGTTTTTACATACCCTCTATAAGTGACACCTTATGAGAAGTGTCCTTTTCTGTGTGACTTATTTCACTTAGAATCGTCTTACCTAAATCCACTCATCATGCTGCTACTAGCCTTATGACATTGATTTCATGGCTGAGTGATATTCCATTGTACATAAGGACCACAACTTTTTGATCCATTTTTCGCTTTCCTGGGATATTTAAGGTGGAATGAAGTGGAGGTCCTTGTCAACAGAGCAGCCCTAAAGTTTGGGGTGCTTGTGTCTTGCTGATTTTCAATTTTCCCACTTTATCCCCCCATGCGTGGAAGTGCCCTATGCTCTCTAAGCTGTGTTTTTTAGATGTTTCAGGACACACCGTACACGTCTCCAGAGTGGCTGTTGGCGATTTACATCCCGCCCATCAGTGTAGCAAGGCTCCCATTTCTCCATGGCCTGTCCTGCATTTCTGGTTTTGACACTTTTTTCAGCATGGCCCTTTTGACCGATGGGAAGCGAGACTTCTTTGTAGCGCTGATTTGCCTTTCCAGGTTGCTTGGTTGGCCAAAAAGGGCGTATGCGTTTTTTCCTGAATATATTCAGGAAAAAACGCATACGCCCTTTTTGGCCAAGGGCATCATTGTCAACGTTTTGCCGCTTTTCATGTGCTTTAAAGGCGATTCGAATCTACCTCCTGAAATCTGTTTCCTGCAATTCTGCCTTGATTTCAAATCCTCTTCTTTGCCTTCCCTCAATATATTTGTGGACGAGAGTTATCATTTATAACTCTGCAGGTTTGTGAATTGCAGTGCCCTGAAGCTCCATTTTACAAGTCGCTTTTTTGGGAGCTGGCCGCAAAAGCGCAGGATGGCTTCAGGCCCTGTTCTGCTTCCGGGGGGCAGGCTGAGCCTGGGGTTAATTCTTCTTCCTGATGGGAAAATAGAGTGACCTGTGCCTGTCCCAACACCAAGAGCTAGTCTCTCATTGGTTCCCCGTCTTCCCGTTCATCCTCAGGACAAATTGCAACCAGTACGGAACAGGAGGTTAAAGGTGCTGATGCTCCAAGTAGGGAGATTGCTAGTGAAGTGGCTGGAATGGCGAACCCGAGCACAAGGAGATGAGAAATGAGGTGCGTTTCCCATCACACGGTGTACCATCTTCTGGGTTTCTCATGCATGTTTTCGATGTAGGAAGATGCCCTTGAACCTGGAGATTAGGGACCCATGCGATGGGTAGCACGCAGTATTACTTTAAAGGGTCTGCGTTTGCTCACTCAACCTCACCAAACCTCTCAGCCCCAAGAGTGTCCACCCTTATGTCTCATCCAGCTGTGGGTCTAGATATGGTCAATCCAGGTTGCATCACAGCCCCTGAACGAATTGTGTAAGAATTTCTCTGTCTTTCCCTGTCTTTGTTTCATGGGTTTTTAAAAGTAATTTATTTTTATAATGGGGTTTAGCTGCTTTTCACGGCTGTGTTTATGCCGCTTTACACCCACTTGACACACTAACAGAGAGATATCAATACATAGGTTTTAAGATTATTACTAGTCAGATATATTCTTGTGCGGTGAATCGGGCGTGTTGAGTCCAGTTCTCTGAGCAAGGAGTAGGTCTTGTCTATTACATATTGGGTTTATGGAACGGTATCTGAGCTAATTTGAAACTCTTGTTTTATGTATCACCCCACCTCACCTTTCCCGTTAAGCAGCCATAGTGTGTTTTCTGCATGTGTGACTCTGTTCTGTTTTGTAATTCAGTTCAAGGGTAACGGTTTTTACATACCCTCTATAAGTGACACCTTATGAGAAGTGTCCTTTTCTGTGTGACTTATTTCACTTAGAATCGTCTTACCTAAATCCACTCATCATGCTGCTACTAGCCTTATGACATTGATTTCATGGCTGAGTGATATTCCATTGTACATAAGGACCACAACTTTTTGATCCATTTTTCGCTTTCCTGGGATATTTAAGGTGGAATGAAGTGGAGGTCCTTGTCAACAGAGCAGCCCTAAAGTTTGGGGTGCTTGTGTCTTGCTGATTTTCAATTTTCCCACTTTATCCCCCCATGCGTGGAAGTGCCCTATGCTCTCTAAGCTGTGTTTTTTAGATGTTTCAGGACACACCGTACACTTCTCCAGAGTGGCTGTTGGCGATTTACATCCCGCCCATCAGTGTAGCAAGGCTCCCATTTCTCCATGGCCTGTCCTGCACTTCTGGTTTTGACACTTTTTTCAGCATGGCCCTTTTGACCGATGGGAAGCGAGACTTCTTTGTAGCGCTGATTTGCCTTTCCAGGTTGCTTGGTTGGCCAAAAAGGGCGTATGCGTTTTTTCCTGAATATATTCAGGAAAAAACGCATACGCCCTTTTTGGCCAAGGGCATCATTGTCAACGTTTTGCCGCTTTTCATGTGCTTTAAAGGCGATTCGAATCTACCTCCTGAAATCTGTTTCCTGCAATTCTGCCTTGATTTCAAATCCTCTTCTTTGCCTTCCCTCAATATATTTGTGGACGAGAGTTATCATTTATAACTCTGCAGGTTTGTGAATTGCAGTGCCCTGAAGCTCCATTTTACAAGTCGCTTTTTTGGGAGCTGGCCGCAAAAGCGCAGGATGGCTTCAGGCCCTGTTCTGCTTCCGGGGGGCAGGCTGAGCCTCTGGTTAATTCTTCTTCCTGATGGGAAAAAAGAGTGACCTGTGCCTGTCCCAACACCAAGAGCTAGTCTCTCATTGGTTCCCCGTCTTCCCGTTCATCCTCAGGACAAATTGCAACCTGTACGGAACAGGAGGTTAAAGGTGCTGATGCTCCAAGTAGGGAGATTGCTAGTGAAGTGGCTGGAATGGCGAACCCGAGCACAAGGAGATGAGAAATGAGGTGCGTTTTAGAAACCTTTCCCCATCACACGGTGTACCATCTTCTGGGTTTCTCATGCATGTTTTCGATGTAGGAAGATGCCCTTGAACCTGGAGATTTGGGACCCATGCGATGGTTAGCACGCAGTATTACTTTAAAGGGTCTGCGTTTGCTCACCCAACCTCACCAAACCTCTCAGCCCCAAGAGTGTCCACCCTTATGTCTCATCCAGCTGTGGGTCTAGATATGGTCAATCCAGGTTGCATCACAGCCCCTGAACGAATTGTGTAAGAATTTCTCTGTCTTTCCCTGTCTTTGTTTCATGGGTTTTTAAAAGTAATTTATTTTTATAATGGGGTTTAGCTGCTTTTCACGGCTGTGTTTATGCCGCTTTACACCCACTTGACACACTAACAGAGAGATATCAATACATAGGTTTTAAGATTATTACTAGTCAGATATATTCTTGTGCGGTGAATCGGGCGTGTTGAGTCCAGTTCTCTGAGCAAGGAGTAGGTCTTGTCTATTACATATTGGGTTTATGGAACGGTATCTGAGCTAATTTGAAACTCTTGTTTTATGTATCACCCCACCTCACCTTTCCCGTTAAGCAGCCATAGTGTGTTTTCTGCATGTGTGACTCTGTTCTGTTTTGTAATTCAGTTCAAGTGTAACGGTTTTTACATTCCCTCTATAAGTGACACCTTAGGAGAAGTGTCCTTTTCTGTGTGACTTATTTCACTTAGAATCGTCTTACCTAAATCCACTCATCATGCTGCTACTAGCCTTATGACATTGATTTCATGGCTGAGTGATATTCCATTGTACATAAGGACCACAACTTTTTGATCCATTTTTCGCTTTCCTGGGATATTTAAGGTGGAATGAAGTGGAGGTCCTTGTCAACAGAGCAGCCCTAAAGTTTGGGGTGCTTGTGTCTTGCTGATTTTCTATTTTCCCACTTTATCCCCCCATGCGTGGAAGTGCCCTATGCTCTCTAAGCTGTGTTTTTTAGATGTTTCAGGACACACCGTACACTTCTCCAGAGTGGCTGTTGGCGATTTACATCCCGCCCATCAGTGTAGCAAGGCTCCCATTTCTCCATGGCCTGTCCTGAACTTCTGGTTTTGACACTTTTTTCAGCATGGCCCTTTTGACCGATGGGAAGCGAGACTTCTTTGTAGCGCTGATTTGCCTTTCCAGGTTGCTTGGTTGGCCAAAAAGGGCGTATGCGTTTTTTCCTGAATATATTCAGGAAAAAACGCATACGCCCTTTTTGGCCAAGGGCATCATTGTCAACGTTTTGCCGCTTTTCATGTGCTTTAAAGGCGATTCGAATCTACCTCCTGAAATCTGTTTCCTGCAATTCTGCCTTGATTTCAAATCCTCTTCTTTGCCTTCCCTCAATATATTTGTGGCCGAGAGTTATCATTTATAACTCGGAGGTTTGTGAATTGCAGTGCCCTGAAGCTCCATTTTACAAGTCGCTTTTTTGGGAGCTGGCCACAAAAGCGCAGGATGGCTTCAGACCCTGTTCTGGTTCCGGGGGGCAGGCTGAGCCTGTGGTTAATTCTTCTTCCTGATGGGAAAATAGAGTGACCTGTGCCTGTCCCAACACCAAGAGCTAGTCTCTCATTGGTTCCCCGTCTTCCCGTGCATCCTCAGGACAAATTGCAACCTGTACGGAACAGGAGGTTAAAGGTGCTGATGCTCCAAGTAGGGAGATTGCTAGTAAAGTGGCTGGAATGGCGAACCCGAGCACAAGGAGATGAGAAATGAGGTGCGTTTTAGAAACCTTTCCCCATCACACGGTGTACCATCTTCTGGGTTTCTCATGCATGTTTTCGATGTAGGAAGATGCCCTTGAACCTGGAGATTTGGGACCCATGCGATGGGTAGCACGCAGTATTACTTTAAAGGGTCTGCGTTTGCTCACCCAACCTCACCAAACCTCTCAGCCCCAAGAGTGTCCACCCTTATGTCTCATCCAGCTGTGGGTCTAGATATGGTCAATCCAGGTTGCATCACAGCCCCTGAACGAATTGTGTAAGAGTTTCTCTGTCTTTCCCTGTCTTTGTTTCATGGGTTTTTAAAAGTAATTTATTTTTATAATGGGGTTTAGCTGCTTTTCACGGCTGTGTTTATGCCGCTTTACACCCACTTGACACACTAACAGAGAGATATCAATACATAGGTTTTAAGATTATTACTAGTCAGATATATTCTTGTGCGGTGAATCGGGCGTGTTGAGTCCAGTTCTCTGAGCAAGGAGTAGGTCTTGTCTATTACATATTGGGTTTATGGAACGGTATCTGAGCTAATTTGAAACTCTTGTTTTATGTATCACCCCACCTCACCTTTCCCGTTAAGCAGCCATAGTGTGTTTTCTGCATGTGTGACTCTGTTCTGTTTTGTAATTCAGTTCAAGGGTAACGGTTTTTACATACCCTCTATAAGTGACACCTTATGAGAAGTGTCCTTTTCTGTGTGACTTATTTCACTTAGAATCGTCTTACCTAAATCCACTCATCATGCTGCTACTAGCCTTATGACATTGATTTCATGGCTGAGTGATATTCCATTGTACATAAGGACCACAACTTTTTTATCCATTTTTCGCTTTCCTGGGATATTTAAGGTGGAATGAAGTGGAGGTCCTTGTCAACAGAGCAGCCCTAAAGTTTGGGGTGCTTGTGTCTTGCTGATTTTCAATTTTCCCACTTTATCCCCCCATGCGTGGAAGTGCCCTATGCTCTCTAAGCTGTGTTTTTTAGATGTTTCAGGACACACCGTACACTTCTCCAGAGTGGCTGTTGGCGATTTACATCCCGCCCATCAGTGTAGCAAGGCTCCCATTTCTCCATGGCCTGTCCTGCACTTCTGGTTTTGACACTTTTTTCAGCATGGCCCTTTTGACCGATGGGAAGCGAGACTTCTTTGTAGCGCTGATTTGCCTTTCCAGGTTGCTTGGTTGGCCAAAAAGGGCGTATGCGTTTTTTCCTGAATATATTCAGGAAAAAACGCATACGCCCTTTTTGGCCAAGGGCATCATTGTCAACGTTTTGCCGCTTTTCATGTGCTTTAAAGGCGATTCGAATCTACCTCCTGAAATCTGTTTCCTGCAATTCTGCCTTGATTTCAAATCCTCTTCTTTGCCTTCCCTCAATATATTTGTGGCCGAGAGTTATCATTTATAACTCGCAGGTTTGTGAATTGCAGTGCCCTGAAGCTCCATTTTACAAGTCGCTTTTTTGAGAGCTGGCCACAAAAGCGCAGGATGGCTTCAGGCCCTGTTCTGGTTCCGGGGGGCAGGCTGAGCCTGTGGTTAATTCTTCTTCCTGATGGGAAAATAGAGTGACCTGTGCCTGTCCCAACACCAAGAGCTAGTCTCTCATTGGTTCCCCGTCTTCCCGTGCATCCTCAGGACAAATTGCAACCTGTACGGAACAGGAGGTTAAAGGTGCTGATGCTCCAAGTAGGGAGATTGCTAGTAAAGTGGCTGGAATGGCGAACCCGAGCACAAGGAGATGAGAAATGAGGTGCGTTTTAGAAACCTTTCCCCATCACACGGTGTACCATCTTCTGGGTTTCTCATGCATGTTTTCGATGTAGGAAGATGCCCTTGAACCTGGAGATTTGGGACCCATGCGATGGGTAGCACGCAGTATTACTTTAAAGGGTCTGCGTTTGCTCACCCAACCTCACCAAACCTCTCAGCCCCAAGAGTGTCCACCCTTATGTCTCATCCAGCTGTGGGTCTAGATATGGTCAATCCAGGTTGCATCACAGCCCCTGAACGAATTGTGTAAGAGTTTCTCTGTCTTTCCCTGTCTTTGTTTCATGGGTTTTTAAAAGTAATTTATTTTTATAATGGGGTTTAGCTGCTTTTCACGGCTGTGTTTATGCCGCTTTACACCCACTTGACACACTAACAGAGAGATATCAATACATAGGTTTTAAGATTATTACTAGTCAGATATATTCTTGTGCGGTGAATCGGGCGTGTTGAGTCCAGTTCTCTGAGCAAGGAGTAGGTCTTGTCTATTACATATTGGGTTTATGGAACGGTATCTGAGCTAATTTGAAACTCTTGTTTTATGTATCACCCCACCTCACCTTTCCCGTTAAGCAGCCATAGTGTGTTTTCTGCATGTGTGACTCTGTTCTGTTTTGTAATTCAGTTCAAGGGTAACGGTTTTTACATACCCTCTATAAGTGACACCTTATGAGAAGTGTCCTTTTCTGTGTGACTTATTTCACTTAGAATCGTCTTACCTAAATCCACTCATCATGCTGCTACTAGCCTTATGACATTGATTTCATGGCTGAGTGATATTCCATTGTACATAAGGACCACAACTTTTTGATCCATTTTTCGCTTTCCTGGGATATTTAAGGTGGAATGAAGTGGAGGTCCTTGTCAACAGAGCAGCCCTAAAGTTTGGGGTGCTTGTGTCTTGCTGATTTTCAATTTTCCCACTTTATCCCCCCATGCGTGGAAGTGCCCTATGCTCTCTAAGCTGTGTTTTTTAGATGTTTCAGGACACACCGTACACTTCTCCAGAGTGGCTGTTGGCGATTTACATCCCGCCCATCAGTGTAGCAAGGCTCCCATTTCTCCATGGCCTGTCCTGCATTTCTGGTTTTGACACTTTTTTCAGCATGGCCCTTTTGACCGATGGGAAGCGAGACTTCTTTGTAGCGCTGATTTGCCTTTCCAGGTTGCTTGGTTGGCCAAAAAGGGCGTATGCGTTTTTTCCTGAATATATTCAGGAAAAAACGCATACGCCCTTTTTGGCCAAGGGCATCATTGTCAACGTTTTGCCGCTTTTCATGTGCTTTAAAGGCGATTCGAATCTACCTCCTGAAATCTGTTTCCTGCAATTCTGCCTTGATTTCAAATCCTCTTCTTTGCCTTCCCTCAATATATTTGTGGACGAGAGTTATCATTTATAACTCTGCAGGTTTGTGAATTGCAGTGCCCTGAAGCTCCATTTTACAAGTCGCTTTTTTGGGAGCTGGCCGCAAAAGCGCAGGATGGCTTCAGGCCCTGTTCTGCTTCCGGGGGGCAGGCTGAGCCTCTGGTTAATTCTTCTTCCTGATGGGAAAAAAGAGTGACCTGTGCCTGTCCCAACACCAAGAGCTAGTCTCTCATTGGTTCCCCGTCTTCCCGTTCATCCTCAGGACAAATTGCAACCTGTACGGAACAGGAGGTTAAAGGTGCTGATGCTCCAAGTAGGGAGATTGCTAGTGAAGTGGCTGGAATGGCGAACCCGAGCACAAGGAGATGAGAAATGAGGTGCGTTTTAGAAACCTTTCCCCATCACACGGTGTACCATCTTCTGGGTTTCTCATGCATGTTTTCGATGTAGGAAGATGCCCTTGAACCTGGAGATTTGGGACCCATGCGATGGTTAGCACGCAGTATTACTTTAAAGGGTCTGCGTTTGCTCACCCAACCTCACCAAACCTCTCAGCCCCAAGAGTGTCCACCCTTATGTCTCATCCAGCTGTGGGTCTAGATATGGTCAATCCAGGTTGCATCACAGCCCCTGAACGAATTGTGTAAGAATTTCTCTGTCTTTCCCTGTCTTTGTTTCATGGGTTTTTAAAAGTAATTTATTTTTATAATGGGGTTTAGCTGCTTTTCACGGCTGTGTTTATGCCACTTTACACCCACTTGACACACTAACAGAGAGATATCAATACATAGGTTTTAAGATTATTACTAGTCAGATATATTCTTGTGCGGTGAATCGGGCGTGTTGAGTCCAGTTCTCTGAGCAAGGAGTAGGTCTTGTCTATTACATATTGGGTTTATGGAACGGTATCTGAGCTAATTTGAAACTCTTGTTTTATGTATCACCCCACCTCACCTTTCCCGTTAAGCAGCCATAGTGTGTTTTCTGCATGTGTGACTCTGTTCTGTTTTGTAATTCAGTTCAAGTGTAACTGTTTTTACATTCCCTCTATAAGTGACACCTTATGAGAAGTGTCCTTTTCTGTGTGACTTATTTCACTTAGAATCGTCTTACCTAAATCCACTCATCATGCTGCTACTAGCCTTATGACATTGATTTCATGGCTGAGTGATATTCCATTGTACATAAGGACCACAACTTTTTGATCCATTTTTCGCTTTCCTGGGATATTTAAGGTGGAATGAAGTGGAGGTCCTTGTCAACAGAGCAGCCCTAAAGTTTGGGGTGCTTGTGTCTTGCTGATTTTCAATTTTCCCACTTTATCCCCCCATGCGTGGAAGTGCCCTATGCTCTCTAAGCTGTGTTTTTTAGATGTTTCAGGACACACCGTACACTTCTCCAGAGTGGCTGTTGGCGATTTACATCCCGCCCATCAGTGTAGCAAGGCTCCCATTTCTCCATGGCCTGTCCTGCATTTCTGGTTTTGACACTTTTTTCAGCATGGCCCTTTTGACCGATGGGAAGCGAGACTTCTTTGTAGCGCTGATTTGCCTTTCCAGGTTGCTTGGTTGGCCAAAAAGGGCGTATGCGTTTTTTCCTGAATATATTCAGGAAAAAACGCATACGCCCTTTTTGGCCAAGGGCATCATTGTCAACGTTTTGCCGCTTTTCATGTGCTTTAAAGGCGATTCGAATCTACCTCCTGAAATCTGTTTCCTGCAATTCTGCCTTGATTTCAAATCCTCTTCTTTGCCTTCCCTCAATATATTTGTGGACGAGAGTTATCATTTATAACTCTGCAGGTTTGTGAATTGCAGTGCCCTGAAGCTCCATTTTACAAGTCGCTTTTTTGGGAGCTGGCCGCAAAAGCGCAGGATGGCTTCAGGCCCTGTTCTGGTTCCGGGGGGCAGGCTGAGCCTGTGGTTAATTCTTCTTCCTGATGGGAAAATAGAGTGACCTGTGCCTGTCCCAACACCAAGAGCTAGTCTCTCATTGGTTCCCCGTCTTCCCGTTCATCCTCAGGACAAATTGCAACCAGTACGGAACAGGAGGTTAAAGGTGCTGATGCTCCAAGTAGGGAGATTGCTAGTAAAGTGGCTGGAATGGCGAACCCGAGCACAAGGAGATG
This sequence comes from Balaenoptera physalus, assembly GCF_965194825.1. NCBI lineage: Eukaryota > Metazoa > Chordata > Mammalia > Artiodactyla > Balaenopteridae > Balaenoptera > Balaenoptera physalus. The sequence continues at coordinate 67,505 of NW_028126247.1, read as the reverse complement.
AGAAATGAGGTGCGTTTCCCATCACACGGTGTACCATCTTCTGGGTTTCTCATGCATGTTTTCGATGTAGGAAGATGCCCTTGAACCTGGAGATTTGGGACCCATGCGATGGGTAGCACGCAGTATTACTTTAAAGGGTCTGCGTTTGCTCACCCAACCTCACCAAACCTCTCAGCCCCAAGAGTGTCCACCCTTATGTCTCATCCAGCTGTGGGTCTAGATATGGTCAATCCAGGTTGCATCACAGCCCCTGAACGAATTGTGTAAGAATTTCTCTGTCTTTCCCTGTCTTTGTTTCATGGGTTTTTAAAAGTAATTTATTTTTATAATGGGGTTTAGCTGCTTTTCACGGCTGTGTTTATGCCGCTTTACACCCACTTGACACACTAACAGAGAGATATCAATACATAGGTTTTAAGATTATTACTAGTCAGATATATTCTTGTGCGGTGAATCGGGCGTGTTGAGTCCAGTTCTCTGAGCAAGGAGTAGGTCTTGTCTATTACATATTGGGTTTATGGAACGGTATCTGAGCTAATTTGAAACTCTTGTTTTATGTATCACCCCACCTCACCTTTCCCGTTAAGCAGCCATAGTGTGTTTTCTGCATGTGTGACTCTGTTCTGTTTTGTAATTCAGTTCAAGTGTAACGGTTTTTACATTCCGTCTATAAGTGACACCTTAGGAGAAGTGTCCTTTTCTGTGTGACTTATTTCACTTAGAATCGTCTTACCTAAATCCACTCATCATGCTGCTACTAGCCTTATGACGTTGATTTCATGGCTGAGTGATATTCCATTGTACATAAGGACCACAACTTTTTGATCCATTTTTCGCTTTCCTGGGATATTTAAGGTGGAATGAAGTGGAGGTCCTTGTCAACAGAGCAGCCCTAAACTTTGGGGTGCTTGTGTCTTGCTGATTTTCAATTTTCCCACTTTATCCCCCCATGCGTGGAAGTGCCCTATGCTCTCTAAGCTGTGTTTTTTAGATGTTTCAGGACACACCGTACACTTCTCCAGAGTGGCTGTTGGCGATTTACATCCCGCCCATCAGTGTAGCAAGGCTCCGATTCCTCCATGGCCTGTCCTGCATTTCTGGTTTTGACACTTTTTTCAGCATGGCCCTTTTGACCGATGGGAAGCGAGACTTCTTTGTAGCGCTGATTTGCCTTTCCAGGTTGCTTGGTTGGCCAAAAAGGGCGTATGCGTTTTTTCCTGAATATATTCAGGAAAAAACGCATACGCCCTTTTTGGCCAAGGGCATCATTGTCAACGTTTTGCCGCTTTTCATGCGCTTTAAAGGCGATTCGAATCTACCTCCTGAAATCTGTTTCCTGCAATTCTGCCTTGATTTCAAATCCTCTTCTTTGCCTTCCCTCAATATATTTGTGGACGAGAGTAATCATTTATAACTCACAGGTTTGTGAATTGCAGTGCCCTGAAGCTCCATTTTACAAGACGCTTCTTTGGGAGCTGGCCGCAAAAGCGCAGGATGGCTTCAGGCCCTGTTCTGGTTCCGGGGGGCAGGCTGAGCCTGTGGTTAATTCTTCTTCCTGATGGGAAAATAGAGTGACCTGTGCCTGTCCCAACACCAAGAGCTAGTCTCTCATTGGTTCCCCGTCTTCCCGTGCATCCTCAGGACAAATTGCAACCTGTACGGAACAGGAGGTTAAAGGTGCTGATGCTCCAAGTAGGGAGATTGCTAGTAAAGTGGCTGGAATCGCGAACCCGAGCACAAGGAGATGAGAAATGAGGTGCGTTTTAGAAACCTTTCCCCATCACACGGGGTACCATCTTCTGGGTTTCTCATGCATGTTTTCGATGTAGGAAGATGCCCTTGAACCTGGAGATTTGGGACCCATGCGATGGGTAGCACGCAGTATTACTTTAAAGGGTCTGCGTTTGCTCACCCAACCTCACCAAACCTCTCAGCCCCAAGAGTGTCCACCCTTATGTCTCATCCAGCTGTGGGTCTAGATATGGTCAATCCAGGTTGCATCACAGCCCCTGAACGAATTGTGTAAGAGTTTCTCTGTCTTTCCCTGTCTTTGTTTCATGGGTTTTTAAAAGTAATTTATTTTTATAATGGGGTTTAGCTGCTTTTCACGGCTGTGTTTATGGCGCTTTACACCCACTTGACACACTAACAGAGAGATATCAATACATAGGTTCTAAGATTATTACTAGTCAGATATATTCTTGTGTGGTGAATCGGGCGTGTTGAGTCCAGTTCTCTGAGCAAGGAGTAGGTCTTGTCTATTACATATTGGGTTTATGGAACGGTATCTGAGCTAATTTGAAACTCTTGTTTTATGTATCACCCCACCTCACCTTTCCCGTTAAGCAGCCATAGTGTGTTTTCTGCATGTGTGACTCTGTTCTGTTTTGTAATTCAGTTCAAGTGTAACGGTTTTTACATTCCCTCTATAAGTGACACCTTAGGAGAAGTGTCCTTTTCTGTGTGACTTATTTCACTTAGAATCGTCTTACCTAAATCCACTCATCATGCTGCTACTAGCCTTATGACATTGATTTCATGGCTGAGTGATATTCCATTGTACATAAGGACCACAACTTTTTGATCCATTTTTCGCTTTCCTGGGATATTTAAGGTGGAATGAAGTGGAGGTCCTTGTCAACAGAGCAGCCCTAAACTTTGGGGTGCTTGTGTCTTGCTGATTTTCAATTTTCCCACTTTATCCCCCCATGCGTGGAAGTGCCCTATGCTCTCTAAGCTGTGTTTTTTAGATGTTTCAGGACACACCGTACACTTCTCCAGAGTGGCTGTTGGCGATTTACATCCCGCCCATCACTGTAGCAAGGCTCCGATTCCTCCATGGCCTGTCCTGCATTTCTGGTTTTGACACTTTTTTCAGCATGGCCCTTTTGACCGATGGGAAGCGAGACTTCTTTGTAGCGCTGATTTGCCTTTCCAGGTTGCTTGGTTGGCCAAAAAGGGCGTATGCGTTTTTTCCTGAATATATTCAGGAAAAAACGCATACGCCCTTTTTGGCCAAGGGCATCATTGTCAACGTTTTGCCGCTTTTCATGTGCTTTAAAGGCGATTCGAATCTACCTCCTGAAATCTGTTTCCTGCAATTCTGCCTTGATTTCAAATCCTCTTCTTTGCCTTCCCTCAATATATTTGTGGACGAGAGTAATCATTTATAACTCGCAGGTTTGTGAATTGCAGTGCCCTGAAGCTCCATTTTACAAGACGCTTCTTTGGGAGCTGGCCGCAAAAGCGCAGGATGGCTTCAGGCCCTGTTCTGGTTCCGGGGGGCAGGCTGAGCCTGTGGTTAATTCTTCTTCCTGATGGGAAAATAGAGTGACCTGTGCCTGTCCCAACACCAAGAGCTAGTCTCTCATTGGTTCCCCGTCTTCCCGTGCATCCTCAGGACAAATTGCAACCTGTACGGAACAGGAGGTTAAAGGTGCTGATGCTCCAAGTAGGGAGATTGCTAGTAAAGTGGCTGGAATGGCGAACCCGAGCACAAGGAGATGAGAAATGAGGTGCGTTTTAGAAACCTTTCCCCATCACACGGTGTACCATCTTCTGGGTTTCTCATGCATGTTTTCGATGTAGGAAGATGCCCTTGAACCTGGAGATTTGGGACCCATGCGATGGGTAGCACGCAGTATTACTTTAAAGGGTCTGCGTTTGCTCACCCAACCTCACCAAACCTCTCAGCCCCAAGAGTGTCCACCCTTATGTCTCATCCAGCTGTGGGTCTAGATATGGTCAATCCAGGTTGCATCACAGCCCCTGAACGAATTGTGTAAGAATTTCTCTGTCTTTCCCTGTCTTTGTTTCATGGGTTTTTAAAAGTAATTTATTTTTATAATGGGGTTTAGCTGCTTTTCACGGCTGTGTTTATGCCGCTTTACACCCACTTGACACACTAACAGAGAGATATCAATACATAGGTTTTAAGATTATTACTAGTCAGATATATTCTTGTGCAGTGAATCGGGCGTGTTGAGTCCAGTTCTCTGAGCAAGGAGTAGGTCTTGTCTATTACATATTGGGTTTATGGAACGGTATCTGAGCTAATTTGAAACTCTTGTTTTATGTATCACCCCACCTCACCTTTCCCGTTAAGCAGCCATAGTGTGTTTTCTGCATGTGTGATTGTTCTGTTTTGTAATTCAGTTCAAGTGTAACGGTTTTTACATTCCCTCTATAAGTGACACCTTAGGAGAAGTGTCCTTTTCTGTGTGACTTATTTCACTTAGAATCGTCTTACCTAAATCCACTCATCATGCTGCTACTAGCCTTATGACATTGATTTCATGGCTGAGTGATATCCCATTGTACATAAGGACCACAACTTTTTGATCCATTTTTCGCTTTCCTGGGATATTTAAGGTGGAATGAAGTGGAGGTCCTTGTCAACAGAGCAGCCCTAAACTTTGGGGTGCTTGTGTCTTGCTGATTTTCAATTTTCCCACTTTATCCCCCCATGCGTGGAAGTGCCCTATGCTCTCTAAGCTGTGTTTTTTAGATGTTTCAGGACACACCGTACACTTCTCCAGAGTGGCTGTTGGCGATTTACATCCCACCCATCAGTGTAGCAAGGCTCCGATTCCTCCATGGCCTGTCCTGCATTTCTGGTTTTGACACTTTTTTCAGCATGGCCCTTTTGACTGATGGGAAGCGAGACTTCTTTGTAGCGCTGATTTGCCTTTCCAGGTTGCTTGGTTGGCCAAAAAGGGCGTATGCGTTTTTTCCTGAATATATTCAGGAAAAAACGCATACGCCCTTTTTGGCCAAGGGCATCATTGTCAACGTTTTGCCGCTTTTCATGTGCTTTAAATGCGATTCGAATCTACCTCCTGAAATCTGTTTCCTGCAATTCTGCCTTGATTTCAAATCCTCTTCTTTGCCTTCCCTCAATATATTTGTGGACGAGAGTTATCATTTATAACTCTGCAGGTTTGTGAATTGCAGTGCCCTGAAGCTCCATTTTACAAGTCGCTTTTTTGGGAGCTGGCCGCAAAAGCGCAGGATGGCTTCAGGCCCTGTTCTGGTTCCGGGGGGCAGGCTGAGCCTGTGGTTAATTCTTCTTCCTGATGGGAAAATAGAGTGACCTGTGCCTGTCCCAACACCAAGAGCTAGTCTCTCATTGGTTCCCCGTCTTCCCGTTCATCCTCAGGACAAATTGCAACCTGTACGGAACAGGAGGTTAAAGGTGCTGATGCTCCAAGTAAGGAGATTGCTAGTAAAGTGGCTGGAATGGCGAACCCGAGCACAAGGAGATGAGAAATGAGGTGCGTTTTAGAAACCTTTCCCCATCACACGGTGTACCATCTTCTGGGATTCTCATGCAAGTTTTCGATGTAGGAAGATGCCCTTGAACCTGGAGATTTGGGACCCATGCGATGGGTAGCACGCAGTATTACTTTAAAGGGTCTGCGTTTGCTCACCCAACCTCACCAAACCTCTCAGCCCCAAGAGTGTCCACCCTTATGTCTCATCCAGCTGTGGGTCTAGATATGGTCAATCCAGGTTGCATCACAGCCCCTGAACGAATTGTGTAAGAATTTCTCTGTCTTTCCCTGTCTTTGTTTCATGGGTTTTTAAAAGTAATTTATTTTTATAATGGGGTTTAGCTGCTTTTCACGGCTGTGTTTATGCCGCTTTACACCCACTTGACACACTAACAGAGAGATATCAATACATAGGTTTTAAGATTATTACTAGTCAGATATATTCTTGTGCGGTGAATCGGGCGTGTTGAGTCCAGTTCTCTGAGCAAGGAGTAGGTCTTGTCTATTACATATTGGGTTTATGGAACGGTATCTGAGCTAATTTGAAGCTCTTGTTTTATGTATCACCCCACCTCACCTTTCCCGTTAAGCAGCCATAGTGTGTTTTCTGCATGTGTGACTCTGTTCTGTTTTGTAATTCAGTTCAAGTGTAACGGTTTTTACATTCCGTCTATAAGTGACACCTTAGGAGAAGTGTCCTTTTCTGTGTGACTTATTTCACTTAGAATCGTCTTACCTAAATCCACTCATCATGCTGCTACTAGCCTTATGACGTTGATTTCATGGCTGAGTGATATTCCATTGTACATAAGGACCACAACTTTTTGATCCATTTTTCGCTTTCCTGGGATATTTAAGGTGGAATGAAGTGGAGGTCCTTGTCAACAGAGCAGCCCTAAACTTTGGGGTGCTTGTGTCTTGCTGATTTTCAATTTTCCCACTTTATCCCCCCATGCGTGGAAGTGCCCTATGCTCTCTAAGCTGTGTTTTTTAGATGTTTCAGGACACACCGTACACTTCTCCAGAGTGGCTGTTGGCGATTTACATCCCGCCCATCAGTGTAGCAAGGCTCCGATTCCTCCATGGCCTGTCCTGCATTTCTGGTTTTGACACTTTTTTCAGCATGGCCCTTTTGACCGATGGGAAGCGAGACTTCTTTGTAGCGCTGATTTGCCTTTCCAGGTTGCTTGGTTGGCCAAAAAGGGCGTATGCGTTTTTTCCTGAATATATTCAGGAAAAAACGCATACGCCCTTTTTGGCCAAGGGCATCATTGTCAACGTTTTGCCGCTTTTCATGTGCTTTAAAGGCGATTCGAATCTACCTCCTGAAATCTGTTTCCTGCAATTCTGCCTTGATTTCAAATCCTCTTCTTTGCCTTCCCTCAATATATTTGTGGACGAGAGTAATCATTTATAACTCGCAGGTTTGTGAATTGCAGTGCCCTGAAGCTCCATTTTACAAGACGCTTCTTTGGGAGCTGGCCGCAAAAGCGCAGGATGGCTTTAGGCCCTGTTCTGGTTCCGGGGGGCAGGCTGAGCCTGTGGTTAATTCTTCTTCCTGATGGGAAAATAGAGTGACCTGTGCCTGTCCCAACACCAAGAGCTAGTCTCTCCTTGGTTCCCTGTCTTCCCGTGCATCCTCAGGACAAATTGCAACCTGTACGGAACAGGAGGTTAAAGGTGCTGATGCTCCAAGTAGGGAGATTGCTAGTAAAGTGGCTGGAATGGCGAACCCGAGCACAAGGAGATGAGAAATGAGGTGCGTTTTAGAAACCTTTCCCCATCACACGGTGTACCATCTTCTGGGTTTCTCATGCATGTTTTCGATGTAGGAAGATGCCCTTGAACCTGGAGATTTGGGACCCATGCGATGGGTAGCACGCAGTATTACTTTAAAGGGTCTGCGTTTGCTCACCCAACCTCACCAAACCTCTCAGCCCCAAGAGTGTCCACCCTTATGTCTCATCCAGCTGTGGGTCTAGATATGGTCAATCCAGGTTGCATCACAACCCCTGAACGAATTGTGTAAGAATTTCTCTGTCTTTCCCTGTCTTTGTTTCATGGGTTTTTAAAAGTAATTTATTTTTATAATGGGGTTTAGCTGCTTTTCACGGCTGTGTTTATGCCGCTTTACACCCACTTGACACACTAACAGAGAGATATCAATACATAGGTTTTAAGATTATTACTAGTCAGATATATTCTTGTGCGGTGAATCGGGCGTGTTGAGTCCAGTTCTCTGAGCAAGGAGTAGGTCTTGTCTATTACATATTGGGTTTATGGAACGGTATCTGAGCTAATTTGAAACTCTTGTTTTATGTATCACCCCACCTCACCTTTCCCGTTAAGCAGCCATAGTGTGTTTTCTGCATGTGTGACTCTGTTCTGTTTTGTAATTCAGTTCAAGTGTAACGGTTTTTACATTCCGTCTATAAGTGACACCTTAGGAGAAGTGTCCTTTTCTGTGTGACTTATTTCACTTAGAATCGTCTTACCTAAATCCACTCATCATGCTGCTACTAGCCTTATGACGTTGATTTCATGGCTGAGTGATATTCCATTGTACATAAGGACCACAACTTTTTGATCCATTTTTCGCTTTCCTGGGATATTTAAGGTGGAATGAAGTGGAGGTCCTTGTCAACAGAGCAGCCCTAAACTTTGGGGTGCTTGTGTCTTGCTGATTTTCAATTTTCCCACTTTATCCCCCCATGCGTGGAAGTGCCCTATGCTCTCTAAGCTGTGTTTTTTAGATGTTTCAGGACACACCGTACACTTCTCCAGAGTGGCTGTTGGCGATTTACATCCCGCCCATCAGTGTAGCAAGGCTCCGATTCCTCCATGGCCTGTCCTGCATTTCTGGTTTTGACACTTTTTTCAGCATGGCCCTTTTGACCGATGGGAAGCGAGACTTCTTTGTAGCGCTGATTTGCCTTTCCAGGTTGCTTGGTTGGCCAAAAAGGGCGTATGCGTTTTTTCCTGAATATATTCAGGAAAAAACGCATACGCCCTTTTTGGCCAAGGGCATCATTGTCAACGTTTTGCCGCTTTTCATGCGCTTTAAAGGCGATTCGAATCTACCTCCTGAAATCTGTTTCCTGCAATTCTGCCTTGATTTCAAATCCTCTTCTTTGCCTTCCTTCAATATATTTGTGGACGAGAGTAATCATTTATAACTCGCAGGTTTGTGAATTGCAGTGCCCTGAAGCTCCATTTTACAAGTCGCTTTTTTGGGAGCTGGCCGCAAAAGCGCAGGATGGCTTTAGGCCCTGTTCTGGTTCCGGGGGGCAGGCGGAGCCTGTGGTTAATTCTTCTTCCTGATGGGAAAATAGAGTGACCTGTGCCTGTCCCAACACCAAGAGCTAGTCTCTCATTGGTTCCCCGTCTTCCCGTGCATCCTCAGGACAAATTGCAACCTGTACGGAACAGGAGGTTAAAGGTGCTGATGCTCCAAGTAGGGAGATTGCTAGTAAAGTGGCTGGAATGGCGAACCCGAGCACAAGGAGATGAGAAATGAGGTGCGTTTTAGAAACCTTTCCCCATCACACGGTGTACCATCTTCTGGGTTTCTCATGCATGTTTTCGATGTAGGAAGATGCCCTTGAACCTGGAGATTTGGGACCCATGCGATGGGTAGCACGCAGTATTACTTTAAAGGGTCTGCGTTTGCTCACCCAACCTCACCAAACCTCTCAGCCCCAAGAGTGTCCACCCTTATGTCTCATCCAGCTGTGGGTCTAGATATGGTCAATCCAGGTTGCATCACAGCCCCTGAACGAATTGTGTAAGAATTTCTCTGTCTTTCCCTGTCTTTGTTTCATGGGTTTTTAAAAGTAATTTATTTTTATAATGGGGTTTAGCTGCTTTTCACGGCTGTGTTTATGCCGCTTTACACCCACTTGACACACTAACAGAGAGATATCAATACATAGGTTTTAAGATTATTACTAGTCAGATATATTCTTGTGCGGTGAATCGGGCGTGTTGAGTCCAGTTCTCTGAGCAAGGAGTAGGTCTTGTCTATTACATATTGGGTTTATGGAACCGTATCTGAGCTAATTTGAAACTCTTGTTTTATGTATCACCCCACCTCACCTTTCCCGTTAAGCAGCCATAGTGTGTTTTCTGCATGTGTGACTCTGTTCTGTTTTGTAATTCAGTTCAAGTGTAACGGTTTTTACATTCCCTCTTTAAGTGACACCTTAGGAGAAGTGTCCTTTTCTGTGTGACTTATTTCACTTAGAATCGTCTTACCTAAATCCACTCATCATGCTGCTACTAGACTTATGACATTGATTTCATGGCTGAGTGATATTCCATTGTACATAAGGACCACAACTTTTTGATCCATTTTTCGCTTTCCTGGGATATTTAAGGTGGAATGAAGTGGAGGTCCTTGTCAACAGAGCAGCCCTAAACTTTGGGGTGCTTGTGTCTTGCTGATTTTCAATTTTCCCACTTTATCCCCCCATGCGTGGAAGTGCCCTATGCTCTCTAAGCTGTGTTTTTTAGATGTTTCAGGACACACCGTACACTTCTCCAGAGTGGTTGTTGGCGATTTACATCCCGCCCATCACTGTAGCAAGGCTCCGATTCCTCCATGGCCTGTCCTGCATTTCTGGTTTTGACACTTTTTTCAGCATGGCCCTTTTGACCGATGGGAAGCGAGACTTCTTTGTAGCGCTGATTTGCCTTTCCAGGTTGCTTGGTTGGCCAAAAAGGGCGTATGCGTTTTTTCCTGAATATATTCAGGAAAAAACGCATACGCCCTTTTTGGCCAAGGGCATCATTGTCAACGTTTTGCCGCTTTTCATGTGCTTTAAAGGCGATTCGAATCTACCTCCTGAAATCTGTTTCCTGCAATTCTGCCTTGATTTCAAATCCTCTTCTTTGCCTTCCCTCAATATATTTGTGGACGAGAGTTATCATTTATAACTCTGCAGGTTTGTGAATTGCAGTGCCCTGAAGCTCCATTTTACAAGTCGCTTTTTTGGGAGCTGGCCGCAAAAGCGCAGGATGGCTTCAGGCCCTGTTCTGGTTCCGGGGGGCAGGCTGAGCCTGTGGTTAATTCTTCTTCCTGATGGGAAAATAGAGTGACCTGTGCCTGTCCCAACACCAAGAGCTAGTCTCTCATTGGTTCCCCGTCTTCCCGTGCATCCTCAGGACAAATTGCAACCTGTACGGAACAGTAGGTTAAAGGTGCTGATGCTCCAAGTAGGGAGATTGCTAGTAAAGTGGCTGGAATGGCGAACCCGAGCACAAGGAGATGAGAAATGAGGTGCGTTTTAGAAACCTTTCCCCATCACACTGTGTACCATCTTCTGGGTTTCTCATGCATGTTTTCGATGTAGGAAGATGCCCTTGAACCTGGAGATTAGGGACCCATGCGATGGGTAGCACGCAGTATTACTTTAAAGGGTCTGCGTTTGCTCACCCAACCTCACCAAACCTCTCAGCCCCAAGAGTGTCCACCCTTATGTTCATCCAGCTGTGGGTCTAGATATGGTCAATCCAGGTTGCATCACAGCCCCTGAACGAATTGTGTAAGAATTTCTCTCTCTTTCCCTGTCTTTGTTTCATGGGTTTTTAAAAGTAATTTATTTTTATAATGGGGTTTAGCTGCTTTTCACGGCTGTGTTTATGCCGCTTTACACCCACTTGACACACTAACAGAGAGATATCAATACATAGGTTTTAAGATTATTACTAGTCAGATATATTCTTGTGCGGTGAATCGGGCGTGTTGAGTCCAGTTCTCTGAGCAAGGAGTAGGTCTTGTCTATTACATATTGGGTTTATGGAACGGTATCTGAGCTAATTTGAAACTCTTGTTTTATGTATCACCCCACCTCACCTTTCCCGTTAAGCAGCCATAGTGTGTTTTCTGCATGTGTGACTGTTCTGTTTTGTAATTCAGTTCAAGTGTAACGGTTTTTACATTCCCTCTATTAGTGACACCTTAGGAGAAGTGTCCTTTTCTGTGTGACTTATTTCACTTAGAATCGTCTTACCTAAATCCACTCATCATGCTGCTACTAGCCTTATGACATTGATTTCATGGCTGAGTGATATCCCATTGTACATAAGGACCACAACTTTTTGATCCATTTTTCGCTTTCCTGGGATATTTAAGGTGGAATGAAGTGGAGGTCCTTGTCAACAGAGCAGCCCTAAACTTTGGGGTGCTTGTGTCTTGCTGATTTTCAATTTTCCCACTTTATCCCCCCATGCGTGGAAGTGCCCTATGCTCTCTAAGCTGTGTTTTTTAGATGTTTCAGGACACACCGTACACTTCTCCAGAGTGGCTGTTGGCGATTTACATCCCACCCATCAGTGTAGCAAGGCTCCGATTCCTCCATGGCCTGTCCTGCATTTCTGGTTTTGACACTTTTTTCAGCATGGCCCTTTTGACTGATGGGAAGCGAGACTTCTTTGTAGCGCTGATTTGCCTTTCCAGGTTGCTTGGTTGGCCAAAAAGGGCGTATGCGTTTTTTCCTGAATATATTCAGGAAAAAACGCATACGCCCTTTTTGGCCAAGGGCATCATTGTCAACGTTTTGCCGCTTTTCATGTGCTTTAAAGGCGATTCGAATCTACCTCCTGAAATCTGTTTCCTGCAATTCTGCCTTGATTTCAAATCCTCTTCTTTGCCTTCCCTCAATATATTTGTGGACGAGAGTTATCATTTATAACTCTGCAGGTTTGTGAATTGCAGTGCCCTGAAGCTCCATTTTACAAGTCGCTTTTTTGGGAGCTGGCCGCAAAAGCGCAGGATGGCTTCAGGCCCTGTTCTGGTTCCGGGGGGCAGGCTGAGCCTGTGGTTAATTCTTCTTCCTGATGGGAAAATAGAGTGACCTGTGCCTGTCCCAACACCAAGAGCTAGTCTCTCATTGGTTCCCCGTCTTCCCGTTCATCCTCAGGACAAATTGCAACCTGTACGGAACAGGAGGTTAAAGGTGCTGATGCTCCAAGTAGGGAGATTGCTAGTAAAGTGGCTGGAATGGCGAACCCGAGCACAAGGAGATGAGAAATGAGGTGCGTTTTAGAAACCTTTCCCCATCACACGGTGTACCATCTTCTGGGATTCTCATGCAAGTTTTCGATGTAGGAAGATGCCCTTGAACCTGGAGATTTGGGACCCATGCGATGGGTAGCACGCAGTATTACTTTAAAGGGTCTGCGTTTGGTCACCCAACCTCACCAAACCTCTCAGCCCCAAGAGTGTCCACCCTTATGTCTCATCCAGCTGTGGGTCTAGATATGGTCAATCCAGGTTGCATCACAGCCCCTGAACGAATTGTGTAAGAATTTCTCTGTCTTTCCCTGTCTTTGTTTCATGGGTTTTTAAAAGTAATTTATTTTTATAATGGGGTTTAGCTGCTTTTCACGGCTGTGTTTATGCCGCTTTACACCCACTTGACACACTAACAGAGAGATATCAATACATAGGTTTTAAGATTATTACTAGTCAGATATATTCTTGTGCGGTGAATCGGGCGTGTTGAGTCCAGTTCTCTGAGCAAGGAGTAGGTCTTGTCTATTACATATTGGGTTTATGGAACGGTATCTGAGCTAATTTGAAGCTCTTGTTTTATGTATCACCCCACCTCACCTTTCCCGTTAAGCAGCCATAGTGTGTTTTCTGCATGTGTGACTCTGTTCTGTTTTGTAATTCAGTTCAAGTGTAACGGTTTTTACATTCCGTCTATAAGTGACACCTTAGGAGAAGTGTCCTTTTCTGTGTGACTTATTTCACTTAGAATCGTCTTACCTAAATCCACTCATCATGCTGCTACTAGCATTATGACGTTGATTTCATGGCTGAGTGATATTCCATTGTACATAAGGACCACAACTTTTTGATCCATTTTTCGCTTTCCTGGGATATTTAAGGTGGAATGAAGTGGAGGTCCTTGTCAACAGAGCAGCCCTAAACTTTGGGGTGCTTGTGTCTTGCTGATTTTCAATTTTCCCACTTTATCCCCCCATGCGTGGAAGTGCCCTATGCTCTCTAAGCTGTGTTTTTTAGATGTTTCAGGACACACCGTACACTTCTCCAGAGTGGCTGTTGGCGATTTACATCCCGCCCATCAGTGTAGCAAGGCTCCGATTCCTCCATGGCCTGTCCTGCATTTCTGGTTTTGACACTTTTTTCAGCATGGCCCTTTTGACCGATGGGAAGCGAGACTTCTTTGTAGCGCTGATTTGCCTTTCCAGGTTGCTTGGTTGGCCAAAAAGGGCGTATGCGTTTTTTCCTGAATATATTCAGGAAAAAACGCATACGCCCTTTTTGGCCAAGGGCATCATTGTCAACGTTTTGCCGCTTTTCATGTGCTTTAAAGGCGATTCGAATCTACCTCCTGAAATCTGTTTCCTGCAATTCTGCCTTGATTTCAAATCCTCTTCTTTGCCTTCCCTCAATATATTTGTGGACGAGAGTAATCATTTATAACTCGCAGGTTTGTGAATTGCAGTGCCCTGAAGCTCCATTTTACAAGACGCTTCTTTGGGAGCTGGCCGCAAAAGCGCAGGATGGCTTTAGGCCCTGTTCTGGTTCCGGGGGGCAGGCTGAGCCTGTGGTTAATTCTTCTTCCTGATGGGAAAATAGAGTGACCTGTGCCTGTCCCAACACCAAGAGCTAGTCTCTCCTTGGTTCCCCGTCTTCCCGTGCATCCTCAGGACAAATTGCAACCTGTACGGAACAGGAGGTTAAAGGTGCTGATGCTCCAAGTAGGGAGATTGCTAGTAAAGTGGCTGGAATGGCGAACCCGAGCACAAGGAGATGAGAAATGAGGTGCGTTTTAGAAACCTTTCCCCATCACACGGTGTACCATCTTCTGGGTTTCTCATGCATGTTTTCGATGTAGGAAGATGCCCTTGAACCTGGAGATTTGGGACCCATGCGATGGGTAGCACGCAGTATTACTTTAAAGGGTCTGCGTTTGCTCACCCAACCTCACCAAACCTCTCAGCCCCAAGAGTGTCCACCCTTATGTCTCATCCAGCTGTGGGTCTAGATATGGTCAATCCAGGTTGCATCACAACCCCTGAACGAATTGTGTAAGAATTTCTCTGTCTTTCCCTGTCTTTGTTTCATGGGTTTTTAAAAGTAATTTATTTTTATAATGGGGTTTAGCTGCTTTTCACGGCTGTGTTTATGCCGCTTTACACCCACTTGACACACTAACAGAGAGATATCAATACATAGGTTTTAAGATTATTACTAGTCAGATATATTCTTGTGCGGTGAATCGGGCGTGTTGAGTCCAGTTCTCTGAGCAAGGAGTAGGTCTTGTCTATTACATATTGGGTTTATGGAACGGTATCTGAGCTAATTTGAAACTCTTGTTTTATGTATCACCCCACCTCACCTTTCCCGTTAAGCAGCCATAGTGTGTTTTCTGCATGTGTGACTCTGTTCTGTTTTGTAATTCAGTTCAAGTGTAACGGTTTTTACATTCCGTCTATAAGTGACACCTTAGGAGAAGTGTCCTTTTCTGTGTGACTTATTTCACTTAGAATCGTCTTACCTAAATCCACTCATCATGCTGCTACTAGCCTTATGACGTTGATTTCATGGCTGAGTGATATTCCATTGTACATAAGGACCACAACTTTTTGATCCATTTTTCGCTTTCCTGGGATATTTAAGGTGGAATGAAGTGGAGGTCCTTGTCAACAGAGCAGCCCTAAACTTTGGGGTGCTTGTGTCTTGCTGATTTTCAATTTTCCCACTTTATCCCCCCATGCGTGGAAGTGCCCTATGCTCTCTAAGCTGTGTTTTTTAGATGTTTCAGGACACACCGTACACTTCTCCAGAGTGGCTGTTGGCGATTTACATCCCGCCCATCAGTGTAGCAAGGCTCCGATTCCTCCATGGCCTGTCCTGCATTTCTGGTTTTGACACTTTTTTCAGCATGGCCCTTTTGACCGATGGGAAGCGAGACTTCTTTGTAGCGCTGATTTGCGTTTCCAGGTTGCTTGGTTGGCCAAAAAGGGCGTATGCGTTTTTTCCTGAATATATTCAGGAAAAAACGCATACGCCCTTTTTGGCCAAGGGCATCATTGTCAACGTTTTGCCGCTTTTCATGCGCTTTAAAGGCGATTCGAATCTACCTCCTGAAATCTGTTTCCTGCAATTCTGCCTTGATTTCAAATCCTCTTCTTTGCCTTCCCTCAATATATTTGTGGACGAGAGTAATCATTTATAACTCGCAGGTTTGTGAATTGCAGTGCCCTGAAGCTCCATTTTACAAGTCGCTTTTTTGGGAGCTGGCCGCAAAAGCGCAGGATGGCTTTAGGCCCTGTTCTGGTTCCGGGGGGCAGGCGGAGCCTGTGGTTAATTCTTCTTCCTGATGGGAAAATAGAGTGACCTGTGCCTGTCCCAACACCAAGAGCTAGTCTCTCATTGGTTCCCCGTCTTCCCGTGCATCCTCAGGACAAATTGCAACCTGTACGGAACAGGAGGTTAAAGGTGCTGATGCTCCAAGTAGGGAGATTGCTAGTAAAGTGGCTGGAATGGCGAACCCGAGCACAAGGAGATGAGAAATGAGGTGCGTTTTAGAAACCTTTCCCCATCACACGGTGTACCATCTTCTGGGTTTCTCATGCATGTTTTCGATGTAGGAAGATGCCCTTGAAACTGCAGATTTGGGACCCATGCGATGGGTAGCACGCAGTATTACTTTAAAGGGTCTGCGTTTGCTCACCCAACCTCACCAAACCTCTCAGCCCCAAGAGTGTCCACCCTTATGTCTCATCCAGCTGTGGGTCTAGATATGGTCAATCCAGGTTGCATCACAGCCCCTGAACGAATTGTGTAAGAATTTCTCTGTCTTTCCCTGTCTTTGTTTCATGGGTTTTTAAAAGTAATTTATTTTTATAATGGGGTTTAGCTGCTTTTCACGGCTGTGTTTATGCCGCTTTACACCCACTTGACACACTAACAGAGAGATATCAATACATAGGTTTTAAGATTATTACTAGTCAGATATATTCTTGTGCGGTGAATCGGGCGTGTTGAGTCCAGTTCTCTGAGCAAGGAGTAGGTCTTGTCTATTACATATTGGGTTTATGGAACGGTATCTGAGCTAATTTGAAACTCTTGTTTTATGTATCACCCCACCTCACCTTTCCCGTTAAGCAGCCATAGTGTGTTTTCTGCATGTGTGACTCTGTTCTGTTTTGTAATTCAGTTCAAGTGTAACGGTTTTTACATTCCCTCTTTAAGTGACACCTTAGGAGAAGTGTCCTTTTCTGTGTGACTTATTTCACTTAGAATCGTCTTACCTAAATCCACTCATCATGCTGCTACTAGACTTATGACATTGATTTCATGGCTGAGTGATATTCCATTGTACATAAGGACCACAACTTTTTGATCCATTTTTCGCTTTCCTGGGATATTTAAGGTGGAATGAAGTGGAGGTCCTTGTCAACAGAGCAGCCCTAAACTTTGGGGTGCTTGTGTCTTGCTGATTTTCAATTTTCCCACTTTATCCCCCCATGCGTGGAAGTGCCCTATGCTCTCTAAGCTGTGTTTTTTAGATGTTTCAGGACACACCGTACACTTCTCCAGAGTGGTTGTTGGCGATTTACATCCCGCCCATCACTGTAGCAAGGCTCCGATTCCTCCATGGCCTGTCCTGCATTTCTGGTTTTGACACTTTTTTCAGCATGGCCCTTTTGACCGATGGGAAGCGAGACTTCTTTGTAGCGCTGATTTGCCTTTCCAGGTTGCTTGGTTGGCCAAAAAGGGCGTATGCGTTTTTTCCTGAATATATTCAGGAAAAAACGCATACGCCCTTTTTGGCCAAGGGCATCATTGTCAACGTTTTGCCGCTTTTCATGTGCTTTAAAGGCGATTCGAATCTACCTCCTGAAATCTGTTTCCTGCAATTCTGCCTTGATTTCAAATCCTCTTCTTTGCCTTCCCTCAATATATTTGTGGACGAGAGTTATCATTTATAACTCTGCAGGTTTGTGAATTGCAGTGCCCTGAAGCTCCATTTTACAAGTCGCTTTTTTGGGAGCTGGCCGCAAAAGCGCAGGATGGCTTCAGGCCCTGTTCTGGTTCCGGGGGGCAGGCTGAGCCTGTGGTTAATTCTTCTTCCTGATGGGAAAATAGAGTGACCTGTGCCTGTCCCAACACCAAGAGCTAGTCTCTCATTGGTTCCCCGTCTTCCCGTGCATCCTCAGGACAAATTGCAACCTGTACGGAACAGTAGGTTAAAGGTGCTGATGCTCCAAGTAGGGAGATTGCTAGTAAAGTGGCTGGAATGGCGAACCCGAGCACAAGGAGATGAGAAATGAGGTGCGTTTTAGAAACCTTTCCCCATCACACTGTGTACCATCTTCTGGGTTTCTCATGCATGTTTTCGATGTAGGAAGATGCCCTTGAACCTGGAGATTAGGGACCCATGCGATGGGTAGCACGCAGTATTACTTTAAAGGGTCTGCGTTTGCTCACCCAACCTCACCAAACCTCTCAGCCCCAAGAGTGTGCACCCTTATGTCTCATCCAGCTGTGGGTCTAGATATGGTCAATCCAGGTTGCATCACAGCCCCTGAACGAATTGTGTAAGAATTTCTCTGTCTTTCCCTGTCTTTGTTTCATGGGTTTTTAAAAGTAATTTATTTTTATAATGGGGTTTACCTGCTTTTCACGGCTGTGTTTATGCCGCTTTACACCCACTTGACACACTAACAGAGAGATATCAATACATAGGTTTTAAGATTATTACTAGTCAGATATATTCTTGTGCGGTGAATCGGGCGTGTTGAGTCCAGTTCTCTGAGCAAGGAGTAGGTCTTGTCTATTACATATTGGGTTTATGGAACGGTATCTGAGCTAATTTGAAGCTCTTGTTTTATGTATCACCCCACCTCACCTTTCCCGTTAAGCAGCCATAGTGTGTTTTCTGCATGTGTGACTCTGTTCTGTTTTGTAATTCAGTTCAAGTGTAACGGTTTTTACATTCCGTCTATAAGTGACACCTTAGGAGAAGTGTCCTTTTCTGTGTGACTTATTTCACTTAGAATCGTCTTACCTAAATCCACTCATCATGCTGCTACTAGCCTTATGACGTTGATTTCATGGCTGAGTGATATTCCATTGTACATGAGGACCACAACTTTTTGATCCATTTTTCGCTTTCCTGGGATATTTAAGGTGGAATGAAGTGGAGGTCCTTGTCAACAGAGCAGCCCTAAACTTTGGGGTGCTTGTGTCTTGCTGATTTTCAATTTTCCCACTTTATCCCCCCATGCGTGGAAGTGCCCTATGCTCTCTAAGCTGTGTTTTTTAGATGTTTCAGGACACACCGTACACTTCTCCAGAGTGGCTGTTGGCGATTTACATCCCGCCCATCAGTGTAGCAAGGCTCCGATTCCTCCATGGCCTGTCCTGCATTTCTGGTTTTGACACTTTTTTCAGCATGGCCCTTTTGACCGATGGGAAGCGAGACTTCTTTGTAGCGCTGATTTGCCTTTCCAGGTTGCTTGGTTGGCCAAAAAGGGCGTATGCGTTTTTTCCTGAATATATTCAGGAAAAAACGCATACGCCCTTTTTGGCCAAGGGCATCATTGTCAACGTTTTGCCGCTTTTCATGCGCTTTAAAGGCGATTCGAATCTACCTCCTGAAATCTGTTTCCTGCAATTCTGCCTTGATTTCAAATCCTCTTCTTTGCCTTCCCTCAATATATTTGTGGACGAGAGTAATCATTTATAACTCGCAGGTTTGTGAATTGCAGTGCCCTGAAGCTCCATTTTACAAGTCGCTTTTTTGGGAGCTGGCCGCAAAAGCGCAGGATGGCTTTAGGCCCTGTTCTGGTTCCGGGGGGCAGGCGGAGCCTGTGGTTAATTCTTCTTCCTGATGGGAAAATAGAGTGACCTTTGCCTGTCCCAACACCAAGAGCTAGTCTCTCATTGGTTCCCCGTCTTCCCGTGCATCCTCAGGACAAATTGCAACCTGTACGGAACAGGAGGTTAAAGGTGCTGATGCTCCAAGTAGGGAGATTGCTAGTAAAGTGGCTGGAATGGCGAACCCGAGCACAAGGAGATGAGAAATGAGGTGCGTTTTAGAAACCTTTCCCCATCACACGGTGTACCATCTTCTGGGTTTCTCATGCATGTTTTCGATGTAGGAAGATGCCCTTGAACCTGGAGATTTGGGACCCATGCGATGGGTAGCACGCAGTATTACTTTAAAGGGTCTGCGTTTGCTCACCCAACCTCACCAAACCTCTCAGCCCCAAGAGTGTCCACCCTTATGTCTCATCCAGCTGTGGGTCTAGATATGGTCAATCCAGGTTGCATCACAGCCCCTGAACGAATTGTGTAAGAATTTCTCTGTCTTTCCCTGTCTTTGTTTCATGGGTTTTTAAAAGTAATTTATTTTTATAATGGGGTTTAGCTGCTTTTCACGGCTGTGTTTATGCCGCTTTACACCCACTTGACACACTAACAGAGAGATATCAATACATAGGTTTTAAGATTATTACTAGTCAGATATATTCTTGTGCGGTGAATCGGGCGTGTTGAGTCCAGTTCTCTGAGCAAGGAGTAGGTCTTGTCTATTACATATTGGGTTTATGGAACGGTATCTGAGCTAATTTGAAACTCTTGTTTTATGTATCACCCCACCTCACCTTTCCCGTTAAGCAGCCATAGTGTGTTTTCTGCATGTGTGACTCTGTTCTGTTTTGTAATTCAGTTCAAGTGTAACGGTTTTTACATTCCGTCTATAAGTGACACCTTAGGAGAAGTGTCCTTTTCTGTGTGACTTATTTCACTTAGAATCGTCTTACCTAAATCCACTCATCATGCTGCTACTAGCCTTATGACGTTGATTTCATGGCTGAGTGATATTCCATTGTACATGAGGACCACAACTTTTTGATCCATTTTTCGCTTTCCTGGGATATTTAAGGTGGAATGAAGTGGAGGTCTTTGTCAACAGAGCAGCCCTAAACTTTGGGGTGCTTGTGTCTTGCTGATTTTCAATTTTCCTACTTTATCCCCCCATGAGTGGAAGTGCCCTATGCTCTCTAAGCTGTGTTTTTTAGATGTTTCATGACACACCGTACACTTCTCCAGAGTGGCTGTTGGCGATTTACATCCCGCCCATCAGTGTAGCAAGGCTCCCATTTCTCCATGGCCTGTCCTGCATTTCTGGTTTTGACACTTTTTTCAGCATGGCCCTTTTGACCGATGGGAAGCGAGACTTCTTTGTAGCGCTGATTTGCCTTTCCAGGTTGCTTGGTTGGCCAAAAAGGGCGTATGCGTTTTTTCCTGAATATATTCAGGAAAAAACGCATACGCCCTTTTTGGCCAAGGGCATCATTGTCAACGTTTTGCCGCTTTTCATGTGCTTTAAAGGCGATTCGAATCTACCTCCTGAAATCTGTTTCCTGCAATTCTGCCTTGAATTCAAATCCTCTTCTTTGCCTTCCCTCAATATATTTGTGGACGAGAGTTATCATTAATAACTCTGCAGGTTTGTGAATTGCAGTGCCCTGAAGCTCCTTTTACAAGTCGCTTTTTTGGGAGCTGGCCGCAAAAGCGCAGGATGGCTTCAGGCCCTGTTCTGCTTCCGGGGGGCAGGCTGAGCCTGTGGTTAATTCTTCTTCCTGATGGGAAAATAGAGTGACCTGGGCCTGTCCCAACACCAAGAGCTAGTCTCTCATTGGTTCCCCGTCTTCCCGTTCATCCTCAGGACAAATTGCAACCTGTACGGAACAGGAGGTTAAAGGTGCTGATGCTCCAAGTAGGGAGATTGCTAGTAAAGTGGCTGGAATGGCGAACCCGAGCACAAGGAGATGAGAAATGAGGTGCGTTTTAGAAACCTCTCCCCATCACACGGTGTACCATCTTCTGGGTTTCTCATGCATGTTTTCGATGTAGGAAGATGCCCTTGAACCTGGAGATTTGGGACCCATGCGATGGGTAGCACGCAGTATTACTTTAAAGGGTCTGCGTTTGCTCACCCAACCTCACCAAACCTCTCAGCCCCAAGAGTGTCCACCCTTATGTCTCATCCAGCTGTGGGTCTAGATATGGTCAATCCAGTTGCATCACAGCCCCTGAACGAATTGTGTAAGAATTTCTCTGTCTTTCCCTGTCTTTGTTTCATGGGTTTTTAAAAGTAATTTATTTTTATAATGGGGTTTAGCTGCTTTTCACGGCTGTGTTTATGCCGCTTTACACCCACTTGACACACTAACAGAGAGATATCAATACATAGGTTTTAAGATTATTACTAGTCAGATATATTCTTGTGCGGTGAATCGGGCGTGTTGAGTCCAGTTCTCTGAGCAAGGAGTAGGTCTTGTCTATTACATATTGGGTTTATGGAACGGTATCTGAGCTAATTTGAAACTCTTGTTTTATGTATCACCCCACCTCACCTTTCCCGTTAAGCAGCCATAGTGTGTTTTCTGCATGTGTGACTCTGTTCTGTTTTGTAATTCAGTTCAAGTGTAACGGTTTTTACATTCCGTCTATAAGTGACACCTTAGGAGAAGTGTCCTTTTCTGTGTGACTTATTTCACTTAGAATCGTCTTACCTAAATCCACTCATCATGCTGCTACTAGCCTTATGACGTTGATTTCATGGCTGAGTGATATTCCATTGTACATAAGGACCACAACTTTTTGATCCATTTTTCGCTTTCCTGGGATATTTAAGGTGGAATGAAGTGGAGGTCTTTGTCAACAGAGCAGCCCTAAACTTTGGGGTGCTTGTGTCTTGCTGATTTTCAATTTTCCTACTTTATCCCCCTATGAGTGGAAGTGCCCTATGCTCTCTAAGCTGTGTTTTTTAGATGTTTCATGACACACCGTACACTTCTCCAGAGTGGCTGTTGGCGATTTACATCCCGCCCATCAGTGTAGCAAGGCTCCCATTTCTCCATGGCCTGTCCTGCATTTCTGGTTTTGACACTTTTTTCAGCATGGCCCTTTTGACCGATGGGAAGCGAGACTTCTTTGTAGCGCTGATTTGCCTTTCCAGGTTGCTTGGTTGGCCAAAAAGGGCGTATGCGTTTTTTCCTGAATATATTCAGGAAAAAACGCATACGCCCTTTTTGGCCAAGGGCATCATTGTCAACGTTTTGCCGCTTTTCATGTGCTTTAAAGGCGATTCGAATCTACCTCCTGAAATCTGTTTCCTGCAATTCTGCCTTGAATTCAAATCCTCTTCTTTGCCTTCCCTCAATATATTTGTGGACGAGAGTTATCATTAATAACTCTGCAGGTTTGTGAATTGCAGTGCCCTGAAGCTCCTTTTACAAGTCGCTTTTTTGGGAGCTGGCCGCAAAAGCGCAGGATGGCTTCAGGCCCTGTTCTGCTTCCGGGGGGCAGGCTGAGCCTGTGGTTAATTCTTCTTCCTGATGGGAAAATAGAGTGACCTGGGCCTGTCCCAACACCAAGAGCTAGTCTCTCATTGGTTCCCCGTCTTCCCGTTCATCCTCAGGACAAATTGCAACCTGTACGGAACAGGAGGTTAAAGGTGCTGATGCTCCAAGTAGGGAGATTGCTAGTAAAGTGGCTGGAATGGCGAACCCGAGCACAAGGAGATGAGAAATGAGGTGCGTTTTAGAAACCTTTCCCCATCACACGGTGTACCATCTTCTGGGTTTCTCATGCATGTTTTCGATGTAGGAAGATGCCCTTGAACCTGGAGATTTGGGACCCATGCGATGGGTAGCACGCAGTATTACTTTAAAGGGTCTGCGTTTGCTCACCCAACCTCACCAAACCTCTCAGCCCCAAGAGTGTCCACCCTTATGTCTCATCCAGCTGTGGGTCTAGATATGGTCAATCCAGGTTGCATCACAACCCCTGAACGAATTGTGTAAGAATTTCTCTGTCTTTCCCTGTCTTTGTTTCATGGGTTTTTAAAAGTAATTTATTTTTATAATGGGGTTTAGCTGCTTTTCACGGCTGTGTTTATGCCGCTTTACACCCACTTGACACACTAACAGAGAGATATCAATACATAGGTTTTAAGATTATTACTAGTCAGATATATTCTTGTGCGGTGAATCGGGCGTGTTGAGTCCAGTTCTCTGAGCAAGGAGTAGGTCTTGTCTATTACATATTGGGTTTATGGAACGGTATCTGAGCTAATTTGAAACTCTTGTTTTATGTATCACCCCACCTCACCTTTCCCATTAAGCAGCCATAGTGTGTTTTCTGCATGTGTGACTCTGTTCTGTTTTGTAATTCAGTTCAAGTGTAACGGTTTTTACATTCCGTCTATAAGTGACACCTTAGGAGAAGTGTCCTTTTCTGTGTGACTTATTTCACTTAGAATCTT
Source organism: Balaenoptera physalus (assembly GCF_965194825.1). Classification (NCBI taxonomy): domain Eukaryota; kingdom Metazoa; phylum Chordata; class Mammalia; order Artiodactyla; family Balaenopteridae; genus Balaenoptera; species Balaenoptera physalus. The sequence goes on along the minus strand of NW_028126247.1, from coordinate 43,912 downwards.
CTTACCTAAATCCACTCATCATGCTGCTACTAGCCTTATGACGTTGATTTCATGGCTGAGTGATATTCCATTGTACATAAGGACCACAACTTTTTGATCCATTTTTCGCTTTCCTGGGATATTTAAGGTGGAATGAAGTGGAGGTCCTTGTCAACAGAGCAGCCCTAAACTTTGGGGTGCTTGTGTCTTGCTGATTTTCAATTTTCCCACTTTATCCCCCCATGCGTGGAAGTGCCCTATGCTCTCTAAGCTGTGTTTTTTAGATGTTTCAGGACACACCGTACACTTCTCCAGAGTGGCTGTTGGCGATTTACATCCCGCCCATCAGTGTAGCAAGGCTCCGATTCCTCCATGGCCTGTCCTGCATTTCTGGTTTTGACACTTTTTTCAGCATGGCCCTTTTGACCGATGGGAAGCGAGACTTCTTTGTAGCGCTGATTTGCGTTTCCAGGTTGCTTGGTTGGCCAAAAAGGGCGTATGCGTTTTTTCCTGAATATATTCAGGAAAAAACGCATACGCCCTTTTTGGCCAAGGGCATCATTGTCAACGTTTTGCCGCTTTTCATGCGCTTTAAAGGCGATTCGAATCTACCTCCTGAAATCTGTTTCCTGCAATTCTGCCTTGATTTCAAATCCTCTTCTTTGCCTTCCCTCAATATATTTGTGGACGAGAGTAATCATTTATAACTCGCAGGTTTGTGAATTGCAGTGCCCTGAAGCTCCATTTTACAAGTCGCTTTTTTGGGAGCTGGCCGCAAAAGCGCAGGATGGCTTTAGGCCCTGTTCTGGTTCCGGGGGGCAGGCGGAGCCTGTGGTTAATTCTTCTTCCTGATGGGAAAATAGAGTGACCTTTGCCTGTCCCAACACCAAGAGCTAGTCTCTCATTGGTTCCCCGTCTTCCCGTGCATCCTCAGGACAAATTGCAACCTGTACGGAACAGGAGGTTAAAGGTGCTGATGCTCCAAGTAGGGAGATTGCTAGTAAAGTGGCTGGAATGGCGAACCCGAGCACAAGGAGATGAGAAATGAGGTGCGTTTTAGAAACCTTTCCCCATCACACGGTGTACCATCTTCTGGGTTTCTCATGCATGTTTTCGATGTAGGAAGATGCCCTTGAACCTGGAGATTTGGGACCCATGCGATGGGTAGCACGCAGTATTACTTTAAAGGGTCTGCGTTTGCTCACCCAACCTCACCAAACCTCTCAGCCCCAAGAGTGTCCACCCTTATGTCTCATCCAGCTGTGGGTCTAGATATGGTCAATCCAGGTTGCATCACAGCCCCTGAACGAATTGTGTAAGAATTTCTCTGTCTTTCCCTGTCTTTGTTTCATGGGTTTTTAAAAGTAATTTATTTTTATAATGGGGTTTAGCTGCTTTTCACGGCTGTGTTTATGCCGCTTTACACCCACTTGACACACTAACAGAGAGATATCAATACATAGGTTTTAAGATTATTACTAGTCAGATATATTCTTGTGCGGTGAATCGGGCGTGTTGAGTCCAGTTCTCTGAGCAAGGAGTAGGTCTTGTCTATTACATATTGGGTTTATGGAACGGTATCTGAGCTAATTTGAAACTCTTGTTTTATGTATCACCCCACCTCACCTTTCCCGTTAAGCAGCCATAGTGTGTTTTCTGCATGTGTGACTCTGTTCTGTTTTGTAATTCAGTTCAAGTGTAACGGTTTTTACATTCCCTCTTTAAGTGACACCTTAGGAGAAGTGTCCTTTTCTGTGTGACTTATTTCACTTAGAATCGTCTTACCTAAATCCACTCATCATGCTGCTACTAGACTTATGACATTGATTTCATGGCTGAGTGATATTCCATTGTACATAAGGACCACAACTTTTTGATCCATTTTTCGCTTTCCTGGGATATTTAAGGTGGAATGAAGTGGAGGTCCTTGTCAACAGAGCAGCCCTAAACTTTGGGGTGCTTGTGTCTTGCTGATTTTCAATTTTCCCAATTTATCCCCCCATGCGTGGAAGTGCCCTATGCTCTCTAAGCTGTGTTTTTTAGATGTTTCAGGACACACCGTACACTTCTCCAGAGTGGTTGTTGGCGATTTACATCCCGCCCATCACTGTAGCAAGGCTCCGATTCCTCCATGGCCTGTCCTGCATTTCTGGTTTTGACACTTTTTTCAGCATGGCCCTTTTGACCGATGGGAAGCGAGACTTCTTTGTAGCGCTGATTTGCCTTTCCAGGTTGCTTGGTTGGCCAAAAAGGGCGTATGCGTTTTTTCCTGAATATATTCAGGAAAAAACGCATACGCCCTTTTTGGCCAAGGGCATCATTGTCAACGTTTTGCCGCTTTTCATGTGCTTTAAAGGCGATTCGAATCTACCTCCTGAAATCTGTTTCCTGCAATTCTGCCTTGATTTCAAATCCTCTTCTTTGCCTTCCCTCAATATATTTGTGGACGAGAGTTATCATTTATAACTCTGCAGGTTTGTGAATTGCAGTGCCCTGAAGCTCCATTTTACAAGTCGCTTTTTTGGGAGCTGGCCGCAAAAGCGCAGGATGGCTTCAGGCCCTGTTCTGGTTCCGGGGGGCAGGCTGAGCCTGTGGTTAATTCTTCTTCCTGATGGGAAAATAGAGTGACCTGTGCCTGTCCCAACACCAAGAGCTAGTCTCTCATTGGTTCCCCGTCTTCCCGTGCATCCTCAGGACAAATTGCAACCTGTACGGAACAGTAGGTTAAAGGTGCTGATGCTCCAAGTAGGGAGATTGCTAGTAAAGTGGCTGGAATGGCGAACCCGAGCACAAGGAGATGAGAAATGAGGTGCGTTTTAGAAACCTTTCCCCATCACACTGTGTACCATCTTCTGGGTTTCTCATGCATGTTTTCGATGTAGGAAGATGCCCTTGAACCTGGAGATTAGGGACCCATGCGATGGGTAGCACGCAGTATTACTTTAAAGGGTCTGCGTTTGCTCACCCAACCTCACCAAACCTCTCAGCCCCAAGAGTGTCCACCCTTATGTCTCATCCAGCTGTGGGTCTAGATATGGTCAATCCAGGTTGCATCACAGCCCCTGAACGAATTGTGTAAGAATTTCTCTGTCTTTCCCTGTCTTTGTTTCATGGGTTTTTAAAAGTAATTTATTTTTATAATGGGGTTTACCTGCTTTTCACGGCTGTGTTTATGCCGCTTTACACCCACTTGACACACTAACAGAGAGATATCAATACATAGGTTTTAAGATTATTACTAGTCAGATATATTCTTGTGCGGTGAATCGGGCGTGTTGAGTCCAGTTCTCTGAGCAAGGAGTAGGTCTTGTCTATTACATATTGGGTTTATGGAACGGTATCTGAGCTAATTTGAAGCTCTTGTTTTATGTATCACCCCACCTCACCTTTCCCGTTAAGCAGCCATAGTGTGTTTTCTGCATGTGTGACTCTGTTCTGTTTTGTAATTCAGTTCAAGTGTAACGGTTTTTACATTCCGTCTATAAGTGACACCTTAGGAGAAGTGTCCTTTTCTGTGTGACTTATTTCACTTAGAATCGTCTTACCTAAATCCACTCATCATGCTGCTACTAGCCTTATGACGTTGATTTCATGGCTGAGTGATATTCCATTGTACATAAGGACCACAACTTTTTCATCCATTTTTCGCTTTCCTGGGATATTTAAGGTGGAATGAAGTGGAGGTCCTTGTCAACAGAGCAGCCCTAAACTTTGGGGTGCTTGTGTCTTGCTGATTTTCAATTTTCCCACTTTATCCCCCCATGCGTGGAAGTGCCCTATGCTCTCTAAGCTGTGTTTTTTAGATGTTTCAGGACACACCGTACACTTCTCCAGAGTGGCTGTTGGCGATTTACATCCCGCCCATCAGTGTAGCAAGGCTCCGATTCCTCCATGGCCTGTCCTGCATTTCTGGTTTTGACACTTTTTTCAGCATGGCCCTTTTGACCGATGGGAAGCGAGACTTCTTTGTAGCGCTGATTTGCCTTTCCAGGTTGCTTGGTTGGCCAAAAAGGGCGTATGCGTTTTTTCCTGAATATATTCAGGAAAAAACGCATACGCCCTTTTTGGCCAAGGGCATCATTGTCAACGTTTTGCCGCTTTTCATGCGCTTTAAAGGCGATTCGAATCTACCTCCTGAAATCTGTTTCCTGCAATTCTGCCTTGATTTCAAATCCTCTTCTTTGCCTTCCCTCAATATATTTGTGGACGAGAGTAATCATTTATAACTCGCAGGTTTGTGAATTGCAGTGCCCTGAAGCTCCATTTTACAAGTCGCTTTTTTGGGAGCTGGCCGCAAAAGCGCAGGATGGCTTTAGGCCCTGTTCTGGTTCCGGGGGGCAGGCGGAGCCTGTGGTTAATTCTTCTTCCTGATGGGAAAATAGAGTGACCTTTGCCTGTCCCAACACCAAGAGCTAGTCTCTCATTGGTTCCCCGTCTTCCCGTGCATCCTCAGGACAAATTGCAACCTGTACGGAACAGGAGGTTAAAGGTGCTGATGCTCCAAGTAGGGAGATTGCTAGTAAAGTGGCTGGAATGGCGAACCCGAGCACAAGGAGATGAGAAATGAGGTGCGTTTTAGAAACCTTTCCCCATCACACGGTGTACCATCTTCTGGGTTTCTCATGCATGTTTTCGATGTAGGAAGATGCCCTTGAACCTGGAGATTTGGGACCCATGCGATGGGTAGCACGCAGTATTACTTTAAAGGGTCTGCGTTTGCTCACCCAACCTCACCAAACCTCTCAGCCCCAAGAGTGTCCACCCTTATGTCTCATCCAGCTGTGGGTCTAGATATGGTCAATCCAGGTTGCATCACAGCCCCTGAACGAATTGTGTAAGAATTTCTCTGTCTTTCCCTGTCTTTGTTTCATGGGTTTTTAAAAGTAATTTATTTTTATAATGGGGTTTAGCTGCTTTTCACGGCTGTGTTTATGCCGCTTTACACCCACTTGACACACTAACAGAGAGATATCAATACATAGGTTTTAAGATTATTACTAGTCAGATATATTCTTGTGCGGTGAATCGGGCGTGTTGAGTCCAGTTCTCTGAGCAAGGAGTAGGTCTTGTCTATTACATATTGGGTTTATGGAACGGTATCTGAGCTAATTTGAAACTCTTGTTTTATGTATCACCCCACCTCACCTTTCCCGTTAAGCAGCCATAGTGTGTTTTCTGCATGTGTGACTCTGTTCTGTTTTGTAATTCAGTTCAAGTGTAACGGTTTTTACATTCCGTCTATAAGTGACACCTTAGGAGAAGTGTCCTTTTCTGTGTGACTTATTTCACTTAGAATCGTCTTACCTAAATCCACTCATCATGCTGCTACTAGCCTTATGACGTTGATTTCATGGCTGAGTGATATTCCATTGTACATAAGGACCACAACTTTTTGATCCATTTTTCGCTTTCCTGGGATATTTAAGGTGGAATGAAGTGGAGGTCTTTGTCAACAGAGCAGCCCTAAACTTTGGGGTGCTTGTGTCTTGCTGATTTTCAATTTTCCTACTTTATCCCCCCATGAGTGGAAGTGCCCTATGCTCTCTAAGCTGTGTTTTTTAGATGTTTCATGACACACCGTACACTTCTCCAGAGTGGCTGTTGGCGATTTACATCCCGCCCATCAGTGTAGCAAGGCTCCCATTTCTCCATGGCCTGTCCTGCATTTCTGGTTTTGACACTTTTTTCAGCATGGCCCTTTTGACCGATGGGAAGCGAGACTTCTTTGTAGCGCTGATTTGCCTTTCCAGGTTGCTTGGTTGGCCAAAAAGGGCGTATGCGTTTTTTCCTGAATATATTCAGGAAAAAACGCATACGCCCTTTTTGGCCAAGGGCATCATTGTCAACGTTTTGCTGCTTTTCATGTGCTTTAAAGGCGATTCGAATCTACCTCCTGAAATCTGTTTCCTGCAATTCTGCCTTGAATTCAAATCCTCTTCTTTGCCTTCCCTCAATATATTTGTGGACGAGAGTTATCATTAATAACTCTGCAGGTTTGTGAATTGCAGTGCCCTGAAGCTCCTTTTACAAGTCGCTTTTTTGGGAGCTGGCCGCAAAAGCGCAGGATGGCTTCAGGCCCTGTTCTGCTTCCGGGGGGCAGGCTGAGCCTGTGGTTAATTCTTCTTCCTGATGGGAAAATAGAGTGACCTGGGCCTGTCCCAACACCAAGAGCTAGTCTCTCATTGGTTCCCCGTCTTCCCGTTCATCCTCAGGACAAATTGCAACCTGTACGGAACAGGAGGTTAAAGGTGCTGATGCTCCAAGTAGGGAGATTGCTAGTAAAGTGGCTGGAATGGCGAACCCGAGCACAAGGAGATGAGAAATGAGGTGCGTTTTAGAAACCTTTCCCCATCACACGGTGTACCATCTTCTGGGTTTCTCATGCATGTTTTCGATGTAGGAAGATGCCCTTGAACCTGGAGATTTGGGACCCATGCGATGGGTAGCACGCAGTATTACTTTAAAGGGTCTGCGTTTGCTCACCCAACCTCACCAAACCTCTCAGCCTCAAGAGTGTCCACCCTTATGTCTCATCCAGCTGTGGGTCTAGATATGGTCAATCCAGTTGCATCACAGCCCCTGAACGAATTGTGTAAGAATTTCTCTGTCTTTCCCTGTCTTTGTTTCATGGGTTTTTAAAAGTAATTTATTTTTATAATGGGGTTTAGCTGCTTTTCACGGCTGTGTTTATGCCGCTTTACACCCACTTGACACACTAACAGAGAGATATCAATACATAGGTTTTAAGATTATTACTAGTCAGATATATTCTTGTGCGGTGAATCGGGCGTGTTGAGTCCAGTTCTCTGAGCAAGGAGTAGGTCTTGTCTATTACATATTGGGTTTATGGAACGGTATCTGAGCTAATTTGAAACTCTTGTTTTATGTATCACCCCACCTCACCTTTCCCGTTAAGCAGCCATAGTGTGTTTTCTGCATGTGTGACTCTGTTCTGTTTTGTAATTCAGTTGAAGTGTAACGGTTTTTACATTCCGTCTATAAGTGACACCTTAGGAGAAGTGTCCTTTTCTGTGTGACTTATTTCACTTAGAATCGTCTTACCTAAATCCACTCATCATGCTGCTACTAGCCTTATGACGTTGATTTCATGGCTGAGTGATATTCCATTGTACATAAGGACCACAAATTTTTGATCCATTTTTCGCTTTCCTGGGATATTTAAGGTGGAATGAAGTGGAGGTCCTTGTCAACAGAGCAGCCCTAAACTTTGGGGTGCTTGTGTCTTGCTGATTTTCAATTTTCCCACTTTATCCCCCCATGCGTGGAAGTGCCCTATGCTCTCTTAGCTGTGTTTTTTAGATGTTTCAGGACACACCGTACACTTCTCCAGAGTGGCTGTTGGCGATTTACATCCCGCCCATCAGTGTAGCAAGGCTCCGATTCCTCCATGGCCTGTCCTGCATTTCTGGTTTTGACACTTTTTTCAGCATGGCCCTTTTGACCGATGGGAAGCGAGACTTCTTTGTAGCGCTGATTTGCCTTTCCAGGTTGCTTGGTTGGCCAAAAAGGGCGTATGCGTTTTTTCCTGAATATATTCAGGAAAAAACGCATACGCCCTTTTTGGCCAAGGGCATCATTGTCAACGTTTTGCCGCTTTTCATGTGCTTTAAAGGCGATTCGAATCTACCTCCTGAAATCTGTTTCCTGCAATTCTGCCTGGATTTCAAATCCTCTTCTTTGCCTTCCCTCAATATATTTGTGGACGGGAGTTATCATTTATAACTCTGCAGGTTTGTGAATTGCAGTGCCCTGAAGCTCCATTTAACAACTCGCTTTTTTGGGAGCTGGCCGCAAAAGAGCAGGATGGCTTCAGGCCCTTTTCTGCTTCCGGGGGGTAGGCTGAGCCTGTGGTTAATTCTTCTTCCTGATGGGAAAATAGAGTGACCTGTGCCTGTCCCAACACCAAGAGCTATTCTCTCATTGGTTCCCCGTCTTCCCGTTCATCCTCAGGACAAATTGCAACCTGTACGGAACAGGAGGTTAAAGGTGCTGATGCTCCAAGTAGGGAGATTGCTAGTAAAGTGGCTGGAATGGCGAACCCGAGCACAAGGAGATGAGAAATGAGGTGCGTTTTAGAAACCTTTCCCCATCACACGGTGTACCATCTTCTGGGTTTCTCATGCATGTTTTCGATGTAGGAAGATGCCCTTGAACCTGGAGATTTGGGACCCATGCGATGGGTAGCACGCAGTATTACTTTAAAGGGTCTGCGTTTGCTCACCCAACCTCACCAAACCTCTCAGCCCCAAGAGTGTCCACCCTTATGTCTCATCCAGCTGTGGGTCTAGATATGGTCAATCCAGGTTGCATCACAGCCCCTGAACGTATTGTGTAAGAATTTCTCTCTCTTTCCCTGTCTTTGTTTCATGGGTTTTTAAAAGTAATTTATTTTTATAATGGGGTTTAGCTGCTTTTCACGGCTGTGTTTATGCCGCTTTACACCCACTTGACACACTAACAGAGAGATATCAATACATAGGTTTTAAGATTATTACTAGTCAGATATATTCTTGTGCGGTGAATCGGGCGTGTTGAGTCCAGTTCTCTGAGCAAGGAGTAGGTCTTGTCTATTACATATTGGGTTTATGGAACGGTATCTGAGCTAATTTGAAACTCTTGTTTTATGTATCACCCACCTCACCTTTCCCGTTAAGCAGCCATAGTGTGTTTTCTGCATGTGTGACTGTTCTGTTTTGTAATTCAGTTTAAGTGTAACGGTTTTTACCTTCCGTCTATAAGTGACACCTTAGGAGAAGTGTCCTTTTCTGTGTGACTTATTTCACTTAGAATCGTCTTACCTAAATCCACTCATCATGCTGCTACTAGCCTTATGACGTTGATTTCATGGCTGAGTGATATTCCATTGTACATAAGGACCACAACTTTTTGATCCATTTTTCGCTTTCCTGGGATATTTAAGGTGGAATGAAGTGGAGGTCCTTGTCAACAGAGCAGCCCTAAACTTTGGGGTGCTTGTGTCTTGCTGATTTTCAATTTTCCCACTTTATCCCCCCATGCGTGGAAGTGCCCTATGCTCTCTAAGCTGTGTTTTTTAGATGTTTCAGGACACACCGTACACTTCTCCAGAGTGGCTGTTGGCGATTTACATCCCGCCCATCAGTGTAGCAAGGCTCCGATTCCTCCATGGCCTGTCCTGCATTTCTGGTTTTGACACTTTTTTCAGCATGGCCCTTTTGACCGATGGGAAGCGAGACTTCTTTGTAGCGCTGATTTGCCTTTCCAGGTTGCTTGGTTGGCCAAAAAGGGCGTATGCGTTTTTTCCTGAATATATTCAGGAAAAAACGCATACGCCCTTTTTGGCCAAGGGCATCATTGTCAACGTTTTGCCGCTTTTCATGCGCTTTAAAGGCGATTCGAATCTACCTCCTGAAATCTGTTTCCTGCAATTCTGCCTTGATTTCAAATCCTCTTCTTTGCCTTCCCTCAATATATTTGTGGACGAGAGTAATCATTTATAACTCGCAGGTTTGTGAATTGCAGTGCCCTGAAGCTCCATTTTACAAGTCGCTTTTTTGGGAGCTGGCCGCAAAAGCGCAGGATGGCTTTAGGCCCTGTTCTGGTTCCGGGGGGCAGGCGGAGCCTGTGGTTAATTCTTCTTCCTGATGGGAAAATAGAGTGACCTGTGCCTGTCCCAACACCAAGAGCTAGTCTCTCATTGGTTCCCCGTCTTCCCGTGCATCCTCAGGACAAATTGCAACCTGTACGGAACAGGAGGTTAAAGGTGCTGATGCTCCAAGTAGGGAGATTGCTAGTAAAGTGGCTGGAATGGCGAACCCGAGCACAAGGAGATGAGAAATGAGGTGCGTTTTAGAAACCTTTCCCCATCACACGGTGTACCATCTTCTGGGTTTCTCATGCATGTTTTCGATGTAGGAAGATGCCCTTGAACCTGGAGATTTGGGACCCATGCGATGGGTAGCACGCAGTATTACTTTAAAGGGTCTGCGTTTGCTCACCCAACCTCACCAAACCTCTCAGCCCCAAGAGTGTCCACCCTTATGTCTCATCCAGCTGTGGGTCTAGATATGGTCAATCCAGGTTGCATCACAGCCCCTGAACGTATTGTGTAAGAATTTCTCTCTCTTTCCCTGTCTTTGTTTCATGGGTTTTTAAAAGTAATTTATTTTTATAATGGGGTTTAGCTGCTTTTCACGGCTGTGTTTATGCCGCTTTACACCCACTTGACACACTAACAGAGAGATATCAATACATAGGTTTTAAGATTATTACTAGTCAGATATATTCTTGTGCGGTGAATCGGGCGTGTTGAGTCCAGTTCTCTGAGCAAGGAGTAGGTCTTGTCTATTACATATTGGGTTTATGGAACGGTATCTGAGCTAATTTGAAACTCTTGTTTTATGTATCACCCACCTCACCTTTCCCGTTAAGCAGCCATAGTGTGTTTTCTGCATGTGTGACTCTGTTCTGTTTTGTAATTCAGTTCAAGTGTAACGGTTTTTACATTCCGTCTATAAGTGACACCTTAGGAGAAGTGTCCTTTTCTGTGTGACTTATTTCACTTAGAATCGTCTTACCTAAATCCACTCATCATGCTGCTACTAGCCTTATGACGTTGATTTCATGGCTGAGTGATATTCCATTGTACATAAGGACCACAACTTTTTGATCCATTTTTCGCTTTCCTGGGATATTTAAGGTGGAATGAAGTGGAGGTCCTTGTCAACAGAGCAGCCCTAAACTTTGGGGTGCTTGTGTCTTGCTGATTTTCAATTTTCCCACTTTATCCCCCCATGCGTGGAAGTGCCCTATGCTCTCTAAGCTGTGTTTTTTAGATGTTTCAGGACACACCGTACACTTCTCCAGAGTGGCTGTTGGCGATTTACATCCCGCCCATCAGTGTAGCAAGGCTCCGATTCCTCCATGGCCTGTCCTGCATTTCTGGTTTTGACACTTTTTTCAGCATGGCCCTTTTGACCGATGGGAAGCGAGACTTCTTTGTAGCGCTGATTTGCCTTTCCAGGTTGCTTGGTTGGCCAAAAAGGGCGTATGCGTTTTTTCCTGAATATATTCAGGAAAAAACGCATACGCCCTTTTTGGCCAAGGGCATCATTGTCAACGTTTTGCCGCTTTTCATGTGCTTTAAAGGCGATTCGAATCTACCTCCTGAAATCTGTTTCCTGCAATTCTGCCTGGATTTCAAATCCTCTTCTTTGCCTTCCCTCAATATATTTGTGGACGGGAGTTATCATTTATAACTCTGCAGGTTTGTGAATTGCAGTGCCCTGAAGCTCCATTTAACAAGTCGCTTTTTTGGGAGCTGGCCGCAAAAGAGCAGGATGGCTTCAGGCCCTGTTCTGCTTCCGGGGGGTAGGCTGAGCCTGTGGTTAATTCTTCTTCCTGATGGGAAAATAGAGTGACCTGTGCCTGTCCCAACACCAAGAGCTATTCTCTCATTGGTTCCCCGTCTTCCCGTTCATCCTCAGGACAAATTGCAACCTGTACGGAACAGGAGGTTAAAGGTGCTGATGCTCCAAGTAGGGAGATTGCTAGTAAAGTGGCTGGAATGGCGAACCCGAGCACAAGGAGATGAGAAATGAGGTGCGTTTTAGAAACCTTTCCCCATCACACGGTGTACCATCTTCTGGGTTTCTCATGCATGTTTTCGATGTAGGAAGATGCCCTTGAACCTGGAGATTTGGGACCCATGCGATGGGTAGCACGCAGTATTACTTTAAAGGGTCTGCGTTTGCTCACCCAACCTCACCAAACCTCTCAGCCCCAAGAGTGTCCACCCTTATGTCTCATCCAGCTGTGGGTCTAGATATGGTCAATCCAGGTTGCATCACAGCCCCTGAACGTATTGTGTAAGAATTTCTCTCTCTTTCCCTGTCTTTGTTTCATGGGTTTTTAAAAGTAATTTATTTTTATAATGGGGTTTAGCTGCTTTTCACGGCTGTGTTTATGCCGCTTTACACCCACTTGACACACTAACAGAGAGATATCAATACATAGGTTTTAAGATTATTACTAGTCAGATATATTCTTGTGCGGTGAATCGGGCGTGTTGAGTCCAGTTCTCTGAGCAAGGAGTAGGTCTTGTCTATTACATATTGGGTTTATGGAACGGTATCTGAGCTAATTTGAAACTCTTGTTTTATGTATCACCCACCTCACCTTTCCCGTTAAGCAGCCATAGTGTGTTTTCTGCATGTGTGACTCTGTTCTGTTTTGTAATTCAGTTCAAGTGTAACGGTTTTTACATTCCGTCTATAAGTGACACCTTAGGAGAAGTGTCCTTTTCTGTGTGACTTATTTCACTTAGAATCGTCTTACCTAAATCCACTCATCATGCTGCTACTAGCCTTATGACGTTGATTTCATGGCTGAGTGATATTCCATTGTACATAAGGACCACAACTTTTTGATCCATTTTTCGCTTTCCTGGGATATTTAAGGTGGAATGAAGTGGAGGTCCTTGTCAACAGAGCAGCCCTAAACTTTGGGGTGCTTGTGTCTTGCTGATTTTCAATTTTCCCACTTTATCCCCCCATGCGTGGAAGTGCCCTATGCTCTCTAAGCTGTGTTTTTTAGATGTTTCAGGACACACCGTACACTTCTCCAGAGTGGCTGTTGGCGATTTACATCCCGCCCATCAGTGTAGCAAGGCTCCGATTCCTCCATGGCCTGTCCTGCATTTCTGGTTTTGACACTTTTTTCAGCATGGCCCTTTTGACCGATGGGAAGCGAGACTTCTTTGTAGCGCTGATTTGCCTTTCCAGGTTGCTTGGTTGGCCAAAAAGGGCGTATGCGTTTTTTCCTGAATATATTCAGGAAAAAACGCATACGCCCTTTTTGGCCAAGGGCATCATTGTCAACGTTTTGCCGCTTTTCATGTGCTTTAAAGGCGATTCGAATCTACCTCCTGAAATCTGTTTCCTGCAATTCTGCCTGGATTTCAAATCCTCTTCTTTGCCTTCCCTCAATATATTTGTGGACGGGAGTTATCATTTATAACTCTGCAGGTTTGTGAATTGCAGTGCCCTGAAGCTCCATTTAACAAGTCGCTTTTTTGGGAGCTGGCCGCAAAAGAGCAGGATGGCTTCAGGCCCTGTTCTGCTTCCGGGGGGTAGGCTGAGCCTGTGGTTAATTCTTCTTCCTGATGGGAAAATAGAGTGACCTGTGCCTGTCCCAACACCAAGAGCTATTCTCTCATTGGTTCCCCGTCTTCCCGTTCATCCTCAGGACAAATTGCAACCTGTACGGAACAGGAGGTTAAAGGTGCTGATGCTCCAAGTAGGGAGATTGCTAGTAAAGTGGCTGGAATGGCGAACCCGAGCACAAGGAGATGAGAAATGAGGTGCGTTTTAGAAACCTTTCCCCATCACACGGTGTACCATCTTCTGGGTTTCTCATGCATGTTTTCGATGTAGGAAGATGCCCTTGAACCTGGAGATTTGGGACCCATGCGATGGGTAGCACGCAGTATTACTTTAAAGGGTCTGCGTTTGCTCACCCAACCTCACCAAACCTCTCAGCCCCAAGAGTGTCCACCCTTATGTCTCATCCAGCTGTGGGTCTAGATATGGTCAATCCAGGTTGCATCACAGCCCCTGAACGTATTGTGTAAGAATTTCTCTCTCTTTCCCTGTCTTTGTTTCATGGGTTTTTAAAAGTAATTTATTTTTATAATGGGGTTTAGCTGCTTTTCACGGCTGTGTTTATGCCGCTTTACACCCACTTGACACACTAACAGAGAGATATCAATACATAGGTTTTAAGATTATTACTAGTCAGATATATTCTTGTGCGGTGAATCGGGCGTGTTGAGTCCAGTTCTCTGAGCAAGGAGTAGGTCTTGTCTATTACATATTGGGTTTATGGAACGGTATCTGAGCTAATTTGAAACTCTTGTTTTATGTATCACCCACCTCACCTTTCCCGTTAAGCAGCCATAGTGTGTTTTCTGCATGTGTGACTCTGTTCTGTTTTGTAATTCAGTTCAAGTGTAACGGTTTTTACATTCCGTCTATAAGTGACACCTTAGGAGAAGTGTCCTTTTCTGTGTGACTTATTTCACTTAGAATCGTCTTACCTAAATCCACTCATCATGCTGCTACTAGCCTTATGACGTTGATTTCATGGCTGAGTGATATTGCATTGTACATAAGGACCACAACTTTTTGATCCATTTTTCGCTTTCCTGGGATATTTAAGGTGGAATGAAGTGGAGGTCCTTGTCAACAGAGCAGCCCTAAACTTTGGGGTGCTTGTGTCTTGCTGATTTTCAATTTTCCCACTTTATCCCCCCATGCGTGGAAGTGCCCTATGCTCTCTAAGCTGTGTTTTTTAGATGTTTCAGGACACACCGTACACTTCTCCAGAGTGGCTGTTGGCGATTTACATCCCGCCCATCAGTGTAGCAAGGCTCCGATTCCTCCATGGCCTGTCCTGCATTTCTGGTTTTGACACTTTTTTCAGCATGGCCCTTTTGACCGATGGGAAGCGAGACTTCTTTGTAGCGCTGATTTGCCTTTCCAGGTTGCTTGGTTGGCCAAAAAGGGCGTATGCGTTTTTTCCTGAATATATTCAGGAAAAAACGCATACGCCCTTTTTGGCCAAGGGCATCATTGTCAACGTTTTGCCGCTTTTCATGTGCTTTAAAGGCGATTCGAATCTACCTCCTGAAATCTGTTTCCTGCAATTCTGCCTGGATTTCAAATCCTCTTCTTTGCCTTCCCTCAATATATTTGTGGACGGGAGTTATCATTTATAACTCTGCAGGTTTGTGAATTGCAGTGCCCTGAAGCTCCATTTAACAAGTCGCTTTTTTGGGAGCTGGCCGCAAAAGAGCAGGATGGCTTCAGGCCCTGTTCTGCTTCCGGGGGGTAGGCTGAGCCTGTGGTTAATTCTTCTTCCTGATGGGAAAATAGAGTGACCTGTGCCTGTCCCAACACCAAGAGCTATTCTCTCATTGGTTCCCCGTCTTCCCGTTCATCCTCAGGACAAATTGCAACCTGTACGGAACAGGAGGTTAAAGGTGCTGATGCTCCAAGTAGGGAGATTGCTAGTAAAGTGGCTGGAATGGCGAACCCGAGCACAAGGAGATGAGAAATGAGGTGCGTTTTAGAAACCTTTCCCCATCACACGGTGTACCATCTTCTGGGTTTCTCATGCATGTTTTCGATGTAGGAAGATGCCCTTGAACCTGGAGATTTGGGACCCATGCGATGGGTAGCACGCAGTATTACTTTAAAGGGTCTGCGTTTGCTCACCCAACCTCACCAAACCTCTCAGCCCCAAGAGTGTCCACCCTTATGTCTCATCCAGCTGTGGGTCTAGATATGGTCAATCCAGGTTGCATCACAGCCCCTGAACGTATTGTGTAAGAATTTCTCTCTCTTTCCCTGTCTTTGTTTCATGGGTTTTTAAAAGTAATTTATTTTTATAATGGGGTTTAGCTGCTTTTCACGGCTGTGTTTATGCCGCTTTACACCCACTTGACACACTAACAGAGAGATATCAATACATAGGTTTTAAGATTATTACTAGTCAGATATATTCTTGTGCGGTGAATCGGGCGTGTTGAGTCCAGTTCTCTGAGCAAGGAGTAGGTCTTGTCTATTACATATTGGGTTTATGGAACGGTATCTGAGCTAATTTGAAACTCTTGTTTTATGTATCACCCACCTCACCTTTCCCGTTAAGCAGCCATAGTGTGTTTTCTGCATGTGTGACTCTGTTCTGTTTTGTAATTCAGTTCAAGTGTAACGGTTTTTACATTCCGTCTATAAGTGACACCTTAGGAGAAGTGTCCTTTTCTGTGTGACTTATTTCACTTAGAATCGTCTTACCTAAATCCACTCATCATGCTGCTACTAGCCTTATGACGTTGATTTCATGGCTGAGTGATATTCCATTGTACATAAGGACCACAACTTTTTGATCCATTTTTCGCTTTCCTGGGATATTTAAGGTGGAATGAAGTGGAGGTCCTTGTCAACAGAGCAGCCCTAAACTTTGGGGTGCTTGTGTCTTGCTGATTTTCAATTTTCCCACTTTATCCCCCCATGCGTGGAAGTGCCCTATGCTCTCTAAGCTGTGTTTTTTAGATGTTTCAGGACACACCGTACACTTCTCCAGAGTGGCTGTTGGCGATTTACATCCCGCCCATCAGTGTAGCAAGGCTCCGATTCCTCCATGGCCTGTCCTGCATTTCTGGTTTTGACACTTTTTTCAGCATGGCCCTTTTGACCGATGGGAAGCGAGACTTCTTTGTAGCGCTGATTTGCCTTTCCAGGTTGCTTGGTTGGCCAAAAAGGGCGTATGCGTTTTTTCCTGAATATATTCAGGAAAAAACGCATACGCCCTTTTTGGCCAAGGGCATCATTGTCAACGTTTTGCCGCTTTTCATGTGCTTTAAAGGCGATTCGAATCTACCTCCTGAAATCTGTTTCCTGCAATTCTGCCTGGATTTCAAATCCTCTTCTTTGCCTTCCCTCAATATATTTGTGGACGGGAGTTATCATTTATAACTCTGCAGGTTTGTGAATTGCAGTGCCCTGAAGCTCCATTTAACAAGTCGCTTTTTTGGGAGCTGGCCGCAAAAGAGCAGGATGGCTTCAGGCCCTGTTCTGCTTCCGGGGGGTACGCTGAGCCTGTGGTTAATTCTTCTTCCTGATGGGAAAATAGAGTGACCTGTGCCTGTCCCAACACCAAGAGCTATTCTCTCATTGGTTCCCCGTCTTCCCGTTCATCCTCAGGACAAATTGCAACCTGTACGGAACAGGAGGTTAAAGGTGCTGATGCTCCAAGTAGGGAGATTGCTAGTAAAGTGGCTGGAATGGCGAACCCGAGCACAAGGAGATGAGAAATGAGGTGCGTTTTAGAAACCTTTCCCCATCACACGGTGTACCATCTTCTGGGTTTCTCATGCATGTTTTCGATGTAGGAAGATGCCCTTGAACCTGGAGATTTGGGACCCATGCGATGGGTAGCACGCAGTATTACTTTAAAGGGTCTGCGTTTGCTCACCCAACCTCACCAAACCTCTCAGCCCCAAGAGTGTCCACCCTTATGTCTCATCCAGCTGTGGGTCTAGATATGGTCAATCCAGGTTGCATCACAGCCCCTGAACGTATTGTGTAAGAATTTCTCTCTCTTTCCCTGTCTTTGTTTCATGGGTTTTTAAAAGTAATTTATTTTTATAATGGGGTTTAGCTGCTTTTCACGGCTGTGTTTATGCCGCTTTACACCCACTTGACACACTAACAGAGAGATATCAATACATAGGTTTTAAGATTATTACTAGTCAGATATATTCTTGTGCGGTGAATCGGGCGTGTTGAGTCCAGTTCTCTGAGCAAGGAGTAGGTCTTGTCTATTACATATTGGGTTTATGGAACGGTATCTGAGCTAATTTGAAACTCTTGTTTTATGTATCACCCACCTCACCTTTCCCGTTAAGCAGCCATAGTGTGTTTTCTGCATGTGTGACTGTTCTGTTTTGTAATTCAGTTTAAGTGTAACGGTTTTTACATTCCGTCTATAAGTGACACCTTAGGAGAAGTGTCCTTTTCTGTGTGACTTATTTCACTTAGAATCGTCTTACCTAAATCCACTCATCATGCTGCTACTAGCCTTATGACGTTGATTTCATGGCTGAGTGATATTGCATTGTACATAAGGACCACAACTTTTTGATCCATTTTTCGCTTTCCTGGGATATTTAAGGTGGAATGAAGTGGAGGTCCTTGTCAACAGAGCAGCCCTAAACTTTGGGGTGCTTGTGTCTTGCTGATTTTCAATTTTCCCACTTTATCCCCCCATGCGTGGAAGTGCCCTATGCTCTCTAAGCTGTGTTTTTTAGATGTTTCAGGACACACCGTACACTTCTCCAGAGTGGCTGTTGGCGATTTACATCCCGCCCATCAGTGTAGCAAGGCTCCGATTCCTCCATGGCCTGTCCTGCATTTCTGGTTTTGACACTTTTTTCAGCATGGCCCTTTTGACCGATGGGAAGCGAGACTTCTTTGTAGCGCTGATTTGCCTTTCCAGGTTGCTTGGTTGGCCAAAAAGGGCGTATGCGTTTTTTCCTGAATATATTCAGGAAAAAACGCATACGCCCTTTTTGGCCAAGGGCATCATTGTCAACGTTTTGCCGCTTTTCATGTGCTTTAAAGGCGATTCGAATCTACCTCCTGAAATCTGTTTCCTGCAATTCTGCCTGGATTTCAAATCCTCTTCTTTGCCTTCCCTCAATATATTTGTGGACGGGAGTTATCATTTATAACTCTGCAGGTTTGTGAATTGCAGTGCCCTGAAGCTCCATTTAACAAGTCGCTTTTTTGGGAGCTGGCCGCAAAAGAGCAGGATGGCTTCAGGCCCTGTTCTGCTTCCGGGGGGTAGGCTGAGCCTGTGGTTAATTCTTCTTCCTGATGGGAAAATAGAGTGACCTGTGCCTGTCCCAACACCAAGAGCTATTCTCTCATTGGTTCCCCGTCTTCCCGTTCATCCTCAGGACAAATTGCAACCTGTACGGAACAGGAGGTTAAAGGTGCTGATGCTCCAAGTAGGGAGATTGCTAGTAAAGTGGCTGGAATGGCGAACCCGAGCACAAGGAGATGAGAAATGAGGTGCGTTTTAGAAACCTTTCCCCATCACACGGTGTACCATCTTCTGGGTTTCTCATGCATGTTTTCGATGTAGGAAGATGCCCTTGAACCTGGAGATTTGGGACCCATGCGATGGGTAGCACGCAGTATTACTTTAAAGGGTCTGCGTTTGCTCACCCAACCTCACCAAACCTCTCAGCCCCAAGAGTGTCCACCCTTATGTCTCATCCAGCTGTGGGTCTAGATATGGTCAATCCAGGTTGCATCACAGCCCCTGAACGTATTGTGTAAGAATTTCTCTCTCTTTCCCTGTCTTTGTTTCATGGGTTTTTAAAAGTAATTTATTTTTATAATGGGGTTTAGCTGCTTTTCACGGCTGTGTTTATGCCGCTTTACACCCACTTGACACACTAACAGAGAGATATCAATACATAGGTTTTAAGATTATTACTAGTCAGATATATTCTTGTGCGGTGAATCGGGCGTGTTGAGTCCAGTTCTCTGAGCAAGGAGTAGGTCTTGTCTATTACATATTGGGTTTATGGAACGGTATCTGAGCTAATTTGAAACTCTTGTTTTATGTATCACCCACCTCACCTTTCCCGTTAAGCAGCCATAGTGTGTTTCTGCATGTGTGACTGTTCTGTTTTGTAATTCAGTTTAAGTGTAACGGTTTTTACATTCCGTCTATAAGTGACACCTTAGGAGAAGTGTCCTTTTCTGTGTGACTTATTTCACTTAGAATCGTCTTACCTAAATCCACTCATCATGCTGCTACTAGCCTTATGACGTTGATTTCATGGCTGAGTGATATTCCATTGTACATAAGGACCACAACTTTTTGATCCATTTTTCGCTTTCCTGGGATATTTAAGGTGGAATGAAGTGGAGGTCCTTGTCAACAGAGCAGCCCTAAACTTTGGGGTGCTTGTGTCTTGCTGATTTTCAATTTTCCCACTTTATCCCCCCATGCGTGGAAGTGCCCTATGCTCTCTAAGCTGTGTTTTTTAGATGTTTCAGGACACACCGTACACTTCTCCAGAGTGGCTGTTGGCGATTTACATCCCGCCCATCAGTGTAGCAAGGCTCCGATTCCTCCATGGCCTGTCCTGCATTTCTGGTTTTGACACTTTTTTCAGCATGCCCCTTTTGACCGATGGGAAGCGAGACTTCTTTGTAGCGCTGATTTGCCTTTCCAGGTTGCTTGGTTGGCCAAAAAGGGCGTATGCGTTTTTTCCTGAATATATTCAGGAAAAAACGCATACGCCCTTTTTGGCCAAGGGCATCATTGTCAACGTTTTGCCGCTTTTCATGCGCTTTAAAGGCGATTCGAATCTACCTCCTGAAATCTGTTTCCTGCAATTCTGCCTTGATTTCAAATCCTCTTCTTTGCCTTCCCTCAATATATTTGTGGACGAGAGTAATCATTTATAACTCGCAGGTTTGTGAATTGCAGTGCCCTGAAGCTCCATTTTACAAGTCGCTTTTTTGGGAGCTGGCCGCAAAAGCGCAGGATGGCTTTAGGCACTGTTCTGGTTCCGGGGGGCAGGCGGAGCCTGTGGTTAATTCTTCTTCCTGATGGGAAAATAGAGTGACCTGTGCCTGTCCCAACACCAAGAGCTAGTCTCTCATTGGTTCCCCGTCTTCCCGTGCATCCTCAGGACAAATTGCAACCTGTACGGAACAGGAGGTTAAAGGTGCTGATGCTCCAAGTAGGGAGATTGCTAGTAAAGTGGCTGGAATGGCGAACCCGAGCACAAGGAGATGAGAAATGAGGTGCGTTTTAGAAACCTTTCCCCATCACACGGTGTACCATCTTCTGGGTTTCTCATGCATGTTTTCGATGTAGGAAGATGCCCTTGAACCTGGAGATTTGGGACCCATGCGATGGGTAGCACGCAGTATTACTTTAAAGGGTCTGCGTTTGCTCACCCAACCTCACCAAACCTCTCAGCCCCAAGAGTGTCCACCCTTATGTCTCATCCAGCTGTGGGTCTAGATATGGTCAATCCAGGTTGCATCACAGCCCCTGAACGAATTGTGTAAGAATTTCTCTGTCTTTCCCTGTCTTTGTTTCATGGGTTTTTAAAAGTAATTTATTTTTATAAGGGGGTTTAGCTGCTTTTCACGGCTGTGTTTATGCCGCTTTACACCCACTTGACACACTAACAGAGAGATATCAATACATAGGTTTTAAGATTATTACTAGTCAGATATATTCTTGTGCGGTGAATCGGGCGTGTTGAGTCCAGTTCTCTGAGCAAGGAGTAGGTCTTGTCTATTACATATTGGGTTTATGGAACGGTATCTGAGCTAATTTGAAACTCTTGTTTTATGTATCACCCCACCTCACCTTTCCCGTTAAGCAGCCATAGTGTGTTTTCTGCATGTGTGACTCTGTTCTGTTTTGTAATTCAGTTCAAGTGTAACGGTTTTTACATTCCCTCTTTAAGTGACACCTTAGGAGAAGTGTCCTTTTCTGTGTGACTTATTTCACTTAGAATCGTCTTACCTAAATCCACTCATCATGCTGCTACTAGACTTATGACATTGATTTCATGGCTGAGTGATATTCCATTGTACATAAGGACCACAACTTTTTGATCCATTTTTCGCTTTCCTGGGATATTTAAGGTGGAATGAAGTGGAGGTCCTTGTCAACAGAGCAGCCCTAAACTTTGGGGTGCTTGTGTCTTGCTGATTTTCAATTTTCCCACTTTATCCCCCCATGCGTGGAAGTGCCCTATGCTCTCTAAGCTGTGTTTTTTAGATGTTTCAGGACACACCGTACACTTCTCCAGAGTGGTTGTTGGCGATTTACATCCCGCCCATCACTGTAGCAAGGCTCCGATTCCTCCATGGCCTGTCCTGCATTTCTGGTTTTGACACTTTTTTCAGCATGGCCCTTTTGACCGATGGGAAGCGAGACTTCTTTGTAGCGCTGATTTGCCTTTCCAGGTTGCTTGGTTGGCCAAAAAGGGCGTATGCGTTTTTTCCTGAATATATTCAGGAAAAAACGCATACGCCCTTTTTGGCCAAGGGCATCATTGTCAACGTTTTGCCGCTTTTCATGTGCTTTAAAGGCGATTCGAATCTACCTCCTGAAATCTGTTTCCTGCAATTCTGCCTTGATTTCAAATCCTCTTCTTTGCCTTCCCTCAATATATTTGTGGACGAGAGTTATCATTTATAACTCTGCAGGTTTGTGAATTGCAGTGCCCTGAAGCTCCATTTTACAAGTCGCTTTTTTGGGAGCTGGCCGCAAAAGCGCAGGATGGCTTCAGGCCCTGTTCTGGTTCCGGGGGGCAGGCTGAGCCTGTGGTTAATTCTTCTTCCTGATGGGAAAATAGAGTGACCTGTGCCTGTCCCAACACCAAGAGCTAGTCTCTCATTGGTTCCCCGTCTTCCCGTGCATCCTCAGGACAAATTGCAACCTGTACGGAACAGTAGGTTAAAGGTGCTGATGCTCCAAGTAGGGAGATTGCTAGTAAAGTGGCTGGAATGGCGAACCCGAGCACAAGGAGATGAGAAATGAGGTGCGTTTTAGAAACCTTTCCCCATCACACGGTGTACCATCTTCTGGGTTTCTCATGCATGTTTTCGATGTAGGAAGATGCCCTTGAACCTGGAGATTTGGGACCCATGCGATGGGTAGCACGCAGTATTACTTTAAAGGGTCTGCGTTTGCTCACCCAACCTCACCAAACCTCTCAGCCCCAAGAGTGTCCACCCTTATGTCTCATCCAGCTGTGGGTCTAGATATGGTCAATCCAGGTTGCATCACAGCCCCTGAACGAATTGTGTAAGAATATCTCTGTCTTTCCCTGTCTTTGTTTCATGGGTTTTTAAAAGTAATTTATTTTTATAATGGGGTTTAGCTGCTTTTCACGGCTGTGTTTATGCCGCTTTACACCCACTTGACACACTAACAGAGAGATATCAATACATAGGTTTTAAGATTATTACTAGTCAGATATATTCTTGTGCGGTGAATCGGGCGTGTTGAGTCCAGTTCTCTGAGCAAGGAGTAGGTCTTGTCTATTACATATTGGGTTTATGGAACGGTATCTGAGCTAATTTGAAACTCTTGTTTTATGTATCACCCCACCTCACCTTTCCCGTTAAGCAGCCATAGTGTGTTTTCTGCATGTGTGACTCTGTTCTGTTTTGTAATTCAGTTCAAGTGTAACGGTTTTTACATTCCCTCTTTAAGTGACACCTTAGGAGAAGTGTCCTTTTCTGTGTGACTTATTTCACTTAGAATCGTCTTACCTAAATCCACTCATCATGCTGCTACTAGACTTATGACATTGATTTCATGGCTGAGTGATATTCCATTGTACATAAGGACCACAACTTTTTGATCCATTTTTCGCTTTCCTGGGATATTTAAGGTGGAATGAAGTGGAGGTCCTTGTCAACAGAGCAGCCCTAAACTTTGGGGTGCTTGTGTCTTGCTGATTTTCAATTTTCCCACTTTATCCCCCCATGCGTGGAAGTGCCCTATGCTCTCTAAGCTGTGTTTTTTAGATGTTTCAGGACACACCGTACACTTCTCCAGAGTGGTTGTTGGCGATTTACATCCCGCCCATCACTGTAGCAAGGCTCCGATTCCTCCATGGCCTGTCCTGCATTTCTGGTTTTGACACTTTTTTCAGCATGGCCCTTTTGACCGATGGGAAGCGAGACTTCTTTGTAGCGCTGATTTGCCTTTCCAGGTTGCTTGGTTGGCCAAAAAGGGCGTATGCGTTTTTTCCTGAATATATTCAGGAAAAAACGCATACGCCCTTTTTGGCCAAGGGCATCATTGTCAACGTTTTGCCGCTTTTCATGTGCTTTAAAGGCGATTCGAATCTACCTCCTGAAATCTGTTTCCTGCAATTCTGCCTTGATTTCAAATCCTCTTCTTTGCCTTCCCTCAATATATTTGTGGACGAGAGTTATCATTTATAACTCTGCAGGTTTGTGAATTGCAGTGCCCTGAAGCTCCATTTTACAAGTCGCTTTTTTGGGAGCTGGCCGCAAAAGCGCAGGATGGCTTCAGGCCCTGTTCTGGTTCCGGGGGGCAGGCTGAGCCTGTGGTTAATTCTTCTTCCTGATGGGAAAATAGAGTGACCTGTGCCTGTCCCAACACCAAGAGCTAGTCTCTCATTGGTTCCCCGTCTTCCCGTGCATCCTCAGGACAAATTGCAACCTGTACGGAACAGTAGGTTAAAGGTGCTGATGCTCCAAGTAGGGAGATTGCTAGTAAAGTGGCTGGAATGGCGAACCCGAGCACAAGGAGATGAGAAATGAGGTGCGTTTTAGAAACCTTTCCCCATCACACTGTGTAACATCTTCTGGGTTTCTCATGCATGTTTTCGATGTAGGAAGATGCCCTTGAACCTGGAGATTAGGGACCCATGCGATGGGTAGCACGCAGTATTACTTTAAAGGGTCTGCGTTTGCTCACCCAACCTCACCAAACCTCTCAGCCCCAAGAGTGTCCACCCTTATGTTCATCCAGCTGTGGGTCTAGATATGGTCAATCCAGGTTGCATCACAGCCCCTGAACGAATTGTGTAAGAATTTCTCTCTCTTTCCCTGTCTTTGTTTCATGGGTTTTTAAAAGTAATTTATTTTTATAATGGGGTTTAGCTGCTTTTCACGGCTGTGTTTATGCCGCTTTACACCCACTTGACACACTAACAGAGAGATATCAATACATAGGTTTTAAGATTATTACTAGTCAGATATATTCTTGTGCGGTGAATCGGGCTTGTTGAGTCCAGTTCTCTGAGCAAGGAGTAGGTCTTGTCTATTACATATTGGGTTTATGGAACGGTATCTGAGCTAATTTGAAACTCTTGTTTTATGTATCACCCCACCTCACCTTTCCCGTTAAGCAGCCATAGTGTGTTTTCTGCATGTGTGACTCTGTTCTGTTTTGTAATTCAGTTCAAGTGTAACGGTTTTTACATTCCCTCTTTAAGTGACACCTTAGGAGAAGTGTCCTTTTCTGTGTGAATTATTTCAGTTAGAATCGTCTTACCTAAATCCACTCATCATGCTGCTACTAGACTTATGACATTGATTTCATGGCTGAGTGATATTCCATTGTACATAAGGACCACAACTTTTTGATCCATTTTTCGCTTTCCTGGGATATTTAAGGTGGAATGAAGTGGAGGTCCTTGTCAACAGAGCAGCCCTAAACTTTGGGGTGCTTGTGTCTTGCTGATTTTCAATTTTCCCACTTTATCCCCCCATGCGTGGAAGTGCCCTATGCTCTCTAAGCTGTGTTTTTTAGATGTTTCAGGACACACCGTACACTTCTCCAGAGTGGCTGTTGGCGATTTACATCCCGCCCATCAGTGTAGCAAGGCTCCCATTTCTCCATGGCCTGTCCTGCATTTCTGGTTTTGACACTTTTTTCAGCATGGCCCTTTTGACCGATGGGAAGCGAGACTTCTTTGTAGCGCTGATTTGCCTTTCCAGGTTGCTTGGTTGGCCAAAAAGGGCGTATGCGTTTTTTCCTGAATATATTCAGGAAAAAACGCATACGCCCTTTTTGGCCAAGGGCATCATTGTCAACGTTTTGCCGCTTTTCATGTGCTTTAAAGGCGATTCGAACCTACCTCCTGAAATCTGTTTCCTGCAATTCTGCCTTGATTTCAAATCCTCTTCTTTGCCTTCCCTCAATATATTTGTGGACGAGAGTTATCATTAATAACTCTGCAGGTTTGTGAATTGCAGTGCCCTGAAGCTCCATTTTACAAGTCGCTTTTTTGGGAGCTGGCCGCAAAAGCGCAGGATGGCTTCAGGCCCTGTTCTGGTTCCGGGGGGCAGGCTGAGCCTGTGGTTAATTCTTCTTCCTGATGGGAAAATAGAGTGACCTGTGCCTGTCCCAACACCAAGAGCTAGTCTCTCATTGGTTCCCCGTCTTCCCGTTCATCCTCAGGACAAATTGCAACCTGTACGGAACAGGAGGTTAAAGGTGCTGATGCTCCAAGTAGGGAGATTGCTAGTAAAGTGGCTGGAATGGCGAACCCGAGCACAAGGAGATGAGAAATGAGGTGCGTTTTAGAAACCTTTCCCCATCACACGGTGTACCGTCTTCTGGGTTTCTCATGCATGTTTTCGATGTAGGAAGATGCCCTTGAACCTGGAGATTTGGGACCCATGCGATGGGTAGCACGCAGTATTACTTTAAAGGGTCTGCGTTTGCTCACCCAACCTCACCAAACCTCTCAGCCCCAAGAGTGTCCACCCTTATGTCTCATCCAGCTGTGGGTCTAGATATGGTCAATCCAGGTTGCATCACAGCCCCTGAACGAATTGTGTAAGAGTTTCTCTGTCTTTCCCTGTCTTTGTTTCATGGGTTTTTAAAAGTAATTTATTTTTATAATGGGGTTTAGCTGCTTTTCACGGCTGTGTTTATGCCGCTTTACACCCACTTGACACACTAACAGAGAGATATCAATACATAGGTTTTAAGATTATTACTAGTCAGATATATTCTTGTGCGGTGAATCGGGCGTGTTGAGTCCAGTTCTCTGAGCAAGGAGTAGGTCTTGTCTATTACATATTGGGTTTATGGAACGGTATCTGAGCTAATTTGAAACTCTTGTTTTATGTATCACCCCACCTCACCTTTCCCGTTAAGCAGCCATAGTGTGTTTTCTGCATGTGTGACTCTGTTCTGTTTTGTAATTCAGTTCAAGTGTAACGGTTTTTACATTCCCTCTATAAGTGACACCTTATGAGAAGTGCCCTTTTCTGTGTGACTTATTTCACTTAGAATCGTCTTACCTAAATCCACTCATCATGCTGCTACTAGCCTTATGACATTGATTTCATGGCTGAGTGATATTCCATTGTACATAAGGACCACAACTTTTTGATCCATTTTTCGCTTTCCTGGGATATTTAAGGTGGAATGAAGTGGAGGTCTTTGTCAACAGAGCAGCCCTAAACTTTGGGGTGCTTGTGTCTTGCTGATTTTCAATTTTACCACTTTATCCCCCCATGAGTGGAAGTGCCCTATGCTCTCTAAGCTGTGTTTTTTAGATGTTTCAGGACACACCGTACACTTCTCCAGAGTGGCTGTTGGCGATTTACATCCCGCCCATCAGTGTAACAAGGCTCCCATTTCTCCATGGCCTGTCCTGCATTTCTGGTTTTGACACTTTTTTCAGCATGGCCCTTTGGACCGATGGGAAGCGAGACTTCTTTGTAGCGCTGATTTGCCTTTCCAGGTTGCTTGGTTGGCCAAAAAGGGCGTATGCGTTTTTTCCTGAATATATTCAGGAAAAAACGCATACGCCCTTTTTGGCCAAGGGCATCATTGTCAACGTTTTGCCGCTTTTCATGTGCTTTAAAGGCGATTCGAATCTACCTCCTGAAATCTGTTTCCTGCAATTCTGCCTTGATTTCAAATCCTCTTCTTTGCCTTCCCTCAATATATTTGTGGACGAGAGTTATCATTAATAACTCTGCAGGTTTGTGAATTGCAGTGCCCTGAAGCTCCTTTTACAAGTCGCTTTTTTGGGAGCTGGCCGCAAAAGCGCAGGATGGCTTCAGGCCCTGTTCTGCTTCCGGGGGGCAGGCTGAGCCTGTGGTTAATTCTTCTTCCTGATGGGAAAATAGAGTGACCTGTGCCTGTCCCAACACCAAGAGCTAGTCTCTCATTGGTTCCCCGTCTTCCCGTTCATCCTCAGGACAAATTGCAACCTGTACGGAACAGGAGGTTAAAGGTGCTGATGCTCCAAGTAGGGAGATTGCTAGTAAAGTGGCTGGAATGGCGAACCCGAGCACAAGGAGATGAGAAATGAGGTGCGTTTTAGAAACCTTTCCCCATCACACGGTGTACCATCTTCTGGGTTTCTCATGCATGTTTTCGATGTAGGAAGATGCCCTTGAACCTGGAGATTTGGGACCCATGCGATGGGTAGCACGCAGTATTACTTTAAAGGGTCTGCGTTTGCTCACCCAACCTCACCAAACCTCTCAGCCCCAAGAGTGTCCACCCTTATGTCTCATCCAGCTGTGGGTCTAGATATGGTCAATCCACTTGCATCACAGCCCCTGAACGAATTGTGTAAGAATTTCTCTGTCTTTCCCTGTCTTTGTTTCATGGGTTTTTAAAAGTAATTTATTTTTATAATGGGGTTTAGCTGCTTTTCACGGCTGTGTTTATGCCGCTTTACACCCACTTGACACACTAACAGAGAGATATCAATACATAGGTTTTAAGATTATTACTAGTCAGATATATTCTTGTGCGGTGAATCGGGCGTGTTGAGTCCAGTTCTCTGAGCAAGGAGTAGGTCTTGTCTATTACATATTGGGTTTATGGAACGGTATCTGAGCTAATTTGAAACTCTTGTTTTATGTATCACCCCACCTCACCTTTCCCGTTAAGCAGCCATAGTGTGTTTTCTGCATGTGTGACTCTGTTCTGTTTTGTAATTCAGTTCAAGTGTAACGGTTTTTACATTCCGTCTATAAGTGACACCTTAGGAGAAGTGTCCTTTTCTGTGTGACTTATTTCACTTAGAATCGTCTTACCTAAATCCACTCATCATGCTGCTACTAGCCTTATGACGTTGATTTAATGGCTGAGTGATATTCCATTGTACATAAGGACCACAACTTTTTGATCCATTTTTCGCTTTCCTGGGATATTTAAGGTGGAATGAAGTGGAGGTCCTTGTCAACAGAGCAGCCCTAAACTTTGGGGTGCTTGTGTCTTGCTGATTTTCAATTTTCCCACTTTATCCCCCCATGCGTGGAAGTGCCCTATGCTCTCTAAGCTGTGTTTTTTAGATGTTTCAGGACACACCGTACACTTCTCCAGAGTGGCTGTTGGCGATTTACATCCCGCCCATCAGTGTAGCAAGACTCCGATTCCTCCATGGCCTGTCCTGCATTTCTGGTTTTGACACTTTTTTCAGCATGGCCCTTTTGACCGATGGGAAGCGAGACTTCTTTGTAGCGCTGATTTGCCTTTCCAGGTTGCTTGGTTGGCCAAAAAGGGCGTATGCGTTTTTTCCTGAATATATTCAGGAAAAAACGCATACGCCCTTTTTGGCCAAGGGCATCATTGTCAACGTTTTGCCGCTTTTCATGTGCTTTAAAGGCGATTCGAATCTACCTCCTGAAATCTGTTTCCTGCAATTCTGCCTGGATTTCAAATCCTCTTCTTTGCCTTCCCTCAATATATTTGTGGACGGGAGTTATCATTTATAACTCTGCAGGTTTGTGAATTGCAGTGCCCTGAAGCTCCAGTTAACAAGTCGCTTTTTTGGGAGCTGGCCGCAAAAGAGCAGGATGGCTTCAGGCCCTGTTCTGCTTCCGGGGGGTAGGCTGAGCCTGTGGTTAATTCTTCTTCCTGATGGGAAAATAGAGTGACCTGTGCTTGTCCCAACACCAAGAGCTATTCTCTCATTGGTTCCCCGTCTTCCCGTTCATCCTCAGGACAAATTGCAACCTGTACGGATCAGGAGGTTAAAGGTGCTGATGCTCCAAGTAGGGAGATTGCTAGTAAAGTGGCTGGAATGGCGAACCCGAGCACAAGGAGATGAGAAATGAGGTGCGTTTTAGAAACCTTTCCCCATCACACGGTGTACCATCTTCTGGGTTTCTCATGCATGTTTTCGATGTAGGAAGATGCCCTTGAACCTGGAGATTTGGGACCCATGCGATGGGTAGCACGCAGTATTACTTTAAAGGGTCTGCGTTTGCTCACCCAACCTCACCAAACCTCTCAGCCCCAAGAGTGTCCACCCTTATGTCTCATCCAGCTGTGGGTCTAGATATGGTCAATCCAGGTTGCATCACAGCCCCTGAACGTATTGTGTAAGAATTTCTCTCTCTTTCCCTGTCTTTGTTTCATGGGTTTTTAAAAGTAATTTATTTTTATAATGGGGTTTAGCTGCTTTTCACGGCTGTGTTTATGCCGCTTTACACCCACTTGACACACTAACAGAGAGATATCAATACATAGGTTTTAAGATTATTACTAGTCAGATATATTCTTGTGCGGTGAATCGGGCGTGTTGAGTCCAGTTCTCTGAGCAAGGAGTAGGTCTTGTCTATTACATATTGGGTTTATGGAACGGTATCTGAGCTAATTTGAATCTCTTGTTTTATGTATCACCCACCTCACCTTTCCCGTTAAGCAGCCATAGTGTGTTTTCTGCATGTGTGACTGTTCTGTTTTGTAATTCAGTTTAAGTGTAACGGGTTTTACATTCCGTCTATAAGTGACACCTTAGGAGAAGTGTCCTTTTCTGTGTGACTTATTTCACTTAGAATCGTCTTACCTAAATCCACTCATCATGCTGCTACTAGCCTTATGACGTTGATTTCATGGCTGAGTGATATTCCATTGTACATAAGGACCACAACTTTTTGATCCATTTTTCGCTTTCCTGGGATATTTAAGGTGGAATGAAGTGGAGGTCCTTGTCAACAGAGCAGCCCTAAACTTTGGGGTGCTTGTGTCTTGCTGATTTTCAATTTTCCCACTTTATCCCCCCATGCGTGGAAGTGCCCTATGCTCTCTAAGCTGTGTTTTTTAGATGTTTCAGGACACACCGTACACTTCTCCAGAGTGGCTGTTGGCGATTTACATCCCGCCCATCAGTGTAGCAAGGCTCCGATTCCTCCATGGCCTGTCCTGCATTTCTGGTTTTGACACTTTTTTCAGCATGGCCCTTTTGACCGATGGGAAGCGAGACTTCTTTGTAGCGCTGATTTGCCTTTCCAGGTTGCTTGGTTGGCCAAAAAGGGCGTATGCGTTTTTTCCTGAATATATTCAGGAAAAAACGCATACGCCCTTTTTGGCCAAGGGCATCATTGTCAACGTTTTGCCGCTTTTCATGTGCTTTAAAGGCGATTCGAATCTACCTCCTGAAATCTGTTTCCTGCAATTCTGCCTTGATTTCAAATCCTCTTCTTTGCCTTCCCTCAATATATTTGTGGACGAGAGTTATCATTTATAACTCTGCAGGTTTGTGAATTGCAGTGCCCTGAAGCTCCATTTTACAAGTCGCTTTTTTGGGAGCTGGCCGCAAAAGAGCAGGATGGCTTCAGGCCCTGTTCTGCTTCCGGGGGGCAGGCTGAGCCTGTGGTTAATTCTTCTTCCTCATGGGAAAATAGAGTGACCTGTGCCTGTCCCAACACCAAGAGCTAGTCTCTCATTGGTTCCCCGTCTTCCCGTTCATCCTCAGGACAAATTGCAACCTGTACGGAACAGGAGGTTAAAGGTGCTGATGCTCCAAGTAGGGAGATTGCTAGTAAAGTGGCTGGAATGGCGAACCCGAGCACAAGGAGATGAGAAATGAGGTGCGTTTTAGAAACCTTTCCCCATCACACGGTGTACCATCTTCTGGGTTTCTCATGCATGTTTTCGATGTAGGAAGATGCCCTTGAACCTGGAGATTTGGGACCCATGCGATGGGTAGCACGCAGTATTACTTTAAAGGGTCTGCGTTTGCTCACCCAACCTCACCAAACCTCTCAGCCCCAAGAGTGTCCACCCTTATGTCTCATCCAGCTGTGGGTCTAGATATGGTCAATCCAGGTTGCATCACAGCCCCTGAACGAATTGTGTAAGAATTTCTCTCTCTTTCCCTGTCTTTGTTTCATGGGTTTTTAAAAGTAATTTATTTTTATAATGGGGTTTAGCTGCTTTTCACGGCTGTGTTTATGCCGCTTTACACCCACTTGACACACTAACAGAGAGATATCAATACATAGGTTTTAAGATTATTACTAGTCAGATATATTCTTGTGCGGTGAATCGGGCGTGTTGAGTCCAGTTCTCTGAGCAAGGAGTAGGTCTTGTCTATTACATATTGGGTTTATGGAACGGTATCTGAGCTAATTTGAAACTCTTGTTTTATGTATCACCCACCTCACCTTTCCCGTTAAGCAGCCATAGTGTGTTTTCTGCATGTGTGACTGTTCTGTTTTGTAATTCAGTTTAAGTGTAACGGGTTTTACATTCCGTCTATAAGTGACACCTTAGGAGAAGTGTCCTTTTCTGTGTGACTTATTTCACTTAGAATCGTCTTACCTAAATCCACTCATCATGCTGCTACTAGCCTTATGACGTTGATTTCATGGCTGAGTGATATTCCATTGTACATAAGGACCACAACTTTTTGATCCATTTTTCGCTTTCCTGGGATATTTAAGGTGGAATGAAGTGGAGGTCCTTGTCAACAGAGCAGCCCTAAACTTTGGGGTGCTTGTGTCTTGCTGATTTTCAATTTTCCCACTTTATCCCCCCATGCGTGGAAGTGCCCTATGCTCTCTAAGCTGTGTTTTTTAGATGTTTCAGGACACACCGTACACTTCTCCAGAGTGGCTGTTGGCGATTTACATCCCGCCCATCAGTGTAGCAAGGCTCCGATTCCTCCATGGCCTGTCCTGCATTTCTGGTTTTGACACTTTTTTCAGCATGGCCCTTTTGACCGATGGGAAGCGAGACTTCTTTGGAGCGCTGATTTGCCTTTCCAGGTTGCTTGGTTGGCCAAAAAGGGCGTATGCGTTTTTTCCTGAATATATTCAGGAAAAAACGCATACGCCCTTTTTGGCCAAGGGCATCATTGTCAACGTTTTGCCGCTTTTCATGTGCTTTAAAGGCGATTCGAATCTACCTCCTGAAATCTGTTTCCTGCAATTCTGCCTTGATTTCAAATCCTCTTCTTTGCCTTCCCTCAATATATTTGTGGACGAGAGTTATCATTTATAACTCTGCAGGTTTGTGAATTGCAGTGCCCTGAAGCTCCATTTTACAAGTCGCTTTTTTGGGAGCTGGCCGCAAAAGAGCAGGATGGCTTCAGGCCCTGTTCTGCTTCCGGGGGGCAGGCTGAGCCTGTGGTTAATTCTTCTTCCTCATGGGAAAATAGAGTGACCTGTGCCTGTCCCAACACCAAGAGCTAGTCTCTCATTGGTTCCCCGTCTTCCCGTTCATCCTCAGGACAAATTGCAACCTGTACGGAACAGGAGGTTAAAGGTGCTGATGCTCCAAGTAGGGAGATTGCTAGTAAAGTGGCTGGAATGGCGAACCCGAGCACAAGGAGATGAGAAATGAGGTGCGTTTTAGAAACCTTTCCCCATCACACGGTGTACCATCTTCTGGGTTTCTCATGCATGTTTTCGATGTAGGAAGATGCCCTTGAACCTGGAGATTTGGGACCCATGCGATGGGTAGCACGCAGTATTACTTTAAAGGGTCTGCGTTTGCTCACCCAACCTCACCAAACCTCTCAGCCCCAAGAGTGTCCACCCTTATGTCTCATCCAGCTGTGGGTCTAGATATGGTCAATCCAGGTTGCATCACAGCCCCTGAACGAATTGTGTAAGAATTTCTCTCTCTTTCCCTGTCTTTGTTTCATGGGTTTTTAAAAGTAATTTATTTTTATAATGGGGTTTAGCTGCTTTTCACGGCTGTGTTTATGCCGCTTTACACCCACTTGACACACTAACAGAGAGATATCAATACATAGGTTTTAAGATTATTACTAGTCAGATATATTCTTGTGCGGTGAATCGGGCGTGTTGAGTCCAGTTCTCTGAGCAAGGAGTAGGTCTTGTCTATTACATATTGGGTTTATGGAACGGTATCTGAGCTAATTTGAAACTCTTGTTTTATGTATCACCCACCTCACCTTTCCCGTTAAGCAGCCATAGTGTGTTTTCTGCATGTGTGACTGTTCTGTTTTGTAATTCAGTTTAAGTGTAACGGGTTTTACATTCCGTCTATAAGTGACACCTTAGGAGAAGTGTCCTTTTCTGTGTGACTTATTTCACTTAGAATCGTCTTACCTAAATCCACTCATCATGCTGCTACTAGCCTTATGACGTTGATTTCATGGCTGAGTGATATTCCATTGTACATAAGGACCACAACTTTTTGATCCATTTTTCGCTTTCCTGGGATATTTAAGGTGGAATGAAGTGGAGGTCCTTGTCAACAGAGCAGCCCTAAACTTTGGGGTGCTTGTGTCTTGCTGATTTTCAATTTTCCCACTTTATCCCCCCATGCGTGGAAGTGCCCTATGCTCTCTAAGCTGTGTTTTTTAGATGTTTCAGGACACACCGTACACTTCTCCAGAGTGGCTGTTGGCGATTTACATCCCGCCCATCAGTGTAGCAAGGCTCCGATTCCTCCATGGCCTGTCCTGCATTTCTGGTTTTGACACTTTTTTCAGCATGGCCCTTTTGACCGATGGGAAGCGAGACTTCTTTGGAGCGCTGATTTGCCTTTCCAGGTTGCTTGGTTGGCCAAAAAGGGCGTATGCGTTTTTTCCTGAATATATTCAGGAAAAAACGCATACGCCCTTTTTGGCCAAGGGCATCATTGTCAACGTTTTGCCGCTTTTCATGTGCTTTAAAGGCGATTCGAATCTACCTCCTGAAATCTGTTTCCTGCAATTCTGCCTTGATTTCAAATCCTCTTCTTTGCCTTCCCTCAATATATTTGTGGACGAGAGTTATCATTTATAACTCTGCAGGTTTGTGAATTGCAGTGCCCTGAAGCTCCATTTTACAAGTCGCTTTTTTGGGAGCTGGCCGCAAAAGAGCAGGATGGCTTCAGGCCCTGTTCTGCTTCCGGGGGGCAGGATGAGCCTGTGGTTAATTCTTCTTCCTCATGGGAAAATAGAGTGACCTGTGCCTGTCCCAACACCAAGAGCTAGTCTCTCATTGGTTCCCCGTCTTCCCGTTCATCCTCAGGACAAATTGCAACCTGTACGGAACAGGAGGTTAAAGGTGCTGATGCTCCAAGTAGGGAGATTGCTAGTAAAGTGGCTGGAATGGCGAACCCGAGCACAAGGAGATGAGAAATGAGGTGCGTTTTAGAAACCTTTCCCCATCACACGGTGTACCATCTTCTGGGTTTCTCATGCATGTTTTCGATGTAGGAAGATGCCCTTGAACCTGGAGATTTGGGACCCATGCGATGGGTAGCACGCAGTATTACTTTAAAGGGTCTGCGTTTGCTCACCCAACCTCACCAAACCTCTCAGCCCCAAGAGTGTCCACCCTTATGTCTCATCCAGCTGTGGGTCTAGATATGGTCAATCCAGGTTGCATCACAGCCCCTGAACGAATTGTGTAAGAATTTCTCTCTCTTTCCCTGTCTTTGTTTCATGGGTTTTTAAAAGTAATTTATTTTTATAATGGGGTTTAGCTGCTTTTCACGGCTGTGTTTATGCCGCTTTACACCCACTTGACACACTAACAGAGAGATATCAATACATAGGTTTTAAGATTATTACTAGTCAGATATATTCTTGTGCGGTGAATCGGGCGTGTTGAGTCCAGTTCTCTGAGCAAGGAGTAGGTCTTGTCTATTACATATTGGGTTTATGGAACGGTATCTGAGCTAATTTGAAACTCTTGTTTTATGTATCACCCACCTCACCTTTCCCGTTAAGCAGCCATAGTGTGTTTTCTGCATGTGTGACTGTTCTGTTTTGTAATTCAGTTTAAGTGTAACGGGTTTTACATTCCGTCTATAAGTGACACCTTAGGAGAAGTGTCCTTTTCTGTGTGACTTATTTCACTTAGAATCGTCTTACCTAAATCCACTCATCATGCTGCTACTAGCCTTATGACGTTGATTTCATGGCTGAGTGATATTCCATTGTACATAAGGACCACAACTTTTTGATCCATTTTTCGCTTTCCTGGGATATTTAAGGTGGAATGAAGTGGAGGTCCTTGTCAACAGAGCAGCCCTAAACTTTGGGGTGCTTGTGTCTTGCTGATTTTCAATTTTCCCACTTTATCCCCCCATGCGTGGAAGTGCCCTATGCTCTCTAAGCTGTGTTTTTTAGATGTTTCAGGACACACCGTACACTTCTCCAGAGTGGCTGTTGGCGATTTACATCCCGCCCATCAGTGTAGCAAGGCTCCGATTCCTCCATGGCCTGTCCTGCATTTCTGGTTTTGACACTTTTTTCAGCATGGCCCTTTTGACCGATGGGAAGCGAGACTTCTTTGGAGCGCTGATTTGCCTTTCCAGGTTGCTTGGTTGGCCAAAAAGGGCGTATGCGTTTTTTCCTGAATATATTCAGGAAAAAACGCATACGCCCTTTTTGGCCAAGGGCATCATTGTCAACGTTTTGCCGCTTTTCATGTGCTTTAAAGGCGATTCGAATCTACCTCCTGAAATCTGTTTCCTGCAATTCTGCCTTGATTTCAAATCCTCTTCTTTGCCTTCCCTCAATATATTTGTGGACGAGAGTTATCATTTATAACTCTGCAGGTTTGTGAATTGCAGTGCCCTGAAGCTCCATTTTACAAGTCGCTTTTTTGGGAGCTGGCCGCAAAAGAGCAGGATGGCTTCAGGCCCTGTTCTGCTTCCGGGGGGCAGGCTGAGCCTGTGGTTAATTCTTCTTCCTCATGGGAAAATAGAGTGACCTGTGCCTGTCCCAACACCAAGAGCTAGTCTCTCATTGGTTCCCCGTCTTCCCGTTCATCCTCAGGACAAATTGCAACCTGTACGGAACAGGAGGTTAAAGGTGCTGATGCTCCAAGTAGGGAGATTGCTAGTAAAGTGGCTGGAATGGCGAACCCGAGCACAAGGAGATGAGAAATGAGGTGCGTTTTAGAAACCTTTCCCCATCACACGGTGTACCATCTTCTGGGTTTCTCATGCATGTTTTCGATGTAGGAAGATGCCCTTGAACCTGGAGATTTGGGACCCATGCGATGGGTAGCACGCAGTATTACTTTAAAGGGTCTGCGTTTGCTCACCCAACCTCACCAAACCTCTCAGCCCCAAGAGTGTCCACCCTTATGTCTCATCCAGCTGTGGGTCTAGATATGGTCAATCCAGGTTGCATCACAGCCCCTGAACGTATTGTGTAAGAATTTCTCTCTCTTTCCCTGTCTTTGTTTCATGGGTTTTTAAAAGTAATTTATTTTTATAATGGGGTTTAGCTGCTTTTCACGGCTGTGTTTATGCCGCTTTACACCCACTTGACACACTAACAGAGAGATATCAATACATAGGTTTTAAGATTATTACTAGTCAGATATATTCTTGTGCGGTGAATCGGGCGTGTTGAGTCCAGTTCTCTGAGCAAGGAGTAGGTCTTGTCTATTACATATTGGGTTTATGGAACGGTATCTGAGCTAATTTGAATCTCTTGTTTTATGTATCACCCACCTCACCTTTCCCGTTAAGCAGCCATAGTGTGTTTTCTGCATGTGTGACTGTTCTGTTTTGTAATTCAGTTTAAGTGTAACGGTTTTTACATTCCGTCTATAAGTGACACCTTAGGAGAAGTGTCCTTTTCTGTGTGACTTATTTCACTTAGAATCGTCTTACCTAAATCCACTCATCATGCTGCTACTAGCCTTATGACGTTGATTTCATGGCTGAGTGATATTCCATTGTACATAAGGACCACAACTTTTTGATCCATTTTTCGCTTTCCTGGGATATTTAAGGTGGAATGAAGTGGAGGTCCTTGTCAACAGAGCAGCCCTAAACTTTGGGGTGCTTGTGTCTTGCTGATTTTCAATTTTCCCACTTTATCCCCCCATGCGTGGAAGTGCCCTATGCTCTCTAAGCTGTGTTTTTTAGATGTTTCAGGACACACCGTACACTTCTCCAGAGTGGCTGTTGGCGATTTACATCCCGCCCATCAGTGTAGCAAGGCTCCGATTCCTCCATGGCCTGTCCTGCATTTCTGGTTTTGACACTTTTTTCAGCATGGCCCTTTTGACCGATGGGAAGCGAGACTTCTTTGTAGCGCTGATTTGCCTTTCCAGGTTGCTTGGTTGGCCAAAAAGGGCGTATGCGTTTTTTCCTGAATATATTCAGGAAAAAACGCATACGCCCTTTTTGGCCAAGGGCATCATTGTCAACGTTTTGCCGCTTTTCATGTGCTTTAAAGGCGATTCGAATCTACCTCCTGAAATCTGTTTCCTGCAATTCTGCCTTGATTTCAAATCCTCTTCTTTGCCTTCCCTCAATATATTTGTGGACGAGAGTTATCATTTATAACTCTGCAGGTTTGTGAATTGCAGTGCCCTGAAGCTCCATTTTACAAGTCGCTTTTTTGGGAGCTGGCCGCAAAAGAGCAGGATGGCTTCAGGCCCTGTTCTGCTTCCGGGGGGCAGGCTGAGCCTGTGGTTAATTCTTCTTCCTCATGGGAAAATAGAGTGACCTGTGCCTGTCCCAACACCAAGAGCTAGTCTCTCATTGGTTCCCCGTCTTCCCGTTCATCCTCAGGACAAATTGCAACCTGTACGGAACAGGAGGTTAAAGGTGCTGATGCTCCAAGTAGGGAGATTGCTAGTAAAGTGGCTGGAATGGCGAACCCGAGCACAAGGAGATGAGAAATGAGGTGCGTTTTAGAAACCTTTCCCCATCACACGGTGTACCATCTTCTGGGTTTCTCATGCATGTTTTCGATGTAGGAAGATGCCCTTGAACCTGGAGATTTGGGACCCATGCGATGGGTAGCACGCAGTATTACTTTAAAGGGTCTGCGTTTGCTCACCCAACCTCACCAAACCTCTCAGCCCCAAGAGTGTCCACCCTTATGTCTCATCCAGCTGTGGGTCTAGATATGGTCAATCCAGGTTGCATCACAGCCCCTGAACGTATTGTGTAAGAATTTCTCTCTCTTTCCCTGTCTTTGTTTCATGGGTTTTTAAAAGTAATTTATTTTTATAATGGGGTTTAGCTGCTTTTCACGGCTGTGTTTATGCCGCTTTACACCCACTTGACACACTAACAGAGAGATATCAATACATAGGTTTTAAGATTATTACTAGTCAGATATATTCTTGTGCGGTGAATCGGGCGTGTTGAGTCCAGTTCTCTGAGCAAGGAGTAGGTCTTGTCTATTACATATTGGGTTTATGGAACGGTATCTGAGCTAATTTGAATCTCTTGTTTTATGTATCACCCACCTCACCTTTCCCGTTAAGCAGCCATAGTGTGTTTTCTGCATGTGTGACTGTTCTGTTTTGTAATTCAGTTTAAGTGTAACGGTTTTTACATTCCGTCTATAAGTGACACCTTAGGAGAAGTGTCCTTTTCTGTGTGACTTATTTCACTTAGAATCGTCTTACCTAAATCCACTCATCATGCTGCTACTAGCCTTATGACGTTGATTTCATGGCTGAGTGATATTCCATTGTACATAAGGACCACAACTTTTTGATCCATTTTTCGCTTTCCTGGGATATTTAAGGTGGAATGAAGTGGAGGTCCTTGTCAACAGAGCAGCCCTAAACTTTGGGGTGCTTGTGTCTTGCTGATTTTCAATTTTCCCACTTTATCCCCCCATGCGTGGAAGTGCCCTATGCTCTCTAAGCTGTGTTTTTTAGATGTTTCAGGACACACCGTACACTTCTCCAGAGTGGCTGTTGGCGATTTACATCCCGCCCATCAGTGTAGCAAGGCTCCGATTCCTCCATGGCCTGTCCTGCATTTCTGGTTTTGACACTTTTTTCAGCATGGCCCTTTTGACCGATGGGAAGCGAGACTTCTTTGTAGCGCTGATTTGCCTTTCCAGGTTGCTTGGTTGGCCAAAAAGGGCGTATGCGTTTTTTCCTGAATATATTCAGGAAAAAACGCATACGCCCTTTTTGGCCAAGGGCATCATTGTCAACGTTTTGCCGCTTTTCATGTGCTTTAAAGGCGATTCGAATCTACCTCCTGAAATCTGTTTCCTGCAATTCTGCCTTGATTTCAAATCCTCTTCTTTGCCTTCCCTCAATATATTTGTGGACGAGAGTTATCATTTATAACTCTGCAGGTTTGTGAATTGCAGTGCCCTGAAGCTCCATTTTACAAGTCGCTTTTTTGGGAGCTGGCCGCAAAAGAGCAGGATGGCTTCAGGCCCTGTTCTGCTTCCGGGGGGCAGGCTGAGCCTGTGGTTAATTCTTCTTCCTCATGGGAAAATAGAGTGACCTGTGCCTGTCCCAACACCAAGAGCTAGTCTCTCATTGGTTCCCCGTCTTCCCGTTCATCCTCAGGACAAATTGCAACCTGTACGGAACAGGAGGTTAAAGGTGCTGATGCTCCAAGTAGGGAGATTGCTAGTAAAGTGGCTGGAATGGCGAACCCGAGCACAAGGAGATGAGAAATGAGGTGCGTTTTAGAAACCTTTCCCCATCACACGGTGTACCATCTTCTGGGTTTCTCATGCATGTTTTCGATGTAGGAAGATGCCCTTGAACCTGGAGATTTGGGACCCATGCGATGGGTAGCACGCAGTATTACTTTAAAGGGTCTGCGTTTGCTCACCCAACCTCACCAAACCTCTCAGCCCCAAGAGTGTCCACCCTTATGTCTCATCCAGCTGTGGGTCTAGATATGGTCAATCCAGGTTGCATCACAGCCCCTGAACGAATTGTGTAAGAATTTCTCTCTCTTTCCCTGTCTTTGTTTCATGGGTTTTTAAAAGTAATTTATTTTTATAATGGGGTTTAGCTGCTTTTCACGGCTGTGTTTATGCCGCTTTACACCCACTTGACACACTAACAGAGAGATATCAATACATAGGTTTTAAGATTATTACTAGTCAGATATATTCTTGTGCGGTGAATCGGGCGTGTTGAGTCCAGTTCTCTGAGCAAGGAGTAGGTCTTGTCTATTACATATTGGGTTTATGGAACGGTATCTGAGCTAATTTGAAACTCTTGTTTTATGTATCACCCACCTCACCTTTCCCGTTAAGCAGCCATAGTGTGTTTTCTGCATGTGTGACTGTTCTGTTTTGTAATTCAGTTTAAGTGTAACGGGTTTTACATTCCGTCTATAAGTGACACCTTAGGAGAAGTGTCCTTTTCTGTGTGACTTATTTCACTTAGAATCGTCTTACCTAAATCCACTCATCATGCTGCTACTAGCCTTATGACGTTGATTTCATGGCTGAGTGATATTCCATTGTACATAAGGACCACAACTTTTTGATCCATTTTTCGCTTTCCTGGGATATTTAAGGTGGAATGAAGTGGAGGTCCTTGTCAACAGAGCAGCCCTAAACTTTGGGGTGCTTGTGTCTTGCTGATTTTCAATTTTCCCACTTTATCCCCCCATGCGTGGAAGTGCCCTATGCTCTCTAAGCTGTGTTTTTTAGATGTTTCAGGACACACCGTACACTTCTCCAGAGTGGCTGTTGGCGATTTACATCCCGCCCATCAGTGTAGCAAGGCTCCGATTCCTCCATGGCCTGTCCTGCATTTCTGGTTTTGACACTTTTTTCAGCATGGCCCTTTTGACCGATGGGAAGCGAGACTTCTTTGGAGCGCTGATTTGCCTTTCCAGGTTGCTTGGTTGGCCAAAAAGGGCGTATGCGTTTTTTCCTGAATATATTCAGGAAAAAACGCATACGCCCTTTTTGGCCAAGGGCATCATTGTCAACGTTTTGCCGCTTTTCATGTGCTTTAAAGGCGATTCGAATCTACCTCCTGAAATCTGTTTCCTGCAATTCTGCCTTGATTTCAAATCCTCTTCTTTGCCTTCCCTCAATATATTTGTGGACGAGAGTTATCATTTATAACTCTGCAGGTTTGTGAATTGCAGTGCCCTGAAGCTCCATTTTACAAGTCGCTTTTTTGGGAGCTGGCCGCAAAAGAGCAGGATGGCTTCAGGCCCTGTTCTGCTTCCGGGGGGCAGGATGAGCCTGTGGTTAATTCTTCTTCCTCA
Source organism: Balaenoptera physalus (assembly GCF_965194825.1). Classification (NCBI taxonomy): domain Eukaryota; kingdom Metazoa; phylum Chordata; class Mammalia; order Artiodactyla; family Balaenopteridae; genus Balaenoptera; species Balaenoptera physalus. The sequence continues at coordinate 2,644 of NW_028126247.1, read as the reverse complement.
TGGGAAAATAGAGTGACCTGTGCCTGTCCCAACACCAAGAGCTAGTCTCTCATTGGTTCCCCGTCTTCCCGTTCATCCTCAGGACAAATTGCAACCTGTACGGAACAGGAGGTTAAAGGTGCTGATGCTCCAAGTAGGGAGATTGCTAGTAAAGTGGCTGGAATGGCGAACCCGAGCACAAGGAGATGAGAAATGAGGTGCGTTTTAGAAACCTTTCCCCATCACACGGTGTACCATCTTCTGGGTTTCTCATGCATGTTTTCGATGTAGGAAGATGCCCTTGAACCTGGAGATTTGGGACCCATGCGATGGGTAGCACGCAGTATTACTTTAAAGGGTCTGCGTTTGCTCACCCAACCTCACCAAACCTCTCAGCCCCAAGAGTGTCCACCCTTATGTCTCATCCAGCTGTGGGTCTAGATATGGTCAATCCAGGTTGCATCACAGCCCCTGAACGAATTGTGTAAGAATTTCTCTCTCTTTCCCTGTCTTTGTTTCATGGGTTTTTAAAAGTAATTTATTTTTATAATGGGGTTTAGCTGCTTTTCACGGCTGTGTTTATGCCGCTTTACACCCACTTGACACACTAACAGAGAGATATCAATACATAGGTTTTAAGATTATTACTAGTCAGATATATTCTTGTGCGGTGAATCGGGCGTGTTGAGTCCAGTTCTCTGAGCAAGGAGTAGGTCTTGTCTATTACATATTGGGTTTATGGAACGGTATCTGAGCTAATTTGAAACTCTTGTTTTATGTATCACCCACCTCACCTTTCCCGTTAAGCAGCCATAGTGTGTTTTCTGCATGTGTGACTGTTCTGTTTTGTAATTCAGTTTAAGTGTAACGGGTTTTACATTCCGTCTATAAGTGACACCTTAGGAGAAGTGTCCTTTTCTGTGTGACTTATTTCACTTAGAATCGTCTTACCTAAATCCACTCATCATGCTGCTACTAGCCTTATGACGTTGATTTCATGGCTGAGTGATATTCCATTGTACATAAGGACCACAACTTTTTGATCCATTTTTCGCTTTCCTGGGATATTTAAGGTGGAATGAAGTGGAGGTCCTTGTCAACAGAGCAGCCCTAAACTTTGGGGTGCTTGTGTCTTGCTGATTTTCAATTTTCCCACTTTATCCCCCCATGCGTGGAAGTGCCCTATGCTCTCTAAGCTGTGTTTTTTAGATGTTTCAGGACACACCGTACACTTCTCCAGAGTGGCTGTTGGCGATTTACATCCCGCCCATCAGTGTAGCAAGGCTCCGATTCCTCCATGGCCTGTCCTGCATTTCTGGTTTTGACACTTTTTTCAGCATGGCCCTTTTGACCGATGGGAAGCGAGACTTCTTTGTAGCGCTGATTTGCCTTTCCAGGTTGCTTGGTTGGCCAAAAAGGGCGTATGCGTTTTTTCCTGAATATATTCAGGAAAAACGCATACGCCCTTTTTGGCCAAGGGCATCATTGTCAACGTTTTGCCGCTTTTCATGTGCTTTAAAGGCGATTCGAATCTACCTCCTGAAATCTGTTTCCTGCAATTCTGCCTTGATTTCAAATCCTCTTCTTTGCCTTCCCTCAATATATTTGTGGACGAGAGTTATCATTTATAACTCTGCAGGTTTGTGAATTGCAGTGCCCTGAAGCTCCATTTTACAAGTCGCTTTTTTGGGAGCTGGCCGCAAAAGAGCAGGATGGCTTCAGGCCCTGTTCTGCTTCCGGGGGGCAGGCTGAGCCTGTGGTTAATTCTTCTTCCTCATGGGAAAATAGAGTGACCTGTGCCTGTCCCAACACCAAGAGCTAGTCTCTCATTGGTTTCCCGTCTTCCCGTTCATCCTCAGGACAAATTGCAACCTGTACGGAACAGGAGGTTAAAGGTGCTGATGCTCCAAGTAGGGAGATTGCTAGTAAAGTGGCTGGAATGGCGAACCCGAGCACAAGGAGATGAGAAATGAGGTGCGTTTTAGAAACCTTTCCCCATCACACGGTCTACCATCTTCTGGGTTTCTCATGCATGTTTTCGATGTAGGAAGATGCCCTTGAACCTGGAGATTTGGGACCCATGCGATGGGTAGCACGCAGTATTACTTTAAAGGGTCTGCGTTTGCTCACCCAACCTCACCAAACCTCTCAGCCCCAAGAGTGTCCACCCTTATGTCTCATCCAGCTGTGGGTCTAGATATGGTCAATCCAGGTTGCATCACAGCCCCTGAACGTATTGTGTAAGAATTTCTCTCTCTTTCCCTGTCTTTGTTTCATGGGTTTTTAAAAGTAATTTATTTTTATAATGGGGTTTAGCTGCTTTTCACGGCTGTGTTTATGCCGCTTTACACCCACTTGACACACTAACAGAGAGATATCAATACATAGGTTTTAAGATTATTACTAGTCAGATATATTCTTGTGCGGTGAATCGGGCGTGTTGAGTCCAGTTCTCTGAGCAAGGAGTAGGTCTTGTCTATTACATATTGGGTTTATGGAACGGTATCTGAGCTAATTTGAATCTCTTGTTTTATGTATCACCCACCTCACCTTTCCCGTTAAGCAGCCATAGTGTGTTTTCTGCATGTGTGACTGTTCTGTTTTGTAATTCAGTTTAAGTGTAACGGTTTTTACATTCCGTCTATAAGTGACACCTTAGGAGAAG